>NC_072895.1:48125000-48750000 GCF_027943255.1 Anastrepha obliqua
GAAAAAATAGGCAATTTTTTTTATTAAATTTAAATTTTGCCCAATATATGCAAATATTTATAAGTATAGAAAAGGCACATGGCCCATCGTAATATATATATGATTGCCGTTTATGCCCTTTATTCGGGGTTTTACCGTGCTTCTTTTTCATATTTGTGGAGCGCGTCTGGATGTTGGTCCACAAATGGAGGGACTTACAATTTTATCGGGATTCTAGGCGGCAGATAGTTTGCCGATGGGCGATCGCCATTAGAAACAACGTTTTTTGTCATCATAATATCCATGGAAATATTTCTTCATTTTTATTTACAATCGTTATTTAAATTTATTAAAAAAAAAAAAAAAAAATAAGTTAAGATCGTTTACTACCAAGATAGCAATAAAATGAAATGAAGGCTATATGAATTTTTCTTTCGACTTAAGCTGCTATGCCACAGGTATATATATATATATATCTTTGCAGCTTCAACTTGATTGCAGGCTTACTTTCTGTGCCCAGATACGGCATGCGGCAAAGGTCACGGGAATTCTACTTAGCATGGCAAACTTCGGTGGGCCAACACAGCAAAAGAAGGCTAATTATGGCGGCCACAAACTCAATTCTCCAGTATGGCACCGAAGTATGGAGAATTGTGCTAAACTGCAAAGCGCAAAGCACTGGAGGCTGTGCAACGAACAGCGGCACTCAGAGTTGCCTCAACCTACCGCACTGTCACTGGCGTTGCGGTCTATGTAATCAGCGGGCAGATGCCCGTCCGGGAACGAATGAATGCGTGGGACTCCAAGGAAAAAAAAAAACACGTAATCACTAGCTCCTCAGAACGTAGATGCCAAACAAGGCTGCGGTAGCAAAGCCGATGGGACACTGAACCGAGTGGCAGATGGACGGCGAAACTTATCCCATCAATTGACAAATGAGTCCAAAGGAACTTCGGGAAAGTGAACTCCTTAACTCCTTCATCTGGGGCCACGGATATTTCCAGAGATACATATACCGCATGGGCAAGGTAAGCGATTCCAAGTGCATATACTGCGAATCGCTGAGTGATGACCCTGAACACATATTTTTTATTTGTGAGAGATGGTTCATGTAAAGAAATGCTCTAAGGGAGCAGATTGGCGACATCGCACCAAACAACATAATCAGCAAAATGCTCGAACGCTAGGGCAGCTGGAACGCGGTAAAGAAATACCTGTACATCGAGAACGTATCACGAAAAAAAAGATTGACCTCGACACAGTGCAACAAAGCGAAGCGGCACAGATAGAGACACAAGAAGGCGAGCCTATAGCCTGGCTACAAATATGATGGACCCAGACGTGGGTGAATAGAATTGGTCCTTTATGGATGCTGTTCTGTTCCCTTCCGAAGTTATATGGAAAGTAGTCCCGAACAGGCTGTATCCTCAGTAGGAGAGGAGAGGGATCATTTTAGTGGCCACACCATACGACGCAGTAGACACGACGGTCGCTGTAAGGGCGAAGGCATTTTGAACTCTACCTCACCCAGCAAAAAAAAAAAATTACCTTTGTAGAAATACGCACATATAAATACGTATGTGCACCAGTGCTCACAATAATAGCAGCATGCAGGTTTATTTAAAAGTTTTCACAATTTTTCATTCGTTTCTTGTGTAGTTTTATTAATTTTTGGATGGAAATATACATAGTTGATTCTTCTGCAAAATCTCCTATAAATCGAAGTTTAAAATTTTGTAAAAAATTCCAAAGATTCAACAAGTTTTTATCAAAATTTCAAACTTTTTCATCAGAATTTTTGTAAAAATGCAGTTTTGTAGACCATTTAATTTCGGTATAATTTAGGTTAAATGGCTCAAAAATCTAGTTGATTTTTGACAATTCTGTTTTTAGTGGCGGTGTTGCGCATTTTGTTTTTCCAAATAAAACAGATTTTTGCTACATAAAACAAATTTCGGGCCACAAACAAAAAAAAAAAAACTACACCAATTTTTTACCAATTTAAATTGGCACATTAATCAACATGGGTATGAATAGGCGGCAAAACTGTTAATTTTTCTAAAAATTCTGATAAAAGGTTTAAAATTTATAGAATTTCATACAAAGTTTGAAACTTCGAATTATATGGTTTTTGCTTTAGTATATTATAATATTATAAAAAAATATATAAAAATAAAATAAAGAAACTTTAAAAAATATGAATACCAAAAAAAAACATAATAAAAAAACTTAAAAACACATTAAAAAATAAAAAAAAAATAAAAAAATATAAAAAATAAAAAAAAATATATAAAAAATATGAAAAACCTTAAAAAAGTTTAAAGAAAAATATATTAAAAAATATTAAAACAAAATTTTACAAAATAGAAATATTAAGAAGCTCTTAAAACAAGAACTTAGAAAAAAAAATTATTAACCACCCAAACATCGCAATATGTTGCGCTGCTATTATTGCGAGCACCGGTGTACATATGTATCATATGTATAGAGTAATTATATAGTATGCTTGCACTTACATGCATATCTGGCACTAAATATAAATTTCAACTCACACTACCACATTGTGCTGCAATATTGAAAATTCTGCTGTATTTATTCAAATGTATATACGGAGTAAAGGGTGTTTCAATAGGATTGTTCGTAAACCCGGTATTATAATAGTTGCACTGCCTGATTGACTTTTACATTTTGGCAGTATAGGGTGTGGTGTGTTCGCCGTACTCAATAACTACCTGTAACCCTGTTACGTTTTTGATGACCTGTTGCTGATACTCAGCTGATTAGCTGTCACAATATTGTAAAGGGTGGTTAAATTTCAAGGGTCGATGATGAATGTGAACCACACCTAAACGTCAAGTTTTTTTCTTTTCATTTCATATTTTTCAATTTCAGACTAACTCAATTTGAACCATGGAACGATACACAATCGCGCAACGCGTTAAAGTTATTCAGGCTTATTATGAAAACGGGCGTTCAAATCAAAAAGCATATCGCGCACTTCGTGAAGAAAATCATCTTCAGTGATGAGGCACATTTTCACCTCAGTGGATTCGTTAATAAGCAGAATTGTCGCATTTGGGCGAAAGATAATCCAAGAGTAATTGCCGAAAAACCAATGCACTCACAAAGAGTGACTGTTTGGTGCGGTTTATGGACCGGCGGCATCATTGGGCCGTATTTTTTCGAAATTGAGGCCGGTCAGGCAGTTACTGTGAATAGTGTTCACTATCGTGAAATGATTGGAAGATATGGTTGTGGACGATATGTGGTTTCAACAGGACGGTGCCACTTGTCACACAGCTAACGAAACAATGGCTCTTTTGCGCGAAAAATTTGATGGCCGAATAATCTCACGTTGCGGCGATGTCAATTGACCGCCAAGATCATGTGATTTGACACCGTTGGACTTCTTTCTTTGGAGTCATTTGAAAGAAAAGGTGTATGTCGATAAGCCAGCAACAATTCAAGAGCTAAAGGATGAGATAATTCGGCACATTAACGGCATAGAATCTCAATTATGCTTCAGCGTCATCGAAAATTTGGACCATCGGATGGAGGTGTGCCGCCGAGGCCGCGGCGCCCCTTTGGCCGATACTTTGCTCCATCCGTAATTGAGCCATACCATTATTATCATAATAAAGAGAAATGACAATAATTTCCTAAAAAAATTGTATTTTATTCAAAATCAACACCGGCCCTTGAAACTTAACCACCCTTTAGAAGTTATTTCGCGCCGAAAGTGTTGCTTGAATAAATACAATAACTTCATTTCGTTTGAACTTAATATTGCGCTAAAAACATCAAATAAACAATTTTAAACTTCAAAGTAGTATTTATTAAATAAAAACTCAATTTTCCTCTTCCATTTCTACTACACAGTGAAGACTTCTATTGCGCTTGATTAGCTTGTAATGACCATCAGATTGCCAATATTTTACCGACAGAACGAGTGACACTGCCGAAATTGATACGGCGCGAACACATCCGTGTTTACTGCATTGGCTATCGAAATCTGCCGTAGTACTACCATTGCTTGTATTAAAATACTTTTGATAATAAATAAATATGTATGTACAATACTCCCACACGACTTTTTTAAGGGGTTAGGAGTAGTCAGAATTTTCAAAAAATCGATTTTTTTTTGCATTTTCTTAAAGTATAATGTTTTAAAAATATTGTGTAAAAATTTGAAGTGAATCCGACAAATACTTTTCAAGTTATTCAACAATTAACAAAGGGCGCTCGGCCGCTCCGGAGCCGATAGCAAAACTTTAAATGCGTTTTTCTCAAAACTATGTTTTTCAAACTGGTGAACACTGTAACTTAAAAACCGCTACGTAGAATTCAATAAAATTTATACAGCTTTTGAAAAACATAAAAAACTTGTGCCTGATCGAAGGATTTTTTTTTTTTTTCAAAAATTTCGATTTTTTTTTAACAATTAACTGTTGGTTTTTTCTTCTAAAATCTGGAAAAAATTTTCTGAGGCCGCCATTTTGTTCATTTTGAAAAAAACAAAAAAGCTTCGATCAGGCACAAGATTATCTATTAATAAAACTAATTTTTCTTGTCCGATTGGTTTTTTAGATGAATCTGCAAGGACTTGTGATGTTCACCGCAAGGGACTTCTGGAGAAACGGGCTTCACACAAACAGCGATAACTTTTGCAATTATTAATTTTTTTTTTTGAAATTTTGGTGAAGTCAAGTTAAAACATGATGTTTTTATGCTATGTTTTTATTTTTGTTAAATAAATTAATTAAGTAGCAAAAAAAAATTCGTGAAAATCATCATTTTTTCGGGCCTCTGACTACCCCTAACCCCTTAAGGGTAGGCCCAGAAAAATGTCATTTCGAGGTGCAACTGAAGGGTTTGAGTGAGCACATAAAGTGGAGGTTAGTACTTAGCGTGGTTCTTTCTCATAGTGGGTATGCGTTTTGTATGCCGTTGTTGTTGATCTGTTGATATGTTTATTCATGAACCACTTCCGACTATTGCAGCTTTTGCTCCAGAAAGCGCATGGCCTTCTCTAATGGATAGACCAAGAGCAAACAAATTATGTAAGAATTATAGCAACAATCAAGGGACGCTGACCGATGGAAAATCATGCTTGAATAATAGGCTTGCATTCATTCGTTACCGGTAGTACCTGGATTTATTTCAAGCCAAGGGCTGGCAATGTAGAGGGACAGCTTTGTGGTGCTCGAACTAGAATTTTTAGGAATAGTAGCACCTGTGCAGCTGTCATCTTGGTAATAGCCAGCGAATTGCTTATAATTTCTTGTGCAGATGGGCACGGCTAGCATCTTTAAGACAAAGAAATCTTGAAATAATAGACTTATCGGGTTTCACTTCAGAGGATCTACGTAAATTTATTATTCATTAAAAGCGCCACAAAATGGCGTTTCCACGCTTTAAGTGACCGCCGAGTAGTTTCTTGGTAACAGCGATTATTGACTTCGGCTGCCCTTTCAACTGCAGAGATGCATTGTGTTTCAGCGAGTTTTGTATGTGCCTCTTGATCGCTCTTCTCAGTTGGCTGTGGACCCTCTTACTGAGTTCGAACCCGTCTTCCTTCGTTTGTGTAGGTGGCAAATAGTGTTCCTGTGGATTTGCCAGCAGAGGTTTTAAAATTTAGTGCAGCAAAGTCAACTTCAATCAGTCTTCTCGTCATGGAATTTAAATAAACATACAAATGAAATGGTTGCTTCTTTTTTTCATCAAAAACTGTCGTCTTGCTATTTCTATTTAACTTCCGTTATATGCAAGTGACTTCTTGCAAACGATGTTCTACCACAATATATTAAATTCTAATTATTGCTTATTACTAAATCAGGATGGATGTTAGGTTAAGGTTTCCCTAGCGAGTTTTAAATTGCCTAGATCCTTCAAGAAATTACCGTATAAATTGCAGTGCGGAGCACTCGGACAAGAAGTGCTGAATACAATCTAGATCCTCTTATCTGCAGATTGCGCAAAAATCGTTATGTGGGCTCCGAACTTCACGGCCATATATTCGGCTTTGATCGAGAGTTGGCCAAAGTGTACAGGATACTCTGCAGTTGTTTAGGTCATTTCTCTTCAACTTGTGGAAACAGGGAAATCAATGGAGCTTATATACTTGAACTGATTTGACTGACCCTTTGGTCAAGTTCGACCATTTCTCGCTTACTCAGCTGCTTCTTCGTGTATCGGATCCCAAGTATATGCGTCTGTCCACGGCTCAGTACAAATTGAAGCTGTGCTGTCGAAGAAATTGTGGCGAGCTTTGGTATTATTGAACAAATTTCGAGTTGGTCGTTACCGACTCAATTACTTTTTTCGGAGACTATCTGCCTGTAATCTTGTAAATCGAGCTTTCAAGGAACGCGTTTTATCATGCTTACCAGCTTTGGCTCTGGCTAAGGTAATAATAGGTCTTACAAACGCTATATAATCATTAAAGTGTTATCTATGGCCGCAGTCCACAGAACCAGGATGAATGGATTTTGAAAATTATACACTACATTTTTTATTTCAATATCTAAAATAGTTGGCAGTTTGTTCATGACATGAAATGGCTAGCCCTTAATGGAAGACCCTTTATAGACTTATACAAGCCCAACGTACATACGACAACTTATATAGCAAACGTACAGATGTACATCAATTTATGTGGAAGAAAAACTTCCCAACCACAATAAAACAACTACCTGGCATTAGCAGCCGAAAGGGAAAGCTTCAATAGCAAATCGTGCTTGCATTTTCACTTACTCGAAATGTTGGCTATTTGTTTATCCCTACAAAGCGAGTAGGATATCATATTTTGTGGGCCACTTTTGCTTTTCAGCTAAGTATTGTGTTCATATTAGCGTAGTAATTGTAAACAACCCTCTGCGAGCGCAACAACAAAGGTGCCCCGTTGCTATACTGGCTGGGTAGTGTGGCAGCTGTTAAGCTATTGCCTTGGTAATAGGAAAGTATGCAGGCCAAGCATTTGCATAGATTGCCCCAATTTCGTATTTCGATGTAAGTACGAGTATTATAACTCTAGTAAGTATAACTCTAAATACTAAAAATGAGTATGTTATACCTATGTAATTAAAAAAATGTTTATCAAACTGTTCTATGTTTGCATACGACCATTTGGATAAAATTTAGAGGGTCGGCCAAGTTGTTTACCATGTAGTCACGTAGCGAATGGGTCTGGTGGTAAAGGAGGGCAAATCGAAGTACCTCCTGCCATCAAACTAACAGTCGGCGCACTTGTATCGGCACCCACGTCACTGTTGACACTTGCGCAAGATTTTTGGACCTTTGCACGTTGGCAACGGCGAATATCGCAGGCGATGGAACGAAGAGTTGTATGAGCTTTACAACGACATAGACATGGGGCAGCGAATAAAGATCCAGCGCCATCGCTGGCTGGGTCATGTCGTCCGAATGGATACAAACGCTCCGACACTGAAAGTATTCGATGCGGTACCAGCTGGTGGTAGCAGAAGAAGAGGAAAGCCTCCTTTGCGTTAGAAAGATCAGGTGAAGAAGGACTTGGCTTCACTTGGTGTGTCCAATTAGCGCCGGTTAGCACGAGAAAGAAACGACTGGTGCGCATTGTTTAACTCGGTCGGAATTGCGTAAGCGGTTATCATGCCAAACAAGAAGAAGAAGAAGTCTCGACGTTCGCTGGGCTTAAAGGTTATATTTAAATCAAGTTTTTGAGTTTGTTCTTGGCAGATCTACATCTTGGCGGAGAATGTCCTCGGGAGTTTCACCATCCAGTTCGCAAAAACGAAAAAACGGCACACGCTAGTAGAAACAAGTTAGTTTCCTGAAATGATAACGAAGACTACAATTTTCTGTATAGTATCTAGTAAGAGCCCAGATTTAGGAGCATATTTCATGCACTTTTGGAGGGAGGCATAAATTGTATAGCCTGCCGCTGTCCTGGACTCACTGTCCAGTGTCGTGCGAATTCGCTGTCCTTCGAGTTTTTGATAAATTCCTTTTTATGGCCTTTGATTTTTGGCTCATCTTTTTCTTCTTTTTCAGAAAATGAAGACGCATGCGATCGATTCGATTTTGACTAATTTAAAGAGAAAAATGTATCCACCTTTCAACCAATTTTGCCAGTAGTCATTAGATGTAGTATAACTGACGAGGTTAATATATCTTTGAAAATGTCTTGCTTTTGGCCACCTTAAATATGAGAATTCCAACCTTCGCACAAGGCGGTGCAATAATTTGTAGAAAATAGGTGGGCAGTTTCCAACGACAAGTAGGCACATCGATCTTAGAATTATTTGTATTTTTATTAAAAATATTGAAAGTTTGATTGAAAAAATTTACGCTGATACTAGCGATCTTATGACTAAGTCGTTGAACTGGTTTAAAGAGAGAGGGATATGATCAGCTACGAATAGACACATGAATGCTTCAGTAATGCTTTAGTACTTTCAAAATGGAATGCGGAAGCGCCCATTCGTTAGACGCGGTTGTAGATACTAACATTATTAACAGCACACGTAGTTATACGTGATGTAAATCCGACCACATTAGATATGTAATGGAACTAGGCTAGCGATCAAGGCGGCTTGCACGTATTTGATTGAGTGTGAAATTTTGACTGCATGTGTGTTGATTTCAAAAATCCCGATAATAACGACTTCAGTTCCCAGTCAAATTACCCAGCTAAAGCAAACTTATAGAGTTAAAATATAATTTGTTGTATTCACATTTTTACAGAAAACCTACTTTTATTATTTGAAAGGCGTTAACGAAACCATCGGCGAGGTTTTCTAAAACGTTCTGGCTGACGAATTCGTCATATTATTCAACTTTGATGGACGAAGAAAAGAGCTTCGACTAAGATCAAACTCAGTGATTAAATTTTATACGGCACTAAATGTTTTAATTATTAATAATTTGGGGCAATAAGTTCATAGCGTTTTTATATTTTCTTTTATTTCATAACGATTTTTTTGCTGTTTGGCAATATATTCGATATAATTCTTTCTGCTCTACACAATTCACACAGTGTTTTTCAGTTATTTAATTTTTTATTAGTTTTGAGGCTTCAAAATGGAATACCCAGGAGGAAAAAATCAAAATTTTCGACAGCTGCTCTTCTTTGCTTTTTATCGAGGTCAAAAAGCTGCCGAAGCAGCCCGGCACATTTGCGACATGTACATATACCTTCTCCATACATAGGCGAGTCTACAGCTAGGAAATGGTTTGACGTCGATGACATGTCCCGCAGCGGAAGGCCTTCTGAATTCGATGAAGAATGTCTCAAATTACGTTTGAATGAGAACGGTCGCAAAACCAGTCGTGAATTGGCGGAAAAAATGAACTGCGATCATAAAAAGATTCTCAATCACCTTCATTCAATGGGACTTATCGCAAAATTGGGAGCCTGGGGGTCTCACGAGGTCAACGAAAAAAAACAAAGAAAGTCGCCTTTAAATTGCTTATCAGCATCTCACCCACCATCGAACAACACACGATCATTAAAAGCGCTTCTTATACCGAATAGTCACGGGAGATGAGCAAAGGTGCCTATACATCAATATGAAGCAAAGAAAGGAGTGGATGGCTACAGAAGATACACCAAAGCCGTAAGTCAAGGCGGGTCTTCATACAAAAAAAATCATGATATGTGTTTGGTGGGACTGGGAGGGCATGGTTCGAAAAGAATGCCACGGTCAACAAAGAGCTCTATGTACATTGCCAAGCTACACCGCGTGAATGAGGCTATTCGATTGAAAATACTTTATGGACATCGTCAAACCATACTTCTTCACAACAACGCCATTCCCCATGTTGCACAAGTCGTCAAATCCGCACTCCAAAAGCTCGAATGGAAGCTCTTTCAGCATCCACCATATTCTCCGGACATTGTACTGACCGATTACCATATTTTCCACTACTGCCAATCCATATGAAGGGCGTTATCTTCGATAACAAAGAGGTTCTTAAGAAGTGGCTCAACAGTGTCTTTGACACCAAACCAGGCGATTTTTGGCGGAATGGCATCAACAAATGCGTCGAGAGGTTGGAAGAGGCTGTAAACAGCAACGGCGAATATATTGACTCGCTGAATAATTGATTAACTTTTTGATATAATGATTGTTTTTTGTTGAAATAAAAGTCTTCGATAAAAACGTTACAAAATTATCCCCACCCTAATACTTGTACAGTAGGGTGGTTCGAATTCCAACAAATTTTTCAAATCAAATTCTAATAGTGCGGAAAAGTTGTTATGGAGTAACACAAATATTTTGGTAAAAAAAAAATTGAAATCGGTCAATATCTTCTGTTCGCGCAACTCATTTAAAGTTTTGAAAATTTTGTCGAAAAATGCATATTTCCTAATTTTTTTAGAATTATGTTTTAAATGTCCTTTTCCAAAGTTTTACTTATTATTATGTTTAAATTTAATTATTTATAAGGATTAGTTTGTATTTAAACAGTTTATTCATGCATTCTATAATGCTTTTCACGCTTAGCTTTCCCCAGGATCAACGACGAGGACGTGGTGAAAAATCTGATCCCACTTTTTTTTTGTTTTTTTTTTATATTTTATAATTTTTTTTTGTTTTTTTTAATATTTTATGTGTTTTTTGTTTTTTTAAATATTTTTTTTTTGTTTTTTTAATTTTTTGTTTGCTACTGTCATTAAAAAAATTTACGATCGTGAAGATTTGTACAGTGAACTCTCTTTATGCGTTAATTACAAACTGGGATTTGTGATCAAATTTAGGCAAACTAGAACGAGTAAATAAAGTTGACCGTATGTGACCATCCCTATTTTGATAACCACATACCTTGTTCGACGCTTCAGTGACAAGCTTAACAGTTCGCTCTACCGCTTGAGTGTGGCATGGAAAGCTTGACAAGTTCCATTGAGAGATAGATGGTTGGTTATCAATGGAAGATAACAGATCTGCATTTAAGACATTTCTTAGTACTGGAGGAGGTGATAGTATTGTAGAAGACCAGTCGATCATTTCATAGTAATTAGTGGCATTAAAGTTCAGTTTTGGCAAAATGAATGAGCGCACCGAATTCTTCGCAGTAGAAGTTGTCTCTCTGGCTTTTAAAATCCTTTGTACCCCAATCTTACGTGCGTTCCGATTTTCATCTGTGACCATAGATAAAAGCAAATTTTCAGGATGCGCGAAATAAGCATTGTGTTGTATCACAGGATCAACTACTCTCAGAAGATGTTCTGGTAAGTACCGAGAATTTTTAATCATAGTGAAGACATGTCTCGCACCATCTGCAATTGAATCGTTCAGTTTTATTTGAAACCACATAGGTAAATACACTTTCATTATAAATGTGTGCAAGTGTTCAACGCCCTGAAGTTGTTTTCCGATTGTACCTGAAAATGAATTCGGTCCACTTGTTTTTCCATCAAAATGTTGAAATACGTATCGCAAAGGTAATTCATTTGCATGAAGCAAGCATATATTCCACTGAATTGGTCTGTTCAAGTATAATTCAATACGCCTAATAATACCACCTCTCCAGCCTGTATTAGTTGCTGTGCCATCACAACCAACTAGGAGAAGTTCACTAAAATCAAATTCCATTTCATTTAAGTGAGATATCATACTTTCAGTGATACCTTTGCTTGTACCAGAAATAGGCGTTACATGAGTTATATATTGAGAACCAGGTTCCATTATAATAGAGACATGTTCTTCCTTGCGTGTTTTGCGATAACGCTTGGAGCCTACTTCCTCCTGGTATAAGGTCTCATCTTTTCTCCCATCAAAATAAAGGGATGTAAGGGCTTCGGACATAGTTTTAGGTTCCTGTTGCAAGGCTTTTCTGATTTTAGATTTCTCCCTTCTGATTTTATTTTTATCTATAACAAAAGTCAAGTCTGTATCAGTAACGATTTGTAGGTCTTTCAGAACTGACGTCGCAATTGCAGCGGTTGCTCTTTCCGAAACACCAAATCGGTCACTAATTACTGCAGCTTCAGGAAGATTAATGCGCATTTGTGAGGTAGAAGGCTTTTGAAGGTATGATGTTGATGGGCTGAGAGCGAATGATCTTTGACATGTTCTTGTACTTCAGGCGAACGATTCTCAACGAACTCTTCAATGTTGTCATCCAAATCATCTGAAAAACTTTTGGCATTGTCAACAGAAGAAGTGTAAGTACTAGAGGATGTCATTTTATGTTTCGTTTTTTCATATCTTTCAGCTCGACGAGTAAGTTTTCAGTTTCAAGTACATCTATAGAACCAATCTTTCCGACTCTGGCAGTTCTTTGATCGAAAAGAAATTTACGTTCTATGACAGGAATTTTACGATCTTTTTCACATCCACAGTCAATAGAAATAGGGTTTGGACAAATACATAATGACAAAGGTTTACCGCAGTTACAGTCATTTGACATTTGACATTTGCATAAAGAAATGTCAAAAATTTTCTCTGCTTCGGTTTTGAATATTTCATGAGCTTTCTGAAACTTAGGATTTTCTTTATCTCTTTTGTAAGACTTTCTTTTTTTCCAATATTTTGCATGATATGCAGTGATCATTTGTTCAACCCTGGTTTGAGAAACTGTAGGGATAGATGCTGTCATATAAAGCATCTTAATTTTCTGAGCTACCACATTCGCTATTTCTGAAAAAGCAATTTTCTGTGAAGGTAATTCTGTTGATGATGACATTACGTATCTTTGTTCAAAACAACAAAGAATAACGTCAGCATAAGAGGGCAGATTTCTTAAAGAAAAATCCTTAGGAGCGCCAAATATTGGACAAACATGATCTTTCCGATAAATATGAAACTGGGGTTTTTTTGTTTTTTCACTCATTTTAAGCAAAAGTAAATATACTACAACTACTGAATAACAATTAAAGAAAGTGATATAGCTTGGTAATAATTCGTAAAAAGTGCCAGTAAAAGTCAATATTATTTGACTTGTGAATATCGCGTACAAGAGTCACAGTCTCACTCTTTCACCTCCACTGGATCTTAAAAAATAATTGTCTCAAACAACATAAAGTTAACTATTATGAAAAAACTAAAAATCTGACAGCATAAGTAACAAAATATTAATAAAAAATAACAATCAAATCTTACTTTCAAAAAGTTCAGAAAATGCACTATTTTCGACAAAATTTTCAAAACTTTAAGTGAGTTGCGCGAACAGAAGATATTAACCGATTTCAATTTTTTTTTACCAAAATACTTGTGTTACTCCATAGCAACTTTTCCGCACTATTAGAATTTGATTTGAAAAATTTGTTGGAATTCGAACCACCCTATTGTTCAGCCTTTTATATAATCGCTTAGACTGTTCCTTATATATCCTTTAGCTGTAAGGTGCTCGAGTAAGAGGACTATAGAATACATAAATATGTACTAAAATCTCATATGAAGAGAGAGAGACAAAAGCTCACACGTACACGACTTATCCCTTATGCTTCCCTATTTAGCCTGTATCATATAATGGAAGGTTTTAAAATTTATAAGGGGTATTTTTCTTAATGATATGGCACACATAAGGTATTATATACGCTATACTATTCCAGCTGGGTATGTTTTGCAGTGGTAATAAATAAAACTCAAGAAAAAACATTTAAGATTACCGGTTTGGACCTTTGTTCTCAATGTATTACTGTATCAATTATTTGTATTTCTATCCCATCTAACAAATAAAGAAAGCTGATATGTTTTGGCCCCTGAACATTGTACAATATATTCTAAAATTTAATAAAAAGTAACTTCAATATATATACGAGTATACCATATGATCAGGAAGGAAGGACCGGGAATGTTTAAATAAAACAAAGGCAAATTTATTTTATCTCCTTCAAAATATGACCCGTCTGAAGCAACACACATGTGCCAACGTTTAACCCAGCCCTCGATGCACCTCTGGTAGGCCGACCTTCGATGGCCTTCAGCTTTTTCGTCGCATTCTCTTTGATCTCCTCTATCGACTGAAATCTCCTTCCACGAAGTGGTAACTTCAACTTCGGAAACAAAAAGAAGTCGCACGGGGCCATATCAGGTGAATACGGTGCTTGCACGATGGTATTTACTTGGTGTTTGGTCAAATAATCCAGCACAATTTGGGCTCGGGGCTATGGCGCCTTATCATCATGCAAAATCCAAGAATTCTTTTGCCCACATTTCCGGCCGTTTGCGACGTACAGCATCTCTCAAACGCTTCAAAACGGATAAATAATATTCATTATTGGCTGTCTGGACCGATGGAAGGTACTCATGGTGCACTACGCCTTTGCATTTATAAGTATATACATACATATATACAATATATTATATAACCACACATCGGAGTTTATTTAATTGTTTATTCTGTTCATCATAAAATTATTTTTTGGAGATACATATGCAGATAAATTACCACTAGTTCCTCTTTAAAGCTGTGTTAAAAATTCATGGGAAGCACTTTTAATTAGGGAAACATGAAATAGTTTTTTTCAATGTATCATTCTTTATGCGCTAGAGTATTACAACACATGTCTAAATTGTCGAATAAGTGAACGCCGAAAATAGTGAGCTTACAGTGAATACCTCTGATTATAAATATTGAGCTTTTATTCGTCGAAGAGCTTGCGAAGTGGGGAAGTGCAGTTATTCTGCTTTTTGTTTATATATGTAAGTATGTGTGTGCTCCACGATGTAGAAAATACAAAAGATGGCGCCTTCCGAAAGCTGCTACCTTATTTTTGGCATTTATTTTATAAAGGGTTTTTCAATAAGGGCGGGTAGATGTTGAAATGGAATAAAATGGCGTTTGCTGTGTGGCACGTAGCGCCGTCCTGCTGGAACCACATGTCGTCTAGGTCCATATGGTTCAATATGGGCCATAAGAAATTGGAAGGGCCACCATGTCTACCGAAAAATGGGCGCAATGCGCACAACGTTTGCGTTAATGAACACTTATTTTGATAATAAAGTTTTATCATTTGAACGTGCTGTTCAATCGTGTAACTTGCCATGATGATTTGGCATAAACAACTGAATAATAAACAAAAGATTTGACAGATGTCACCAAAACAAAATGGCTGCCACAGGGCGCCAAAATCGACCCACGCCAATTAAAAAACCCTATATTTTTGACTTTCCACCCAAGGCGTATATCTAGAAAGTGATGGGGTTAGAGTAGTTGATTGCTTGTCCTTCAACTCGCCTTTAATTTAGAAAAATCAGTAAAACGGAATGACGGAAAAATGTTGTTGTGTTGTGAATGCGCGCTAAACTAATTTTGTCTATTTGCCATTCATTCCATTCTTCTATTCTCTTGCCCTTGACAGTTCTAACTTAAAAAAATGAGTTCCAAAAAGGTCATTGTAGCCCATAGAATTATTTAATTTTATTTTATGAATGATATTTAATTATTTATAGTTTTAACTTGACCAATCCCGTGGATTTGTTACATATACAAGACATCTTTCTTTGCATCTGAGTTCTTTATTTACTATATTTCATGGTATTTTTATTTGCAAAGCTTTAATTTAGTAATTTTTCCTAAATTTGATATGATTTTTTCTGGTTTTAGAAGGTAGGTAGGTAGGTAGGATAGCTGTCGTAACCACACACTTAGACATGTCGTAGATCCGTTGTGGTACCACTGGAACTTTTCCTTACGCTATGGGGTCCTATTTAGCTTTCCATTCTCTAGCTTTTATAAACGAGAAAGCTTCTTAAGTTTTAGATACGCTATATCCGCTACATCTGTTAAGAATGCTCTACCAAGAGTGCGAAGTCTCCTGTTGGCTAGGCCTTGTGCCTGATTGTTTCCTCTTCTTCCGTGTTAAGACAGCTCCTATAAAATTCAAAGTATGGAAGTCCAAACCTTCTGGCGTGGTTAACTATTAAACAATGACCAATTAACAGAACTATCATGTTTCTAGTAACTTCCCTATTAAATCTCAATTGGATTTTGAGTGTCCGCTGTTCCAATTCGGCCATGCCTGTTTGCTTAACTCGTATGTAGTCAGGTTTGCCAAATTGTATTTACCATGTTGATGGTTTCCCTATCTACTAGTAATTTACAAGTGGGCATAGGCGGTATAGGTATCAACGTTTTCTTCAATTGGATATCAAGAGTTGTACCTATTCTAGCAGGTTCATCTGCTTTGCAATTTCCTGTTATATTCCTATGACCTGGCACTCCGAAAAAATAAAATACAACTTAAATTAGTATTTTGAACTTAAGGACGACCGGGTCCAGAAATTTCAAAAAATCGATTTTTTGTTTTTTCGATATTTCGAAAGTATAGAATCTTAAGAATATACTGAGAAATTTTCATGCGGAAATTTTCAATATTATAGCTTCTACAGCCCATTAGCTATGTAGAGAGTGGTCCGTACGCTCTTGTACCTCAAACGTTAAACTCATTTATCTCGAAACTACTTTTTTCGGCCTGGTGTTGTCAAAAAAAAAAAAAAAAAAAAACGATTCAACCGAATGGTCTGAAATTTGAATATGTTATTCACAACACCAATGGCCATCGCCCGTACTAGAACCATATTATTATTTCAATTAGTTCTTTTGTTTTATTAAAAAACTGAAAAAAACCCGATTTTTAGAGTGTAAAATTCAAAGCCACGCCATTTTGTAAAATTTGTTTTTTATTTTAGTACAGGACATAGCTGCAATTATACTGATTAATATTTTTTTTTGGTTTTTGTGTTTAAGATTAAAAGATGAGCCAAAATAGACACCACCACTCAGGTTCAATTTTTCGAGTGAGTCAACAAGAGCGTAATTTTTAAGATTATTAAACTAAAAAAAAATTTTTTTTTTTTCATTTTTGTATGTAAAAGAAGTTAAAGAAAACGCCTAAACATTAAACATGTTAAAAAAATATATATTTGAAAATACTCGAGCTCTAGACCACCGGGACCCCTTAATTGTTGGATTTTAAAAATTTCTGCAACTTTCGGTACTTTCACAAAAGCTTTGCCAAACTACCTCTGTATATCATAAAAATTATAAGTTTCTCAGAAAAAATATATTTTTCCCAACCTCAGAAGACTCATGAAAATTCATGTACGAATTTTGCATATTGCCTGTGCCACATCGGCCCAAGTCCAATGTATTGCATTTGTTGGATCTTGCAACATTTTGTAGGATTTTAATTTACTTAGTTTCACAAATCATTCCTCAAGTTGGACAAATTTATTTTCCGTTTAAATAAAACTAGACTTTTTAAGTGAAAGAGGAAGAAGAAATATATTTTTCCCATTCTCAGAAGGCCCATGTTAATTCATGTAAGTAGGAATTTTGGTCTTCCAACTTTTTAATCTGCCCCTCAGAAAGTATTTGACTGGCGTGGAATTTTAATTTACTCAGTTTCACAAGTCATTCCTACAATTTTTAAATGAAAGAGGATTTACTCTGATTGCGGAAGAGCACCACTGGACAACTTCGCCTCTTCCGACCTGACCCGATCTCGAAATCTATTAACGAAAAGTGATCTAAGCAAACTTTTTCGCCTGATTTCAATGAAGTGTCGCTCGATTTTAGCCAATATTTTCTTTTTATCTTGTCTTTTAGGATATGAACAAACTGAACGCCCTCTTTTGTCCACCTTTTGTGGCACAACAACTGCTAAATATATTTTAGCAAGTTTTGTCTCTATGTTTTTGAGTACTATTTCTTTAGAATTTGATCTGAAATAATAAGTAACTTTTCCTGGAGCACATCCCAGATTTATTAAGGGGCTGCCCAGGGTGAAAATTAGATATTTGACATCATCTTTAATTATTGCTTCATGAGAAAATTTCGTTCACTCCAGAGCGCCACTACAACATGTTGGAAAATTGTTGGAAACATTTCAACCACAGCTACCATACTCGTATATTTATACATACATATACATTTTATATGTACATATACATTTTGAGAAACTTTGCTTTGATAAATGCTGAGAAATTTTAGTTTCATGAAAGCTGAACAGCTAATTTCATAATTACTGTAAATATTTGGAGGACTTATGCTCATAAAAATTATTTATTTATATTTGTTATATTACGATTTTTATCCAATAATTAGTATTTCTTACATTTTTTGTTATATTCTTTGTAACTGTTCTGAATAATAACTATTTATTGAAGAAAAAAAATCGTTGCAAATGTTTTAAGGTTTACAAATAGTCCACCACACTTTGTTGGATATCTAGCACAGTTTTTATTAATAAACTACCACAAATTTGACAGCACAGGTTCACTCATGTGCAAAAAAATTGCTGAAAGACTGAAGAGCCTCAAGAGAATAATGAATGAAATGCGGTCTCAGTATTTTGTGCCGCGTAAAAGTAGACGGTGGCCTTAAATTAGACGGTGTAAAGAAAAAGTTATTTTTTGTGCATATTTGTACCTGAAACGAATACGACAAAGTAATATTAATAATAATGCAAATACAATATTTTTTAAAAATAAAATTTGCATTTGAGTGAAGTGTGTAGAAATAACTGTTTACCAAATAAATATATACAATACAGATTGTTAATTAAAATTAAATAAATAATTCATTGAAGTAAATACACATGCACATCTCACAAATGAAAGCAATGCGGTCTCTTGCTTCCAATTTGTGAATAACTTTTAACTCTGCAGAATACATACATACATATATGTGTTCGTATATCTGAACATCACGGTTGCCGTTTGCAATTTTTTTTGGACCAATAAAATGTGCCAGAATTATTATATCGAAGAATGTGGTTGCTTTTTGTTGTTTTATATCGAGAAAATATGCCATTTAGTTTTTATTACGTTTTTCTCTTTTACATATTGCATACAAAGTTGATAAAAAATGCATATTAAATGTTTTTCAAAGTAATATTTATAATATAATATTTACTTTATATTATATATGTATATAAAGAAAAATTCAATATAAATATATTTTAATTAAAAATAAGGCACTTTCTAAAGGGAGATCAATTTATAGGCATCGGACTTAAAATTGAAATAAAATAACGAAAATGCAAATTGATTGGGCAATCATTATTAGTTTTGTGCAGAACCATTCATGACATTTATTTTTTGAAGATAATCCCTTTCAAATGCTGGCCGCCACTGCGCCGAAATTGGGCCATCCGTAAACACCAATTTTGAATGATTCGCTGGAGGGCTTCGGTCGGTATCTCGTGAATAATTTTAGTAATGTTGGCTTTCGATGCCTCAATCGAAGCTAGTTTATCCACAAAGTTTATATATATCACCACATATAAAAGTCCAAATGTGTGATATCACACGAACTTAGTGGCCAGTCCGCTGGTCCGAAACGAGAGATAAATTGTTCACCGAAGTGAATCCATTGTTTCATGCGCTATATGACAAGTAGCGCAGCTCTGTTGGAACCAAATGTTGTGGAGATCACAGGCTTCGATTCGCTTCAACTTATATGGTTTTCCAATTTCAAGATTTTCAATATCGGTTCGATTTAAATAGCAGGTTTTTTTTCATTTGGGCTGAGAGTTCTACATAAAAACTTCGTACAGCACATTTAATATGTTTCCGATGAGTATCGGAGCAATTAATATTTTATAAATTTCTCTCGGCTCGGAAACCTATAAACATTTTGTAAATGGGCACACATTTCTCTTAATTGTTAAAATTCGTATACCTTAAACTAACGACAATCGTAACATATTCACTGTGCATATAATTGGCAAGGCCAAGTTCAAAGTTAACGTCCAAAACTGAATAGAAATATAGAAGCCGCCCAATTTAAAGAGTCGCAATTAAGTACAAAAATCGAGGAAGCGAAACTATGACACGAAGTGGATAATAACCTAACCAAAGCTGTGTGAAATGGCCCATTTTAAAACGAATTGAACAAAACTTAAAAAAATGAACCAAATTCGATTCATTTAGACCAAAACGGCAATCGTGGTGGCTACGCGCATTAAAAAACTAGCGAAATTTCGAAACTTTTTATTTCGAAGAGTAGTTCCTAGCAAACGAAGTTAAATTTTTCAATAAAAATGAACCTGTTAATAATATAATATCTGAAAATGTGTAATATAAATTAAGAATATAGTCAAAAGTTTTAGATTTTTAGGCCAATATATATACAGTTTGTGAAGAAAGTGTCTCTGCAAGAGGAAAATATTATTTTTCAAGTTTTATTTTGAAAATAAATTATTCCTTTATTAAAACCAAATTTTACTTTAAATTAATATGGTATTTAGAATTATATGGCAATCAGAGACAGATTTCGAAAACAATGAATGCTATCACTTAGTTTAATGCTATCATTATTGGAATTCATCAATGCGTGACCCCTGCATTATTTTAATGCTGTCAATGGTCCATAAAGTGTTTTTACAATTATTTTTTATCAGCTTTGTCAAATTCTTGGAATGCAAAACTCTTAAATTTTAAATGACTATGTCTTCTGTCACTTTGCTCTCATTGGTAGTTGTGTCAGTCAGCTGGTGATGTTTGACGTACATTGACCCATGGTACAACAATCTTCCTCTTCTTCTTGACGTCGCGATAACCGCTTACACGACTTTGGCCGAGTTTAACAAAGCGCGCCGGTCATTTCTTCCTGGTGCTAACCGACGCCGCTTGGAACACCAAGTGAAGCCAAGCTCTTATCCGTCATATCTTTCCAAGACAGAGACCTTCGTCTACCTACAAACATTTCGATATATTTTGATAGAATGATAGTTTACAAGATTGTGTTACGTAACAACAAATAAATAAGCTAAACGTCATAAACCAAGCTTGGACATATGGTAAACAAACTGCTTCGACACATTAGTGATTTTGTTTTGGTATCATATACTTTTGGTTTTGTGAAAATGTCTGATTTTGTGCCGAATAATCGTCATTTGCGGGAAGTGTTGATTTTCGTCTTTCATTAAAAAAAAAAAAAAAACCTGAAGCGCATCGAGAGCTACAAAAAGTTTATGGAAATGCTGCTTTAAGTGAAACAACGTGTCGAGATTGGTTCCGTCGCTTCAAAGACGGTAATTTTAATGTTGACGACCGTCCGCGTGAAGGAAGGCCAAAAACCTTCGAAGACGCTGAATTGGAGGCATTGCTCAATGAGGATCCGTGTCAAACGCAAGATGAGCTTGCTTCAGTGCTAGGAGTTACCCGCCAATCCATTTCCAAACGATTGCATGCTTTGGGCATGATTCAGAAACCAAGGGATGTTGAACGTCGTTTTTTCGCCTGTGAACAACTGTTCCAGCGGCAAAAAAGGAAGGATTTTCTTCATCGTATTGTAAGGGGTGATGAAAAATGGGTTTGTTACAGCAATCCAAAGAAAAGAAAGTCATGGGGACTGCCCGGCCATGTTTCTACGTCGTCGCCTCGGCCGAATATTCACGCTGCGAAGGTTATGCTATGTATTTCGTAGGACCAAGTTGGTGTTATTTATTATGAACTGTTAAAACCATGCGAAACCATCACGGGGGGTCGGTATCGACTTCAATTCATGCGATTGAGCCGAGCACCACGCGAGAACCGGCCGCAATATGCGGAAAGGCATGAACAAGTGATTCTACTGCATGACAACGCTCGGCCTCACGTTGCCAAACCCGTTAAAACCTACCTGGAAACACTGAAATGGGAAGTCCTACCCCACCCGCCATATTCTCCAGATATTGTGCAGTCCGATTATCACCTGTTCCAATCGATGGCACATGGTCTAGCTGACCAGCAGTTCCACTCATATGAAGACAACAAAAAATGGCTTGAGGATAGCCTAAAAAGAGGAACAGTTTTACCGCGACGGTATACGAGATCTACCAGAAAGAAGGGAAAAAGTAGTAGCCAGCAAAGCTGTGTTTACCGGCCGTTGGACAATCGACCTTTCAGAGAAGGAAACTGTTAAGCACTTTTACTGTAAATGTTCAGGCTTCGCAACTAGTCGATTAAGGTCACTGGTGCTCCTTTCTTCGACAACCTGGGGTAGTGCGCTAACCTAAATTCTGCCTACAAAAATGACATAGATAAAGAAGAGTTAGAAGATCCTAATGCCGCGGCAATCATTGTTCTTCTATAGTTTTTGGTCAGTTCTCACTGATTTCAAGAGCCTGAGTGTGTCTCATAGTGGATAACTGCTACAACCTAACCTTACCTAAATTTTACGCACTATATTTAATATTTTTTAGTAAACATGTAACTTCGAATAATACAAGTAATTCTACTAAATATAAGAAACAATTATTTTGCTAAGTCAACGATTTATTTACAAAAAAGAACGTAAGCAATTATTTTTCACCCTTGCAAAAATACTTTCTTGACAAACTGTGTACACAAACATAACCATAAAAATTGCCCTAAAGAGCCACAATAAATGTAAGATGACCAATAAGTTTTTCAATAAATTGTTTGCTACTTTTGGCATATTCTGTGTTGTGTGATGCTAAATTAGTTCACTGGATAATATAAGCAATGATGGCATCTCTCCTCTACGTTGCCAGCAATAAATAATTGACGATCCAAACAAAAGTGTAAAAAAATTCAACAAAGAACAACGCACCCAGTGCTCGTGAATTTGAAAAAGTGAAACGTTAGCAAACAAAACAAAAAAAAAAAATCCAATCACACACACATTTAATAAAATAATTAAAGTGAACATTAGCAAAGGGGAAACATAGAAAACGAAAAGCTAAGCAGACGTTAAAAATTTGAACGCATCGAATAACAAAACAAATTAAAATAATAAATTACAAAACAAAAGCGCCAAAACCAACTTCACTACAGCCGAACAGAAAGAACTTTTGATTAACTTATATGTACATACATATGTATTTGTTTGTGTCTAAACTGGTTGCTCTCCAAGCACTTACATAGCGTAAATAAAAAATGAACAGACGCACAAAAACTTGCTTCGAGTAGAGGAAGAGGGAGAAAGCGTTGGCTCAATGCGCATTCGCAACGAGTGTTTAATGACTATAGGGCAAGGCATACGAAACAGGTAGCACAGCACAACAAAGCAAAAACAATAAGTGCAATGTATTTTTGCTTTTTGAACCTAGAATGTCAAAATATATAAACACAGATTGACAGTTTAGAGTAACTTAAACACAATTCCACAATTTAGAGACCAAAAATATATAGAAAAATATTAAAATTGCAACCCTACTGCTGCTACCTGTTTAATGTGCCCTGTTGCAGGGCTTGTTCGAGTTGAAATCACAGCCGCTGGATTGCACCATTTTTTAAAGTATCGTGTTCGATGCGAAGTTTTGGCAAAATTAAAGCTTTTTAATAGTCAAAAATTCGCGAAAAGTCTCATACAAATTATGTTTATGCGATTGCTTCAATATTTTCTTTATCATTTTCAAACGTAAATTACCGTCAATATCGAAATTATCAAGGAAAATATTTATAGAAATTTCGATTATTTGTACTTACCTTCACCTACAAATCTATGCAAAATAGATCCCTAACATGAGAAAAGTGTTCGGGTTGCAAACATTTATAAGAGCTGCAGTATTGACTCGAACGAGCCCACAGTTAAGCTCGCTTAAAGGTCACACACATATTTACATGTATGATTTTGCAAGTGAAGTTTTCAACTTTGTGTTTTAGATGATATGAAAAATGATGAAACAATCATTCGCCGTAGCCGAATGGGTTGGTGCGTGACTACCATTCGGAATTCACAGAGAGAACGTAGGTTCGAATCTCGGTGAAACACTAAAATTAAAAAAAAGATTTTCTAATAGCGGTCGCCTCTCGTCAGACGATGGCAAACCTCCGAGTGTATTTCTGCCATGAAAAAACTCCTCATAAAAATACCTGCCGTTCGGAGTCGGCTTGAAACTGTAGGTCCCTCCATTTGTGGAACAACATCAAGACGCACACCACAATTAGGAGAAGCTCGGCCAAACACCCAAAACAGGTGTATGCGCCAATTATATATATATATATATGTATATTTTACAAAATTATAAACATTACATTTTAATTAGAGCAGGCTAGAAAAATTACATGAAGAAAGAACTAAAATTTCGAGACTAAATAACAAAAAAATGCTGAATCAAGTAACGAAAATGGTAATCTGGCCATACTGGTGCTAATACGACGTCACTCATTGTCAAATAATTATGTTGAGAGCAAAGTAACGGTAGCATGATAGGCGCCATCTCATTATTCTTTCCATCATGGTTTTGGTGTTTCAAAGTTCGAATCACGTGGTGAACGGAGTGAGAAAATTGGAGAAAAAACCATGAAAACGTGCGTTTGGATGTTTTTACACCCCTATTCTTAAAATCCTGATATGCTGGAGACTTCAACCTTTACTCAAATTAAAACTTGAATCTTACATAATAAAGACTCCATAAGAAGTTCGAAAAAAATAAACCACTTGAAAAAAAATGCGGCTGACCCTCTAAGGTCCCGTGATAGTGATCGAATTTCAATTTATTCAGAGCCAAGCTCATGATTGCTCGCGATTTTTAAGGTCACTGATTACAAATCCGATGCCAATTTTTGAAAATTGAAAATGGCGGTTTCAATATGGCGGTTGTAAAATGAAAATGTTGCACTAAGGTTATGAAACTGAAGATTCGGAGATTTTTGGTTTCGCCGTTTACCGCCAGAAAAGCTCTCACGTGACCATTTTAATTTTATCTGAAGCCTACATATGTGAATGAATGAATATAAATGAGGGATGCACTTCAACCACACGGTCTTTTATGCTCACTACCATCACAGTACCTCGTCCAAACTCAGTCTCATCAATAAACCTGAGATGGAGCTGTAGTGGTCTGATAGGATAGAAAGAAATCTGTTACGATATCTAATCTTTCTTCGCGCTATAGGATCATATCCGAGAAGAAGGTGTTTTGGAGGAGGATTGTGTAACAGTAGAATGTTTTTTTCTTGGTCAAATAGTCACATATAAGATGATATGCGTAAGCCAAGGCACTATCGTGCATCCACTGAAGCCACAGAGTTTCGGCTTTGCCGGACGAAAATTCGCCCTTAAATGCATTAGTGCGTTTACATAATACTCCGTATTTTTAATGTATGGCCTTATGGAAGAAATTCGGAGTGAACCGCATGGGAGTCACAAAAATCTGTTAAAGCAGTCCTGATTTTGGATTGACTTGACGTTTTTGTTTTTGGATTTTAGTTAGCTTGAGAAGTGCCATTCCGATGAGAGTTGGCTCTTTCCGATTCCATATCATAGATCCATCCATGCCTCATCATCTGCGAATGCGAACGATAATGTACGGTACATAAATAATTTATGATTGTTTGCGGGACATCTTGTGTTGTTTTAAATAAACATAAATGAACTTGTGCCTGAATTTGTCACTGCTCTTAAATTCTTGTCCTTAAGCGGGTTTTAGAGCCTTTACAGATTTACTATGTATACGCTTATTATGGCATCATATTTCGCTCGTTATTAGCTTTTCTTTTAATAATTTCATATCATTTAATCGCTTACATTGCATTATGAATTAATTAACGGCTTGAACTCTTACCTGTATATACATATGTATGTACCTTTGAAAGACAGAGCACACAATAAGCTGAGTGGAGTACTACTATTTATGCTCTCACATATAACGTGTCTATTAAATTATTGTTTACTTAAAATTTAATTACGTTTTACTTCAGAAGCAAGGAAAAAAAAACAAAAAGTAATTGAAAAATTAATATAAAAAAGCAACCATAAAAATGACATCGACGTCGACAATCAAAAAATTCACATTCGTATTTGATGTGATATGTGCGGTAAGTTAAATTTACATTTTAATTTTTTTGTTTTTATTTTTTATTAAATAAGCAATTATTTAGGTATTATATATGTACATATGTGTACTTAAAAACAATTTTTATGTGCACAAAGTGGAAGTTATGAACAAATCGATAAATTAAAATTAGTATTCGTAAATTTGGCTTGAAGCAACAAAGGTGGGTTTTGATTAAAAGGTAATGCTTTTTTTTACAATTCCGATGGTTCTTAAAACGTGTTTAAAGCCAAAAAAGTAAAAAGATAAAAAATATTTAAAAACATGTTTCAAAAACTTTATCTTTAACTTTTTCTCTAAGCCGAAATATTTGGGAAAAAATGAAGTCGTATTTGAATATACATTAAGATATCTTCATTGATGATTGCAAACGTATATCAGACGTCTTACTCCTTAGAAATGGAAACAAAGATTATATCACAAATTACAAGCCAATTTCTAAATTATCTTATGTTGCTCTAAGCTCTTTGACTTTTAGTCCTATCCTACTAATACTCGTGTGAAAGTTTGTATCGGGTGTTATTTTTAGCTGCATGAGAAATGTCGATATCGATATCGATAACTATGTTTTGACAGCTGAAAATGGCAAACTGTTTTCACATTTCTGTTCAGTAAGGTTTGACAAGTCATCATGAATTAACGCCAAAACAATGCTTGCAAATTGTGGAATTTTTTTTGTGTATCCTTGTTCACTCCGCTCGGGAGCATAAGGCCTTGACACGATTATTCCACTGTTCACGGTTCTGGGCTTTTGTTTTGCGCCGTCCCATGTGATGTTGGCATCAGCTAGTTTCCGCAACATCGAACTTCGCCAAGTGATCTTTGGTCGACGGCGACCTCTGCTCCCTTGCGGGTTCCAGTCCAGTGCCATCCTCGTAATGCTATCTGGTGGTTTTCTGAGCGTGTGATCTATCCATCGCCACATTCGGCGTTTGATGTGCCATAGGATGAGCTCCTCATTCGTTAATCTCCACAGCGCTTTGTTGCTGATGGTGTTCAGCCAGAATATTCTACAGATGATGCGGAGGCATTTGTTGACGAGAGATTGTAGCCTTTTTGTGATGATGTTGGAGACCAGTCACGTTTCACTTCGGTACAACAATACAGACTGCACACATGAGCTGAATATTCGCAGTTTAGTGCGCCTGGAGATTTGCGAACTCACCCATACTGTATGCATTCGTCCGAACGCCGCCCTTGTTTTGTTTAGCCTGCAGTTGACATCTTCTTCTGCTCCTCCGTCTGTCGTGATAGTGCAGCCGAGGTAGCAGAAGCTTTCGACAAATTTCACCGGACACTTGTCAACTATTTTACGTCTTGCTTTGTTGTGGTTGACTCTCATAGCCTTTGTCCTGGCGATGTTGACCTCTAGTCCGACAGTGCGTGCCAGCGTGACTAGTCTGTCCGCCTTCGCTTGCATGTTGGTGAGTTTCTGAGAGTGGAGGCAAATGTCAACGGCGAAGTCCAGGTGCTCAAGATGTCTGTTGAAACTCCATATGATGCAGGGTCAATTGGCTTATAACGATCTATGTAGGACGATGGCGAAGAAGGAAGGGCCATTGGGGTCAAGCCTGAAATTGTGGAAATTTACTTTGAAAAAAAAAAAAAAATCGGTTGGGGAAGTTCATAGAGCGAAGTGTTGAAGAAGACGGCAAAATACATATCGGTTCGCCGTCGTTCTCAACTTATTGATCTTTGCCCTTCGACTACGTAGAAAATTTTACATCGATCTTGGCTTATGTGCCTATAAAATACAGCTCGTGCAAGAAGGTTTATTATTCAGATTTTATTGAAGAAATAGAAAAAATTGGACTGATCGAATGGACCATGTAACTCGTAGCCACGGCGGACATATAACATATTCAAAATATAATTGCCATGAAATTATCTATCTGATTATAATAAAAAAATTCAATCCAACAATATTTCTGTGTCGTATTATCATTTTAAGTTCTCAAGCTTTAAAAAAATATCCGATATATACAATACATATGTTTGTAGAGTTTGGACGTTTGTGGCTTAATCACGCGGAAACGAGTCAACTGATTTCTGTGAAATTTTGCACACATTTAGCTTATGACCTGGACTGGGACATGGGCTAAGTTTTTAAAGAAAATTAAGGAAAAATTTCATAAATATCGGTTGAGTACTGTAGACACCAATAAAAGACACACACATTCATTGTTACATACATATAAAGTTGACTACTCGGGACTGGTCTGCTTAATGCACATCACATATGTTTGTATGTAGGACCACTAACAAATTTGCTGGATGCGAAGCAACTTCACAATACAAATTCAACACAATTTTAACAAATAACAGTTCAATTTGTTATTAGAGTCAGTGACCATTAACGGCAAGGACCTTTCAAGTTTATATATGAAGAGTTACGTCTAAAGAAAATACGCCATACATACATATGGATGGTATGTATAGTATGGAAGATATAGGGTTTTCTAACAACAGGTGTTACAGGTGAATGGATTGCGCTATCGAGAGATGATTAACGATTTTTTATGACCGGAATAATGTATGGTAAAGATCTGGACAACGTTTATTTTCAACAAGACGGCGCACAAGCAACGAAACCATTTTACGCGAAAAGTTTTAGGACCGAAGAGGTGATCACAATTGGCCACCGAGATCTTGTGATTTAACACCTTGTGACTTTTTTCTTTGGAGCCACGTGAAAGAGAAGGTCGACGCCAACAGCCCAGGGTCGATTCAAGACCTCAAAGATGGAATTCGTGGGGCTGTCGAGGACACAGGGCAGCCACTTTGCAATTCGGTTATGGAAAATTTGCTGAAAAGGATATTGGCATGTAAGCGTGGCCGTAGTGGTCATTTGCCTGATGTTATTTTCCACTATTAACGGCATACCTTCCTCTTTATAATGAAATAAACATCCGATCATTTATATTAAAAAATAGCATTTTTCTTTGAATATCAAAATAACACCTCTTATTAAAAAACCCTATAGTTAAAAAGTATGTAAAATATGTAAAAATATGTGTAATGGAATTATGCATATGTTTTATATTTAAAAATAGGGGCGTATTATTGAAATGCATTCTCCAATAAGCAGTAAAGTCAATAAAGCATTTCGAAGAATGTCATACGCGTCTACTACACTAGTAAATATACATTTGAATGGTTCTGCAAACAAGGCAACGACAAAAGAAATAACATACTTACATACATACGAGTATGTATGGCAACAGATAATGTGAATCATCACTTTCTCAGTTCCTTTTATTTTTGCTGGTTAAAAAAAAAAAAATGAAAAATAAAAGACTAAACGAAATATGCATGCATACATACAATAAAAAACACAAAAACATAAATGCTTTGTGATACAGAAGAGTTGGAAATCGTACTGTATTGAATTGAATTGAAATTTTCAAATCTTTTTGTATTCCCTCAGAGGACTATAAAAAACGAGAGTTTTGGCACACCTTACAAAAAGGGTACAAGAGCAGTTCTAGAATGAGCAACTGATCTTGCTAAGATGGTGTTTACCTGGTTACCGAAATTAACGCGCAAAAGAATGATTCATTGATGGATGTGTGGCTTAGCAGCCTTTTCATATCTCTAATGGTATATCTTGCATTTCATGTCAAAAAAAAATTAGGAATCCTTTAACTAAATGCAACTCACAGTTGGACAGAAAAACAAACGCCGAGCAAATACCAAGACATGTGATGTTGTAAAGACAATCGGCCCTTCGTTGAGCAGCGCCGATTACGAGAGCTTCACGAACTAAGTCATTTTGGATGTCAACTCAAAAATGATAGAATACCAGATTTGGTCATTAGCTATGCCATGGAAATTGTATAGAAATACAAGTAAAAACACTCTTAATCTTTCTAGTTTTTTGACAGGCACCCGAGGTGCTGGTTTGACAGCCACCTAGGTGTGTAATGGGGTGAGTGCTTGGACTTTTTGCTTGAGCGTAATGGGGGGGAGGGGTTTATATGCCAAATTAGAATTTGTATGGTAACATTAAAGCAAACATAGAAAGTACAAAGTAATGTCTTTGGTTTGGAAAATTTACCATAAGATATATTTTAAATATATTTCTTAGCTATAATAATGTTTTTTTATTGAGAAATGTCTAAATTTGTACCTAATTTTTTAGACTTTTTGATACGATTTTCTATTGAATGAAATTATTTTTTATGCAACCGTGTTACCTAAAAGAGCACTTTCGAATCAGGTGATCCCTGTGGGCATTTTTTGACGATCGGCTGAGAGTACAACAGCACATTTGTGCCCTCTCATTTCATACGAATCCTTACGCTCTTCCCATTAGTCGTTGCTTAGATGGCAAGAAAGTAACTTGAGCAGTGGCTGCATTAATTTTTTCCTTTATGACCGCCGAGTTCTATTGTAAACAAAAAGCTGTCATCACACTTATTACGTCAGCAAATCAGACGTTTCCTTCAAATTTGATGTGGTCCGAATAACGGCTTGATGTTGGTCACATTTTTGCATTTTGTACATTGTGAGCTTACTGTTGAATATCTTGATTTTTACATTACCAGAATTGCTTAGGATCTTTCAAGGGTCAATATCAACCACTTGTGGCACATGGGAGCACTTAGATCATGCGAATCTCCTTAGGTATTGGCAAATTAAGTTATCAATTTCACAACGTAAGTTCCTATTCTTGTCATTTTCTGAAATGTATTCACCATCGGATTTTATAGCTCATCATTTCAAGCGCCAGCCTAATAAACGTTTTGCAATTAAAGCTAAGAGAACATCTTGCGTATAAGTAACATCACTAATTTAATGTTGAATTAGGTTTAACAATCATCATTTCTGACGTAGCCCATTTTCATCTTGAAGGCTATGTCAACAAACGAAATTATCGCTTGTGCGGAACGAAAAACCCGCACAAGATTATCGAAAGCCCAATGCATCGGTTCTATGTTACGGGATGATCCAGATTTATATCCGGCCAAAGACTGCCATTCCAACTAAATGGAGAATGTTTATGCTGTTACAACAAAAACAACAAACGGACTGAATGTTTTGGATTTTAGAATGTCTATGGTAGCGGCCGCTGTAGCCGAATAGGTTGGTACGTGACTACCATTGGGAAGTGCTCCGGTTCGGATTTCCGGCCATGAAACACAAAAGAAAGGAAAAGACGGGAGACAATATCAATCCTCCGAGTGTATGTTTGCCATCAGAAAGCTTCTCATAGAGAACCAACTGCCGCTCGGAGGTAGCATAAAACTGTAGGTCCTCCATGTGGGCAAAAACATCAAGATGCACACAACAAATTGATGGAGGAGCTCGGTCAAACACCCAATAAAGGGTGTAAGCGCCAATTAAATTTATATATATTATATTTATATTTTTATTTTGGGAGCCTGGGTGCCTCATGAGCTCAACGAAGAAACAAAGAAAGTCGCCTTCAAATTGCTTCTCAACATCTCGCCAGTCATCGAGCAACACGCCGCCATAAACTGCGCTTTTTGTACCGAATCGTCACGGAAAATGAAAAGTGGTGCCTATACATCAATATGAAGCAAAGAACGGAGTGGGTGGCTCCAGGAGATATACCAAAGCCGAGAGTCAAGCCGGAACTTCATCCAAAGAAGATCATGATATGTGTTTGGTGGGACTGGGAGGGCACCATGCCCTAGGAAATCGAAAAAAATGCCACGGTCAACAAGGAGCTCTACATTGCCCAGCTACACCGCTTAAAGGAGGCTATTCGATTGAAAATACTTAATGGACATGGTCAAACCATACTTCTTCACCACAACGCCATTCCGCATGTTGCACAAGTCGTCAAATCCGCATTCCAAGAGCTCGAACGGAAGGGCTTTCAGCATGTCATTCCATATGAAGGGCGTTACCTTCGATAACAAAGAGGTCCTTAAAAACTGGCTCCACAACTTCTTGCACCAAACGAGGCGATTTTTGGCGGAACGGCATCAACAAATTCGTCGAGAGGTAGGAGGAGGTTGTAAACAACAGCGGAGAATATATAATTGATTGTTGATATATATTATATATATAATTGGCGCGTACACCCGTTTTGGGTGTTTGGCCGAGCTCCTCCTCCTATTTGTGGTGTGCGTCTTGATGTTGTTCCACAAATAGAGGGACCTACAGTTTCAAGTCGACTCCGAACGGCAGATATTTTTATGAGGGGCTTTTTCATGGCAGAAATACACTCGGGGGTTTGCCATTGTCTGCCGAGAGGTGACCGCTATTAGAAAAAAAATTGATTAACTTACTGAAATAGGTATGGGTTTTTGTTTCAATAAAAGCCTTCGGTAAAACGCTACGAACTTATTCCTCAACTTAATACTTTTACAAATATATACTTTTTCTTAGTATGAAAAGGCATACGGAATATAATACAAGACTCTTGCATCTGAGTTATCAAATGTGTTCAACAACTTTCTTAGTTTCTTGAGAATATAATAATTCTCACTCCACATACATATTGGTATTTGCCGTCTTTCTCAGTGCAAACAAAAAAAGACATAAAACTATACGCCACCGGCTATCAATATAATATAAAAATGTTTCTCATCAGCCGTTTCGGCGCCTTTTGTGGGGCACGCTGACTCATCAGTGTTATGTGGTCGTTACATCTAATGAAAATTTGCCGAGAAACTGTCACAAAGTTTTTAGAAAAATGCAGAAAAATATATTAATGTTCATGTTATTTTGTTTTTAAAAGAAACTGGCATTTACCACCCTTCACGAGTTTGTGCTGTTGCTCGCTGTGAATTTGGAAATTTTCTCATTCTCTGCTTTAATGTCTTTTCGCGTGCTGTTGGCAACATTATTTCGACAGCCGCATACAGTTGTGCGTTATTTTTAAATACATTTTTGTATGAACACACAAGCGCACCTTAAGATTCGAACGTATTTTTAATCAAGTATTTATGTAGGCTAGTAATGTTGATCAATCTCTTCGCTAGAAAGAATTATTTTGGCGCAGCAAACGCTACTTTTTAATCCGCTACATAGATCTACCATATATATACAAAAACATATGCATGTATATGCTTCCGATATTTTATGTTTACAAAATGTGTACTTTTGATTCACACACCTTATTTGCCACTGTCTTCCCATTTGACTTACTCTATGTGGTATGCTCGTGCCTATTTGAGTGAAAATTTGTAAAACATCTGTTTCCTTTTCCCATGCAATTGGCCATAAATTATTTAGTTTATTGCATATCGATTATTGTAAACACATTGAGTGTGTGAATTTGAATTCGATATTCAATTGAAATTAGCAGTATTTTGATTTGGTTTTACAACGGAGAGTGGGCGGTTAATAGAGGGAATTTTTGAGAGGCTAGTCTCGTAATAAATAATTTATAGAACTTTGCCGAAGTGAATTCATCTTTGCAATGTTTGTAATTAACTTTGGGAATATGCCTGCCATAAGTATATTCCAATATTACAGTGAGATAGTTTCTCTTAGATATTTCGCATTGATGTTTGCTCAATGCGCCTGGAGGTCATTCGAATTTCTGCATAGCAAATTTTTAGCACTTCATTTGGTATTAATTCGGCATTAAACTAAATTTCAGCAGATATTTGAAACGAGTATGAAAATTACCTCCTTACTGTGGAAGCTGATTGTATCTTAGTTTATTTTGGCGGGTTATGTGAGGGATTAAACCCATGTGAAAATTATAATAATTCTTAAAATATGCTTTAATATCTATATTAGAAACGACATACTCGAAGGATTCAAGTGGAGTAAATGTGTAAATACTTCTATTTTGAATTTGAGTACAACACTGAAAAAAATGGTTTTTCTCGGAATCACGAGGAGTGGCTGGTAATATATAAACCTAAGGTACTTAGTGCTGGCTTCTTATATCGCTACTGACAACACTAATTCTGTGACAAACTGTTTTTCTTTGCTTAGTTGACAGTTACCTCTGGAACAAACAACAACAGCATGCGAGCGGAAATTGGACCCACCAAACTGTGTTTAAACTCCTTGTTAGAAAAAGAAAGCACCCCGAAAGAGGTTTTTAAGAAATTGGCATCGGTTCTTGAAGGCTCTGTACTCTCATATACAATTATAAAAAAGGGGCTTAGCGATTTTAACAAGGAAACACGAGCTGTAAAGGCGACCTAGCGATAATAGTGACGGAAGAAAATGTTAAAAAAATCGAAAAATTAGTACTGACCCATCAAAGAGATTTTACATGAATATTTACACACAGAAAAAATTAATACACGAAAGCTCACAGGATCCAACGATTAGTGGCAATTGGACTTGTTGTAAAGATCGGGATGCGAGAAATGCGGTCTTCACAGAAACTGATCACAAACTCTAAAAAACGGATATGGCTTAAATTTATGTTTTTGTTTTAATTGAAAAAGAAGGTGCAGCGATAAAGGTTGCGGGAACAACAGTGAGCTGAAGGCGACCGTAGATAACCATTTCGAAAAGAATATTTTTTCATGACGTAAAAAGTTTTTTTCGCATGAGGGTGGTTCGTTACATTTCAAAGTAAAAAATATAATCGGAGGCCGATAACCTCGCTTGCTAGTTGCTTTAATTGTATAATGCAATCATTTAATGTTTGATGCCAGTGACAGTGTGACATTACAATATGTACATTAGGGCGGATTCGATATAAAATTCTAAGAAGAAAATTCCACTTGCATAAACCTCAAAAGTCAATTTCGAGCCCTGACTACCATTCGGGAGTGCGTTGGTTCGAATCACCGTGAAACACCAAAAAAAAAAAAAAGAAACAGTTTTTTTAATAGCGATCGCCCCTCGGCAAGTCAATGGACAGCAGAGTGTGTTTCTGCCATGAAAAAGCTCGTCATAAAAAATACCTGCCGTTCGAAGTCAGTTTAAAACTGTAGGTCTCTCCATTCGTGGAACGACATCAAGACGCACACCACAAATATGAGGAGGAGCTCGGCCAAACACTTAACAGAAGTGTACGTGCCAATTGTTTATTTATTTTTTATATAATGAATGGTACTAGGATGCCTATGTTTTATTTAAAGAGCTCCATGATGGCGCCACAAGGCAAAGTATAATTTTTTACTATTAATTTTTTTATATTGCAACGGGAAAAGGGACATTGCCATATTTTTATATGAATCATGAAACTTGGAAAAACCTAACAGCAATTAAATTTTACAATCTTTCAAAAATGTATTTAAACATTTTTTTTTTCGAATCATTAATTAATATTTTATTTGCAATTATTTTGGTTTAAGGGGTCCGGTGGTCAAGAGCTCGAAAATTTAGAGTATTTTCAGGAATTTTTTTACAATAAAAAAATAAAAAACGATATTTAAATTTTTTAGGCTTTTTTTAACTTCTTTTATATACAAAAATGAAACAAACAAAAAATTTACCAAATAGCGCGGTTTTGAATTCGACACTTTAAGATCGGTTTTTTTCAGTTTTTTAATGAAATAAGTACGAAATAACTGAAATATTAATATGATTCTAGTACGAGCGATAGCCATTGATGTTGTGAACAACATATTAAAATTTCAGACGATTTGATAGAAAAGTTTTTTTTTTGACTACACCAGGCCGAAAAAGGTCGTTTCGAGATAAATGAGTTTAAAGTTTGAGGTACTGGAGCACGCGACCGTTCTCTCCCTAGTTAATGGGCTGTAGAAGCTACAATATTAGGAATTTGAGCATATATATTCTTGAGATACTATACTTTCGAAATATCGAAAAAACCAAAAAAATCGATTTTTTGAAATTTCTAGACCACCGGGTCCCCTTAAGAGCATTTTTACTTTGAATAGCAGGTGTATTTTTTCTATCATCATTGCCGAATTAATTAAAGATAGTTTGTTTTGAATTTGGGGACTCGAAGTTGACTTTAGGGTTAATATCTAATGGACATTTTTCTTAGAACTCTATGTCGATTCCGAATCTGCTAGGAACGCTGTCGATAAAATTCGTTCCCTACAACGTATATTTTCCCTAATGCATATTTATATGTATATATATATACTTATATATGGATAATGCAATAAAGGAATTTTTTCAGAATTTACATTTTTTTCATTGCCCTGCTCCAAACAAAAAATCTCAAAAGATGAGTTTTTTCCGCCGCAATGGAGGTTGAACACCTTCATTAAAAAAAAAAAGAAATTACGTTCTCATTCTCCATATTCTGGATAAGTGTTTGTCTGCATTAAATTAATATTTACATTTGCTTTTCATTCCACAGTTCATTGTGTGTCCCTAGCTGTATGTACAAAAACACATACATATGTACATACATAAGTATAAATGTACCAATTGTTGCATGAAAATCGCATGAATTTTAAGTACTGAACCTGAATTGAATTAAAAAATATCTTGTTTGCGAATATTTATTATCAACTTTGTGTGAATGAAAGCAATTTCAATTACTTTCAGTTTCTTAGTGCTGTTCTGCATTTTGATTTCGATACATTTTTTGGGAATTGAATTGAATAATACTCCGATATTTTTATTTTTATTTTAAAAGTCTTGCCTGTGAGCAGGAATGGGAGAAAAATAGATTTTGCACTTCAAAGTCATAAACAAAATGAATGGGAAGACAAAACATTGAAAAAGTCTTAAAAAATATACAAATTGTAGATAAGCGTTGGCGTAAATTTTAAAACAAACGGTATTTATTAGTTTATAATGAAGATGCTTTAATAAATCTATTAAATAAATGCATCGCGAAGATATCTCAATTATATTTCTGTAAACGTTTCGTAATACTCGCCTAAAAAATGAATAGTATTTATAATATACATAAGTGAAAAAGCTGAAGGGGAAAAGAATTTCGCACAAAATTATGTGTTGTTATATACGCACTGCGTATCTATTCGTTTCGGTAATGCCGCCACGGCAAAAATAACAGGTTGCCAAACTCAAAGCAGAAGAGATAGCGGAAAGCCAATAACGTCATCTGCTCTTCTATCATTCTTGGCCTCTGAGTCAGCGGAATATAGCAATTATACAGGGTGTTTCAGAAGTGACGCGTAGATGCCAGGTTATTAGACGGTACTTTTATTTTATGTCATCTTTGCCATTTTTAGATAGAAAGATGTATAACTTTATCGATGGATACCAGGTTGGTGCGTGACTATCAGTTGGGAGTGCATGAAACACCAAAATGATGAAAAAGTTTTTTAATAGCGGTCGCCCCCGGGAGGCAATGGCAATCCTTCGAGTGCATTTCTGCTGTGAAAAAGCTCCTCATAAACTTAAAACTGTAGGTCCCTTCATTTGTGGATGAACATCAAGTCCCACTCTACAAACAGGAGAAGGAGCTCGGCCAAACACCCAACTGAATTGTACGCGCCAATTATTTATTTTTTATTATTCACGAGGTGTTAAAATTACTGAAACTCTAATGAAAATGGTCGATAATTAAGAATAACATATCACAAATTTCTAATTATTTTTGGTGGGAATAATCCTCCGAAGAAACAATTAATAAAATAATAATAAATATGTAATAATTCTCTGACAATTCAAAGGTTGGTGAAAAAATTTCAAATTTCAAAAAACTGTTTCTGTCGAGGATGTTGAAGGACTGGCAGACCAGATTGGGGTTCTTTGAGGAGTAAAGTCTATGTGAATAAGCAACCAACCATTCCAGAGTTGAAACATTATATTCCGGTCGAGATTGTTGAACTCAGTGCGATATTTTGTTAGCGAGTCCTTAAAAATTTTTACATCATTTAAGGGGGAACGCCACTGTGGAAATTCAAAAAAATCGGTTTTTTTGCATAAATTGTAAGTAGAACTACTGAAGAAAATGTGGAAAAAATTTTAAAGCGAAATTCGCCTTATTCCCGATGCTATGTGCACTTAAGTGAGCGCCCGTCGGTTTGGCCCCGTAGCGCTTACGATACGATGCTTTATTTCAAACGCGTTTTTCTCGAAACGACTTTTTTTGATATGGTGGCAACGATTTCTCGAAGACTAATGCACCGCTTTTGTTTCAAAACTTTATTAGAAAAATACATTTTCCAAAAGTTGACCTTCAGTTTCCGCCCTTTTGAGTCATCCACGACGATTCAATTTAGCTTGAAACTTGGGTTATTAAATTGCGTTTCGAAATGATATAACCTGAGATGTGCTCCAATGCGTCTTTATAAAATTCATCGACCTCAATACCATCTTCGATTTGTTATTGTTTACATGCGTGATTTTTTCTCCTAACTTTTTGAATTTTATCCACATTGTCAAACTCAATGTCAAGCCCCTTTGTCTTATCGACTTCAACATTAAGCGTTGCACTCAGTATTTCGATATTCTTTGCTAAAAGTACAAATTAATCATAGCGTACATGACAAATGTATTGATACATAAAATATCAATAATTAATGTTTTGCCTACCAAACAGATATTTTCGCAAACGGTTTTTAAATTGAAGTGGGTTGGGATGGTCATTCAGAGCTCCTGCATACCTCATGGCGTTAAAGAAATACTCCAAGCCATCTTGGTTCAAATTTTCCATTAAAACTATTTGTGCTCCGAATTTCGTGCTGAACGTAGTAGTATAAACCTATAGTGACGTATTCGTGACAATTATTCCCCTCTGGAATGAGGATAAACTGTTTTTTATTGGAATAATGGGGTTTGATTTAACTGAAGTCATTTCGCTTAATATATAAATCTGCTTTTCAATCTCGGAGCCAACTGGTTTCTTGAATGAGGTGTAAGTAATATTTTCGAATTTTAAATTTGGGGTATCGAACCCAATGTTTACCAGTTGTATGAAATCGGCACAATTGCATGCGTTGTGCAAACCAGCGGAATAACTTTCCTAACGGTCAATAATGGTCGAATGCCCTTCCGATAGCTTAATCACAATTGATAAGTCTGATTTTGACGTATGATTCAAAAGTTATTTTAGCGATCGTACCGATATCATTGCGTTTTTATATATGTACTAGACCAGAGCCTGTGAAGTGCTCTCACCAAAAAAAAAAAATATTTAGTAAGATATTTGTTTTCCAACTTCCACAACTGAAAATTAATTTCATTCGGGTTGAAACTAATGACACTTAATGAAAATTTTCAGCCAATACATTCAAACGAATGGTGAAATAAGAATGTGCACATTTTTTGTTATGGCTACTTGGCTCACTGTATACACTGTGTTGCAGCATAGCTGTCAGCGTACAACATTTCGAGTCGAGATTGTGCCAAAAGGGAAATCTAGGTAGATTTTAAAATGAGTTGGATTGACGAGCACGTACGTACTTGATTTGCTTTAGTGCCACACATAACTAATCATACAGGGTGGTACATGTAGCGTTTGAAATTCAATTCAATGGCACTATAATTAAATATTCTTGCGATATTTTTCAAAGAATTTTTCCGTGTTGACTGTCACGGGTGGCTTTCCAGTCAATATCAATAAATGCAATTTATCGGCACATTTTTGCGAGTTTCGATACCTAAAAATGATAATTTCGATTTCATGTTAAAATTCATAAACCATCTCTGAAGGATTGCGCAAAATTTGTCTTTAACAGTGACCTAACAAATAGTCTAAACGCGAAAAAAGAAAATCAGTAATGGATTTCAAACGTAATAGTGTGATTCCATTATATTTGGCTGGAAAATCACAACCAGCGATTGTTCGTGAGCTCAAGCACCTTAAAGTAAATAAAGTTTTTGTTTCCCGCACCATTACTCATTACAATTATACTGGAAGCATTGCGAAACGTCATGGAGATGGTTATCAAAAGAATGCAACGTCACGTGAAATGAAAATGAAGCGACTTGAGTAAAATCCTCTAGAGAGTGGCAATGAAATGGCGAAAGAACTGAAAATATCTGACCTTAGCATCCGGCGCATACTGAGAAATGATCTCAAAGTCAAGCCTTACAAGATCCAAAAGGCGCATAGTCTCACACCAAAGCAGTAACAAGTCACACTTAAGAAAGCGTTCATGCGAAATATTATCGGAAAAGTATTCTGAAGGTTGCTTCGAAGCCGTGGGCAGATAAACATTTCGGTGCCAGACCACGCCCATGGTTCAACAGGACTCGGCAATGTACGAGTGAACCAAGAATGGCTAAAAAACAACGTTTCGAACTTGCTAACGCCCACACAATGGCTCTCCAATTCACCAAATGCGAATCCGATGGATCTTTGGGACATTTTGGAGAGCAAGGTCCGATCTAAAAGATTCACCGGTCCCGAGGCGCTGAAAAAAGCCATTGTCCGCGAGTGGGCCAAAATGCCATGCGGGCCACTTGCGATTCGTTTCTGTACCGTTTCATGGCCATAGACAAGACAAAAGGTGGTCATATCGAGTAAAATTAAATTGATTTTTAATTTTGTATTATTTTCACACATTTTTTACTTTGAATTGAATAAAGGTCATTTTCCAAACTAAATTTATGACCTTTTTAATTGGTTACACTTCAAGGTCCGGACCCTGTAGTTGGTCAATTAACATCATCGTTTCGGCTGATTGTTTGATTTTCGATTTTTTTAAACTTGTTTCTAAAAAATTTTGTTTTCTAAAATTCTGACACATCACAAATCTTATTTTAGTCAAAGTCAGACAAATTGATAATTCGAAACGTTAGATGGACCACCCTGTACTTAATGAATTCATGTTACTTGAAAGCTGTGCTCATGGAGGGAAGAGTGTAGCAGGAACTCACATTGAATAACAAGTCTCACCAAACAGAAAGCACTCTGCTTAAATTCGAAAATAAAATTCAAAAATGTTGATATCTTACAACGTTTCGGATGCGGTTCTTATTCTCGGGCATTGCACTAAGAATTACAAATTCGTAAAGTATTTTAATTGAACAGTGTTATCACTTAAATATATTTTCTTTGTATCGAAATAGCTAAAAACCTATCGAAATTTAAAGAAGGTTTGGGAGAGTGTCAAACTTTTTACTATGTTGAATTGAAGTTATAAGAAAGAAGTTTTCTAAAAGGAAAATCAAAAATAATTCTGGAAAAATTAGAAAAAGGCGGAAAAAGATTCGAAGAAGGAGCACCTTATTTTCTTCCTTCCCTAATAGCATTTTGGGACTGCAAACTAGGTAGGTATGTAGCTATCTTAGAAGTGGCAGTCGGTCTCTAAACCAACTCACTTAGACCGTTGCCGATCCATTGTGATGCTATTCCTCGTTAAATGATTTTGTTTTAGGGGAAAACCCATTGATCTGACTGACACTTATATAGTTAAGGCCTACTAGCATGCGACGTGGGACTCTTCCCTCTCCTCATTCTTGCAGATTTTGCAATAGTTGAAATGTGGTACGTTTAACCTTTGAGCATGTCAGCATAGAAGAAAGTGGCCTGTGATCAAAACAATTAACATAGAGACGCTTTTCCTTGACCGATTAAGTGACACCTTTGAGCGCCTGTCGTCCCATTTTGGCCAACCTATTTTTGTGGCATTACATGCCAGATTCGTGTTGGCTGAAGTGACCACGCAGTTTGTAGATCCATATAAGGGGGAGGCGTTTTTAAATTCAGTCTGAAACCTCATTCCCAATTTAATTTTTTAATTATATGCTTCTTGCATTTGCAGTATACCTTTGACTGTATTATTATTTTGTATATTTATTTCTTAATATTGCAAAAATCTATCATAATTCAGGCCAACATACCAACCCGCAAAAAAAAAAAAAAAATCTTCCAATTTTGGTAGTGAAACCCAAAAACGGCTACATTGCTGGCCAATGCCGCATTTTTATGAATTTTTTTGCACGTTGTTTCCTATTTTTTAGTCGTTGGTAATAGCTTATCTTATTTGTGTGTGGATTACTAGGTACCTGAAATATCATTCGCAAATCTCTGCGTGAAAAAGTTTTTTTCAAATATCATTAGTCGTTCGGAGGTGGCATAAAATTATAGAGCCCTCATGACTCAAGATTGTATGCGATATTGTGAATCGATACCTGCTTATCAATACAGCTACTTGATTTATTTATTTATAAGTTCTTTTGAGATTTTAATTTAATTTTACTGTTCAACAAAATCTAACTTTTTTCGAAATAATAAGCCTCCGCCAATGGAATGCCTGCTTGTGGTACGCTCAAAATTAATCACCTTTTCGGAAGATTAATAATTTAGCAAAAGGCGGTGTACGTCAATTATATTTGACACAGCTGCAGTATACAAACAGAGGAACAATGGAGCGCGTAAAGGTCAAAATAAAGATTTCCGCCACTCAAAATCACTTTTTTTGTTTAGTAAAAAAGTTGTTGAAAAATAAAATGAAAGGGAACCAAAAAGGTGAATATGTGAAGTAGGTGGAGATTATATTCTATATAAAATATCTGCTTTTTCGAATAAGATGGCTGAAAATATTTTATTCTTCTGCGGCAAGAAATTTGTATTATAAATATTTCACTTTAAAAAAGGTTACTGCCCTAAAGGCCTCTTTGACCATATGTTGTTCTCAGGTCTTTGCCATGTTTTCTTTGATGTTGCACAGTGTTATTTGCGTTATTTTATTCAAAACTATGTCTGAGTTGGAATCGGATGCCTGCGTTTTGCATAGTTAATTAATATTTACACCATAGCTTTCAGTGTAGCCTGACCTAATCTAGCACAGAACTCAATCGTTTTTTCTTAATTGTATTTGTTTTGTTTTTTGCTCAATTCATTGCCAATAAAACATTAATAGAAATAGCGTTGTCTGTATGTAGTTTTCTGATCTAAGTAAGCAAAATATGCGAGTAAATGATTATGTCACTCGCATAAACAGTGAGTTAAATAAGTATAACACTTAGAATTATTGACAAGTTTTGATAAATTATTAGTTTTGTATTTTATTTTAATAATTTTTTTTATGAAAGCATAGTTCATTATTCTGCGAAAAAAACAAAAAAATCTAAATTCCCAACTTTGAGCAAATTAAAAAAAAAATGCAATAAATTTTCATATAAATATCAAAATTTTTTACTAAAAAATTTTAATAAATTTTTTAATACGAATTTTTAATTTATAAGAGAATTAAATTTTTCAATAAAAATTTAACATTTTTTAATAAAAATTTTTGGTATGTAGTTTTATAGGCTATTGAATTTCATATGGAAGAAAATACCGTCAGCAAAAAAGAATCAATGTTCAACGCTATTTTGGAGCCGCTTCAAACTTGCACTTTACCACCTCGTTCAAAAAGTTCCCCGAATATATGCAGAAAATTTAAAATGCAAGTTTATAGTATTCAATAAAAGCGATATTATCACCCTTAAAAGACTCTACATCAACTGCAATGCAATTTCCCGTAGTGGTTTTTCGACTCAATCAAACAGAAAAAAATCGCAGAGGGCCATATGAAGTGAATTCGATAGATTTTGGATGGTATTCGTTTCGTTCTTGGATAATGATGGCATTGTGCGACGGTGCGTATCATGGTGCAAAATCCACAAGTTGTTTTCCCAAAAATCTTTTCCTTTTCGGCGAATGCTTCACGTAAACGTTTCATAACGCCCAAATAATAGTCCTTTTAACAGTCTAACCAAAAATTCGAGGTGTACAATAGCGTTATAAGCCATAAAAACCGTGAGCATCGCTTTCATTTACAGCTCTCCACTCACTCTTGTCTTGTCTCCAGTAATGATGCTTTTGCTGAATGTTGGGTCGAATTTAGCCTTGGAAATCATGTTTTTGAGAAAAACAACGCGGCCGTTTTTTGAATGAAATTCAGGTACTTTGAGACCAATTTTGCCACAGCTTGCCGTAAACTCAAATCATTAATTACAATGTCCTGAATGGATGTATGAGTAATGTTCAAGTGCTCTGCCAACTCTCTGCGGTTATTGATCAACTTTTCTTTCACTTTCTTGATGTTTTCGTCATGTTTCAATGTCGACGGCCTGACATTACGTTCGATATCATCGCTGGGTACACCATCTCTTTTGAAGCGTTCGTGGCACTCGTAAAAGGATGTTTTCTTAAAAGTGTCATTACCGACACAGTTTCCCAACATTTCTAAGGTTTCGTACCAATGAATCCATTTTGATTGCAAAATTTAATATAAAATCGTCGTTTCAAATTAAAATTTATTTTTGATACTGTGAAAAATCGAAAACACGTGCAGAGGTAGATTTAATCAAGACAGCGAAACTCTTACAAATGTCAAGCAATGACAATACAATTTTGGTGTTAATAATCACAGATGTGGCAACCTATCAAAAAACGGCACTAAAAGCATTCGATTTAGAGCATCACCATGTGGCTGTTCCGGGAACTTTTTGATCAAGGTGGTATTATACTGAAATTCAACGACCTAACATACATATATTACAGAATTTTTTAATTTTTCCTAACAATGTTCGAAACTTTTCTGTAATCGGTTTTGTGGTAGAATGAACCATATTTTAATAATTAATTAATTTTAATATGGACGTCAAATTACAAACAAATAAATTGCCAATGAGTCACTCGGCTATAGTTATTTGACGCACTGTTTATGTAGGAATGCACGAGTATATGAAGGTGAATGCTTACTGACAACCGAAAGAATGTATAATATTTTTGCTTATTTTATTACAATATTAGTGACATTTTATTAATATGTAAATCAAAGTAGACAGCTCTTAAAAAAATAACTGCTGTGAAATGAAAAAATAATTATTTTCTTTTCAAAGTTATACAGTTTGTTTTTCACGATTCCTAGGTCCTCTATTGTGCGCTATGTGAAGTTTTTGTTTTGTAGTATTCACAATAATAGCAGTTAAACAGCTATTATTTGCTCAAGTGACTATTTTCTATTCACATTACTATACATACATACCATACACGCTAACTGTTATATAATATGTCTCTGATGACATCAATTGTCAGGCGTAAAAGTGTAGTTAAAAAATTGTTCACATAAAGCGTAACTAAGGTAATCATCAATTTCGTGTCTAATCTAAACTCATTTATTTGTATACATAAGTTCATATGTACACATACTGTATCGTATGGCTATTGACGCCCATAACTAATCACGTACATACTTATTTATACATATTTGTATGTATTTGTATTTCTAGATAAAGGGCATTCAAATAGCGACACAAGATAATTTTTGCAGAGCCTTCTCGGTCGAAATTTTGGCGTTTCAAATAATCAAAAATTTTTTACTTCTTGAGTTAATTTGTTCTTTTGAGGGTGTAGGCTAAAGTATTTATGTGAAATAGGCCACTATGCACGTATCCACATTACCTTTTTTTTCAATTGCAAAAGTGAAATACCCTAAGTGTAGTTGTACAAATTTGATTATTTTTCATTAGCCGCTTTGGCTGTCTTACGACGCAACTGTAGATCAAATCGATCTCCTTTGTGATACCACTGGAACTATCCATCCTTACTCCCCTTGGTCCTCTTAAAACATCAGCCCTACTACTAATGCTGCAGGTATGTAACTGTCACCAGCGAATATTGCTAATACTTAAGGTATATCTGTCTATTTGCAGCTTACATGTTGCTAAGGGCAGAGGTATATCAACTTTGTTATAAGTAATTTAGAGCGTAGTGCCCAGCCCTGCTAACGCATCCGCCTTATAGTTACCCACAATGTTACTGTGGCCCGGCAGCCAGAGTAGAGTTATAGAGTAAAACTATGCGAGTATTTTTGATTGTTTATAACACTCTACCACAGTTTTTGAAGACTGCTTCCATGATTGGAGTGATTTCAGAGCTGCGTGACTATCGGAATATATGCAGATATTTCTGACTGTAATTCCGCATTTATTTAGCGATAAAAGGCTTTTAATCGCCAAAATTTCAGCTTAGAATATGCTGCAAAGATGAGCTAAGGTATGAGGAAAGGTATACTATTGCCTGTAGTATTCCAATAACCACCGCCTCCCATTTGATCGTTGAGTTTAGATCCGTCCGTATATATACTGACTTCATTTTCATAAAACATTAAACCATTTTCCCAGTCCTCTTTAGTTGGAAATTTGATCGTATAAGGCCTGTCCAGGTGCAAATTCACGGAGTCGTAAAAGTCGGTGGTAACCGACATGCAAGGAAACAGCCTGAGAATACACAAACCCCCTTGTTACACGTTTTAAGCGTAGATGATTCTCTCAATCCTAGCAGCAGGCCATCGGCAGTGGATGCAACATGACATTTAACGTTGATGTTGGTGTTGTTCTCAGAGCCCAGCTAATACAAAGACTTGCTGCTCTTTGAATGCTGTATAGCTGCTCGATCGAAGTTTTCTTCTCAAGAGTTGACCACCAGACCAGCATACCGTCGGTTATGATTGGTCTTATAATATCTGCATAATGCCAATGAACTATCTTGAAGGATAAACCCTACTTTAAGCCTACTGTTCATAAAAAACATTCAAATAAACTCTGGAAGCGAATCTCGTAGTTGACTAATAACAAAACAATCAGCCCGATTTTAAATAAAAACTACCCGGGATTTTTTTCTGTGTTGCCTAATATGTATTGGGGAAAAAGTAGGTATCACGAATATTTAAAAGGGGGTGATTGGCTGAATTATTTCGGTAGATATTTCGCCAAACGCTTGGAAAGGAACTAGTTCAAAAATGTTAGTTAGTTTCTACAACTAAAATAAAAAATAAAAGATACAAAATCTCAAAAAGTTTACAAAAAGGAAATAGAGAAGAAGTTACTCAAGTTCAGGGTACTGAACTCATTAGGCCCACTAATGAAAAATGCCACTGAGTTCAGGAAGGTTAGTTAAAACTGTGAAAAAAGTAGTTATCTTGTAAATTAAGCATGCCACTTGATAACTCTTAGGTTTGGACAGACCAAACAGCTTTCAGCACACAGCGGCTCACGAAAGTGCTAACGAAAAATCGATTAAAGGTACGGGTAGTGGTACAAATACTCAACAAGATTTTTTTCCAACTGCAACATTTATATTGGATATATTTTACTATACTGTGGTCGGAATGAAAGAATCAGTGGAGGGTATTGTGACGCAAACGTACGGGCTCGATGCATCTAAAGCGGAACGACCAGAATAAGAATATGAACTGGGTGGAGTTTACCCTTTGCAATATTTAGAAGAAATGCTTCTAGAATAGAATTCACCACTCCTTATAAAGTTAAGCATCAACACGTTTTGGAAATTTTGATCGAAAAATCAGTACCGATGAAAATTTTGAATACGATCAAAATCCTAAACATTGAATGCAGTGCAAAAATTAGAGGAGATATGTGCTCATAGGCTATTATTTTTTTATAGAATTTTTGGATTCTCCGTCATCGATTTTATATGTGGTCAAAATTTTGTCAAATTCTAGTTCCACAAAGTGGGTCAAAACGTCAGTCAAAAAATAATAAATACTACTTTCGACAAAAAGTTTGAAATTCATTTTCTCAAAACATCAAAAAATTTATAGGCTATTTTAATACTAAGGGGACGATATTGATGAAACACTCTGGAATTCGACAGAGCGATTCACTTAGTCCCGAGCTTTTCGATATTATGATGGACCAGATAATAAATGAGGTCAAGCCATTAGAAGGTTACCGAATGCAACACTCAAGCATTCCCATAATATGCCATGCAGACGATGATGTTTTAATTCCCAAGGTCTCAGAGGGTGATTTGCAATGTCTATTACACAAATTTGTAGTAACTGCAAGAATATCGAATATAGAGGTATCGACTGAAAAGCCAAAGAGCTTAGTCATATAAAAAAATCCAATAAGGTGCAAACTGGTAATAGATTGAACTGTTATCGAACATGTGATGAATTTTAAATACCTCGGGATGGAGATTTCCAATGGCCACAGCATTATTAAAGAAGTTCAGGAAATATGTGCTCAAGGCGGCAAGACATCAGGATGCTTCAGAGACATAATATGGAGGAATAAGAATGGAAGGTAAACCCCGAATGTACAAATCTATGATAAGATCCATTCTGACGTATGGTGCAGAGACGAAAGCTGAAAGTACAAAAACCAACGCAATATAGAAATGCAAATTTTACGATTCGTCGCAGAAAAAATCAGCTAGATTGCGTAAGAAATGCAGCAATAAGGGAGGGGCGAAAGTTACTGACATTCTTAAACTTGTGAGGAGACGACTTTGGAATGACCATATAATAAGGGTGCCCAGTGATCGAATAATAACGCCCAGTGATCGAATAATAAGGATTGCTAGAGATTCTAAACCAAACAGTGACGGTGAAGACCTCTAACAGGATAGAAGGAGAGCTGGATATCTATGTATATAAGCCTATATTTATCCAAGCCTATAATAAAGGGCAAAGAAGAATCAATAACTTCCCAGAGTGTGTCACAAGCATCTGAGCTAACAGTGAAAGTTAAAATTTAGAACGGCTTGAAAATGTGCCAAAAAAATTCCTGCAGATGTTCTTGAAATTTACAAAGCCTCAGCCAACTCAAAAGGATTCATTTTGCGGCTTTAGTTGCTTTCGCACAACTCTTGCTGAACGCAGTGAGGAATGCATTTTTTTATCTAAATTTAAAGATTTTCAGCTTATTAAATTCACTTATTTATTTATTTCAAATGTATTATAAATAATCATCTAACAAAATCAGGGCAGCTATTTAGCATCAGAGGCTATCGGCCTATTGTTTAACTTAATTTAAACTCTTGTGGATTATTTTGTTCACTTTTTTGCTTTTAAAAGGAAATGCCAAATGTGGTCGAAATAGCTGATTACAAGTTCGAAATCCCTTCTCCCAAATTTTTAGTTAAAAAACGGCGCTTTAGTGCTACTTGGGGAGTGCCAGTGTGGTACTTCAGCCATTTCACCTACCTACCTACCTATTGTTTTCTTCGAAGAAACAAAATTTCCGGAGAACAAACTCCCGAGAGTAGTCAGACTCGGGCTGAACATGTTTATATTTGGATTAGTGGTCGTGAATGGGTTAGGTTTGGCAGCCGCATCGCACATAGAGACAGCGATGCCACTTAGCCCACGAAATGGGTCCATTGTGAGTGTGAATGGGTAAATTTCCTTTTTTTGTTTCACCCGAGTTATGATTTTTACACAGGAAAGTGTTGATCTACTATGTAATGAGAACTCAGAGATTCTCAATTGTTGTAAACGGCTCCGAGTTAGTTGACTTGGCTCAATTTCAACTTAGCACTTATGATTGTGATTGTTTTTTTCTTTTTTTGTTTGCGGTACTTCACTCGCCGGTGCGTTGCCTCACTCCCTAAAGCTGTTTACAGGGTTTAATTTTAATTGTCGTTTTGTTTAATTCGAAGTTAAGTCAAATATTGAATGTGAAAAGTTGTGCTGACCTGTTTACACGAGGAGATTTTTAGTTAAAAGTAGTTCAAACGTGAAATAATAATGCCTTGTATATTGTTCTAAGAACTCCAAAAGCTTATTACAAAATAATAAATATTAAAGTATTTTTTTTTAATTTCGATTTTAATAATTTCGTTAACGAAATCCCTCACTATAATTTTAACTTAAAAATTCATGCACACATACCAGCACAGAATGCAAATAAACCCAGGGTTGATCGAACAAACAGTTGAATGGCTCATAGTTGGCTGGCGACCAACTTTGCTGAAACCGATTTGTTGAAAGGGCGTTTACACCATTCAACTGTTGCACTCAACTGGAAGTTTAATGGAAAATCGTCTCATGTAAAGCGCTTTTCCCAGGAATATTCAATACACACACAGCAAATTCATTATTAAACTGCGCAAATTAAAAACTTGGACGAAGGATCAGACAGTTGATCCTACTTAACTGGGACGTCCTCCGTTTTGGCAATTTGGCTCCGGTCTTCGAGGTAACTGTATTTGAAAATTTTCCTTCAAGTCACTGGGAGTTCATTTAGCAACAACCTTACATCTTAAATTTTGAAAAGGGAAACCCATTAACTCCTAATGCACTTATATACGAAGGAACCAACAAAAGTTCGGTAAATTGATAATATGCTTTTGAAAATTCCAAAAATGGTATTCGTTTTGTAGTTATTTTATAATATCTCCTTCTAACCCGCAACAAATTGTTAATAACGAAGACGAGAAAACATAAAATTACCGAAGCAAGTTCGATAGAAATTCCACTACCATTGCAGCAAGAAATTCGCCATGCGATCTTTTACGGTTCTCAATATCAATTTAAGCCTTTGGAAATTTTCAAAGAATTCCAAACTACATTTAAAACAAACCTAGCGGCTGCTAAGACCATTTGTAAATGTTATCAACGTCTCCAGACTGGACATTTTTTTCGTGGATGATGAGCCTCGGGAAGGTTGGCTAAAATCTTCTACCGACGAGATAAATGTAGTCCTGGTGAAGGCAAGAGTTTATAGATATCCACGAATAGTAACAGAAATGTTGGCTGGTGAATTGGGCTTGAGTGCAATGACAGTATGGTGAGTGCTGCGAAATGATTTATATTACGACAAGAAATCTGTTCGATGGCTTCCACGAATTAGGAATGCACGTTAGAAAGAAGCTGGAGCTCGTTTTGCTTAATATTTCCTAAGTAGCCTCGAAAACGGAGAGTCTAGCAATTTTAATATGATCGCAACTCGTGACGAAGCCCAGAAGAAAAAAATCACATTTTAAAGCCATGAAACAGACGTCAACAATCAAAGTGTTGATCTCGGTTGACTATACTTGATCTAGCACCGTGGGATTTCTGCTTATTTCCAAAAATTAAGAACAAATTTTGGGGGAAAAGTCTTCACTTAGAATGCAGAAATAATTAGTGCGGTTAATAGAGAACTTAAGAAGTTAGAAAAACAGGATTTTGACAATATTTTCAACAGCCGATCTACAGATTAAAGAAATATATTAAAATTAATGGTGAATATGTCGAAAAGATGAAAACAGTGAAGATTCAAAATACATATTTTTGAATGTTTTTTCCCGAACTTTTGTTAGTTCCCTCGTATACACTATAATGGCAAAAAAATAACTGTTTTTTTCTAGGTGCTACCACCAAAATTTGTTCTAAGGCCATCAGCGAATTGAAAATTACCATTGAATTTGCATTGGGAATAATTAACTTTTCTGTAATTTTTTTATAAAAAGTTTACAGATTGATATTTGTAGGAAGAATAAAGCTGAAATTTCATGTATCCTTACAGTAATTGAATGCCGAGAAGTTTATAGTTCTCTTGATGGGTTGAAGTGCCATATTTCCGAACGAAGAACAAAGCGGCTTGGCTTCAGCTACAGGCGCCTTCTATTCGACACTTCTTTGCTCGCTATCTCTATGCTCGATTAACTTGACGAAAAATTTGCATGTGAAAGCAACAACAAAGTTATCGAGTAAGATTCGCCGCTAGCGAGTATGGTTATACCTCACTAAACTGGTGTAACTCATTATCTTACAAACAAATATAATTTAAGGCATCTCTATTCCCCCGTTGCTTCATCGTTCGCTAACGCTTGGAGAAAAGAAGAGGTGAAATGAGTCGCATTTGGTAAAAAACAATCTGAAAAAAGTAAAGAGCCGAAACTTACTGCAATATGTAGAACGAACTATGTTGTCAATATTTTAGATGGGATCTGCGCTATATACTCGGGAACTTGGGCCACCAGAAGGTCTCCAATGATACTATTTTAGGTGGAATCAATAAGTTTATTATAGTGAAAGAGCAAAGTAAGAGAATGACCGAGTTTCCATGCTCAAGCCTTAAATGACCTTGATTTATGTTTCATTATATTTCAGATAATTCTCAAATAACGTTAATTGAACTTTGTGGTACTTTTTAACTGGCAGCGAGTATTCACGTTTGTAAATGGCTAGTGAGTATCGGCGGGGTAAGCCTCACGCACTCACAGGCTAGTCCAATTCAGATTCGAAGGCAGTACGTCAACAAATTTCGAAAAGCTGTAGTGTGTTTCTTTGTTTAAAATGGCTGCCGGCTTATGTAATTCTCGGCAGATTTCTTTCAAATTTAAGTAATTTGCTCCAATCCCTGTAGAAGGATTATTAATTTGTTGGACGCTTGTAGTGAAGTGTTATAAATTGCTCAATCATGGAAATCGAGTGAAACAGGAATAAGGTCGGCAAATTTTATTCTATGGCTTTTTATTCTATGACTTTGTATATTTATTGCATTATTAGTAGTGAATTAGTTTCGACCTTGGCAAAAAGCTTGATAGCCATTTTTATCGCCATCACTATGCGCACGCATTCCATGTACACATACATACTTGCCTGACCTGCGGTGTTCACCCGCAGTGATGACACACATTATGACGCCGTACTGCACTCTCCTTCCTATGAGGACCTGTTGTTTTCGTATTTCACTGGAGCCTGTGTGACGGCGATTTCCATCCAACAATATGAACGCAGCGACACAATCCGCGCCACTAAAGTGTTTCTCAATCCATATGCAATACGGTAATCCAGGCCAATACACCTACTCGTGTACATACATACACATCTTGGTCAACAACTTCATACTAAGTACTTACGTACGCACATGCACCCCGATATACATACATAAATGTTCAAATTCTGTTGTGCTTAGCTTACCAATGAGTCAGTTAACTAGTTTCACTTACCAACTTCATTCATCGCTTTTCCTCTTTTGAATCTGAAATTTACAATGTAATTTTTATGGAAATTCTTTACTCTACTCGGTGTACTAAATGTAGGTATGAGCGTAGGCACGTATGTATGTATGTGCGAGTATACTTATGTATGTATGTATGCGTGACGCCGGCTTGTCCAACTTAATTGGCGCCTTGGCGAGTAATGCTTTCAACTAATACTCGTACTCGTATTTCTATTGTTGTCATCCCGCTCAATGCTCCTCGCACACGTAGTAATAAAGTATTGGGTGAAGTAAAAAGTTTCCAACACTTTTCCCTTTCGTAATCTTTAATTCTAGGCAATATAATAAGTGTTCAGATGTCGGACATTGGTATTTGGTGAGAAAAATGAGTTTTTCGTCTATTGAGTTTCATAAATCGAATATCCAGGGTTTCACTACGCAACAGCATTCACTCGAAATCTTTGAGTAAAGAAGTGTGGTGGCATGGCATGTCCTTTGTTTTTCACAATACCTAAAACCATAACAGTGGCTGAAAACTTCGTGTGCATGACAAAAGAAACCTTGGATCCAAAAGGAAAGGATTGATATTATATAGCCAACTGCCATTTCTACGCTTGATGGTATTGGTAAAAATTATTTTCGTCAGTAAAAAACACACACAACTCAGACGTTTCAGGGTGTTTAATTTTGTTTAGAAAGCGTTTTGATCGGATAACTTGCTGTTTTTCTGTTTGCTCCGACATAAACTGTTTTCTGCGCATAACGTAGGACTTTTACTGGAGATCTTCATGGAAACTCAGAAACATTAAGCTCCCTCACAAGGACTTTTATTGAGTTTTAAGGGCCCTCGTCTATGATCACTTGCACTTGTTGAAGAATTATGCAGATCGGACTATAATATTTCGAAATGTTCCTCGTGCTTTTTCGTTTTGCAACAGATTTTGAATCTTATGAACGAATATACGGACGCACTTAAAATAATGAAAGATTTCTAAATTGGTGTGGTTCGCACTTATAGCGGCGATAACTGCATGTCTCTTCATTTCATGAGTTAAGTTGTAGTCGTCCATGTCTTATCTGAAAACAAGCAAAAATCAAAATAATGGTTTCGGGAAGTTATAGCCACATAGTATATGCATGCCTCCAACTTTCGTGGGCTATTATGTACTGAGTTTTGTTGAGATATCCGCCGTAGCCGAATGGGTTGGTGCCTGACTACCATTCGGAAGTGCCTACGTTCGAATCCCCGTGCATGAAACATCAAAAATATAGAAAAAGTTTTTTTTAATAGCGGTCGCCCCTTGGAAGACAATGACAAACCTCTGAGAGTATTTCTGCCTCATAAAAAATAACTGCCGTTCGGAGTCGGCTTAGAACTGTAGGTCGTCCCCCCATTTGTGGAACAACATCAAGACGCGCACAGCAAATAAGAGGAGGAGTTCGGCCAAACACCCAAAGAGGGTATATATATATATATATATAATCTAGCAGTAGGAATCGTTGGAGTCACCGCTTTACTATTGGTTTCGACACTTTACTGGGTGTGTGGAGAGCACACATGTTTTTGACATCCGGCTCCTCCTATTCACTTTGCTCGTAGTGAAATTGAAGAATGTAACGAGTTCTCTCTTTTTATGTACCATTATTTTGGAACGCCGTAACACACAACTGGCTTTACCAAAAGTAGGAGAATCGCATTATTTTTTTTAGGTGTAGTGTCACCAAATAGCCGTATACTCACTGTTCATGAGATATGCAACGTACACATCGCGAAATATGGTAAACTAAAACCTTTAGCGGAAAATATTGAGAGCTTTTTACCTCACCTAATATCTCTGTTCCGACCTAATATGTTTGCGAGAGTGCGAGTCTTTCCACATCGATGTTCCCACTAGTGATGACTGCTCACAGTTTAGTTTGCTATGGCTGAGGCTGAGAGTATTGGCTATAAGTTACGTACTCGTTTCTCTAATACATCATAACGATATAATATTTATGTATGGCTATCGTGGGACGAGAAAAGGCAAAGATATATACATAAATAATTATGAAATGTTTTGCTCAGATATATGTTTGTATGTAGTTTTTTTATGTTTTTTTTGATTTTATGCACTTAACAACAAAATGAAAAGTATACATATATTCATGAGCAATAAATTTTGCATACATTTACGCTGTATAAAATTACCGGTGGAACTGCTAGTATACACTCCCAAAGAGCATCTCGTCGGATGCTGTCATCGTTTATTATTAACAGTTTGTAAAGTAGGAGACATTCGGTCACGAACTTTATTCCATCAGTGTATGTCACCAGTTGTAAACAACATTTTCCTGAAAAAAGTGGTAACTGCGTGATTCCGAGCAATCTTTTGAGCAGCAGTACATAGAGTATTGGCCTGTTCGAAATATTGTATTAAATGGTTTTAAAATCCATACAAGAATAATGTTTGTTGACACTTCCATCGTGAGCACTTTTCAATAATTTGTGTAAGTCGAACCAATTGGATTCTTTATTGAAATACTTTATATTAAAGTAAATACTTGCACTTGGCGGCCGCCGTAGCCGAATGGGTTGGTGCGTGATTACCATTCGGAATTCACAGAGAGAACGTAGGTTCGGTTCCGGTGAAACAGCAAAATTAAGAAACAGATTTTTCTAATAGTGGTCACCCTCGGCAGGCAATGGCAAACCTCCGAGTGTTTTCTGCCATGAAAAAGCTCCTCATAAAAAATATCTGCCGTTCGCAGTCGGCTTGAAATTGTAGGTCCCTCCATTTGTGGAACAACAACAAGACGCACACCACAAATAGGAGGAGGAGCTCGGCCAATATAATTGGCGCGTACACCCTTTTTGGGTGTTTGGCCGAGCTCCTCCTCCTATTTGTGGTGTGCGTCTTGTTGTTGTTCCACAAATGGAGGGACCTACAATTTCAAGCCGACTGCGAAGGGCAGATATTTTTTATGAGGAGCTTTTTCATGGCAGAAAACACTCGGAGGTTTTGCCATTGCCTATATATATATATATATATATAAATACTTTCCCTACCCACTATTAATTCGTACCCCTACGATTTCTACTCATACATATATGTATGTATTTATACCCCGTTCAAAAATTATAAACTCATTACTATTTTTTTACTTCGTACTGCAACAAAAACGATTGAAGGTAAAGTTTCTAACTTCGTTCAAAATTTTCAAAATTTCACAGAAATTTTACAGAATTTCACAAAATTACATAAAACTTTTCAACCAGAATTTTCAACACTTTTCCGGGTATGCAGTTTTATAATCCATTGAATTTTACAATAGTATACAGTATAAGTTGAAAGTGACTAGAAAATACCACTGATTACAATTACTTTTCGCTGAGGTGTCACACTTTTTCTTCCAAACAAAGTACTTACATGCAGTAATTTTTTCAAATAGAGGAAAAAACTCAGCATCATCAACTGAAGAAGCTAAAAAGAAATAGTTTTAGAAAAAAATGTACCCGCTAGGCAGCGCTGTGCTCGATATATACCGAAAATTCGTAAATGTGGTCCGATTTGGCTCATACTCGGATACATTTTAACTACTTAAACAAACATTTTCTTGGATGAACTGGAGCCTCTTGTTGAATTTCTAGTGGAGATATTTCCAAAAATGGTTTTCGTGGTTCAATTTGTGTCATATTTGGTGACAATATTAATTTCCTAAAAATAAATATGTTTGAAAACATTTTATCCGAAGCTATTTGGTCCTCACTACAACTCATTATATTCGATTTATCAAAGCTCAGAGGTCTACTATGTAATGCAATGCAAATAGTAATTGCGTTACGAAACGAAAATTGTAGTACAAAAACAATTTGTTTGTCTGTATTCGCTAAAAACGTTGACAATGTAATTAAGTTCCTTTTAGTTAAGTTTCCTTCGTGTTTTTCAAAATTGACAAAATCAAAAAATGCGTGTCGATCTTAGTGGCAAAAAGTGTAGAGAAGTCAACGTGGTGTAGACGTCCACAAATTGTCATCGGAATCGAGGGTTTTTTTGACACTCATCTTATTTACATTCTCGCATTTTTATGCAAGTGCACCAATATTCAAGTGAATGACCAACGAAAATTACTTACTTAAACGTGAAAAACCTGCAAGGAAAACCGCAAAAAAAAGTCATCGTGCAAATGCAGGAATTCTTCAAAAGATAATGCGCAAAAAACCCTGGGTGAAAGGTCTTCGTGAAAATCGGCTTTTTTTCTATTATAACAAAGAAACTTTTTTTTCATAACTTTCTTTTCTTTTCCCAATTATTTAAAAACATTTTTTTCCTAAATAAAATTAGTTTTTTGTTCATAATTTTTTTTTTCCTGAACAAAATATTTTTTCTAAATTTTATTTTTTTCTTCTTTATCGCACACTGTTCACCAAGAAACATTTTATCCCTCTATCGAGCCTACAAACTAAATATTTTCAGATTAAGAAAATATGGGTCAAATTGACCCTCACGTGTAAGAAATATTGGATTAAAAGGTTTCCACAGCTCCAGATCTTTCTCTTTCATAATTCCTTTAGTGCACTTTCGTACGTTTTTGTAAATTTTTTTCGTAAAGTTACTAAGAACACAAAATTCGGCGAAAATACAATATAATAATTCAAATTCCGATTTGTGGAGCATTCAGTTAAACATTTACTTTAAATAGCCCCTTTTAATATAAATTTTGGAGACATTCAATTGAGTTCCAATACAATAGAACTTGATCTTTCAGTTTTGAAATGTTCGTTTATAATAGACATAATTTAAAAAATGTTACACAAATAGTCAGTAAGAGTATTTGTTTCTTGTTAACTTATGAAATAAAATAGTTTTTTTTTAATAATATATTATATGTAGATAATTTTATTCTAAAAATTCTTCTTTCACTTTCAGCTGCTCGCCTTGGTACTCATAGCATTCGGAATTTATCTGCTAAGTTCCTATGATGTGAATGAAATTGGTGCTATGGCCGCCTATGCTTACATAGGACTAGGCGTAGCCACGGTGGTTATATTCCTATTGGGACTTTTGGGCGCAATACGCGAAAGCGTTTGCTGTACAGTAACGGTAAGTAAAACGGCAAACAAAAAATGAATATAGTTTATAGTACGCATTGAAGACTAAATTTTAAGAAAATATTTATAATATGAGTACTTGAACCCTGTATGTGATACTTCTATATTGGCAGTCACCTATCTTTTCAATGTGTTTTGCTTCAGCATTGAGAAAGAATTCAAATGTGCATTCTGCGCATGCACTAGCATGTTCATTTCAGTATGCATCAGCACCGAATCAAAGATGAAATCTCATATTCGTTAACCCCTGCCGTCTTCGCTTACCACTCATGTCTGAATTCATGACCTTATAATTCACATGTGCGATGAAAATGCACTGATCGCTAGCTCTTGTACTGCAGGGTGAATATACATACAAGATGGCGCAAAAGCAATAACCGCATCGGAAGATTTATAATTTTTGAAAAGGCCGTTTCGTTACTGCGAGTAGCTCAGAGCAACAAAAATTTTAGGTAACCTCTGTAATTGGAGTAGTAGTAAAGAACTTGAAATCTGTCAGATAATTGAAACTCTTGGAAATAACGACACTGAAAAAAACCTAAAGATAAGCTTAGTTTTTACAAATACATAATGCACATGTTACCTGCCCCAAATATATAAAAATGGAAAAAGGTTCAAAGCCACTGAATTATCGGCGAACGCAGCCATAACAGTAAAAATTTAGATTTGCGCTGTCTGCTATGTTCATGTTTTATTATATCTTGTACTCTTTTCTATGAAAAGAAAATTTCGCAATATGTATTTTGCCTTCATTTTGCCAGCACCTGTAAGATACGGCAACTCGTAAGCTGTGGGCGAGAGAGCTAGGGGAAAGGGGAAGCGTACCGAGTCGCCTGTTTTCAACGTTGTTGTTCACTGTGGACTACAAACAAAAATAAAGTTGCGCCAAAAATGTTTCACTTTATGAACGCGGACTTATGGTATTATTGCTCTGCGCATTTGCCGCCTACCCTTATCTACCGTTAAGGCAAAGTGTATAGTGAAAAGATTTTTAGAGGTGTACTATTTAACAAACCGGTATTGGGCTCTGCGTGAATTTGACAGAATCAGATGATTGGCTGACGTCACTTGGGATGTGCTTACAAAAAACTGAAATTGTGTTGATGATATACAAAAAAAATCAACCAATGACACTTCGTTACAACGACTGATTGAACAAGTGTGTGAATACATGTGAAATGATCGTGCAGAATTCCGTTGCCGAACCTCCCAACGTGACGTGGCAGCCGTGGTTCCCCTCATATTTTTCTTTTTCACCATACTTAAAGAGCAAATCTTGTTAATCTACATGGTGAAATGATTTTTAAAGGTGTACTATGTAGGCTCTGAGCGATGTGATGAGCTCTTAACAGATGTACTGAAGTTACTTGGGATGTGTTTCACCAAATTTAGCTTGTGGTACTGATAAAAATCAACACAGCTAATGCTCATGCCATGTAACTTTTTCGGAAATTTTGGATATGAAGCGTGTGGAGGTGAAGTTCGTTCCAAAATTGTTAATTTTTCACCAAAAACAAACTTCACATGAGCATCGCTCTGGAATTGTTGAATGATGTCAACGATGATCCAGATTTGCTTAAAAGGATCATAATTGACATCGAATCCAAAGTCCAATCATCCCAATGGAAGATTCTAGGAGAGCCGATACCAAAAACAGCACGCCAAGTTCGATCAAATGTCAAGGTTTTGCTCACTGTTTTCTTCGCTTATCATGGTGTAGTGCATTAGGAGTTCTTACCACAAGGTCGTACTGTAAATAAAGAGTGTTACCTTGAATTATGCGCCGTTTGCGTGAAGCGATATGAAGAAAAGGCCCAGAATTGTTGAAAAAATATTCATGGCTTTTAGATCATGATAATGAACCTGGTTACTCATCTTTGCTTGCGAGAGATTATGTGGCCACAAACAACGCCGTTAGCTTGCCTCAGCCATCGTTTTCACCAGATTGTGACCCCTGCAACTTTTTTCTGTTCCTAAGATTGAAGAGACCCTTGAAAGGACGGCGTTTTGCAACGATTGAGGAGATAAAAACCGAATCGCTGAGAGAGCTCAAGGATGTACCAAAAAGTGCATATCTGAACTGCTTGGAGGATTGTAAAAAACGCTGGCATAAGTGTATTAAATCTCGGTGAAAGCAAAATTAATAAAAAACATTTTTCTAATAGCGGTCGCCCCTCGGCAGACAATGGCAAACCTCCGAGTGTATTTCTGCCATGAAAAAGCTCCTCATAAAAATATCTGCCGTTCGGAGTCGGCTTGAAACTATAGGTCCCTCCATTTGTGGAACAACATCAAGACGCACACCACAAATTGGAGGACGAGCTCGGCCAAACACCTAACAGAAGTATATGCGCCTTTTTTTTATATAAAATAGGAACTGATGAATAAATAAACATTTTTTGAAAAAAAATGAAATTTCACCTTATTTTTTTAACATACCTCGCATTTTTTGAAAAAATTACTTTTGTATTTCCTAATACAAAATACAAATAAATGATAAATTTGGTTAAAACAGAGCACCACTCAATAATTTTTAGCAAATAAACAGTACTCCAATTGGTTGATACATTTTTGATTTGTTGCAAGTGCGAAATAAATTTTATGATTTTTTAACACATTTTGGTTTATAGAGAGGCACCTCTTTTTTTAAGTTTATACAATTTATGTCGTAAAAAACCTTCCAGGAGAAATTAGCTTCGAAGTACAAAAGACCCGCAGCAAATCGAAGCAGTCTGTGCATAATTATTAAAGTACATATCCATCCAGTGGAGGTGATGAGTGTGCAAGGAAAGGCTCTGAGCTTGACCTTCAGCGAGTGGTAGAGGACATAAGCATTCATCTAAACGAACTTGACTGGAGCGTAATCGCGGAAGCCAATAGAAGTTGGTCTCTGATTACTAATGGCAGGGTCTCCAAGGCGCTTGGGCCTAAACCGAATCTTAAAATAACAATAAGTCTGCTTGTCAATTACCAGCGTCCTCACAGGTGTTATAACGGGTCACTGCGCTACCGGCACCCTAGCCAGTAGAATGGGTGTACCTCGCAATGACTTCTGCAGGAGCTGTGGAGATGAAGAAGTAATTGAGTCGGTGCAACACCTCCTTTATGAATATCCTGCACTTCAGAGAAGCCATGCCAAATATCTTAGCAAATATTTCTTTGAAGAGCAGTGAAACTTGCAAAATGCCTCACTGGAGGGACTAGCTACCTTCTTAAAAAGATTTAAGTGGCTTAAGCAACTTAGTTAGCCACCGACTGTCTAGTCTTTATAATTTGGTACTTCATTTTATACGATGTAAAGATATCCATACGGTAATGTATGTTGATTTCATTTGCGGATACTGCCAATAAAGAAGTATTACATACATGATGTGAATGTATGGGTTTTTGATTAAAAAGTTATTACTTATCTAAAAATTTATATGCAATATATAGTACATGAATTTATTTTAAAGTACATATAAGTACAAATGTATGCAATATTCTGTCATATTCGCAGTTCATCACATTGCTTTGGATCGTGATTATAGCACAAATTGCAGTCGCTTTTCTTTTGCTGAAAGGTGAAGGTACAGTTGCTTCACACCTGTCAAATACCGTTGATAAAGCTTGGGATGAAGAGCTTACAAGTCCTGGCGCAATGTCTTTGTACGAGACCTGGGTAAGTGTGGATAGCTGATACCCGTAATTTCCTAAATATAAATCTTTTATGTGTTGCATTTTTCACATCAATAATTTTTGCTTCCTTTTGGTTTTCTTTTTTTTCCAGTTTGATTGCTGTGGACGTGCCAGCCCACACGATTACATCGTCAATGACCGTTTACCGCCTGCAACCTGTTTCAGAAATAACGATACTACGAAAAGCGAGAATCTAATTGCCAACGGCTGTCGTATAGAGTTTGAGAACTACTGGCTAAATTTATTGCGCATCTTCAATATAATTGCCTGTGTGATGATTGGCTTAGAGGTCGGTGAAATCACATACTTACTTCTCGAAAGGTTTTCATTTATAATAATTTATTTTCATTTTACAGCTAATTGGCAGCGTGGTTTCTTGCTGTCTCTGCAATAGCATACGTAACGATCACAGGCGATCCCTTTACTGAATGAATTTGCGTATAATGAAGTTGCTCATGAGAAAACAAAAGGACATTCTAATTTTTCTTTTTTGATCAAAAGAGAAAACAAAACAACAATAATGATAAGAATACGAGGGCTGCTATTTATACTTCTGATCTGGGGCACTTCTAGTGTTGCCAGGTGCCATCTGACGTTTCCAATGAAAAATTTGACATTTATCATTTTATCATTAGTGCGCCCAGACTTTTTTGATGTGCGAGCCATATTAGTGTTATTTACAGTGGCTTTATGAATTCCGAAAATTTTGAAGTGGTTAGCCCTCGTCTTGCGATAAACTGAAATATACGGCGGCTTGGCAACATCCTTTAGCACCATACAAAATTGGAAAATAAAATTTCTTGTCGCCACTGTTCACTCACCAAGGAATTACGGGAAGGTCGTCCAAAGTCAAATCCAAAACGCCCTGAACACGTCACTATTCCAAGATATTTGGAAATTAGTTGAAACGAAAGGCAGTTGAAAATAGTTTTGAACCACCAATACTCATTTTGCCATTGTTAGGCCAGAAATATAATATAAATAGCAGCTCTCGTAATAATAATAATAATAATAATAATAGCTATAAAAAATAATACCGTGGTATATGCGGGAAGGGGGAGGAGAGTGAGAGATAAAAATAATAAAATCGACTAAAGATGTGATGTATGTAAGTATGTATGTATATCTATAAATAAGTATAGAATAATTCGGTATAAAATTACCATTTTCAATTAAATTTGTTCAATGAAAACTTGGAAAAAAATTTCGTTTGACAATTAAGAGGCGTTCAATCTGAGTAAATATTGTAGTTTATTAGCTTACAGCTTTTGGTTTGCTAAAATATACATATACATCTATTAATATGGGTCGATTTGTATGGAGCTTTATTTTTAGAAATTGTTTTTCTCAGAATCGGATTCTAAATGAAATGATAAGAAAAAAGTCATTAGAGCCTAGCTCCTATAAAATCAGTTTCGAGCCCCCAAATTTTAAAATATTAAAACTGTTATATAAATAAAATAGTGATATCGTCAATTAATTAGAATTATTTTTTTTTTTATAAAAATATATAGTTCATTCTATAATAAAGGCTATATGAATCCAAGTTTCAAACTTTGTACAAGATTTATAAAAAGTCGTCACATTTTCATTAAATATTCAAGAATTTGAATCAGGATAGAAAAAAACGTGTCACTCAGTTTTGTGGCCTACATAGATTCAAATATTTTAGTATAATAAAAATCAAGTTTGAAGTAGGTCAAAATTCTCAACGATTTTTGTTATTTTCTCCTCTTGGCTGTATTGCGTATTTTCTCCATACAAGAAACACATTTTATGGATTGGTTATATAGAGAATTGAGTTGAGAATTTTGGTCACCAATATTGATATAAAAATTAGGACGTTCTTGGTGAAAAACAAAAATATTCCCGTCTCAAAATAAATGTGATGAAATAGCTACTCATAAACAGTGTCTCTATTTGCAGGTTATCTAACCAAAAACTGTAGAAAGAGCTCGTCCGAATACCCTAGCAAAGCATGTAATGGCTCGCAAGTGCGATCAGATAGAAGCTACCAAATTAAAGCTCACAGTGCCTTTGAGCTGATATACGCGTGTATCGTTTTGTTGAGGAATACAATTCATACTACTAGCTGAAATTTCATTTTAAGAAGCTACGAAATATCCAAAAATTGTCTGAATTACCTACCTACTGAATTCACCTACAAAGTCTCGTGCTTATTTCAATCTCTATACTTGAGGAGCATTCATTTATTTAAATGCGTCAAATTAAATACTCGGCTGCGGCTACTGAATAGTTTAATAAATTCGATTTGTCATAGAAGTGCCAAAACTTGTTTCATTTTGTTTTTGTTAAACATTGTTGCTGGAATGCACAATTTTATTTTATTTAAAGCAAATTTTTCGTAATCGAAAAACAAGGCAAGACTGATTGGCCCTCTAATGCATAATCCGCCTCAGGGCACTCGTTTCTGAAGTCAATTAATTTAATGGTATTACTATTTTTTATTTAAAATACTTAGCAACCATCAATTATATTAAAACTAACTATTGTGGACTGATTAGCTACGCTACAAAATTGCATTGTTTTTGCCAGTAGAGTTTGAGAGGTCATCAAAAATTCAAGAAAAATTACTATGTGAATTGTTTATCTTTTTTACGAAAATCAAAACATATATTTTTAAAAGTCGCATTGAATAAATATTGCTTTTATGGTTTCAATAAAACTGTAAATTTTGATCATTTAATGTGAGTTAATATGACAATAGTAACTATATTAAGTGGGTTAGCAACTCAATCATCTTTCCGATTACCTCAACTGAGGTCTAAGCTGTGATTGACACTTAACGAAAATTCGTGTTAAATTCGTGTTTTAGAGCACACAAAAAAAATATAGACTCTTATTTGTAGTGGTATATTAGTTTGTGTATTAGAGGGTTAAAGTTTATTATATACGAAGAAATCAGAGCTCAAAATTAACAAATTTGAAGATCCAAAATTAAATTATTTTTCTAAGAAATTTAAAGTAAATGAAAAAAATTTTGAAATTAAAAAAAAAAAATATTAAAAATTAAGTTATAAAATATTATGAAATATTGCTAATTACAATTTTTTTTCTGAAAATATGAAAAATAAATATTTTTTACTTAATTATGAACTCAAAATTAACAAATTTGAGAATCCATAATAAAATTATTTTTCCAAAAAACTTAAATCGAATGGAAAAAAGTGTAAAAAATAAAAGTAAATATCTTTTTTACTAAATTATTAGAGCTCAAAATAAGGAAAATGTGAAAATTAAGTATGAACTTGTTTTTCTAAGAACCTTAAAAAAAAATGAAAAAAATTGAAACAAAATTAAAAGCTTTAAATTAAATTTACAGCCTAGGTTATGAAATATTTTTTCTACAAATATGAAATATAAATATTTTTTTAAATCAATAAACAATTTGGAGAAAAAAAATTCTAATTAGCAATACTTTAAATTCAGGATGTACTGGTAAATATTGTTCAATGGCTTTTATTCTTTTATTTCATTAAAAAAAATTATCAAAAATTGTCAGAAGTCCACAAGAATATTCAAAATATTTAGTTTGGCGTTCGAAAAGCGGTTTCGGTGGAAATTTATAATTTACCAGCCTAAGAGATGAAATGTCGGCAAAACTGTTTTATACTTTTATGTAAAATATATATACATACATACACACATACATACTTATTCATGTTTTACGGATGTCCTTTGGTTGGATTTTTTCATGCAAGCTTTGAAAATGTATTAAAAAAGTAGTTGTATTAATATTAGACTTTTGATTAAATAAGAATTTTAAAGGATTGACAACATAGAGTAACTAATAAAGTGCGTTTCGTATCTACATATATTGAATGTTCGAATTTTTTGTTATGTGGAAGCAAACACGCAACACTGTCCGCAAAAAAAAAGAACAAAAAATCAAAAATCAACGCATTTTTCGAGTCACTTCATACTTGCACTTTATTTTACTAAATTTAATGGGCTCTAAAATTGCATACTCGACACTTTTCTTAATACCTTAATTATTATTATGAGGGGATTCTAATTGGAAAGTTTGAAATTTTGAAATTTTAAATATACTTTTTTAATTTTACACGAAGTTAAGGTATTAATAATTAATATGGGTTTTGTATTGGAATGAGCTGTGTTTTCGTAAAAAAATGATTGAAATTAAATAAGAAAAAAGTAAATTGCCTATAAACTCCTATGCTATATTTACAGTTATGAAACGCGCTTTATAACAGTTACCAAAAAAAAAAGGATAAAAACTCTATCTTTAACCATTAAATAAGCTTTATTTGAAGTACGCGTTGGCAGCTTTTGTTTAGATACTTGCATACTTGTATATTTATACGCGTATATGTGCGTATGTACCCTAACTTTATATGTAGTATTTAATCAGTTTAAAAACTTAAAAAAAAAAAATTAACTCAAGCCAAAAAACAACTCTTTTTTGTGGTCTATTACTGCTACATACATTTACAAATACAAATAAATGCATTTCTATATACGTATATGTCCAATGAACAAAACAGTTTATGTTAATTTTACAGTAAAATTTTTATATATGTACATAAGTGTTTATTGTTATTGCATTCACATAAATATTACAAAAAATTCCTAACTTGCGCTGACAACATTTCCTAGTTCTACTCCATAGCGGGTACTTTGGAAAAACCGAACAAAAAATTTTTGTATTAAAATGTTTTTGATACTTTTATAAAAAATTTATGCTTATAGAAATTAAAAAAAGCTTTAATAATCATTGGTTATTACCAAAAGAAATGCCTACAAAGCTAAGAAAATGAGATTTTTCGGAGCTTACAAAATATGTTAAAAGCGATATTTTAGAGGAAAAAAGATTTTTGTTTGATTTTTTTGTTGCTAAGAGAAAACTCCTTTCAGAAATCCTTGGGTAAATACAAAAAAATATTAATCGTGCAAACATATGTACACACACACATTTAGGATTTAACTCGTATGAACTAAAATTATTTATTTGAATTAGAAGTGCTATTTTTATTAAGCATAAAATGTAAATGACCTAAATTTGTATTGTAAATTTATATGGAAGAATGTCATAACTCAAAATTAAAAAAATAAAACAAAATGGAGAGAAACGGTTTCAAAGCTTTTTACCGAAGTTTAGACATATTTTCACCTTATGTTATATGAGTACTGTTAATAGATATTTTCGTGAATATTTTAAACTGCATACCCAATATAAGAGCTGATGGTAATTTCTGCATACTTATCTAAAAAACTGTCTTTTTTTCTTTCTTTTTTTTTAATTGGGACGTTCTTCCAGTAAACGAGGTATACGTACATGAATTTTTGAATTTAAAAAGATTTAATTTGCATAAATATATTTAGAATTGTAGATGTATCGAAACGATTTGTTATTTAATAAATTATGTATGTCTGTATATTAGAAAATAAAACAAAAAGAACGAAACGATCGAAAAATTACATGTTCATAGTCATTTGAGAAATAAAGATAATATTAAATAACGAAACACATACAAACAAATGCCTTTTTATTCTCTACACTAGCCCAAAAAAACATCAAACGTTCCAATGACACTTAAATAGATAAATTTAAGGCGACCTTTTTTAAAGGTTACTGAAGTTTTTCGGGTGCACAATATTTTCTGGTTTCTTCGCTGGTGCTTACTCAACCAAATCAAAAGATCTCTCACTTCGTGAGTATGCCACATCTATGTGTGTAGTTAATTGATCAACTATCTATGAAGCTAATCTTCTTCGTACTTCTTCTTGCTGTTTTAATGATCATGAAAAATGGCAACCGTGCATTTTCTACCTTAAGTTAGGTTAGGTTGAAGCGGTTGTACACTGTAGGACTCACTTTGGCTCATAGCCTATTGTGATGCAGCATGGGGAACTTGTACTTATCTTTCCTAAAACCAGTGTGTGTTTTTCAAAAATTTTAGAAAATCTCTGATTTTCACAGAATCATCCAATTCATTAAAGAATTGTCTACCTAAAATGGTAAAACTCCGTCTGGATAGAGCAGGACAATAACACAAAAGGTGCGGGATCTTCTCTTTCTCTTCCTCATCTAGACAACTTCTGCAGAGGCCATGTGTTTGCATACCCATCCTCTTGGCGTGCCTGCTACCTTACATGTTTTAAACGTTACATTTGCCAATTTTATTTGCGCCTGAGCTTCAGTATATGCAATGTGCTTATAAGTACTTGTGGCAGACATGCTTTGGCATGAATGTTTTTTCCGGAATGTTATTTGAACTACTTAAAGTGAAAAATTTTTAAATAAAAAAAAAAATAAAAAAAGTGGAATCTTTAGTACGATTATGCGAAAAATGTTATGCAAGCAGCCCATTTTTTATATATTTTTTATTCCTCTGTTGAAGGAACAATATTTCTCTACTGTCATCTGTCTATATTCTTTCCTATCTCTTTCTCTGATACTTTTCTCCTTCCCTCCTTGACTATCTACCCCCTTTCCAGAGTTTTAATTACAATGGGCTTTTTAGCCTGAGTGTTTTAGGAGCCACCAAATCTCCTGGTGCTCTTTGGCTCGACTTTTTCAAACTTCTATTTTCTCTATTGTCAAGTGGTTGTTGTAGCAGCATAAGCATTCCTCATACATGTACGGGGAATGCTGCTGGAGTGACAGTAACTGGGTCGTTTGGGTAACGTAAAACCGAATGTCGTGGAAATGACAAGTCCACAGTCAAGTTTGATCGCTTGTTTTTGATAAAAAGTAAGCCCAGCTAGTCTAACAATTACGTTTCATATTACGCATCCAAAAACAATTTTAGTAAAGACAAAACAAACGAAGCATGTAAACGAATTTTTACAGAAGTGTGGAAGAAATAGTTGTTCTCAGAGTAATACTTTTGCTTTTCATATAACAATTTTATAAACATTTTAATTTTCATAAAATGTTATGATTTGGTCAAAGCGCATTCATTAAAGGTGGTGGCACTACTACCAACAACGTTTGATTGCCATGGCAAAGTATTGACACAGTAGACAACAAAGAATGAATGAACTGAATACAGAGAGACACATGGATATGGTGAATGAAAAAAAAAAAAAACAAATCAGCTAATTTGCGGATCCCACTTTTAATATATTTGCGAGCATAAAAAACGTCGAGCATGTTTTTATTTGGAAGAAAGGGCGTGACACCTCAGCGAAAAGAAAATTGTCAAAAACCAAGAGTATTTTGTTGTCACTTGAAACTTGCACTCTGTTATACTAAATTGCAGATAAAAATCTAGTGATAAAAATAAAAGTTAAAAAGTTGAAAGTTTTGATGAAATTTTGAAAAATGTTGAACAAACTTTAGAGCATTGCGTTATATAGATTTTGTTGTAGTATGAACTGTATGTATTTTTATAAAAAAAAAAATATAGTGGTGTTTTGTAAATTTTGCGACGGGGTGTATATGAGAATAAATCGAATTAATACAGGTTACAGCAAGTACAGTCAACGCCCAATAATATGATTTATATTTATTTAGTCTATGAGTATTCATTTAACCGTCCGTTGTGTGAAAGTTTTATACTCTTTCGTTGTTTAAAATGGCCTGACCAGGCCACCTATGGAAACACGTGCTTTATTTATAGGCTGGTACGAAAATTATGTCTGTAATCAATTTAAGTGTAATACTGATTAATAAAAAAAACAGATTGATTAGTGTTAAAAGAAATTTATTTATCAAGGTTCGTCCTTCTTACTGTTTTTTAAAAATTATTTGAAAAATTCAATAAATAATAAATAAATAAAATAAATAAAAATATAAAATTTTAAAAGTTGCTTATGAAGTTGACATAGTTACTACAGCTAGACATATGCTGCAAGTGTAGGTTTTGGTTTCAAAACCGTGAGTTAAGCACATTGCATCTTTGCAAATGTGGCAAGTAAATCGGGTTTTTCTTTTAAACTTATCCAGTTTGGTACATAGCTTGCACAATGGCCGGTACTGTGAGCTTACGGGCTTTGATGCAGTTTTTTGTGCTGGGGCCGTCGAAGTTGATGATGGATCCTGTGAGAGATACTTTATTTAAATTAATTATATATTTCAGTACGAATTCGGATGTTTGTATAAATACTTACATAAAATACATTGAACTTTTGCATTGCTATTTCATTTCCTGGTCTACCATATACCCTGGGATTTGCTGCACGTGTTTCTATAAGGGCGATTGTCAGTTGTTCAGCCAATTCTAATATAAAATCCCTTCGTTGGTCTGACTTCTTGCTCGGTCGCAAATGCTTGTATATAATATAAGAAGAAGCCAGTAATGTCAAGCATATTAAAAAAAATATAATCTGATATAGAGGTCGAAACTTTTTATACGGCCTTGTCTTTTTGTTCAGCGGAAAGCATAGAGGAACAAATCTTCTACTATTTGGGCGCACTGTGCCTACGACAGCTAATCTCTTCTGCATAAGAGACTTGGCCAATTCGAGTGATGTGAAAAAGTTATCGCAATACACCGTTCGGCCGGAATTCCGATACCTCTCTACCAAATCCAATACCATTCTTTCACCTTGGTTAATTTCTCGTTCTTCATTTGGTCGTTTTCCTGTGTAAATCTGTCCCTTGAGAGAGTAGTTTGTTGAAGAATCGCAGACCCACCAAATTTTTATTCCGTACTTTGCCAGCTTAGACGGAATATACTGCGTAAACCTAGTTCGCCCACGGTACGGAAGTATATGATTATGCTGGATACGGAGTATATGCTTCTTGCAGATTGTGATTCATCATAGTCCAAATGTCGTCGATTGGTGCAGATTTACTCAACAGCATACGTTCTAAACGAATATTAGCTCCATCAAAACGAACAAACCGAAGCAACATTTTGAATCGATCTAATGAAATTGTTGCATTATAAATATCAAAATGCCGAGAATGCCATAGATCCTTTGCTTGCATATTATTACAGTGGAACACACCGGAAAATAATAGCAATCCAAACCAAGCATACATTTCCATTTCGTCTGTGGGCTTCCACTCTTTTACATGTTGGATTAGCCTCGTTCCAGGCCTTGATCATTTCTCCTGCTTTCCGATTCGGCTGACGAACAATCATATCGACTATTTCAGGTGACATTATGTCACGAAAAATAGACACTGGATTTGGCAGAAATCGATGAGCAGGTCCCACTGGTCTGGTATTGGTAAATCAGTTCCAATGGCGTGCTCTAGGTGCTGGCGGTTCCTTTTCCAAAACATATTATCAATCTTGCACTCGTAACATTGCCCTAGTAATCGATTCACTCCACTGGCAAGATTTGAGGCACTAGGCTCTGGTTCGATTACTTCATCCCATTCAACTTCATAAATTTCTTCATTTTCAGGCAATTCTTCTTCAACCTCAAGCTCATTCTCAATATCAGACACCTCTCCATCATCAACAGGAACATAATCCTCATCATTATCGTCGTCGGTGACAAACGGATCATCTTTCTCATCATCCGCTGCAATAAATTTGCTCAACACTTGCTCGTGATGGCGCATTTGCTCACTTGATAGACGATTACTTCTTCTACCGATAGCTAATAGAGCCCTATCTACTTCGTTTGAAAGTGACATTTCTGTTCCGGCACAAAACACTTTATGAATAATACATATCACTATTTCAATTGTTAATAAATACTTACTTTTCTCCACTCAAACAAAAATGATTACAAAAAGCAAAATCAATGATACACAATAAAATGTGCACCTGTAATAGATAGAACCAAATAAATTCTTACGGCATATATCTGGCGCCTGTTCTCGTGTTTTTTTTTTTTTACTAAAACTAGTAAAACTGTCGAAAATGCGGTGGGAGCGAGAGAGCGACTAAAGTTTCAACTTCTGAGTGAGAGAGAACCATATTCACTCTTTCTTGTACTCTAATTAGTCAGAAGACCAAGTACGATGCATGACTATATTAAAATTGCAGTGGTGGCATGTGCAGGCCATTTACCCTAACATATGAAGTTTTTGTGTAAAATGTATTTTTTTTCATAATCACTTCGCTGGAAATGGTTATAAAATTTTCAGAAGATTCACCTAACAGACCTGTATGGTATATTTTCGCCGTTTCTTGAAAACTTAACGAAACAAAAAGATATACCCCTCTAAAATTCGGAATGGCCTGCGTAGGCCACATCACAGAACGGACGGTTAAGAGTGTAAGGTTCAGCGAATTTGGAACTATTTCGCCTAACAAACCCTAAACTCTATTATTCGACTTATGTGGCTATAAATAGAAAATTAATTCGAAAAAATAATGTCATGGTCTTTAATTTCATTCGAACTTTGCAACAAAGATTGAAAAATGTTGTAAAACGTCGGCAAGACATACTGAGATTTTGAATACGTAGCTTTATGGCACTTTTTGATGTTTAAAGAAAGCTGAGAACTAACACAACATAGGTAGTTTCTCAAGTTCGTCATCTGGTTTTGAAATTTTGGAAAATACTTTCAAATCATCAGAATAGATAAGAAATTTCGCGAAATGAAAGTAATTGCTTATGTCATTTATAAACAGAAAAATGAAATAATAGCGGTCCTTGTATGCTGCCTTGGGGAACGCCAGAAGAGGCAAAGAAAGATTCAGAAGAAATGCAAATGAGTAAAGAAAGCGAAATTTTATCAAAAGCTTTAGAGAAATCAGTATTGATAAAACCAACCTGAAACCCATCAAAAAAGTTGAAATACAGTATTCACTAAATACAGCAAGATCCGCAACTGTAGGTCGATTAGAAACGAAACCATGCTGGTTTGGCGAAATCAGACATTTTGACGCATCGACACAGTAGATAACTTAAGAATAGGTCTATAATTGCCAACATCATTCTTACTGCCACCCTTGTGAATTGAGCTAATTGAGGCAAACTTCCAATTATCTACAAAAATGTTAGCCCTATTCGTGAGATTTGTAAATTCGTATGAAAAGAATGACACTTCTCTCCCCAGTCTCACCGCTGACATCAAATAACGTTTTGCTGAACCATATAAAGAAGGATATCGTTCCCCTCGTCGAGTCTACAGGCAGACAAAATTCTGTTTCAAAACCTTTTTAGTGATTCTTGTTACATTTTCTCTTCAAGGAAAAAATAATTAATACAATGAAAAAGTTAGCTTGCACGAGATATACAAGGTGGCGCAAAATTAATCACCCTTTCGAAAGATTTATAATTTTTGCAAACGGCGTCGTATGTCAGTCATATTTGACACTTGTCAGCTATACAAACTAGTCAGTAAATATACAAACAGACAAGTGATGGAACGCTTAAAAGTCAAGACAAAAATTTCCATCACTCAAAATCATTTCTTTTTTTTCATTTAGTAAAATTATTCAAACAGAAAATTGGATGATTAATTTTGTACGATTTAGAATTTGGATAAGAAAACCGGCAGCATTTTTTTATCCGTTCGATTTTATAGAGCCATTTGTGTACAAAATACCTCAAAAAAAAAAAAATAATATTGCACATTCCTGCGAAGAAGCAATCGTAGTACTGAAGGTTTCTGATTTCTTACATATCAGCTGATTTGCTTCACTTATTTACTTAACATTTAATATTATAAGTAAATAATGTCAGTTTGGCTGATAAGCATATCTAATCTGCTGAAATTCACTCTGGTTGCCATGCTTTTTTATTTGTGTATTAATCTGCAATTTACTTACATGCACATATGATACTTTTGTCCACAGAAAAATGGTTGTAAATACTGTGCACATCTCATAACATATTGGGGTGGAAAAACCCACGCAACCCGTGCGATTATAAACTTTGACATTTAATTTAATTTTAATTAATCGCCTTGCTGACGCAGTTAAATATCCAGCAGTAATCTTGGTCAAAAAACTGATGTGAAGACACATGTTCGCTGAAGGTGGATCGCGTATTAAAGATTTTCAGCAATGCCGTAGAGCCTTTGGTAAAACCTGGGGCCTGAAACCTGCTGTGGTCCTGTGGATATACACAGCATTTATCAGACCAATCATCACATATGCCTTTGTGGTTTGGTGATGACTGATCATGGTTAAGTCCACTATACAGATATAAGTCAGGAACTATACAGCCTGCAAAGAAGTGTATGTTTATGTATGGGTGCTATGAGTACAACCTCCGGCGATGCTGTCAATGCTGTACTTTATTTGTTCCCCTTGGATTTTACGACAGAACAGGAAGCAATAAAGGCGATGTGTCGATTCCATTTATATTAGGTCTGGTACGAAGACGGAACGTCGAGATACAAACATATCTTTAAGATGCTATTTGAACAGTGTCCACTGTTTTTGACACCTAAGAACGATCTTACTTTCATTTGGAAAGAAATTTGATGTCAAAGGCGTCAAATACGTGAGCAACGGAGTAATCTAGAGAGCAATCAGAGCCAATAATCGGAAACAGTGCCACAGGAATCATAAATTGGATCAGCGATTATGTATGCAATTTACATAACGAGTGATGGTCCTGTTTATATTGTTGCAGAGCTGTCGAATTTTCTTTTAAAACTTGGAAGAAAAGACCTTCGGTTGACACAACCCATGGCGTCAGCATATGCCCACCATTGGAATCTTTGAGGACCCGATTTGGCTGTCTTGCCTAGAGGAGCCGGATAGCACTGAGAATTTTTTCTGTGAGTGTCCTACCTTTGTTAAAGCAAGGTTATGAATTTTGGGTTCCGATTTCATGAGAATGAGTAAAATTCGTTCCCTCAAACTGGAGGATATTTTCAGATTCGGCAAAGAAGCTGGAAAACTCTCACAGGACTAGCTATCTCTGTCTATGTTTCTGTTTCTGTTTTTGTTTCTGTTTCTGTTTCTGTTTCTGTTTCTGTTTCTGTTTCTGTTTCTGTTTCTGTTTCTGTTTCTGTCTCTGTCTCTGTCTCTGTCTCTGTCTCTGTCTCTGTCTCTGTCTCTGTCTCTGTCTCTGTCTCTGTCTCTGTCTCTGTCTCTGTCTCTGTCTCTGTCTCTGTCTCTGTCTCTGTCTCTGTCTCTGTCTCTGTCTCTGTCTCTGTCTCTGTCTCTGTCTCTGTCTCTGTCTCTGTCTCTGTCTCTGCCTCTGTCTCTGTCTCTGTCTCTGTCTCTGTCTCTGTCTCTGTCTCTGTCCCTGTCCCTGTCCCTGTCTCTGTCTCTGTCCCTGGCTCTGTCTCTGTCTCTGTCCCTGGCTCTGTCTCTGTCTCTGTCTCTGTCTCTGTCTCTGTCTCTGTCTCTGTCTCTGTCTCTGTCTCTGTCTCTGTCTCTGTCTCTGTCTCTGTCTCTGGCTCTGTCTCTGTCTCTGTCTCTGTCTCTGTCTCTGTCTCTGGCTCTGGCTCTGTCCCTGCCTTTGTTTCTATCCCATCATATCTCTGACTCTGGCTCTGGCTCTGTCTCTGTCTCTGTCTCTGTTTCTGTCTCTGTCTCTGGCTCTGTCCCTGTCCCTGCCTCTGTTTCTATCCCATCATATCTCTGTCTCTGTCTCTGTCTCTATCCTATCCTATCTCTGTCTCTGCCTCTGTCTCTATCCTATCCTATACCTGTCTCTATCCTATCCTATCTCTTTCTCTCTGTCACTTCTTTCCTTTCTTCCTGCTATTGACCCTTTTACTTTTACTGTTTTAGGAGTTACCATCATCTCGGTGCTTCAAATTTTTCAAATTTCAAAAATTTCAGTATTTAATATTCTTCTATGAATCAAAATTCTAATTTTTCTATGAAATTCAGAAAAGGTGATCAAATTTGCATCAAAACTTTTAACTTTTTATTCAGTATTTTTAAGAAAGAAAATGGAAGTTTTAAGTGCCTTGAAAATCACGTTGATTTTGGTATTTTTGTTTTGCTCACAACGTTGCACTATTCCTCCATATAAAAGGACTTTGTACATGCATTTATACACATTTAATATTATATATAGCACAATTTCACAAACGCCTTTTCCAGTGTGTCTTCAATAAGCTTAAGTCTATTTATTTTGATCTTATAATTTTTATTGCTAATACTCATCACATGTTTACCACTGTTTAAGTACATCCAACTTGGTTTTTAGTATCTACATATTTTTATTATTTGGGGCAAATTTCTTGATAGGAATCCAGTGACTAAATACCTCGAGTGAAATTCTCCAAAGGAACTAATTTTTATATCTTCAGTTTTCATATTTTCCTTGTAATATAGTAATTTTGGTTATTTCATTCTTGAAAAACTTTCTCAAGAATGTCACATCATTGTGAATATTTTGTAAAGAACGTTTAACAAATTATTTAAAATTGCCTCTCATTCGCCTTTGCAACCACTTTCTACGGCAAAATTGGAGTTGCCTGCCTGTGCCTTGAAAATATATACTTAAGAATATTTCACTTAAAAAAAACTAAGTTCAGCTTTCTTCCAGAAGTTTTATTAAGCCTAAAAGTATAACCAAATATTTAAAGAGAGTCATTTATGTGCAAACCATTGCTTGCTAGCTTTAGCTAGCCAATATCTCTCTCCCACCCACTTAATATTTATTTTGATTTATAGAGTGAACTCAACTAGGCAAATTCCACGTGCAAAATGAAAACAAAGTGGGAGTAAATTGTTTTGCTTTCCAATATTGTTTTTGTACCATTGCCAGCAGAGTAGTTTGCATATATGGATTCTTTCTCACATATACACAACAACCGCCGTACGTGTATATACTCGTGCCCTATAGGACAATTAATTGATTATGAGTTACATCAACTTTATATTGATGTTACCATTTATATAATACTCAGCTGCTTCGAGTCAACGGGAAAAAGTGTAAATTCGTCATATAAATATTAAAAAAAAAAAAATAATATAAGCATGTAGGTATAAAAATATGTAATGGCGGCCGACACTGAACATGGTTGGAAATGAGCATGGCAATTTTCTCATTCCATTAATTTTTAAATTGGGATAAGACTAACATTGGACTTTTCATGTCCACAGTGGGCATCGAATTCCGACTGAATCAGGTGGCTTACCGATTGCTGAAATCACTTATAAAAGGTCCTTCAAAAGACGCGTTTAGATGTTGTTAAATAAAATGTACATTCTTTCAGGTCTCACTATTTCCCTTTTGTGTAAAATTGTGTGAAATATATATAATATTTAGATTTTTACTCAAATTTTACTTGGGATAGGCGGTTGTCATCCATCCATCTGTTTCGATTATGTTATATTATTAGGTAATTTACTGAAGATTAGTGGATAAATAGAAATGTGTAATTTAACAGTTTTCATAAATTTTGACGGCTTTAATATTTTATTATATCGTGAAAGAAGTAGACTCTTGTTAACCAAAATGTTCAGAATGACTTAAGAAATATCCCTAGGTAAGTATTTCTGAGACCAACTCGAAGATAATAAGTCGAGTGAAAATTAAAATATCTTAACGAAATTTGTACAAGTGTTATTCTTCGCTCTCAGTGGAACGATCACACCCACTTTCTATTAAATAGTAATTTTCAGTAATTACTTAGTACCGAAGTTTGCTATACATTTGCAAATTGTTAAATATATGAGAACGAATTCGTTCTATTTGCGGTTGCAAATGTAGCTACTTGTATATCTACATGGGATCTTTATAAAACTGTACCAAACTCAACACATTGTGTTACGAAAATGGTTGACTGTGGTGACATTTCACTATACGTATAAGAGCTTAGATACCTCTGTATTCGTTAAGTATAATTTTTTTTTCAGGATTGGATATTTTCAAGTTAAGTTGACTGTCAAAATTTCAATCGCACGATAAACAGACAAGAAACGATCACACAAAAACAGATAACTTTTCATTTATTTATTTCAAATATAATTAGTTCCTAATCATCAACTAGTTAGTTTCACTAGTTCAGATTTTCCCGACAGGGTAGCCATTTGCAATGCGAGCAGTTAATAGACAACACTATTGCTGTTGTGCCTTGTTTCATTTTCAATAAATTCCGTACTATTTTTTCGTTAATCTACTTGTTGTTATTCTCTTCCACTGTTAGAATCGCGAGCATATTCGCATTACATAGAATCACGTATGAAAACACAGTTCATATTTGAGGCAAGACAACAATCAAAGGCAAAAGCAAAAGCAAAAGCAAAAGCAAATCCAAAATATTAGTGGCGGCAAAATAGGCAAGTTGAAGGTGTAGGTAGTTTCAGTCTATTCGCGCTTGGCGCCGTTGATGGTTTTCTATTCGCCAGTATCTGAACGGTAATAACGGCTTGGTGAGATTAAATTTTTGGTAGCGATACGAATTTCGCGCGTAATTTGCGATTCATACCAACAATAATAAACCGTTGCATTTATATTCTATGTTTATAGTAAACGAGCGCGGCGAGCGGAATGAATAAATGGAGCGCAATACGCTCTAGTAGCAAAGTGCAATGCAGATTTATGTGAATGCTTTTTATGTGCCCATATTTTTTTTATTTGAAATTTTCTGTAGTAAAATTCGTGAGTTGTTGGGCAGCAAAAATACGCGAATATCTTAAAATAAACAGAAATATATGAATATACGTGCATGCATATGTATCCGTATACGTTTTAAAAATACGCCAAAATAAAAGTATTTTCCTTTCGATTTTGTCATCTCTATTTGTGTTTCCAAAATTTCGTTTTTCAAATTTTCGCTTTTCTTTTGTGTTTACTTTGCGAATTTTGGCATGAAGCGTTTTTAAATATACATATTTTATGTAAAACAAAAATATACAATTATATTGGCAAATAAACAATTTTTTTTTGAATTTTAGTGAACGAGTAAGAAAAGAAATAAGAAAATTGCATCAACAATGGCGTGTTCGACAAAAACTTTAAAAGTGTGCGCCTTGGTTTGGGATGTTATCTATGCAGTAAGTATAATTTAATAAATAAGAAGTTCAAGAAAAAAATAGAATCTCGTAAGCATTATCTTAAAACTATTCAATGAAATTATTAATTATTATTAAATGAAATGAAATGAAAAAAAAAATAAATAAATAAAAACTATTTTAAAAAAATATTAAGTGAAATGAGATGAAACGAATAAAATACATAAAATTAAAGTTAATAAAATTAAATTAAATAAAACAGAATAGAGTGAAATAAAAAAAAGTAAAAGCAATGAGATAAAAATAAGTGAAACTAAATTAAAAATGTAGTAAAGCCAATTAAAAATATAATAATGTAAATTAAAACAAAATAAATCCAAAAATAAAAACATTTAATTTAAAAAAGTAAGTAAAATTAACACAAAAACAAACAAAGTAAAGAAAAAAGAAAATAAAAATTAGTGAAATGAAATAAAATAATAAAAAACAAAATAAAGTGAAATGAGATGAAAAAAAAATACATAAAATTAAAATAAATAAAATGAAATAAAGCAAAACGAAATAGATTAAAATAAAGTAATATAAAAAAGTAAAAGTCAAATAATATGAAATAAAAACAAATAAAAAATATATTAAAGTAAAATAAAATAAAACAAAATAATATAATAAAGTTAATAAAAAAATAAAGGAAAATGAAGAAAATAAAATAAAGGGCATAAAAAATGAAATAAAACAAAACGAAATAGATTGAAATAAAGTAATATAAAAAAGTATTGTAAAAGTCAAATAATATGAAATAAAGTAATATAAAAAAGTATTGTAAAAGTCAAATAATATGAAATAAAAACAAATAAAAAATATATTAAAGTAAAATAAAATAAAACAAAACAAAAAAGTAATATAATAAAGTTAATAAAAAAATAAAGGAAAATGAAGAAAATAAAATAAAGGGCATAAAAAATGAAATAAAACAAAACGAAATAGATTGAAATAAAGTAATATAAAAAAGTATTGTAAAAGTCAAATAATATGAAATAAAGTAATATAAAAAAGTATTGTAAAAGTCAAATAATATGAAATAAAAACAAATAAAAAATATATTAAAGTAACATAAAATAAAACAAAACAAAAAAAATATAATAAAGTTAATAAAAAATTAAAGCAAAATGAAGAAAAGTAAAATAAAGGACATGAAAAAAATGAAGTAAAATAACTGTTTTACTTATTTATTTTATTTCATTTTTTCCATGTCCTTTATTTTATTTGTTTTGGTCTTCATTTTGCTTTATTTTTTAAAGTAAAGTAATGTAAAACGAATTGAAATAAAATAAAGTGAAATAAAACTTAAGTAAAAATAATAATTTAAAATAAAAATACAAAAAATCGAAATTATAGGAAAAAATAAAAAATAAATAAATAAAACATTATAAAATGAACTAATTTAATAGAATTGACATACATATATTCTTCCGAAAAACATGCGTTTTTTTGTTTTTTGCTGACAATAGGTATCTAATCCTTATTCCTTTTCGATTCGCTTCAAATTGATAGTTGCGTCAAATGTTATTTTGAGAGGCCACAACTATTCAAAGTGGACAAAGAAATTGAGCAAAATTTGCAGTTAGTGGGTTTTATGCCTTATTGAAAGGGAATAACAAAATTTTTTTGTTTATGTTTTCAACTTCTGCATTATGCGCGATAACCTTAAGATCTCCTCAGCAGTTCCTATTTTCTTTTCTTTCGATTTTTTTTATTTAAATGCTTTTTGGAAGCAAGCACTGATGTGAAGCTAGTGGCAAGCATGACGTGTAACACAATTTCATTTAAATTATTGTATTAAATGTTTCGGTCGGTTGTGCAATATTTGTTCTTAACGACGTCCCATAAAGAATAGTTCAATGGGGTTAAATCGCGGCTTCTAGTCGTCCAGTTGATATCACCATTTCGATTATTATTGTATTTTCAAAGGTTTTCAATGATTTTGGAATATTTTTAATATTTCATAACATTATTCTGGTGAAAAGCGACCCATTTTATAATTGCCTCACCATAAGCTGTGATGTGTCAGTTTATGCTATTTTTACTGAGAAGGTAAAAAAAAATGATAAATTGATCAAATTACAAATGGATGGTTACACTATAAAATGGTTTGTAGAAGTTAGTTACAGCTTTTCAAAAGACGCTTAAAATTTATGTAACCTATAAGCACTATATTACACCTATTTAAATTCTTCAACCTTCAACCAGCCCAATAAAATTATGTGAAAATAAGTTTGTGTGTAGGTTGAACTGGAAGACTTTTTCTAGGTTCTTCCAGGAGAATCTTTTACAAAAAAATTTTTGAATATGTATCGACTATGTCACCTAGAGGAAGGAAAATATATACAATATCCCTGCGCTAGTAGTCAAAATTCCAATTTTCTTATTGTAATAATTTTTCGAAAGTTGTTCGGTATGCGGTTGTTCAACTTCGCAAAAATTAGTAAAAGTCAGGCAATATTATTTACATTAATAGACATAAATGTTAAGCATGGGCTTCCCAAATTGAATTTAATTAATTTTGTGAAAGATATTTTTTATATTTTAGTTGAAGAATTCAAATTTGGTAGAAAATCAAACTTATTAGATTCATTATTTATACATCGTTTAGAAACTAAAAAAACAAGATAATCATCTGTGAGTATACCAGAAGAACCTACATGTATATATATGTTGGTGCGTCCACCGTTTTTGGGTGTTTGGCCGAGCTCCTCCTCCTATTTGTGGCATGCTGTTGTTTCTGTCTTGCTGTTGTTGGAAGGACCTACAGTTTCAAGCCGATTCCGAATGGCAGATATTTTTTATGAGGAGCTTTTTCATGACAGAAATACTGAGGTTTGCCATTGTCTGCCGAGGGGCGACCGATATTAGAAACAACTTTTTCTTAATTTTGTTGTTTCGCCGAGATTCGAACCTACGTTCTCTTTGAATTCCGAATGGTAGTCATACACCAACCAATTCGGCTACCATACATATATAGACAATAATTTTACCCCCTCTGAGACCGTATATGTATGTCTTGCTCCCCTATCCTCAATATTTTGCTCGTCTGTCTATGCTTATAACATGGTACAACTCAACTTTGCACACATGAGCAACGCCTATATATTTTGAAAGAATATTCTGTGTATAAATACCTGCATATTCGATTTTCCTAGATGATTTGTTAATTTCTTTGAATCTGAATTACAAAGTTACTCATACCCCATGTATTACAACGCAAAAGGACGTATACTTTTTAGATAAAGATATGAGACGCACAAATTCTGAGTGCTATTTCATTTAATAATACTTACAGTTAATATATATATAAGATAATACCTATATAAATATAATTCCTTTACTTATAATAATTTATCTACTTATATTATGTTCTGAATTTTAAAATTTCTGAGGAGTATTTTTTTTTGTGCATTTCTCTATTAAAGTACAGATGGTATGGAAAGCTTTCAAACGCATTTTAATTATAATTGCGATACTAAAAAACTGACTATGCATTCGATTTACATTAAAGCCGCACTTTCAGCCCATTCAAATATTAATTTTTGTCGGATAACGTAATATACCGCTGTGATAAAATTGAACGGTTACTTTATTTACCAAACTTTACGCTCTCTATGCTTTCATTCGAAATTATTTGAGCTTATTATTAATTTTTATTTTCGCCCCTTTATTTCAGTACTCGAACTGCTCCCGGCTTGCTTTTATCTTTAAAAATTAGTACTTGAACACATGCGTTGCAAAACGGAAAAAGTCAATACCACTCCTTTTTAGAAGAAATAAAAAGTGAATATGCAAATATAATCTGAGATGAAATATAAAAAAAAACGAAAAGAATGGTAGTCTTTGGATTTCATCGTCTAGCGAGGGCGTATGAGTTACTAGATTACCTAGGCTCACACACCCAAAGGTAATACAACGCGTGTGTTTACGTCTCTAAGCACACCTTGTCACCTCTCCCAAACATATAAAAGAGTTTTTGTTGAATAATACGATAACTGTTTAAATATTGCTAAATTAAACAAATTTAGGCATGCATCTAATCCTCAGTATGTACACAATTAAGAACATACTCGAACTCACCATGGCGTATGGGTGACCTACCTTCGCTGTCAACTACTAATTATGTCTTCGCTTTACAGCGGAGAGCAAATTACAATAATTGAGATAAGTTGTGTGCTGAAGCAGTAAGTGCCATTTGGCAACATCAACACCAACAAGCAGTAAAAAGAGTTATAACTAAGCACATGTTATTACATACCTATATATGTGTGTAATTTTGTATTACGCAAAGTAGGTAAGTAGATAAATACAAATACAATACTGCTATACCCGGCTGTCTATCATTTCATCTGTCAATGCACTCACTTGACCAATGACTCAAGCCACCATTCACTAACTCTAGTCGATTACTCTTCCATTCATTTATTCATTTGTTCTATTGGCGCGTGCTATTTGAGTTGTGTATTTAAAAGTACACACCTTGAATTGTCAATAAAAAAAAAACTACAATATAAATATGTAAACAATATGAAGCAACTCTGTAATATAGCAAAGCAAAGCTTGCATAAATGTATGTACGCATTGAGCAACAAAAATAAAAATCGTAAGTAATTTAAGTCTAACAGCGTAGTAAAGAATAAAAAAAAGCTCCCAAATGTATTTAAATCTGCCGCTGGTCATTGAGTGCGAGATTGTGGTTAATTGCTGTGGCTGCTACCAACAACTGCGGCTGGTGTGTCTGAGTTGCGGTCACTGCTGCTACATTTGTTGTGGCTATGAAACGTAGCTTAAGCTGTGGGCGGAATTTAATTGTACACTGAGCTAAGATTACGTAGAGATTCTGTTTGTGAAAACATTTGTATATATAAATATGTGTAAATATGTATGCTTGTGTTTGTGAGCGTGCGCTTGTTTGTGCGTTGTTGGCGGTAAAATAGCAACAAACTGTGCTGAAGCGAGCGTTTAGGGATGAATAGTACCCAAGCTCATACATATAAACATGCATACATATACATATGTATATACATTTGTATGTTTTTAATAGATCAAAGTATTAAGGGCAAGCAGTACGGGAAATAACATAAATTATGTTGTGGTGAAAAACAGTATTTGGATTTTCAGGGCTACTCAATAAAATACAAACAAATGTAAATGAAATTTGTGTCTGATACGCAAATTTATGTGAAAAAGTATGTATATACACAGGCGTAGATATATATAGATGTATAAGCTTACATATAAGAACCAACAATTTACGAGCAAAGGGAATGATAATATGAATGGTGTTGATGAAATGTTTAGAGAAAATATCTTAACGGTACTCAACCTTTGTAGCATTTAAAATGTAACTCTTTCAGTAGTGTTAGATTATTCAGTCACTTTTCTTATCTCCAGTAATGCAAAATTTTATTGACTGCACTCATTTTTGCAGAGTTGTATCAAAAATGTTGATATTTGTTCATTATTTTGATATTTTAAAATGTGCGTTCAATAATAATACTAAATTTCTGAATTTGATTGCATTGTTCAGGAGATATAATCATATATTCAATTACAGTTGCTCAATAGAGAATTCATACATACATAGCATGCAGCTTCAAATTAAAAATTTTTGTAAGAAATGCAAGTTGAATATTTATATTTTTATATTTTTTATTGGGTATTCAAATAGGATTTTAGAAATAGTAACAACAATTTACAAATCCATCACCTCCTTGTTATAAAAAATTATTTCGCAGCATTCGAAAATTGGTGTCAAAAAAGAAGTCGGACATCTAGCATTATTGCGATTGCTTGGCATTTTTAAACGGGGAGTCCCACAATTAATTCGGTATCGGTAGAATAGTGCAAAGAAAGAAGCAAACGTAATAAATTAAAATAAAGTTTTAGTATATACGTTCGATAGTATACGGCGTGATAAAACGTTTCAAAGAAATCAAACCCGTGGAAAACAAAAAGACATCGGGACGACCAAAACTGTTTTTGGATGCAGATGAACGGTGGATAGTGCAACAAATTAAGAAAAATCTAAATTTGAGCACTCCTAAGTTCGCAAAAAAAGTCGCGCAATACCTTAATATTAACTGCAACCCCAAAAGTATGCGTATAGTGATGCGAAATAATAATTATAACGAAAGAGTTGCATGGAAAAAAACCTTTCATCAACGAGATGGACCGGCACAAGAGAGTAAAATTCGCAAAGCGTCATGGGGATAAGGATTTCCGGTTCTGGAAGCACGTTTATTTGCAGACCAAAGCAAGTTTAACATATTTAGGTCAGATGGACAAGCATATGTGTGGAGAAGACCTAATGAAGAGTTGCTGGAAAAGAACTTACGCCCGGCAGTTAAACATGGGGGCGGATCGGTAATAGTATGGGGTTGTATGTCCATTGCTACTACTGGAAATTTGTGTTTGATTAACTGCAATATATAGCACAAGCAATACCTAACAATTATGAAAAAAAAATTTGGTCCAAAGTGTTGAAAAGTTGGGAATTAAGGACAATTGCCAGTAGTACAAGGCAACGGTCCTAAGCGTGGGACACTTGATGTCCGCCTATGGCTTATGCACAACTGCCCTAAAGTACTTGAAACATCTATACAATCTCCAGACATCAATTTGGGAAACCAATGGAAAAAGCATGCTATTAGAGACACGAAGGGCATAGAAGGTGATGCAATATGCAATAAGCTGGTCGAATACATGCCAAGAAGACTAAATGCTGTAAGAAAAAATAAAAGCTTGGTGATTAATATCAATTATATTGTTTTTTCTTAAATATAATTTGCCTAACTCTACTTTATATAAATGTCCGAGTTCTTTTTTGTCATGTATTTTGCTAAGTTTTTATGTTTGTATGATATTTTTTATGTACGAATGAGCTGAAGTTTGTTTATGTTTTCTGAAGTTTTGATAAATACGCTTGAAGAACGAAAATAAATGTGACACATAAACGCATTCGATTTACATTTTAATACGTATTTTGTTATTTAAAACCTTATAATATGGGTTCTTTATTGAGCCACTGTATATATTTGTGATAGAAAATAAAACTAGTTTTTCTAGTGTAATTTTTTCGCCTTGAAATTACTATTTTGTGAGCTGTAATTTTTTTCTTAAAATTAATCATTGCTTAATGATTTAAAATTTTCTCTAAAAATAATGTAAACTTTTTTTAATCGAAAATAAAACTCATTTCTACAGCGTAATTTGTACATCAGAAATAAAAGTTAGTTTTTTAGTTTTATTTTTCTTGGCAGATCACAAAATCAAGCTTCACTTAAACTTTTTTGTTTTTGAATCCATTTATTTATTCCAAACTGTTTTCTAACATTCAGCAATATTTGTACTTAAAACTATGACATTTTATTAGACATGAATGTACCTAATTTTTAAACTGACCTCAATTTAGCTCACCTGAAGTTATCTCAACTCACCCTAGCCTGCTAATGCTGCTGTTATCTCAACACTCATGACAGCTTTTTCGTTCTCCTTTAAGTACTGTTGTTACGTTTCAAAGTTTTTGGTGGTAATGTTTCCGTGGTTGGTGCCCAAACTGTTATTTTTTGCAATGCTTCATTCTCTTTGATCTTTTTTGTATTTAGTAACTGTCGATAGTGAGCATAGTTCTTCTCCTGTATGGACTAACGCGGCCAATGTTAAAAAACACAAACAACTGAAAGTTTTTGGTTGAACATTCCTCTACGCCAATGGACGCGGTGTTGTGCTAGGGATTTTAGTTCGTTCACCGATAATCCAATAGACTTAATTTCAGTTTCTGCTGAACCCCGCCAGGGGGTACGTGGGCTGCTAATTCTTCTTCCAGTTTGTTGAAATGAATTTCAGCGCAGCAGTTGTGTGGCGACTTTGTCGTAATTTTCCCTTAGCCCGTGACCAATCCATTACAACACTAGGAAACATGAATTTTCATCCTGAGTTGCCTCCATTTCGCTTATATAGTTCAACCTCTTTTTTTAATGATTTAAAATTTTTTGTTTGGGTAGTCCAACTCACGAGTATATATCCATATCTAAACCTTAGCTTAATTGATCGTGAAGGCAAATATGTTAGTTGACTGAAATAATTGTAGCTAATAGCTTCATCAATAGTTTAAGTGGAATTGGCAAATTTTTAAATTTTTTTCTAAAATATAAAATTATAAAAATGAAATATGAAATTTAAAAAAATGTAAAAATTCGAATGATGGCTTAATTAATGTAAGTATATATTGATATAAATATTGGGCAACCTCCTCAAAAACTCTAAAGGAAAATTTTTGATTCTTGAAATCAAATGTCATCATTCAGACATGTTTGTACAAGGTGACGCAAAAGTAGTCTCCCTATTGATTTATAAATTTTGCAATTGGCGTCGTGAAATAGACAGTAAATATACAAATACACAAGCGATAGAGCGCGCCAAATAGGTCGAAATAGAGATATTTATTACTCAAAATTATTTGGTTTTATTTATTAAAAAAGGTAGTTTAAGAAAAATTTGATGATTAGTTTTTCGCTAACTTGTATATTTACGCTACCTTGTGTAATAATCTCTGGTTATTTGTGTATAATCAATAGATATATATACATATATATGTATAATTGGCGCGTACACTCTTTTTGGGTGTTTGACCGAGTTCCTTCTCCTATTTGTGGTGTACGTCTTGATGTTGTTCCACGAATAGAGGGACCTACAGTTTCAAGCCGACTTCGAACAGCATATACTTTTAAGAGGAGCTTTTTCATGGCAGAAATACACTCGCGAATTTGCCATTGCCTGCCGAGGGGCGACCGCTATTAGAAAAATGTTTTTCTTAATTTTGTTGTTTCTCCGAGATTCGAACTTACGTTCTCTCTGTGAATTCCGAATGGTAGTCCCGTACCAACCCATTCGGCTACGATGGCCGCCTGATCCTGAAGTTAAAAATTAAATTAAAATTATATTTGACTAAATGTTTTTACATGACTCACTCAGAGATTTTCACAATTTTGGCCTCAAGTTATAGTTTGTCAAAGTGTGCCCTAAAGAGTATAACTTCGGACTCCTATTCCGTACTAGGTTTTCTGAGGTGTAATGCCTCTAAATTCTCGCATCCGTATTCCTTTGAGTCTCTTCTCACGCCATTATTAGGTCACATTTTTAATGCTCTGGTTTATCGCCTCCTCACCAATGGGGTTGAACATGTTCAAAAAATTTATCAAAAATCTGCTCTTGGCTCCTTAAATTTTAGTGCATCGTTGCCGTTTATTCTTTCTGTTACTCATAAACTGTGTGTCTCTTGAAAAGCTTACATAGGTCTATCCTAAGCCTTTGTTTTACTTATAAAATCACCCACAGTACATTTGATTGTCGGTATTTGTTAGAACGAATCAGATTTATTGTTCCCCAATGCACTATTCGTAACTTACTTCCATTCTATGTGGCTAACGTGAGTACTAATTATTCATCACTCGGTGTATTCGTAAATTCAATGCTTTAGTCATACTGCCTTCGAGACTATTCGTCTTTTTGCCATTAGTAGTCTGTAATATTGTAATTTCTCAGACTAAATAAATAAATAAATAAATTACGTGGCATTGATAATAAATGTTTGGTAGGCTTTGTGCGTGGATGTAGCACAACTCATTTTCTAGTCTTACAAACATTTTTGCTGTGCTGAGTTATATTGATGAGGTCTTACTTTACCTTCAAAATTACCTATGCACATTTATCACATATTAAAATAAAATTCAAACTATTTTACTTATGTGAAAGGTGCAGAATTGGATTAAGCAAGAAATTATCTTTACAAACACTGTCAGAGTAGACTAAATGAAGGTTAAATTCTCGCTGTTTAGAAATATAAGGAGTGTCTTTGTTCGGCAAATATTTGTTTGGCTCCCGTTGTGTTATGCGTTCAAGTTAAGTTCACTTAACCTTTCGCAGTTGGAGCCGCGAGCAACGTTTAGTGTACAGATTATATGTATATGGTAAAGAGTATTTCAAAAGAGGCGCTGTAGTTATAAAATAAAATATGTCCAAACTTAGATTTTTTATATATTTAAATGTCCGGCATGGTAAAATCCACTAATCCACTAATTGTTGAGAACGTCGAGATATCGATGTGGAAGGTTGTTGAACAACACTTTGTGCTACAGCAGCAATATTTCCGATAAAACGTCCAGTTTTCTGTCCCTCAGTTTTTTTTTATCCTCAGCAGAAATAGTTGCAATTCAACCTTTGAATTGTTCACTCATTCGGATGATTATTTCCCAAAAAAAAAAAAATTTTTTCAATATATGGTCCTTAAGGATCGAGTATTTTCATAATAAATACTTGTCAAATGTCAGAGATTACATAAAAAAAGATACCTCGGAAAAAAAAGGCTAGGAATGATTCACTACTAACATTCAGGCGTCACTTTTGAAACACTCTTTATATTTAAATGATGCGTTAGTCTCATTTGTATTTTTGTGTTTTTTTTTTAACAATCAATTACTTTTATTGACTAGTTTGGAGTTTTTATTTATTAGAAACTAATAATACAACTTAAAATTGCGTTTTCCTAAACGCTTCCAGTAATGAGAAAAGAAATGTTACATTAAAACCGGTAAAGTCGAGCGGGGAGGTGTGGCGAGACTAGCACTTGATGCAAATTTAGACTTCTCGATTTTCTAGCGTTTTCTTTAAAGGGTTTGAAAGTTTTGTATTTAGTAAACCACGTACCACTACCGAGACAAATAAAATAAAATAAGTCATTCAAGTAGATACAGCCGTTCAGCCAGCACTATCTAACACACCGGCCAGGTACGCCCGTTGTACAGTTTTTGTGAGACTAAGGAACGACCATCGCTGCAAATTTTGGTTTCTGTGATCTTCCAGCTTTTCCTTTGGGCAACTGTGAATTTTCGTCTTTATTTTTTTTTTCAACCTATCGTAGTAATGAGGCAAACATACGAGGTGTGTTCAAAAAGTATCGCAAATTTTGTGTTTTTTTTTCTAATTATTTATCTATTCATTAATATCTATTTTTCCCCCATGAAGCAAAAAAAGCATTTTTTTATCTTGTTCAGCTTCTCCTTCGATGCCGTCTTTATCTCGTCAATCGTAGCGTAGCGTCGTCCTTTCATGGGCCTCTCCAGTTTCGGGAAAAAGCTTTGGTTTCTACGTCATAACCATAAACCCACGATTCGTCACCAGTTATGACCCACTGGAGCAAATTTGGGTCATCGCGGACAGAGCCCAACATCTCATTAGCAATGTTCATGCGATGCTGCTTTGGTCGAAATTGAGCAGTTTTGGTACGACTTTTGCGGCGACCCGTCTCAACTCCAAATCATTAAAAAACAAATCGAATGGCATGAGCCAATCGATATGTCTGGGTCCTCAGGAACTTCTCTAACGGTGATTCGACGATTGGCCAATACCATTTTCTTCACTTCATCAATTTTTTTGTCTGTTGTTGAAGTGCTCGGTCGTTCGGCACACTTTTCGTCGTTCACATCTTCCACCACTTTTTTCGACCTGGTTTGTCGTAGATTCGGATTCTACATGAAATTTGACTGAAAAGCTATAGTATCTTTAATCAATACGAAAATATAGAGGGAGTTATGACTACGAAGATAAAAAATAACAAAAATACACCTAATGTTGAAAGTAAAAGGGTTCTAAAAACAAAATAATTTTAAATACGTCATTATTTGTCAAATTTATGATTAGGAAAAAAAATTATGATAAAAAAGAAGTTTGAAAAAGTTTTTTTTTTAATTGTAAAATTTATTTGTTTTTTTTCGGGCAAGTTTTAGTTTTATTTACATTTAAAAATATAACACACACTTTTCCTAATACAGTAGTAACAAAATTAATATTCAGAAATTATAGTTTGCGATAAAAAAGCTATCCACTTAAGATAAAGAAGAAAAAGATACCAAAATCGTACCAAAAAATCCGAGTTATACAAACTTGAAAATTTGGAGAAAACTAACTTTCATAACTCTTTAGTTTTTAAATTTTTAGAGTACCTAGGATTTTGAACGCTAATTAACGACTGACTTTTGTGTATTTGAACAAAAAAAAGCCTACAATGCCTAAATGATAAAAAAGGGTGATGCAATATAATAGTATACAGGGTTGCAAGATATGCATAGGTGAAATTTAAAGTACATATTCATTTATTATTATTTACTGCGAACTACTTTCCCTCTACAACGATTTTCTTATTAGCTTCGTATTAATTAAAGTTTGCATCTTTCGAAATTTGGTGAGCTCGAAATTAAATTTTTGCTCGTTTATGAATAGTTTGCTCGTTTATAAATTTCTATTTGAGAAAAAAAAAATTGATTTCTACAGAAATCATTTTACAAATTTTGTCCCCAACTTGAAAATAAAAAAAAACGCTCTAGAAACTTTACCAGATGATCTTCAGCTTTAAACTAGCGTTTTGTTGGCTCAACTGTAAACTTGCTTCAAGGTATATCGTCAGAAAATAAGAGTAGGTTATCCTTGGTTATATATTTAGTGAAAAGCCATATTACCCAATCTTTCTATTATTTTTCATCTCTCTCAGCCATACAGAGGCCCAGAAATAATTTTCAGTTTCATTCATTTCCTCATGATTTGGCAGTCAACGTAAAGAGTCAACAAAAAGAGTAAACAAGTATAGAAATTCATTTGATTTTCGAATGCATTTAAATTCCTGTAATAAATTCACTTTATACTGGACGATTCGAAAATTACGTATACGCCATGCGGTATTGCGTAATAAGGCTCCCGAATTTCTTATTTACATTTCGATTATAAATATGTATGCACCTCCCATTTAAATATAATCTTATTTGCACATCTTTTGTATCATGTGGTGCTCCCCATTTCAAGTGACTTGCGCAGAATTAAAGCTTACGTTATCAGAAAGTTATTACGTCATTATAATAAGAGACATGGTAACATATTAGTATAAGTACATACGGTATGATATACACTAATTTTTGTTACTATGAATAAGTATGCATGTATATTTTGATTAGAGATAGTACTATTTAAAAACGTTCCAAATTTTCAAGCCATTTGCAGAAATTATCTGTGTTTCCGTGCAAGTGTGTAATAATCACCAACTCATTGTTGGCATATCATGAAATACTTATTTTTTTGCACAGATAACCTAAATTACTTAGGTTGGTTATAAAGTGTACATAAAGAGTTTATTTTTAGCTGATTGAAAGTACTTAAAGGATTTTGCCTAAATTAAATAAATGCAATCCATGGCTTTTCGCCATTTTCGGTGAGCTGACGCCAGTCAAAAATCACTAACGAAATCAAGAAAATTTGCACTTGAGATTTTCAGTGTAACTTTATCTAACTGACGCTTTTGTTCATTTTCGAATAAAACTTTATAAATTAAAAATTCGAGAAAAATGTCTTCCAAGCTTTCCATTTATGCTTCAACACACATTTTCATCCAATGAGGTACTATTAATAGACACTGTCATGATTTTTTTGCACAACATCAAGGAAGAGTTGATGGTCATTACTGCATATTTCCCTAAATCATTCAGGTGTGGTCCGTTTAGCGTTTAGAACTTAATTTAAATATAAGTCATAAATAATTCGCGCGTACACTTCCGTTGAATAGTATTTTTTCAAGCAGAAGTTCTCGGGATAAGAGAAGCTTTTAAGCTAATTAAAAATCATCCGCAAGAACTATCGGAAGTATGCATTTTTTCAGATAGTCAAGCAGCCATCTTAGCTTTAAAGTCACCAACAACCAATTCAAAAATCGCCAGACAATGCAAAGAAGAACTTAACACTTTAGCACACGCGACAGACATCACTTTTATATAGATACTTGAACATAGGCACATTGAGGGGAATGAGAAAACTGATGAATTGGCAAGACAGGGGCATCCTATAACGAACTCGAAGCGTATGCGTGTGCAAATGGGAGATATTCTCGCTATTCGAGAAGCAAGCCGCTGACAGATGCACTAACACGGATACTTGCAAAATAACTAAACAAAAGTGACCCAATTACAAAAAATCGAGGACTGACAAGTTGTTGAAGAAAAGTTACGAGCACACATATTCAGAATTACGTCAACAATAACCGGCCACTGGACTTTGGGAAATCATACCAAGAAGATGAGGTGGCCGTACAACAATAGATTTAGAAGCTTCAGCTAATAAACATCTAAAGAAACACTTATTCGCTATCTGTGGGAGTGCCCAAGTCTGGGTGCTTTACAACATAGAATGCTGGGGGAGTTCTCGATGGTCAACTTGAAAGAAATTGTAAATTCATAGTGAAATCAAGATGGTTCGATGGTTAATAAAAAGTAGTGGTTCTACAAGTGATATATCAAATTGGCATCGTTTGTGCTAGTTGAATCTGTGCTGTGTCACTCCGACAACACCTCCACCAACCAACACTTCTGTTAGGTGCTTGTTTTGCGGCGTGCGTCTAGATGTTGTGCCAAAAATTGAGGGACCTACAAATTTAAGCCGACTCCGAAAGACAAATTGCTTTTATGGGTAGCTTTTTCATGACAGAAATACACTCAGAACTTTGCCATTACCTGCCGCGTGGGTCGACTGCTATTAAAAAAACTTGTTCCATCATTTTGCCGTTTCATGCAAGGAGACTCGAACCTACTCACTCCCGAATGGTAGTTTCGACTACAGCGGCCGAATGAAATAGGCTCACCTTTAAATATAAAAAAAACACATAAATATTTTGCAATTAATTTTTAGCTAACTTGTGTATTTACGCTACCTTGTGTAATAATCTCTGGTTATTTGTGTATAGTTAATATATATGTATATATATATAATTGGCGCGTACACCCTTTTTGGGTGTTTGGCCGAGCTCCTCCTCCTATTTGTGGTGTGCGTCTTGACTCGGCTATCTGTCGACTCCGAACAGCAGATAGTTTTTTATAAGGAGCTTTTTCATGGCAGAAATACACTCGGAGATTTGCAATTGCCTGACGAGGGCAAACAGCCGTAGGTAGGCGTGATAGGCACAGAGATTTTCACTTGCAGGAAGTAAATGAAGATTTTCTCTAAAAATCCAAAAATTATCGGCAGAGTGATGTAGGCGTTTAAAGAAAGGAAACAAATTTTTACTCAATTGTGCTCGTAATTTGAATTATTTTTTTCTGTTTTGTTAAAAAAGTTAACTAAATAATTTATCAAAAATTTTCAATAAACCATTTAACAATTTCTAATTCTACGACCCTCAGGGAAAAATACATTTAGAAGGATATATATCAATTTTCGATAATCGATTGAAAACTGTATCTATAATCGATTGAAAACTGTTACCCAAAAAAACTAAAAAAAAAAAATATAAAAAATTGCTCAGCGCACTCCAGCAGTCTTGCTTTCAAATAATGGTAACTTCTCGAGTTATGCAGATATTTTTAACTGAAATGTCTTATAATATTCCTAAGAATACGTACCTTAAATTTAAGCAGAAAACATCAATCCTTAACGCCATCTCACGTAAAATGGTATAGAGCATTTCCATGTCAAGTGATCCAAGTATTTGGACATTGCCATCAATTTCTTGGACAATTGGCTTATTTGTGTGCTTGAGTATAATATGACGTAAAGTGGAAACATTATTTAAAAAACTTAATAATTTTGTAATTTTTCTAAAATGAAATACCATCATTTCTTTTTACAATATTTACAATTTTTTTTAGGTTAAAATAGTTTTCAAAACAGTTATTTCTGCAAATAAATTTTTAGTTTTTTATAAAAGAGTTTGCTGAAAACTTTGTTTTTTGTGTTTGAAAAACAAGAGGCTAAGGTAACTATGTAGCCAATGAAGATAATGTGATGTATTATGAGAAAAAAATGCACGATAGTACACCAACTTAAGAATATGTGTTTCTTAATATGTTAAAAGCCACCTTTTAAATAGATTACTGTGTTGCGTCTTTAGTTTTGTTTTTATTTTAGTATTAAGGGATTCAAAAGGGATTTTCGTTGGGACTTACAAGGTATGGTTCAAGTAATTTTATGAATTCTTACTTAGTTAAGAAATAATAGGTCGTGCTTTTAAGTCCGCTAACTATTTATTTAGCATTTAAAAACTTTGCGACATATTATAGAAAGCACCTTGTCAATCACCTACAATGTTGGTAGAAAATTAAGCACCCAATCGGATGATGTACGAGTATACTTTCTTCAAATGGCGTCGTACGTTAATCATGTTTGGCACTTGCGGACTAGATAGCTGCAGTATACAAATAGTCAATCGAGCGCAATGAACAATGGAGCGCGTAAAGGTCAAAATACAGATTTCCATCACTCAAATTCATTTTGTTTATTTAGTAAAAAAATTATCCAAAATAAAATGGATGATTAATTTTGTGCCACTTTCTATAATTTTATTCATCCGCAATATGTGTACCTGGTTATTTATTTTCATTTTTGTGCTCAATGCGGTTAACATACCTAATTTCTTTTTTTCGCTCTCACACCAGTTATGCGCTACTTTTTCTTTTCTTCAAAAATTTTCTTTTCCGCATCACTTGTGAGTCCTAAAATTAGTTTATTCGAATTTCGTGGAAAAGGTCGAATTTCATTTAATAGCCCTTCCTTTGACGTCTTGGCGACAATTTCGCAAATCACTGGCATAGATTCTTTTAAATATTTTTTTAATAGGCGCGCAGAGGCAAGTTCTGGTTGCTCATCTATCGCCTTCATAGTCGCGTGGGCGCTTATGAGTAAGTTTCATATTCACTATGGCCAGGCGTTCATTTACCTAGCGGAATGTCTTTTTGGTCTTTTTTGATGCCATCTCATACTAAAAATTTAACAAACACACAAAAAAACAATTTTACTTCCAATACATTCCTAAATTCAAATTTTAGCTAAGAAAGTCATACTCATCTTTCTCATTTATAATATTTTCGATTCTTGAGCAAACAATGCTAATTGATTTTGTTAATTTTCAAATATGTAGAGCGAATCCATTTGGTTATAAAAATTCAATGTGTTTGAATTGGAACCAAAAATTTCCGCTTGCTTCCAACATCTGGCCTGAAACGCCTTCATGCGGATATTAACTTGAACTAGTCTTGTCCAAAATCTTTGCTCAAGGTTGATTGACGGCAAATCTATTTTGGTAAGATTTCTTGCAGCTTAGTTAGCTGTTAGCACAAGTGAAAAAAAAGAAAGTAAAGATAAAAAATATCACAAAATATATGAGCTAAACAAATACAAATATTATAAAGGTAAAGAATGGCTAAAAATATCATAAAAGTGTCTTAAAAGTGAATTTTGTGGGAACACCAATTTTTTTAAAGTCTTCCCTTTTTCTGTTTTTCGTGCACTTTTGCTGCTGACAAATTCATTTGCTTGTACACAAATAGTACTATATGTATAAATAGTTTTGTATTGAATTAATGCTGCTCTGCGCCTACGCATTATCTTTTCAATAGCAGAACGAGCGCCCCCCGCAACGCGTCGTTGAGCATAGTTCTGTAGGCTCAATGTGGCGATGTCCAAATTAACGACCACAAAAACAAAAAAATTAAAACAAAAAAAAAGAATTTTACTTAAGTTTCGTCTAAGCACAACAACAATAACAACAACCAGTGACGGAAAATTAGAAGCGCTTTTGCCTTCAGCAATTTTTCGAAATGGAAAGCGTTGATGTCATCGCTTGTTGGTTGACTAACATTTGGTCTGTCTATTGCTGTGCCTCGTCCGCCTGTATAATAGGGGCGGTATATGTATAATAAGGCGGTATAATTTGTAATAGAACGATTTTTTCGACAACGTTCCCAACAGATTCGGATTCTATATGAAACTCTAAGAAACAACGTACCGTAGAGCAAAGCTCTCAAGGCAATTTCGAGTCTCACAAATTTTAAGAGAAGCTAAAAAGGAAAAGTGCTATAAAATTGAGTAGATAGGTTGGGCTATTGCAGAGCTAATCTAGACAGTTATTTCAATGAAGTAGTACTCCTTCTAAGAAAGAAAAAATTTATGAAAAATATTGTAGGCCAAATTTTATGGCATTTTCAAGAACAAATCACCCAGTTTCTCACCCTTTATGTGTGTTTGTATGTATTATTGAAAATATTGACTGAGTTACATACACGCCTTGATGCCTTAAACTATCATAATTTAAAAATTTTGGGCTGAATTTTAATCGACTATTGTTGTCATAGGCTCGAGGGCGGAAAAGCTTTCCATACCAGATTTTTTATGTTTTTTCTTGAATACATTTTTGCAAATAAAGCGAAAACATCAATAATCCGATGAACTGAAGAGTAAATAAATATATAGGAAAGAATAAAATAATGAAGGCAATCATTATTCACACATGTAAGCATACATATGCGTATGTATATAGAGATGCCATTAAGGCTTCTCATTGTTTCTAGCAGATTTATGACAATACTCATGTGTCAAGAGTTTTGGGTGGCGCTGTCGCTATTCACAGCTATTCACAAGGAAATAACACATTTGAGCATAAAAAACTCTAAGCCCTTAGTTCCTATGCATGACACGTGCGCCACAAAATTTCAGCACCCATTCAACAACTAACAATGATTATTCACAAACTCACAATCAGATGATGCGCATACGCAGTGTAAACGGAAACGCGCAAAGACAAAAGCATTTGGGTAGGTCCCAATGTCATTTAATTATAGCTATGCTAGGAAAAAATTTATAAACGAAATAAATGCGCCTAATATTTCTGTCTTGTATGTACTTCATGTATGTATGTATTGTAGTTTTTTCCAGTAGATTTAGACCACTGATTAATGTTGCTCATTTCTGATGCTTGCTTCTTTGTTTTTTTGGAAGATACAACAATGTTTCATTTGTGCGCTTCTTCATTGTAATTAAGTTTGAGATTTTAGTGGGAAAAATTGAGTGAACTCAAATACAAAGAAACTTCGATAATAAAGAACAAATATTTATGTACATTTGTGGCCTGTATCCAACTCCGAACGGCAAATGGTTTTTATGAGGAGCTTTTTCATTGCAGAAATACATACGAAGCTTTGCCATTGCCAGCCGAGAGGCAACCGCTATTAGACATTTTTATTTTTTTTTATTTTGGTGTTTCATCCATGGGGATTCGAACCTATGCACTTCCGAATGGTCGTCACGCACCAACCCTTTCCGCTACGGCGGCGGTATATCCATAGTTTCATTATATTCGTTAAGGCCAAAAACTCGATTTAACGAATTCCGAAAGAAATTTAATGAAACCACATTTTGTATGTTAGCAGCGCGACGTATTGGAAAGTTTTGATTATTTATAATTTTTTTTTTTAATATAGTTTATACTACAACAAAAATCATGTCCGTAGTTTAAAGATCCAAATTTTGTACAAAACTTTAAGAATTCAAGAAATTCAATAGAGTTCAAGTTTTAAGTGGCTCAAAAATTGCGCTGATGTTTGACAAGGTTTTTTTGTGTTGGGGTTTTGTGCGGCCTTGTGTGCAGAAAAATGCAGTTTTTTTATGAAAGTAGCTTGGTTAGTTTAAATGGTTGCCCAGGATACACTGGGACGAAGAAATCACGTTCGTCCCTTGTGATACCACTGAGGGGAAATAAGGAGGACTAATAGGACATAAGGAAAGAACGATGACTGAGTTATGTTGTATTAAACACTTCGTGCGGCTGGGGAAGCTTTTCAAGTGGTTAATATCAATGCCTGCTATATCAGCAGGCGTGGCAAAGAAACGAGAGCCAAGATTCCACAATGTTAGCCCCGCGAAAGCAGGGCAGCTCCATACAGCTGATGTAAAAAGTAATGTCGAATCGCACAGACTGCACAACTCGCGGATAGTGTGCTGTAAAGACACCCACAAAATTCGAATGCTGAGACTTTGTTAACCTTAAAATTTCCCTCGAGCGCTTCCGATCCACGCGTGGCAGAAATGATTTCGCTACTTTACAAGTTTGTGTAGTTGTCAGCGCTCACTGAGTTGACCCTTCCAGAAGGAGACTGCAGGTAGTCAAGGGAATCCCAGTCCGGAGAAACTACCTTACAGGTCTCTTGTCTAGTCAACTCATGCACCTCCCAGTTTTCTGCATTGTCGCTGTGACCAGGTACCCAAATAAGCTTTATATTTATAAAAAATTCGGATGAGATCTAAAGTGAAGTTAGGTATTCCCCGATCAGTTTTGAGTGCACCATCATCGAGCCTAGAGCATGGATTGCTGCTTGGCTGTTAGAGTAGATATTTACTTCTGTGTTAGTTATTACACAAGTGGGCTGGAAATCAGCTGCTTCTTTGATCGCGGCTGCCTCTGCTTGGAACACACTGGAGGTGTTCTGTGGCCTGAACTAGAGTTTGATGTGGAACTCCTCCACAATCATTTTCATTTAACTTCGGGCCATCCGTGAACAGGTTCCTCAGATCCTGCATGGACTAAGTGAGGGTGTACATTGATCAGCCGCCAGGAGCATAAACTCAAAGTTTTTGAGAGCAGACCTTTGAACTCTTTCAAGCTTCGGAGTTGGCTTTATAGAGCTGAAGTACAACTCTTGGCGAGACGCTTGCCAATAGTGCTCTTGTATCCATACAAGGCGAATGTTGCCTTCTTTTTTCTCTCTTCATTGTGAGACTTTCAGACTTTCACATTAGCATTCTGTCAAGAGTTATTCAAAAGTATTGCAAATTTGTTTACATTAATTTTAAATTTTTTTTCGAAAAATTATTGCAGGTGGTAGAAGTTTATTTTTAAGTTTTTAATCTTTACTAATTTTAAGGTTTTCGATAAAAATGTTTAAAAGTTTAATGAACATGATGAGATATTTGTAATCAAAATAATGAGATTTTTGAATTTTTTGTTAATTGGTGCAGCTCAGGTAAATCCTAATAGTTTTCTGAAATATTTTGGTAAAAGTCTTAAAATATAATAAGTTTTGAATTTCGTTGGAAAATTAGTATTAATACTTTTGTTTTTGTATCGAGAAGATATACTCTAATGTAAGGTCTTTTAAAAATGACGTCAGCAGTGAATAACTTCTAAACGGTACCTTTATATGCCATCTTTGATATTTGCCAATTAGACAGATGTACGATTTTAACCATCAACACAACGCGTTAAACTGATTGTGTCTTATTATGAAATTGGTTGATCCCTCGTGATTTTTTTGGTGCAAATAATCGTCCGAGTGAATCGACAATTCAAAGGTTGATGAAAAAATTTCAAGAAACTGTTTCTGTCGAAGATAGAAGAAGTATTGGCAGACCAAAAACTGGACGTTTTGTTGGGAATATTGCTCCTGTAGCGCAAAGTGTTGCTGAACAACCTTGCTGAACGATATCCCGACGTTCTCAACAATTAGGCATGGCGGATTTTACCTGCTGATGTGCTCATGGGGGACATTTAAATGTTGCTGTTTTCACATATAATTGTTAAGAGCCATATTTGGAGTAAAAAAAAGTGAAACCGGGAAGAATCAAATTTTTTACATGATTTACTTTAAAACAACATCTGGGCGCGTCTGTTGAAAGACTCTTTATTTGCACATATTACTTAGGCAGGCAAAGTACCACCCACTCCAAAGTTCATAGAACAAATTAAGATTAAAAATGAGTGTTTGAGTGATTAAATTAAATTTACGTTTACGACTAGAAATAAGAGAATTAGTTTTATACTTTAAGTGCAATATTTTAGCCCACTCATTTCATCAATAATTTATCAAGGCAAAACTCTGCACTATTCTTTGTGGTTGCGGTACACCAAAACATTTTTGTTCTTGTTTTGTATATCTGCGTTCCAAGTTTTTACTGCCATCCACCTAATACTTGTTACTAACAAACCTGTATTTGCTACACAATGGCTTTAGTTATCAATTTATGTTTAAATAAATCGGACTTCCCGATAAGCTATTGTTAAGCTTCACACTTCAACAAAGATTTATTTTTATTTCCATAATTATGATTTAATACTAGTTGATGGTTGTCGTCGTTCCAAGCTATAATTTATTGCAAGAAAAGGCAACAGACTTTGACCAGAAGTAGTAGAATTGAAAGATTTAAGCAACTACCGGTATATATTCTATATATGCATGTATATGTAAACAATTATAAAATTTATTTTTAAAAATTGCTGTTTTAAATAATAAAAGTCGAATTTGGCGCCGTCATTGTATTTTAGAAAAATGGTAAAATTATGCATTTAAATTTTTTGAATTTATTCGAAAACAAAATTCTACTTCATGTCTTTAACCATTTCTTTCTTAATAATTAATTCTCAACAACTTAGTATTCACGATTTTTTTGGTATTTACTATTATGCAATTATTCAATGCTTACATATACACACTACTTGTATATGTATGCGTACAAACGTGAGCAGATTGTTTCGTTTGAGGAATAGGTACTTTGAACCCTGTAGGTTGCGGTTTTTTATCAGACGCGCTATATTCGAAACAAAGTTCAAATTCATCACTTCATCACAAGTATGACTGCTTATCTGAAATTTTATCGTTATTGCATACGTAAATATAAATATACGTAAATGTGCAGATATGAACGCGAGTTGTATAACAGCATATTTTCACATTACCTTGAATTGCATACTTCAGCTGTAACGTTTAGCACAAACGGACAAGCACAAACGGATATTTCTAATTCATTATATAGGTATAACGTTAAAGCTGTATTATCCCACGATGTCTTTTGTGTCTTCGTGTCCATAGAGAATTTCAAGTACTTGCTGAAAACAGGAAAAAGTTATACGAATTTATGTGTTTTCAGTTCTATTCTCACATAATTTTAAACCACTTCGATTTTTAGCGAATGCAATCAGCCGCTCCAGTGACGCTGTACGTAAGCTATGCATATCGCAGTCTGCCAAATGTGAAACAGTCATGCTGAATGGACTGTATCACCATCTAATCTATACAGGGGCTTCGAATTTTGTGACCATATGGGCAATAGTTCCGGGAGTTTCATGCTATTCGTTAATCCATTGTTGCCCAAAGAGAGAGCCTCCTTATAAAGGGTGGTTAAGTTTCAAGAGCCGGTGTTGATTTTGAATAAAATAGAACTTTTTAGGAAATTGTTGTCATTTCTCTTTATTATGATAATATTGGTATGGTTCAAATACGTATAGAGTAAAATATCGGCCAAATGGCCGCCGCGGGCTCGGCGGCACACCTCCATCCGATGGTCCAAATTTTCGATGACGCTGAGGCATAATTGAGGTTCTATGCCATTAATGGGCCGAATTATCTCATCCTTTAGCTTTTGAATTGTTGCTGGCTTATCGACGTACACCTTTTCTTTCAAATAACCCCAAAAAAAGAAGTCCAATGGTGTCAAATCAACGGTGTCTTGGCGGCCAATTCACATCGCCGCGACCTGAGATTATTCGGCCATCAAATTTTTCGCGCAAAAGAGCCATTGTTTCGTTAGCTGTGTGACAAGTGGCACCGTCCTGTTGAAACCACATATCGTCCACATCCATATCTTCCAACCATTTCACGATAGTGAACACTATTCACAGTAACTGCCTGACCGTCCTCATTTTGGAAAAAATATGGCCCAATGATGCCGCCGGTCCATAAACCGCACCAAACAGTCACTCTTTGTGGGTGCATTGGTTTTTCGGCAACCACTCTTGGATTATCATTCGCCCAAATGCGGCAATTCTGCTTATTGACGAACCCACTGAGGTGAAAATGTGCCTCGTCACTGAAGATGAAGTGCGCGGTATGCATTTTGATTTCAACGCCCGTTTGCATAATAAGCCAAATCCTATCTGAGACCCTTTCTTCGACCACACATCTGTTTTCTAATCATGCAAAAACACCACTTGGTCCGGAACTCTTTATAGATGGAACCTGTGCTGTATAAGAGATTATAAGAATAATTTTTGACACATTTCGGTTTAGACTTCACCGATTTTATCGTAGCCCAACTTCTTACAACAAAGGCGATCGCGGTATATGGTACCATGGTGCTTAACAGTTTTATTGGCATGCCAATTGCATATGGAAATGGCATTTGTAAATGAAAATTTCTAAGATTAATCCATTTCAATGGGGTTGTACAAAAATCAAAAATCTCTGAAAAGCCGCCGACTTTATTGTCAATTGGAAGCTATCAAGAGAAGCTCCACGAATGAGGAGGAGGAAGAGGCTGTTACACATCTTCTTTGTTAATGTCTAACAAAATTCGAAACCGACATTTAAGATATAAATTTCAGAACTAAAATATAATACAAATTTACAATATTTAATATTAAACAGTGTAGAAAACTTAGATTAACCACATAAAAAACCGTTACATTGTTAAAAATATATAGAAGTTACACTTGAATTTTAACGAAATTAATAATTAAGAAGCTAAAATAACAAATATATACTAGGTATTATTTAGATTTTTTACATAGAAAGTAATTTTTTAATTGCGTTTGAAATACATGTTTGGCCCTAGAAAAGTCTAAATCTAAAAGGAAGGTGAGATAATTAAAGTCAGACAACGTTCTAACAAGAGGCGCATTGGGACTACATATATCCTACTAAAGCCAACGCGAAAAATCTTGCAACGGCGAAAATTTCTGCAAGAAACATTAAAATGTATTCTTTCTAGAAGAACCGGGCAGTCAATTTTGCCATTAATGAGATCAAAGATAAATGATACTGCCTGAAAAGTACCTCTGTCACTTAATGGAAAGAGACTGATCAAACGACAGTGGGATCCGTATGATGGTCTCCAAATAAATGAGGCATAATCTAATTTGGACCGAACAAACGCGCAGTAAAATATCTTAAGAGTTTATGGGTCAGTGAAGTGCGATGAGTGACGTCTAACAAAAGCGAGGATAGCAAGAGATGCATGATAAGGTCTCCAAATAAAAGAGGCATAATCTAATTTGGACCGAACAAACGCGCAGTAAAATATCTTAAGAGTATATGGGTCAGTGAAGTGCGATGAGTGACGTCGAACAAATGCGAGCATAGCAGAGAATTGGAAACGGCATAATTTAGGTGCGTGATAAAATTAAGCTTTGAATCAAAGAAAACCCCTAAAACTTTTATCACATCAGACGAAGCAAGATATGTATAATTGATATGATAAGAGGGATAAAGGGAGATGAAGCTTAGAAAATGTGATTTTGTGACATTTTTCAACACTAAGAAATAGACGATTCATAAGGTGCCAGGAAAATAAATTATTCAATTCGGAGTGTAGAGCGGCGTCAGAAGTGACGTACGATGCCATTGCAAAAATTAGAAATCTTTCGATAGGGTAATTAAATTTGCGCCACCTTGTATATAGATTTCAGCCATGCATATAGAAGAATAATAGAATATTATGTTTTTTCTTGGTGATGTTTAGTCGACTGAATTTCTCCGTAGTGTTCATAAATTGTGTCCGAAAATAGTCGCGTACGTAAGAAGTTTGTAGATGAAAACTACTTCCCAGTAGAGATAAAAGAACCTTGGCAATCCTTTTTTAAATTTCATTAGTTTTCACTACCGCTGCTTTGTATTTATATCCGTTGCAATTTACATACAAATTGGCTTATTGGCAATATTTTAAATGCAATGTATGAAAAGAGTACGCGAAAAAATAGGAAAAATTTTGATTAATAATTTACATGGAATCCATTTGCATTGTAATTAGACCTATTTTGGAAGTGACCAAAATGTTAAATATGAAATTTGTAATTAAATATGCAAAATACAAATAGTCGACGCGTTTGTATGCATTATAATCACGTACGTACATCTAAATGTTGGCTAATGGGGAAAGAAATAAAAATTTTATTTTATATGAAAGGTTAGACAAGACGCCTAAAAATGATTGGGAAAGTCGTTGCTAATATTTTCTGTTTGTATGTAAATATTTATTGCTGTGAAATCTAAGTATTGTGATTTCATATTAGGCAGACGAAAGGCGGCCAATAGTTGTGTATGGAGGAAAATAAGTAAAACTGTATACAGTGACTCGCAATACTAACCACTCTCTTCTTCTTAATTGGCGCGATAACCGCTTACGCGATTTTGGCGAGTTTAACAAAGCGCGCCAGTCGTTTCTTTCTCGTGCTAACCGTCGCCAATTGGATACACCAAGTGAAGCCAAGTCCTCCTAATTACTCTACTCCGTAATATTAATATTTTAGCAAGAAATCTACCTTTCAAATAAGCTTATTATAATGGGCGTTTCTTTTCTGAATCAATTCGATGCTGAATTTAAGTTAATAAGCGATCAATTAAAGTTAATAATATAGATGAAAATATTGTACGATGAAGGTAGATTTCTTCTTTTCCTAATAATTGTTTGCGTTCTTCTATCTTAATAAAAAAAAATGTATTTTCATAAAAGTGGTGGCATCCCCACAATTGATTTCGAACAATAATTCAATACTGCATTAAAAAAGGTTTCTCAAGTAGCAAAAAAGTTTACGAGATAACAATTCTATTGCGGTAGTATGATAATTCTATTGCTTGCTTCTAAAATATGCAAAACTATTGAAATAAAGCAAAATTCCAATAATAAAAGTTGGTGTCCTTTAAAGTTTGCTTTGAGTATCAAGAAAATGCAGTGCCAGTTAAAAAGTAGCTTAGACTTTTAAGACTAACGAACATAAGGAAAGCGATGATAATCAAGATTAAATAAGGGGTTCGTTGCACCGGCTCCGAGCGCCAAGAATGATAGATTACAATATTGCAACAACAGTGAGAGTAATTGTGGCTGCGACGTAACAATGGGTAAATAAGAATAAGAACGACGTTGTAGGGGATGTGAAAAACAATAAATTGAATACAAATATTATATTATTACGCCAGAAAATCAAACGATTCTGTCAAATTTGCTGTTACCGGTATAGCTGTTCGCAGATGTTGTCGCTTCTGTATTCTTCCCCCCATGACATAGATTTCTTTTAACACCCAATTCAAATCTAAATTTTATTCTATGAAAATCTACCTGATTTTTATTGGATTTCACAATAATTTTACCAAATAAAATTCAAGGTCCTCATAAACAATTGCAGGGCCGCTCCAGGTGTGGAAAAACATCAAGATGCACACAACAAATAGAATGTATAGTAAGCGCCAATTATACATATACGTTTTTGAATAAATTTCTTACTAAATGGAGAATCAGATTTTGAGTGATGGAAATTTTTATTTTGATGTTTACGCGCTCCATTGATTATATTTTTTTATATTTTTATTTTATTTTTTATTATATTTTTCTTACATTTTAATTTTGCGATGAATGTTTGAATTTGGAGTGCTTGGAACTCAAAAAAACCTATTCGTAAGAAAAAAAATTACAAATCCTTTTTAAAATAATGCCAAATATGTTAAAATTCGTAATTTTTAACGAATAAGGTGCACTAAGCGCCAGTGGCATGGGAGTTTACGAAGTCTAAAGCCAAAAGGATATTTTAATATTTAATATCAGAAATCCGAAATGTAAAATATGAAACAAAAAATCGTAGTATAGCTAACTATTATAGCAAGTGGATGCTAGATAGCTCTGCACTTCGGTCTTTTGCAATTCATGAACACACATACACACACATTTTCGCTCTGGTCGACACTGAGCCAATTGGCTGGTTACTATTCAACAAGGCACGTTTGTTTACAATTTGTTTAGATTGTTGTAACTTTTTTGCATTTGCATTTTTATATACGTTTTGTGTTGTTATTGCTTGGTGAGCGCCTACTTGGAAAAGCGTTGTGTATGCTAACAACGCTAAGTTCAATAACTAACAGCTGGCGCAACAACAAAATCACCGATATATTGCTACCTTAAAAATAAAATCACTGCCCTGCTGACTGACTAACTGACTGAATGGTTGATTGGCAGCCAACAAACAAACGTTGGCGGAATTTCCATGCCACACACATTAACGAGTTGTTTGTGGCAGGTTGTTGGCGTAGTGATTGTCGGTGGAAAGCCGTTAAACGTCCCACTGACGCTGTTGAACGTTCGTACAATAAATTACCCACATAATTCATTTATTTATGCCGCATCATTGCCGCGGCATTTGGCAAAGTGTGCCAAAAAAACCTACGAACGCCTTTTCAGAATTTCTTGCACACTCATACATACATATTCTTGTACAAGTACATTTGTATTAAGGTGATCCATTAATCTACTTTCTCTTACACTGGGTGCTATGAATGAAAATTAATTGATTTAACCCTTTGGTGAAAAGTGGGTCTTCGGTTTCCACCAGAAATAGAAATACTAAGTCTTAAAAATAAAGTTCAGTCGAGATAATACACCAACCAAGCACAGGTTTTTTTTACATCATTCTGCTCTAACTCCTCTCCGGAGCTTTATTTTGCTACGAACTCCACTGCCACTGCCAATAAAAAATAAATACATTTAATTTATACCTTTATTGAATACAGCATAGTGGCTAATTGAGAAAAAGTGGCGCGATAAGAGTACAGGACTTTGTAGTGATAGTCAAGCTGCACTAAGAGCCCTTGCTAATCCACGCTGTATTAAGGTAGTAGTGTGGTAACTTACACGTTTTTTGAGGCATTGTTTGGGACATTTTTTGGAAGGGAAAATAAAATTCAGTCGATTTGATTTTCTGATATGTTATTAAAGGTGTCAGAAGGTGTACAAAAAAAACTTTTTTTTTTTAATGTTTTGATACTATTTTTGTGCACTGCAACAAGCGGCAAAAAAAGAGGTACAGTGGCTGGCCGGCGTGATTTCGTCACTTGTGGTCATCTGAAATAGAAAAAACAAATTGCTTATTAATCAGTGCGCTTGTCGTTCTGGCGGGTAGTAAGATCAAATGATTTTGACAAAAGATAACAAAATGGCGGACTTCGTAAGAAAATTTCCTTTTTTTAAAGTGGAAATCGGACTTAAAAATGGAAAGTTAGGGACGAAATAAATTAAATCTACTACCCGCCAGAACTATTGATGTGTAGAAAAACATATCTAAATTTCAGCTCAATCCGTTAGATAGAAAATTTGTTTTCACGACGGCCATCCGGAAAAAAGTTGTTTTGAGAAAAACGCGTTTAAAGTTTTAGCAATTGAGCCACGCAAGTAAGAGCCGCTCTCACGTATGTGCTATAATTTCGCCAATATTTCGAATTTCGGTCTAAAATTTGTACAGTATATTACCAATATAACGCACTTTCAAAATATGTAAAAAACCGAAATTCGAAATTTTCAAAATAAGTTACCAGACTACTACCTTAAAAACGTTTCGCAAGAATATATATGCCTTGGTTGGTAGCTCCGCTAAAGCTTTTCCTGTTATCATGTCATATCCGGGTGCTTTTTTATGTTTTATTCCTTTTATGATGCAAGCTATTACTTCGTGTGTATTCGTCCTTTTTATTTTTGTAAAATCCTAATGGTAGTTGTTTTGGTTGTCGATTTGCTTTTCTTGGTCATTTGATAGAACCTTTTCAAAGTAATTGAATCGCTACTAAAGCAGCGGTTGTTGCAGCTAGTACTGTTCTGCTGTACCTGGAGCATCTAACATAGAAGTGAAGCTGGAGTGAGCTTTGACTATTACGTTTACAGAGAAGGTAATAGTAAACGAATAAAAACATGTGAGCGCCTATGCACAACATTTTTAGAGAAATTCGTTCTGCAGCGAGCCGTAGTTTCAGTTCTATAGCTTTAGGTGAAGTTTTCGAAGGGCTCAAAACTACGAAAAAAAAAAAATACTGAAAATTTCCAAAAACATTAAAAAGTACGGAAGATGTTTTACTGTATTCCAAAATTTTCAATTTTGAATAAATCTCAAAATTTTCTACACTTTTTTCCAAATTCTTTCACTTTACTTTTTATTTAAACTAAAGTCTACAGATATACCAATTTGCAGAAAAATTTACGACAATGACCAAAATACTTGGAATTGCTTTCATTCAAAATCAATCAAAATTTGCACAATATTTCGATCACCTTAGCCTACTATTTGAATATACATACATACATACACAGAAATATATACCTTCCGATTCGCGTGATTCATTTATGGTTTCACTTGCGGCTGCTGATAATTTTAAAATATTCTGCAATCTTTTTCAAATGCGCGCATCCGTTTGCTAGCAAATATTCTTAGATATTCTTAGACACGTAACGTGCAAATGCAGGTATGTATGTATGTACGAGTATGTTGAAGTAAGTGCGCATCACTCTAATTCACTTTTATTTCGCTAGTTGCAACGTTTAGTTTTCAGTGCTCGTAAAGTAATTGAGCACAAGGATGGGTGCGCTTTATCACCATCATCTACAATATCCCCATCAGCACTTTGTAGTTTTTAGTTATAGATTCATATATATATGTGTGTGTGTATTTATTCATCTTGCGTATTTTTCGCATTTAGTATGATCTTTTTGATCTCGTCAAATGAGTACCTAGTCGGTCTTTAATATTTGTCTACATACATACATACAGTGGATACGCTCACAATGAACTTTAGTTGACCGAGCTGGTAGAAGCATACTTATTAATTTAATAGGCATCTTAGAGGAAACGTAATTGAAACCAAGCACTTTTCCTTTTACATTTGAAATTCTACTATTTTATTTTATCTTTTTTCCTTTAACTCCTATTGGAGTATAGGGCGTCAACTACGCCTCTTCGCCAACGGACACGGTATTGGGCTATACATCCCAGTTCGTTCCACATAAGACCAAGAGGGTTAATTTTAGCTTCAGTTCAGCGTTTTCAGGTGGTACGTTACCCACTCCTCGGGCGGCTTGTTGGAAGGGGTTCCAACATTATCATCACTTTTTCTATGCGTGGGTCCTATTCACCTCCAATATGCGGTGCAAGTAGTGGTTGACAAACGTTTGCAGGCGTCTTGTGATTGCTGCGATTATTTTCCATGGGGAGCACCCATATAGAAGGACAAATTTGCAGTTGTGATAAATATGCGCAATTTGATATGAGGGCAGATGTTGTTATTTTGCTACGAAGGAGAAAAAGGGCACATTGGCTATGTCAATGCAGAGCCGAGCGGGTGTGAGCGATACACATATCAATCTCTCAGTAAACTCAGATGGATATCTGGTACCGAGTACATCTTGGACAACGGTCAAACCTGGTGCGAATCAGGTAAGCACCGGTAAAGACACTGAAGTTATTGCAGATTCGAACGCGAATCATTCGCGAGAGTGGTAGCAAAGGCAATGACGGTAGAGATATGTACATACCAACAAACAAGACGGTCTATTGTCCAAAAGGTAACAAGTTCATCTTGGCAGCTACCTTTGGAAAACTGTCGGTCAGTCGAAAGACGCGTCGATTTTCGAGGTTAAAAGCGTGTTGGACGGCACCGTAAAGGTGCACTGTTCCAACGCTTTTTTCCGGGAAAGGCTGGAAAAGGAGATAGCAAAAATTCCAGCCTACGAAACCAGCAAGCTTATTCTTGTTGAGAGTAGCAAAGAAAGGTTAGTACGACCTCTAGTTCAGCAGAACTCCTCACACGCATTCGTGTTCAAAACGAAGAACTTGACACTAAGCAGAAATTCGCTACCACTTTGGAGGCGGGTTCCCACCTGGTGATGGGTATCGATCTTGGGTCTCTCAAAGTTGTGAAGTTGAAGTACGGATGCCGTCATCTCCTACATCTGGGGCGAATCCATTTTCGTGTCCAGGACAAGGTGGAGGACAAAGCGTAAATATACTCAGTCTCATGACTGAAGCAGACAGTTTCATGCGGCAAAGTTTGTATGCTAGTTAGCAGAATGTCTTTACGCTGATTTTCATTATTGAAAACAGCGCATATCCTCGAGGACAAGGAAAAACTACATTGGGGGCAATATGCTTGTCATACATCGCTCAGCACCTGGAATGGCTCATAAAGCAGTCCTTTGTGCAGAACGTAGCAGTTAACGTATCTGTAGCTCTCCCTTATCAGAGAAATTAACAAATCTGGGATACATTTTCTTCGCAGAGCAGACCAGATGGCTTTCCGGTTGAAGCTGTCGAAGTCAGTAAAAAGCAAAAGCAGCTTAGACTTATACTCGACATATTGCTCGGTGTTTATTCGATCGGCATAAGAGAATCCACTGCGAAAACCGAACTAACGGAAGCTTATAGATGCCCCCAGATAGATTTTCAGGCGTTTGAGAATTGTGCGAGCTATTATTTTAGCAATCACAGGCAGCACGCAGATGCCTCTCCAGTTGTGCAGTCCTTGAGATCTCCTTTTTACGATTACACATTTTTATTAAAATACAAACTGATGCCCGCCGCTTTGTTTGCTTATAAAATGAAATGCTCAATCCATTTCATAATTAAAATACTTAGCAGCTTTTAATTTCTTAAAGAGAAAGACAAACAAAAACTACTTTATAATTATCATAAAATGCGTCGTCATAATTTTCACTATAACCACATCCCAATACTTAGTTCAGCTGTATATTATATTATTTACAATACAAGTTAGGTGGCAATGTCATACACAAATAGTTATCATTATGGTTTGATACCTATGCCCCAAAATCAAATTAAACTTTGTTAAAAAATAAAATTTGTTTAATCAGATGGTAACACCCTTTAAAAATGTTACTGGACTAAAGCTACTGTTACAATGATATAATCGTATGTATTTTTACAGCTAATATATTTTTGCAATTTAATAGTTAAAAGAAAATAGGTGGCGACGCCAGGTAAACATATTTTTATTGAAGCTTATTTAAACACCTTTCATCGCATATCCGTTTTTAGTATTTAAATGAAATTATCCATAGTTACTATTTTCGCAATTACAGTCATGTGGCAACTCCACATAATTTGTTTTTATTTAAGCTTGTAAAAACTCTTTCATTTTATACCTAGATTTCTAGATGAAAGTTAAATTAGTGATAAATTGTTATTTTTGCAATGGAATTCAGGTGGCAACACTAAACAAGATTTCGGAATAGATTTTTGATTTAATATTTGCCTGGATACGAATGCTGTAATACATGTAACTCATTTTGATTAAATGATTTTTTTTTATATAAAAAGGTGGCAACACCTAGCTAAAATGAATGTTAAACACAAACCGTCTGTGACACATAGAATTTCCGTAGGTGTAAAAATGTGAAAATCAAGAAATAGTTTTAGAGGAATGTTTTTTTCAAAGTAAATTTCTATCTTTTTACATGCCACTTAGTCAAGCCAGTGCCTATGAACGGTGCTGAGATTTGGTCAATTACCCTGGCGAAAGGCTTCTGATCTTCGAACGTGTTATTTAAAAAACAAAATATTGGTCCCATAGGAGATGACAACGACGAGTACCGAAACAACGAACTAATTGACCTATGCAGCGGCGAGGACGTTGTAAAGTTTATTAAGGTGCAACTACTTCTACCTTCTTCGTCATCGTTTATATGTGTGACCTGGTCTACGAAAAGGTACCTTACGTGCGAAAACAAGTTTTCGAGAAAACAGCAGTTAAAGTTTAAACTTCTAAAAACCCTTGTAACTTTTTTAAATATTAATATTTTTCAATCCGGTTTGGCTTATTTTCTTCAGCATAGATCACATAAAAACACAGAAGCAGTGAAAAACATTTTTTTATATATAAATAAATAAGAAAAAGGTAATGCAAATCGCAGAAATTGTTTTAAAAAATAAGTTAGCTTTTGTACCGACGTCCATGCCAAAAAAAACTTATAAGATGGCTCTCCAAAGTAAAATAATTTAAGTTTTCCAAATAGCAACAATAACTATAAATAAGTGACACATGTTTATAAAGGTTTTTAAAGCCACTGACTACGAATATGATGTTAAATTGACAATTTTACAGTTGACAGCTGCGTTACGTCTCCTTATTCTACTTTATGGCTTTCCTGTTACTACGTTTATGCAATCATCGAATGGTTCAGATTTTAATTTGCACAAATTATTGTCTTCGTTATTCTAATTTGTATCATGACAAAAAAATCAGTCTTTTTCGTATTTGTACTTTTATTTTTTTTATTTTTAACAAACTTTTAAACAAATTATGACTTTCTGGTTTTCACCATTTTAAAGAGCCTTTCACACACTATTCGAATCAACAAAAAAAGTGAAAAATGATTTTTTGACCAGGTCACATGTATATACATACCTACGTACATACGTCTGCGTAATTATGGGGAATAATGTTTTTTTTTAAGCCTTCCATTCCATCTCGGAGCCACCGGAATATATATATACACTTATGTATATGTTTTATCAAGGAGAATTATGTGCCATTATTTTCTTCGATATCTGCTTCAGTACCTCGAAAATTACTTCCATATCTTTCTTTCCTTAATTAATTAAGGAGTTTTTAGGAAATTTAAACTAATAGTTTAATATTGTCGACGTTCTTGAAATTGATGTTGTTTTTGGTTTTACTCATTTCTTTTGGAGCATACACATCTTTTCTCTAGCCTCCACAGTCCTATCCTCTTGCGAAGAATTTATATTTCCTACTATTGTTGTAACATCCTGCAACATTCCCTATGAATTCTTGCGACATTCTAGTAACCTAGTGCCGACTGTCACGGCAAAGCGAAGGGTTTTTCTTCCGGATCGTCATCGTATAACCTATGAAATTTCTATTTAATCTTAGTCCATTTTAAGTTAATTTCACTGTACTTACATACGTATACAAATGTACATATTTACTAAATATTTCGTGTAGACAAGACTTGTAAGAATTGCACTTGACAGCCGCCTTCATCGCTTATTGTTCTTATCTAATCATGGAATTGTTTACTATATAAATACATATGTATGTATGTATGTACGTGTATGTCCATTGATATAATAGTTACGTGTAGCATGATTGCTGAATCATTTATGAAGTAGTCTTTGCCGCTTTCGGCTTTGTTAAGTGACAATTTATTGTGCTTCCTTGCCATATTTCAACTTTTTGGTTTGCAATTAATCAAACGCGCAAGCCAAATGCTTTTACCACCTGTTAGTAATGACTGTTGCGTGGTATGGCAGTTAATAAATCACCATCATTGGAATTTTGATATTTAATTCGAAGCTGAGCAAAGTAGGGCGGTAAAGGTCATCATGAGTAGAATCGTAAAGAGCCTTCAGAAGTAGTGAAAGTATTGCCGCCGTTCTGTATTGAGTTTCGGCGTATTATCGCTAGAAAAAGTTGGGGGCGTGAAGATGCATATGCTGTCATAAAATCATATTAAGATCTTATCAATTATTTGCTTAACCAGTCATGAGCCACAAAAGCCGACAAGAAATTTTACCAGAATACTCTGTTTTTTTTTATTTTTTTCAAAGATCTTCGACATAATGAATTCAAATTCGCCGACGTTATTGCTTTACTCAGACCACCGTTATATTATATTTTGGCCTAAAAGTTATAAAAAACACGATTGTGGCTTATATTTCAGGTTATGTGATTCCTCATCTTGAGGCAAAATTCTTCTCCTTTCGAATGCCATTCAGTTTGCTCCGGTATCGTTTTTTGTCGAGATATTGAATTTAGAACTTTCCAACTGTGTCAAGGTTTTTGAATACTAACAAATTTAAAAATTTCTTAGTTTTTGAATGCATTATCTTCACAAATAATCTTTAAAAAATTACTCCTTAATTCATGAAGTCGTAATTGGTCGTGGGTACTTTCGAAATTATGCTGGTGTCAAGATTACAACCAGTGACAATGACCTATCGGATGATGAGTAGCTAGTTTTTAATCGGAAATGTTCATGTATGTGTAATACTGCTCCAATGACAACAGTTCAATACTCAAAAGCTATTGTTCGAGTAAGAAAAAATATAAGATTAGATTTGCTCGAAAAGATGGCCAAAATGCAGCACTCAAGAGCAACTGAGTTAAGCCATGTTCCATGTACTTATGGATATTATTATTATTATTGAGTGGCTGTTTGTGCACTGCGACCTGAATAGATCTATTGTGCAGCCATGTAGCCTATTCGAACAGTTTTAGGCTATTAATAAATCTTACAACTGCTGTAGGCTTAATTTCTACCAGGAGGTTTGGATCTAAAGGGTTTTTCAATAAGGGCGGGTAGATGTTGAAATGGAATAAAATGGCGTTTGCTGTGTGGCACGTAGCGCGCGCCGTCCTGCTGGAACCACATGTCGTCTAGGTCCATATGGTTCAATGTGGGCCATAAGAAATTGGAAGGGCCACCACGTCTACCGAAAAATGGGCGCAATGGGCGCAATGCGCGCAACGTTAATGAACACTCATTTTGATAATAAAGTTTTATCATTTGAACGTGCTGTTCAATCGTGTCACTTGCCATGATGATTTGGCAAAAACAACTGAATAATAAACAAAAGATTTGACAGATGTCACCAAAACAAAATGGCTGCCACAGGGCGCCAATTCGACCCGCGCCAATTGAAAACCCCTTTATAGCCCCATTTCCCAGGTAATTTAGTCTGCGTCGTGCCATTGCTGGGCAGTCGCATAGAACGTGTTCTGCTGTTTCTTCTGCCTCTTTGCAGAGTCTACAGGAATCGTTTCTCTCACACCTATCCTTTTCATGTGATAACTAAGTTTACCTGTCCTGTTAATAGTTCAGTGAACAGTTTCATGCCCATTCTGCTTAGGTTAAGGATTGCTTCTGCCTTCATCCGTTCTGGATCTATGAGTCTTTTCGATTGCCACGTGCCCGATTGGGCTCACCAGTAATCGATTAGGGCTCCTTTGAAGCCCCACAGCAAGGTTCAGGACCTATGAAGGGAGTGTTTGCCTCCTTTTTCGCTAAAGTGTCCGTAATTTCATTCCCTTCGTACCCCTCATGTCCCGGAACCTACATCAAGGTAACAAAGTTTCTTGATGCTAGGATATTGAGAATTTCAAAACATTCCCAGATCAACCTTGATTGGAATGGGAAGCTATCCAGAGATTTTAGAGCTGTTTGACTGTCAGAGAGAATGTTAATATTGGCACCGCGCGTGCCTCTCTGTAGACATTCTCTGGCACACAGCTCTAAGGCGTGGACCTCCACTTGAAAAATGAAAGTGGTTTTTCCAATTGCAATTGCTTTTTTGAAATGTGGTCCGACAATTCCAGCCCCTTCACTACCATCTTCCATTTTGCACCCATCAGTAGACCACACCTGTGCGCCCTGCTTTAAGAATATTTCATTGTTTCTCCACGCTGAGCGGTCACTAATGACCACTTTGAATTTCTTGGAGAATTTTAGCTTCCTTTGCATCTTGTCGTGAACTGTCAGGCATGGAGAGTTCAGGATTGAACCCAGAATCCTTATATGTCCTGTAAGATGCCCTTCTTTGAGATAGAATAGATTAGGAGGCCTTAGAGCTGCACTGATTGCCATCCCTTTGGCTACATTATATAGTGGAATGAGTCCAGTGACCATTCCTAAAGCCGCTGTGATGCATGTTCGCATTGCTCCCGTAACGCTCAGACAGGTTTCTGTGTACCTTGTTAAGTATTGTCTGAGTCTTAGTTTGGTCTGCTTTTAACCACCATACCAGAGAGGCATAGGTGATCGTTGGCACTATTATTTTCTTATAAGTCCATGCCATCATCCTTGGCCGCATACCTCATGTTTTACGGTAAAGCCTTTGGCATACGTTTATTACTCTCAAGGCTTTGTTTTTGTGTATAGTGCAATTCACTTGATTATATATATATATATATATACAATTGGCTCCTACACCTTTTTGGGTGTTTGGCCGAGCTCCTCCTCCTATTTGTGGTGTGCGTCTTGTTGTTGTTCCACAAATGGAGGGAGCTACAGTTTCAAGCAGACAGATATTTTTATGAGGAGCTTTTTCATGGAAGAAATACACTCGGAGGTTTGCTATTGCCTGCCGAGGGGCGACCGCTATTAGAAAAATGTTTTTCTTAATTTAGGTGTTTCACCGAGATTCACTTGATTAGAGGCAATCATTTGTATGGAAGAAAATGGTTATTAAGTAACCGCATTCGACCTATTTATAGTAATCCAAGGTTTTCTGATAATTTCAGTGAAGAACGTACTTTTCTCGAAAATAAATATGCAACAAAATATTACTCCATCTAACGGTACGAGTATTTCGCAGCAGTAAAAAGTCAGCAGCTGTAATACTGTGCTTGATTGACCAAATTCCTGTTCGCCGCTCTGATTCCAAAAATTAACAGCACTCCCTAATAAAATATTACAAAAATTAGTGCGGGTATATAAAGTTCGTTCCGGACCGAACTTAACACTTCCCTAGTTGCTTTAAGGGGTAACACCACAATCATTTGTATGGAAGAAAATGGTTATTAAGTAACCGCATTCGACCTATTTATAGTAATCCAAGGTTTTCTGATAATTTCAGTGAAGAACGTACTTTTCTCGAAAATAAATATGCAACAAAATATTACTCCATCTAACGGTACGAGTATTTCGCAGCAGTAAAAAGTCAGCAGCTGTAATACTGTGCTTGATTGACCAAATTCCTGTTCGCCGCTCTGATTCCAAAAATTAACAGCACTCCCTAATAAAATATTACAAAAATTAGTGCGGGTATATAAAGTTCGTTCCGGACCGAACTTAACACTTCCCTAGTTGCTAGAAATTTCAAAAAATTGATTTTTTTTTATAAGCTTAAAAAATTCTTTGAACCTTTTAAGATACAGAACAAAAAGTTTTATACGTTACCGAAGTTTATTTCATAAATATTTTAAGCTTTTAACCAAGCGTTAGTGACTGCTACCTAACGACTTCTCCAAATTTCCAAACTTTAAACGCGTTTTTCTCAAAACACGTTTTCTGAAATTGGCACGCAGCATAACTCAAACAATTTTAAATATTTTTAATCAAGTTTTTCACTAAGTCTGTATAATAACCTTCTTAAGAGAAGAGCGTAGGGGATTTTCGATAGATTAATTTAAACGATTGTTATAATTATTTAAGTGCCGTTTTTTTAGGCCAAAATAGAGTTTTTTCCTTCAAATGCTTGCTAATTCCACAAAAATAAATATTTTTTAAATCCCCTACGTGTTTCTCTAGCTATTCTTATCTAGATTAAGAAAAAAATGTTTCTTTGTTCCAGATTAAAATTTGCACCCTCTGTGCTGCGTGCCGCGGAGCTCCTTCAAGAGAAACCACATTACAAAAATGTTTCAAATGCCGCCATTTTGTAAAATTTTTCGATCAAACTTTGTAGTTTTGTATTTGAGTATATAAGTAATAACCTCCCAAATCAGAGTGATTGTTTCTTCTTTCCTTCTATAAAAAAAAATTCTTTAAAAATCGTGTTTATTTTACGCGTGTACAGTGGTGTTACCCCTTAAACTATTCTGTGTCATCTGAGTACACATACATAAATTTATATATATACTTATATATATGGTAATGGAAAAGTAGACTGTCTTATCGCTGAGCTCAAAATAAATAGTGACGCGAAGATTTCACTTTTTTTATCACCAGAGTACTTTTAGCCTTAACACAGTTGCTAAAGAAGAACATATGTATGTGTGTACAACCACACCTACATACCTATGTATATATGAGCTTTTGTTATATAAAATTAAACAGCTTTGCAAAGTACTATGTCTAAACAAGCTCCATTACTACATAAAATAAGTTTTAAGTCAATATTTGTTTGTGTGTACGCAAGTAAGTAGTACATAGATTAAATGACCGGCAAACAAGCGCAGTGAGTTATGTAAGACACCCACACATAAAGCAAAATAATGTTCACCTTCCTAAGTACGTAGACGTAATAAAATGTATATGTAATCGGTTCGGCGTTTGATTGGCTTTTTGGATAATGAAAATCGAAAAACGAAGCAGAACATCTTTTATTTTTGGTATATCAATAAACGAAACAAAAAATAACTAAATAACAGCACCAGCTAGAAGTCATCAGATGAGCCTTAAAATAAACCAACATATGTGGATATCGCAATTGCTAATTCTCAATCCTAAAATTCATTACAATTATTTTCATTAAATTAAATGAGTTATTTTATTTACGTATTTCTACAAAGTTTGCGCTTGCACTGCCGTGCCAAAAATATTCGGTTCTGTATTAAAAAATTTGTGGCAATTGCTCTATATCGAACAAATGTTTTATAACAACGGTTACCCTCGACAAGGCAATATTAGCTTCTCTCCACCAAAAAAGCTTCTCAAAACACGCTCCATTTGCCATTAGTCGATTGGCGGAACAACGTTAAAATGTGCAAATGACAGGTTGGGAGAAACTTGGGAGAAACTAAATGTAGTGAATACTCAGTTGGGGAATATGTTCGTAGCGTCTTCACCGAAGACTTTTATTTAAACAAAAACAATAATTATATCAACAAGTTAATCAATTATAAATTCGCCGTTGCTGTCGACAACCTCTTCCTAACTCTCGACCAATTTGTTGATGCCTTTCTGCCAAAAATCGCCTGGTCTGGTGCCAAAGAAGTTGTTGAACCAGTTTTTAGGGACCTCTTTGTTATCGAAGGTGACACTCTTCATATTTATGCTGAAGGAACTCCCATTCAAGCTCTTGGAATGCGGCTTTGACGACTTATGCAATATGGGGCCTGGCACTGACGTGAAGGAGTATGCTTTGACCATGTCAATCAGGTATTTTCAGTCGAATAGCCTAATTCACGAGCTGTAGCTGGGCAATGTGGAGCTCCTTGTCGATCGTGGCATTCTTTTCGAGCATTTCTCAGTGCATCATGCGCTCCCAGTCCCACCAAACACATATCATGATTTTTTTTGGGTGAAGATCAGCCTTGACTCTAGGTTTTGGCGTATCGCTTGGAGCCACCCACTACTTTCTTTGCTTTATATAGGCATCATTGATATACAGCCACCATTTCTCATGTCCCGTGCCGATTCGACGACTGGTTTGGCGACTGATCTCCTTCAAAATTGATTTGAGACGTTCTTCATTGAATTAAGAAGACCTTCCCTTGAGGGGCGTGTCATCGACATCAAAGTCGCCATTTTTGAACTTTGCATACCATTTTCGTGCTGTAGACTCTGCCTTCTTCATATACACGGCAAATATCCCGGGCCACTTCGGCAGCTTTTTAACCTCGATGAAATGCAAAGAAGAGCAGATGTCGAAAATGTTGATTTCTGCCTCCTGGGTACTCCATTTCTAAGCCTCAAAACTGATACAAAATTAAATAATTCAAAAATATTGTACAATAAGATAGTTTTGTAGATCAGAAAGAATTATTTCGAATGAATATTTACCCTTTGCCAAACAGCACACAAATCGTTGTAAAATAAATGAAAATATAAAACCACTATGAACTTATTCCCCAATCCAATAATTTAGTAAAATAATATTACAACAAAAAAACTATTTTTTTAATGTGGAAATTTATATGAGTGTTCCCTTCTAAAAAATGGATATTAGTACACACCGATAAACAGTGCATGCGCCTGCAAACCTGTTGCATTGAGCATTTTTAATATTTTTGTGTACTTTTGTTTTTGTGTTTTGAACGCCTTTAAAGTTTTTCTCATTTGTTTTTGAATCGGCTTTATCACTTTTTGCACCGCTAAAGTGATTTGTTGTTAAAATGAAAAATTACCATAATTGAATAAATAATTTATTGCAAGTTGACATTATTGGCTTATTGGCTTTTATTTTTTGCTTTTCGCTCTCATATTTTAGTATGTGATAAAATAAGAAATTGTCACCGCGATGCCCTTGCACTGATTTGGTTGCTGATTTCGGTACTACTACTCGATAAATAAAAGCGTTGAAGACATTTATAGACTTTTGGAATCAAGTCTGCCTTAGTTTACAAATAAGGCGGATTTTATTATTTGATTAATATATACACATCATTGAAAAACGAAATATTGGAGTGACATATTTAGAATTTTCGTCTAATTTCAGTTTCTTTAATTGCTGCTTTTTGTAGAAAAAGCTTACATACATATGTATACTCTGTGGGCAAAAAGTAAGGTGCATTTATTTGTCAAAGTTCGCGGGATTAAAATTTCGCTCTAGTTATTTTTTTCATGAGTTGGCAGCACTGTTAATAACATCTGGGCCAACTTTCATGTGAATGTCATTATCAGTAATATATTTACGCTTGTGTTTACCAAACGACCAAGAGTGCATTTTTCGATTTTTACAATGTCTGATTTGATTGAGCAGAGAAGTGCCAATAAATTTTGTTTGCGGAATGAAATTTCGACTGCGGAAACGTTTAGCATGCAGAAGGCATTTGGTGATTTGACAATGTCGCAGAAAAATGTTTATAAGTGGTACAAAGACTTCAAAGAGGGTCGAGAACGTGTTGATGACTTGGAGCGCTCCGGACGACCATCGACGTCAACAGATGACCAACACGTCAATAAAGTGAAGGAGTTAGTGCTCAAAAATCGTCGGTGGACTGTTAAAGACCTTACTGATATGATCGGAATATCAGAAGGATCTGTGAAAACCATTTTGAAAGACCATTTGGGCTTAAGAAAAGTCAAATCTCGTTTGGTACCGAAAACTCTCAATTTCTTGGAAAAAAGTCGTCGCGTTGATGTGTGTGAAAAAATGCTTTCAGAGTATCAGGACAAGTTCAAATGTATCATTACGGGAGATGAGACTTGGATTTATGCTTACGACCCTGAAACAACCGACCAATCAAGCGAATATCGTGCTAAAGGCAAAGGCCAGACCGAAAAGAGCACGTCAAAGTCGTTCCAAAATGAAGGTCATGATGACAGTTTTTTTCGATTTTCGTGGTGTGGTGCAGTATGAATTCCTTCCACCTGGCCAAACTGTTAATAAGGAATATTATTTGAGCGTTATGCGTCGTTTACGTGAAGCAATTCGTCTAAAAAGACCAGAATTATGGGCCAACAACTCTTGGTTTTTGCATCACGATAATGCACTGCACTCGTTCTTCGTGACCATTTCGCCAAAAATTCCACGCATATCGTTCCGCAACCACCGTATTCGCCTGATTTGGCTCCGTATGATTTCTGGCTATTCCCAAAACTCAAGAGACCACTCCGGGGAACGCGTTGCGAGTCGATTGAGGAGATAAAAGCTGAATCGAAGAAGGTGCTGATGGCTATACCGGAAATGGACTATTTGGCATGTTTCGGGGACTGGAAAAATCGTTGGCATAAGTGTATTTCATCGAGAGGGGATTATTTTGAAGGGGATGAAATTGATTTATAAGAATAAATAAAGATTTTTCATTTTACAACCAAATTCACCTTACTTTTTGCCCACAGTAGTATATGTACATCTTTTAAACAGCTGGAATTATTTGGTTACTTGAATTAAAGAGTAAATGGCACTGGATAACATAAAAAAATATAATAATAAGAAGTTCCGGTAACGAAATATGACATATGGCGCCAATGAGTGTCAAGTGAATCCATTCTTAAGGTGAAGCGACATATAATATGTTAAACAAATTTGTTGGAATATTCTTGTTAACAACTTTTATTTATTTATTAAATCTATGGCTTAACAACTTTTTACGACTACAAATAATTCACAAATTAAATTAATTAAAAATATTCAAAATAAAAATCACTTAATGTAATAATTTAAGAGATTTAAAAAAACTTCTTTTGGTAAAGAAAAAATCAAGTACAGGATTCTCTAATGGTGTGATAAATAGGAGCATTACTATTATGTTGTGTTCACATCGGACATTTGCAAAGAAAGTTTTCAACAGTCTCTTTCTCTGCCGGATCCCCACAGCTTCTTCAAAGGGGGTTGTACTGAAGTCGAAGCCTCTCCGCATGAGTTCCGATCGCCCAGTGACCGGTGACCACCGCTATGAGTTTTTATGCTATGAGAAATTGAATGGCGTTAAGCGTCCTTCTTCTGTCGTACTGAGATTGACCACGATAACTTTAACTTAACGATAACAACTTTTTTAGACACAGATGTCCGAGATGGGTACAACTGAAACCGGTTCTGTCGGTCCTTCCCTGGCAAGCTCATTGGTAATTTCATTTCCCTCTACGTTCCTTTGCCCTGGAACATAGATAACAGAAATGTTTATTGCACATTCGGGACGTTTGTTCTCCTCCTTGTAGGGGTTAACCAGAAGAGAGCTGCAACAAGGCGATGACAGAGCTTTAGCGGCGGCGTTAATCGTATGGAATCTGAAAATCTGAAGAGCGAAGTGCAAATTTGAGAAATATTTTCTGAACACAACCTAGCCAATTTATGGCCATCTGATTATACGATTTTCAAATGCATACCATGTATTCCAAATGCGACTGAATCACTGTGGTAAATAGTAGTTCATATATATATAAATTGTGTGAAAGGCGGAAGCTCAACATCAACCAATTATCTACATACATATATATAATTGGCGCGTACACCCTTTTTGGGTGTTTGGCCGAGGTCCTCCTCCTATTTGTGGTGTGCGTCTTGATATTGTTCCTCGAATGGAGGGGCCTACAGTTTCAAGCCGACTCCGAACGGTGGAAATACATTCGGAGGCATGTCGTTGCCTGTCGAGGAGCGACCGCTATTAGAAAAATGTTCTTCTTCATTTTAATGTTTCACCGAGATTCGAACCTACGTTCTCTCTGAATTCTGAATGGTAGTCTCGCAGAAGGTATCTCTTCAACTACTCCGACGAGATCCAGGACAAAACTAACCGACAACTACTGGACCGAACAATGCTTAGACATGCACTCAACGGCATTTATCGGGAGACACTTGCCAACTTCCTAAGGAGTGGGGAGACTCCCGAATGCCGTAATTGCCGTAATAGTTCCAGCTATCCCGAGAGACCCGCGAAACCTTGGCACAATTATGTTCTGGACACTGTAGCAGACTAAACTCCTACCTACCCAGAATTGACCCCGACATACCAAACATATGCCCAGCATGTGAAGGCACGATAATAATCATCTTTTGATATGCCCCATCAAACCCATTCATCTAACATCCCTTTCCCTCTGGACCCCACCTATCGAAACAACAAGTTTCCTGGGCCTAGCGTTAGATGAGCTAGACGAAGACGACCGGTAACTATATTGCACTGACATGATTTAGTAAGTTGCTACAACAAGAACAAGTTGTCTATATGCTGAATGAATTTGATATATCAATTTGGTATCCCGCAAAACTAATAGGGCTATGTAAAATGGCGTTGTTCAACACCGATAACAATGACAGACTTGAGATCCTACGGAAAATCTCTCTTGCCAACAAGCGCTACTTTGGGCTAAGTAGGCAATTGAGTAGCAAAGTGGTCTCACGAGGAACAAAACTAATACTTTATAAGGCGCACTCCCTTGCGCTTCAACAATAACAGGAAATAAGTAAAACGCTTTAAGGTCGAGCGCAGGTATAGAAACTCGGCTTGGGGCAACGCACGCTCAAATACGCATTAGCTTGTAAATTTTGCTAAGATCGCTTTGAAAATTTGGAACAATATTCATGAAATGAAAAAAAAAATTATAATAATAATTTAAATACCTTACCTTCGTTAAATTACTACACCTCAGCAGTTGTTGAAGAAAATAATAAAAAATTTGTATAATCCCACATTTTTTATAGTTGTAGTTCTCAAATTTACCCCCCAAAAAACACACACAAATTCGGAACATCAAGATTTAATATTTTTACTTCACCTCTAATGGTCTTAAGTGTTTTGCGCAAGACTGTATATACCAACCGATGCCCTTTATTAGAATTGGCCCAACTTATAAGGAGCTGAGTAGCATCGAGAAAGGGAAAACTATTCAATGCTTTTTTCATAAATTATAAATGCATACTTTGAATGAATTTAAAAATATTATTAGAAGCCTCAATGTATGCTCATATGAATATACAAGGTGGCGCAAAATTAATCATCCAATTTTGAATAACTTCTTTACTAAATAAAAATAAATTATTAGCTGACCTATGGTATATGCTCCACTCATTCTATTAAAACGGTCTATTATGAAATTTTATTGATTTTTTTGAAATTTTGTAAAAGTTTTGACATTTTTTAGTTATATGATTTTCTGTTGCAGAAGGTATAAAGTGGCGCAAAATCAATCACCCAACTTTGATTTTGTTTTTTTATATACTTGAAACAAAAATTATTTTGAGTAATGGAAACCTCGATTTTGACCTTTACGCGCTTCATTAAATGTCTGTTTGTATACTGCAGCTATCTAGTTCACATGGCCCAAATATTTTTGCCGTACACCAGCAATTGCAAAAATCATAAATCTTTCGATAGAGTGATTCATTTTGCGCCACTTAGTGCATATGCGAAATTTATAGATCGGTTAATTTATTGCTGCTTCGCTTTTTTACGTACCTATAATTATATTACTTTTGTTTTTCCATACAATTTCAGCTCTTCGGCTTGGCCATTGTTGGCGTTGGCGTCTATGTTATCCTCGAATTCGAACAATTCTACACAGCAGCCTTCATTATACTCGGCCTGGGCATTGTCGTAATCTTGACCGCTATCTTGGGTTCACTGGGTGCGTCACATGAAAGCAGTCGAATCTCCAAAACGGTAACCAACATTTTTTATAATTTTTTACATATTTACGTATTTATTTTTCAATGTCATTTCCTTTTTCATGCCTCAACATACGCACATAGTTCGCCATAATTTTGATTTTATGGGCAGTGCTACAAACTTTAACAGTTGGCTTCTTTTGGATATTCCAATCGACATTGCTGATTAATGTTGATAAGACCTTCGATCAGTTATGGCGCAACCAGCCAGTGCCAATTAAACCGGAAAATGCCAGTCAAATAGCGAGCATCGAAAGATGGGTGAGCATGCGTTTTAAGGTGTATTATGGACACATATACATACATACATATCTGTGTGGCCATAAGTACATTTATATATACATACATATATATAGTTACATAACATAAATCATGCAAATGTATGTATATCTGTGCATACATAGGTCTTCCATACATATGCATATATGCATATGTATATACAGTAGCGGTCAGAATAATAGTCGTGCGAGATTTTGCATGAATAAGTATGGACTATTTATTTTCTATATAATTTTCTGTTTTTTTTTTTGAAAAAAAAAATTTCAAAAATTTTCAAATTTTTTTTTTTTTTATTTTTTTTGTTTAATTTCCAAAAAAATTGCGTACTCTAATTTTACTAATGTTTATTTTTTTAAATTGATACCCCCAAGACATTATTTAGTACTAGATCTACGGAATTCGTGCAATAAATTTACATATTAAATTTTCTACTCACTAAATATACGTCCAAGCAACAGTGTTTTTCAACACTAATCTTTTATCAAGATAAAATTATTAAAAAAAAATTTTCAAAAAAAAATTTAAAAAATTTTTTTTGATTTCTTTTTAATTTAATAAGATACTAATGCAAAAATGCGAAAAAAGTTGAAAAAAAAAATGTTTTTTCAATCTTATGTAATAATGTTTAGCCAATGTTTAAAAACAATGCACTTGTTCCTATAATTCTTTTGCAAAATTTTGATCAATCGGTCCGTAAAAACGGCTTGATGGATCGATTTAAAAATTTACAGGGTTATTAGTAGAATATTAAACTGTAAAAATCCCTGGAAACATGAGTTTCCGCATTAATATTTGTAAATGAGCGATAGATTTTCTGAAAACCGTAAAAAGGCGTTTTTTTGTGTTCACTTCAAACCAACATTAAGGGTAAAAAAAATTTTCTTCTCAAAAAATTAAATTAGGATCTTATAGGAAATTTATTCCACTTTCCAAAACCATTATTAAATTTATTGTGGGATTATTAGTTGTTGAGATATCAATGATCAATGATAAAATGGTTTTTTTTCGTAAAATGCGAATATCTCAGAGCGAAATGATCGTAGCGAGAATTAAAAAAAAAAGCAATTTAAAGCTAAATAATCAAGCTAGTTGACTGTATGGCTAGTTTTAGTCGGACAAATTTTTCCAAGCCCGTGCAATCAAAAAAAAAAAGGAAAACATTTCGAAAATTTTTATGTCGCCCTTTAACTGACGATTACAAAATAACCGTTAAATAAAAAAAAAAATTTGCTTAAAGATCTTAAAACTAGAAGCTTCAAGCTTCTAAATGATTTTTGTCGGAATTCCGTGCGCCCGTGCGAAATTTAGGAAATTTTACTGTCCCCTTAACTTTTGTGAGAAGTGTATGTAGTTCAAAAATAAATTAGTTTCACATAAAATTTTTGGCGCATATTTTACTCATATTTCTAGGAGCGTGACTACTATATGTCGTTAATAGTTAAAAATAAATTATGCTATTTCAAAATTTAAAAAACTATATGTCGGCTTCTTTTCATTGATATCTTGTGTTTCTGCGCCTTGTAAATGCACCTCTAATTTTTTTATTTTCGTTATTTGATGTAACTGAATTTTAAAAAATTCAAGGCAGTCGAAAGAAAATGAATTACAATTTTCATTCAGTTATAAAGGGTCTTTCCAGTTGGTGGTAGAGAATAATTCCTGGACGGTGCATAGATGGATACAAGGTGTTAAAATGATTAAAACTGAATAAGAACAATATAAAGCAAAATTCTAAATTTTTTGGGGGAAAATAATCGTCCGAATCAGTCCAAGGTAAGTGAAAAAATTTGAATAAACTGGTTCTGTGAAGAATAGAAAAGAACCGACAGACCAAAAACTGAACGTTCTGTTGAGAATATTGTTGCTGTAGGTCAAAGTGTTGATGAACAACCTTTGCTATCGATATCTCGACGTTCTCAACAATTAGGCATTCATGAATCGATTGTTTGGTGGACTATGAATAAAAATAGTAAAACCTGCAATAGTCTAAATTTTTAAAAGTTCTATTTGCAAACAAAATTTAGGCGCGTCTGTGGATATGTCATAGTACCAGCACATGTTAAATGGCTAAAATGGCTGCTAATGGCATTAAGTGGAACTACAAGGTGGCGCAAAATGAATCATCCTATCGGAAAATTTGTAAATTTTGCAAATGATCAAATGCAAATCGATATACCTTTTCAATCACGAATGTGTCGTTGTTATCGATAATGTATTTTCTTATCCTTTTATTGCCTCGTCTGGTGTCCCTCAGGGCAACATTTTGGGCCCTTTGATCTTTGTATTTTTTATTAATGACATATCTGAATGTTTTCATTTCTATGAGTTTCTTTTATATGCAGACGACGTAAAAAGTTTTAAAACTGTACGAAAGCTGTCTGATTCATATGATCTTCAAGCAGGCCTTAAGAACGTCGTGGCATAGTGCGATAGGAATCTACTTCAATTAAATATTAAGAAATGCTCTTATGTGTCATTTTCTAAGTCAAAGCATTTAATCTCTACCTCATATTTTATAAAGAAGTCGTGCCTAAATACTCTTAATGATATTTCTGATTTGGGTGAAGATCCACCTTTCAGTTTCTTAGTCATTTAAATTTGGTCCTAGCCAAATCGTATTCTACACTTGCCTTCATTCGGCAGTTTGCTTCCGATTACGGATCCTTATACTTTGAAGTAACTATTTAGTTCACTCGTACGATCCAAGTTGGAGTATGCCGTCTTTATTTGGAGGCCTTATCATCAGTGCTATATCAATAGACTTGAACGTATTCCAAAGAAATTTCTTTGTTTGGCACTGAGATCTTTGAACGTCACTGATCCGATTCCTTCTTATAAGGCAAGGTGTGCGTTACTAAACTTAAAATCGTTGCCAAGTAGAAGAAGTATACTGTCGCTCTGCTTTGTTTTCGATATTATAAATGAGGCAGTTGAGTCGCCTATACTTTTAGAGGGCATTCATTTTTACATACCTCGAAAAAATCTTCGGAGTAATGATTTATTCTTCCTAGAGCGGGTTACAACTGTTTATGCCTCGAAAACACCTTTGATTAGAACATTGAATGAGTTCAACCATATTTCAAGTTCTTTGGCTTTTGATTTCAGAACATGTATGTATAAATAATTCTTACAAATACCCTTAGTTCTATGTAGTCTGTTAGAAACTTTGTACTTTTTGACTTACTGAATGAATAAATGAAATATATTTTCTTCCATATAAGAGTACTCGAAAAATTTAACATACTATAGTACATAACTGCATGCCCAGTATTTTTCTGAAAATTCTGTCTAAAAGATTTTTAAGTTTGCTGAAATTTTTTAATTTTTCTTGTATTGAACTTACATTTTTTGAAAATTTTAGAAATTCTTTTCCTTGTTATATGGTTTTTGTTGTAGTATGATCTAAAGCTCCAGATACGCAGGTATGGAGCAGTGCGACTAGCTCGATACTCAACCGAAACTCTTTGATTGTACTAATGTTTGTTCGTAAATTTTGAGCGTTTGAACAACTTGAGCAGCTAACCAAGGATTCCCAATTTTATTTGCCAACATTTCTTTAGTTTTCTACAGAAATTAGTACTGTACATAAATAATTTTGTAAAACTTGAAAACAAAATTATGGTAAAAAATTGAAGATAATCAAAAATATTGTTTGAACTGCTCGAAAAACCTCGACAGGTAGGTGAAATGGTTGAAGTATCACTCTGGCGCTCCCCGTTTTGATGCCATTATGAGACCTACAACAGGAAGATATCTACAGCTAGCCAGAGCTGTTGATATAATGGAGGAGATTGATTGAATTTAGGTTGGCTCACTGCCCCAGGCTGTCGAAGAGAGGAGCATCCAGTGACATTAATTGTTTAGCTGCAAAACCCGGACATTAACAAAGAAAGTGCTCAATAGTCTCCTTCTCTGAAAGGATCCCACAGCTTCTGCAATGGGGGTTAAATGGTAAACCTAGCTTTTTCGCGTGTGTACCGATCGTCCAGTGACCGGTAAACGCAGCTACGAGTTTGGAAATTGAATGGCGTGGAGTCCTCAGGATTTTTTGAGCCCTCCGTACATTGTACTGGGGCCGAAGAGTTTTCGAAAAGTATAAGGGTACTCGTTGCTCTTTTGCCCGGGCTGTTCAAAATTGTGCGAACAAAATCGAGAGCTGTAGTATGAACTGTATTTTTCTAAGCCAAAAAAAAAATATGTATAAAAAATCAATAAATAGGCCAAACATTGCAGTATCTCGCGTTGCCATTATTGTGACCAGCATTGTATATATTTACGTCACTAAATGCGTACTTTGCGTATTACGCAAGCGCGCATTCCTCGTTCAGTAAAAGTTTTTATAAAAACATGTGCGTATAATTTATAAGTAATTCATATTCACACTCGTACATCATAATTTATTATCATTTATTTCCTTATCCATTTATGCTCCATAGCTCGATTGCTGTGGCAATGTCGGCCCTAACGACTACATGCACCCACCCTACAGCTGTTATAGCAATGACAAACTGAGCCTTGACGGTTGCCGACAAAAGTTTCTCGAATATATTTCTGATCGTTGGGACGCTTTTAATTTCTTATCCATCGGTTTGGTACTGGTTGAGGTGAGTCAATTGACGGTCAAACATAAATTGTTTTTTTTTTTTTTTTTAATATCTAATAAATTACGAGTTGTAATTGTTTAATAATATTTATTATTATTACCATTCCATTTACAGCTGATTTGTGCTGCTTTCGCTTGGGTCTTGGCGAATAGCATTTTGAATCGTTGGCGCCGCTCGAAATACTATCCCAAATAAGCTGATTTACATGATTTATTTAAATGCGCATAAAGGCCAAAGAATTTCTATATATGTACATACATATGCATACAAGCGGATGTACAAACATGCATTCATGTGTACCAACCTACCTACATATAAGTATATAATTTTTGTTTTTTACTTCTAAACAGAGTGTATGCACACACACACACACACAACGATAGATTCAAAAGTGTTTGCTCTTTCGAAAATGAAATTAATTTTGCTAGTCTACCTCAACATGCTCATAAATTAGCTAAGCTGTAGGCAGAAAAACGCAGCTTAGCTGGAAAATATAAAATTACATACAAACCGAGAGGGAGAGAAAAAAGGAACAGAAACGAAAATGTGTTTAAAAATTCGCAGTAGCTACGAAACGATGGTGCCAAAAGTAGTGTTCAATAGGAAATAAATTTGAAAAATAAAATAAGAAGAAGAATAACGATTTTGTATATTTTTAAAAAGTGTATGTATGTATATTTTTTTATTAAAAATTACGCTATACTATTGTTAACATTAGATTTAGTCGTCGAAGAATGTAATTAATTAAAACTATGCATGCCAAATAACACTTGTTGTTGATTTAAGGAAACTATGAAGTTTTATTTACATACATACGGCACTTGTACACACAAGCAGGCTGCGCTCACTGAATTATGACTGATGTGAAAAACTCATAAACTTGAACGGCGAATAAAAGTCAAACTACGGGCTGGTGGAAAAGTAAGTAAGCAAAAATAGAAGACAATTTTTTAAATGAAATACATTTTTTTACTCTCTCTCAACTGCAATATATTTATTTTAATTTTATATTAATTTTATGCTGATTTTCCGGAAGCTCTGCTTAATAATGCATTGTCAGCATAGCCTCTCTCAACCCCAATGCAGCCATATCAGGAGTTGGCAACCTACCGCTCTTCGGACGTGACTCTGCGGCTCTTTTGATCCATACGTTTATTTTTATAAAAAAAAAATAAAGATTTAAAAATTGTGCGTCGATTAACGAGGATTAAGCCCCGATTCTATCTCTCAGCTACTTGTACCCGCTTTTGGCCGCACCCCTCCCCCATAACACGTGTCTAAACTGTCGTCAGTTCGTCGGAGTCTGTTGTTTTTATTGTAGCAGCATAGTCATTCCCCATACGTGCGTGGGGAATGCTGTAGGAATGACCGCCCTTGGTCAGACTTAGATCCGGGTCGTTCCGATAACGTAGAACCGAATGTCGTAGGAACGTCCGTCGAAATCTCTCGAATGACTACATCTTCGGATGCTTCTATGTATTTTCAATTTGGCTTCTTCATCAGTGCTTTGGCTGGGACGTACAGTTTATAGTTTCACGTCAAAGAGTTAGAAGCGGATCATCTCCTCAAAGTTAGGTATGCACATAAATCCTTATGTATAATATGTAATAATAATAATAATACAATAGGCAATAATAATAATAATATAGTAGGCAACATAATAAGTATTATATTTTCAAAATACATATTATACATATTTTTTTCTAAGTAAGATACCAACCTACTTTTTTGAAGTCAATCAGAACTGTCAAAAACGAAACAAGGTAGTACTGTTGGATATTACCGTGGAAAAGCAATAGTTATAAGTGTAAGCACCTATAAATTGTTATTTAATAAACCTGTTTTCTAACTCTGGGGATATAAGTGGGTAGGTATTTGCAGTTTTGATTGTCAAAATTGAAAAAAAAAACGCTCAGACTGTACCATGATAAACACGTTCTGACAACCCCGTTCGTGCCAATCGGTGATCACCGCACACGAGAGGTGTCCACAGATGCGACGCAACTACATATGTACTAAGGGACAATCAGTACGAGAGAGAGCGAGGCAAACAGTGTTTTTTGTTTAAATTATTCATTTTAATAAAGTTGAGCTTTCTGGAGGAAAATATTTACAGAGCTGAAAAGCTATTTGGAAGAGTTGGAGTCCCAGAAACGTATGTCCTATACGTAACGTAACAAAAGTGGACAGCTTTGCAGGGGGGAAACCGGTTTAGGAGGCCAAAATTTTGGTGTTTTTCGAGAATTTTTCGAACAAAGAAGGAATAATTAGAAATTGTTTAAGTTTAGAGGATATTTTATTTATATTCTTAGGTACATTTTTAAATTTTTCTGAAGCTTTTTCCACAGGAGATAGTGGCGTTAGAACGTGCTGTCCATGGACGATCGCCATCCGAGTGTCTTGCTGGTGGGAATTCCTGAAATTGCAATTTTTCTCAGAAATCAACAGCAATTTTTTTTCATTCACAACATGTTTCCTAAGAATATGAACCTAATTGTGGTAAAAAAATATTGAAAATTGTATGGTTTTGAGGCGCTTGAACACAAAGTTGTTTTTTTATACCATATTTTTTCATCTATTTTGCTTAAAACTCCATATTTTAAATAATAATATAATATAATCCCAGAATTAGGTTCATGTAGATTAGAATTGAATAAAGAAAAAAACCCGAAACATTTTAGAACGATTGGTCGATAACTTTTTAAGCTAGAATACCCACCAGTTTAAAAAAGTAGTTTCGAGAAAAACGTCATTTTAACTAACGTGCGCTACTGTGCGGAACCGACGGGCAGTCACTTAAATGCTCATAGAATCGGGAATAATGCGAATTTCGCTTCAAAATTTTTACCACATTTTCTTGAGTAGTTATACTAAGGATTTATGAAGATTTGTAATGAAGTACACGTTAGTGCTGTAAGTAAATGTTCAATTCTTTTAATTTTTTTTGTTAATTTTAAATTCATCAATTTTTTTAGTTCAAGAAAATTAATCAATTTTTTTAAATAAATTATCCAGCACTGCCATATCTATATATCTATTTTGTTGTGAAGTACAGTATTTACTTACGAATATATTAGGGGAAAACAAATCCCTACATTATGCGTAAAATTTTCGCGCAAATGGTTTAAATCTGTTTTATGGTCGATCTTTAGCTCCTGGGCGATGCTACGACTACTAACATGTCGGTGAACTTCGATTATTTCTGTGATTTTATCAACATTTTCGACATTTTTTAACATCAAAAATGCCTGAACTGAGTCGTCGAAACCAAAATTGCACGTAATTGACTGTTACAGTATCGTCACTATAAACACCATACATAATTTCAGCGGCCTGGCTTGCATTTTCACTTCCACCAAAGAAAAACTTTAGAATGTACCGAATTTTCTCTTTGTTGACTTCCATTGTTGGCTTTGTTGTTGTTCCATTGTCTGTAACTCACAACTGAATGGAAAAAAAGAAACAGCATAATAATTTTTTTAGCGTGAAATGTCACCTTGACAACGAGCATAAATTGAATCCTTTTTTCTCCAAACTAATAAAAGATATAGCTATTTTTTCTTATGAATGATTTTTTTTATCAAACAACTTTATTTTTTGTTGGCTAGAAAAAATTTTGTGGCTCTTTAACCACTTTGAAATTTTGTAAACTTTAAATTCTGACTATTCCGACTCAAAAGGTTGCCGACCGCTGACTTATTCCAATAATTTTCTTACATCCCTGTAATGTTTCTCCGGCATTGCACTAACTTTTCGACTACTTTTCCATTTGTAATTTTTCATTCGAATTTTTTTTCTAATTCATCTGAGATTACCTATGGCAGGTGTATGAGCAATCTCAACATTAGTCAAATTCACAAAAAATATTGCTCCCTCACTCATGTGCTAATTGAATTTTTAATGACCACTATGTGATCTGCAAAGCTTGTGAGACTACATTTCCATTCCAAAACCTATCACTGCACAGTTAGGAAATAGAACAATCGATTTCTTTAGATAACACTTCACGTATTTATGCATTTCCTTTGCTGCTAAGCCTTCCAGAACAAAGCATTTTATCACTGCACTACATTAAATACTGGCAAGACAGAGAATTCACACGCCACTTAATGGAGGGTCCAGGACAGAGGCAGGCTAAAATGTTTATTCGTACCTTCAGAATAGCATCAAATAGGCTCTTAAACCTAGAGAAAGAGGGCTTACTAACTGATCCTTTGCTGGATGCTACATTTGACATTGAAGTCTTCGTTATCATTTCAGGAATCTAGAATTAGTAAAAATGAGTATTTGCCGTTTTTGCGAGAGGAGCAATGAACCAATATTTTGGGAATATTTTTATGAAAGCTTTTAGTCCTCCATCGACTCCACAAACTTAACATTTTTCAGATTTAAAAAAATAAAGGTCAAAAAGACTCACACGGGTAAGAAATATTCTCATTAAATTTAATGTGGCACTAAATTTTTTATAGACTTTTAAAGACAATATTGAAGGTAAATGTAGTTTCATAGGATAGATAGGATAATTAGATCCACTTTATACCAAACTTTGATACATGGTACTAACCTTTCATACTCGCTGTACTACATTCTTGTCATTTTTTTGTCCAACATTGTCAGCTCTCGCGAGACGAATACTCACTCAGCTAAGTGATGCGACTCTAAGTCCCATGGTGGTATGCACAAAAAGCCTGAAGAGGTGCTTAAAATCATCGGGGGCTTCAATTATAGACTTTCGGTCAAGCCACATAAGAGGTCGCAGTACATTATGGCCCAACAAAACTAAACTAAACTGCAACATATATGGCTCGATTTGCCTATAATAAGGAGTAATGTTCGAATAGATTGTGAGGATCAATTAAAAGTATGTAGAACGATGGCTAAATTTTCTCACAGTGAAGTAAGCAGTAACCTTGCGAAGATAACTCCAATAGATATAATTTTGCGAAATTTCGTAACTATTAAGAATAGTTTGAACTATAAAAACTATCTCATGCATTAATTTTAAGTACACTACAGTACAGCTCATGGAGTAAACATTGCGATACGTACTTTACAAGTGGATCAGGAATGGTTTGGCGCTAAAAATCTTAGGCTGGCTTCCCATAAGATAGAGGCCGTATCATCAACAGTAAGAGAGTATACAAGGTACAGCTCAAAGTTGGCAGCAATATCACTGAGTCTAACTTCGACTTTGCCTCTCTTATCACTCGGATTACGTTAGCAGCAAAACTGCGGTTGCAACGGCCAAAATTATGGCAAGCATTCGTGGACCAATCAGGTCCTGGCAGGAGTTGTGAGATCTATCGTCCTCTATGGTGTGAACGAAGGGTGTGGCGCTACATATGCACGAAGTATAAATTCCACGTATAGCTTGTGCGCTCTTAGACTCTGCTCTGCCTTCAGAACGGTCTCGGAAGACGCGACACGCTCCATAGTTGGCTTATGTCCACTTAACCTGGTAGCGCTGGAGATTTGTGCAGCTAAATACATAAAGGGCAACAAAAACCAATGCGATCCCAATGAACACATAAAAATCGTAAAACTACGCAGCGTAGTCCAATGGCAGACACGATAGGATAGTTCAACAAAAGCCAGGTGGGCACATCGCCTAATAACCTGAGTTGAAGGATGGCGTGAAAGAAAGCACAGTGAAGTTGATTACTACCTAACCCAAATCGTTAGTGGTCATGGATGTTTTAAAGCACACCTTCTTCACTTTGGGCGTGAAGAGACTAAATACTGGCCGGAATCGACGAAGATACGGAACATGTGATTTTCATATGCACCCGTTTCAGAAGACTTAGGAAAGCACTAGAAGATAACCTCGGTTGCAATGTCAGGCCCGAGAATCTAGAGCCACTGATGCCACAGGGACATGGCAGGTGGAGTAGTACTGATACGACCCGGGTGGCTCTCTAATCAAATAATGTAAATAGTGGGAAACAGGACAGTAACGGGCGTTGAGTTTTGTGCTGAAGCAACCTCCCGACGAAATGTTTAACGGTAGGATGGGCACTTTGACGGTAGGAGGTTTAATTTGTGTCTTAAATTTTTGTTAAAGCTCCTCCCTCACTTACAGGGTTAGGATTTCGATCCGTCCTTCTCGTAAAAAAAAACAGCAAAAGCACGATTATTTTTTATATGGAGAAAATGTACAGTGCAACGAGATTTTTCAGCAACTTTAGATTTGCATCTTACCCTTAAAATTTTACGAGCTATGAACATTTCTATAAATTCTAAATAAAAACGTTTGGGTTTGTGGGTGGAAAGTTTGTGGAATTTTAAAATCCAGTCACAATAAAATAAAAGAAGAATAGTCAAAACTGGTCGAAACGATTGAGGCGCTATTTGTTTTTCGCGGGCTGGATAAGTCAAACGAATTTTTGGTTTAAATTAACTTTTAATTTTTATGTAAGTATAGACAGAATACAAAATAAAGTTTTAAATTAAAAAAAAAAATAAAAATTTTTATAAAGAGACAAAACCACGAAAATTAGAGCAAATATGAAAATATTTAAATTTACTTGTTTTTAAAAAACACTGACTAGCATATGGGAAGATATCATTGGAAACACGTAAGTATTAAATATTAGCAGGAGAGGAGAACCTACACGTTTTTACTTGACATAAATTGCCGCCTGAGTTACACGGCGCCAGTTCATCACTGTGAGCGCTTGTTTGCTAGAGAGTGCACTCATTTTCTAGCAAAAAAATATATTATTTGAAGTGGGAGTAAGGCACAAACCCAGTTAGCAGTGGCACTAGCCGTAGTAGAAGTAGATTTTTCCATTTTCCAATTTGCACTGAACTACAGGTGGGCTTAAAGCGACACTACTTCTAGCAGGATAGAAGAAATCCTATACCAAATGAAAATTAAAAAAGTAGAGAGATAAATTTTATGCTAAAATAATATATATTTTTTTGACATATGCTATGCTATCCAATTGGATCTGTGGTAGTGTTTGTTGATTAGTGTCAGCTATTTTGCAGGACCCACCCGAAAGCAATCGATTTTTCGAAATAATTTAAAGTTTAGCGTTTCGCTTCTCTAAAGCTATCCGAATTATTTTTTCATCTGCGGACCGAGAAAAGATAGTCGGAAGTGCTAGACAAGAATCCAAGTATATTTTAATCGGAGGTCTACGCAATAGAAAAATGCACCTTGAACGCAACCATAGCAACAGTGGTATAAACTTTCTTACTGAAAGCCAGATAGCAATCAAGGCTAAATAAAATAAAACTAAAGGAATGGAATAAAAAAATATAAATATATTACGAGAAAATAAAATTAAGTATCCCCAGTAGCGGAGGAGGGATTGTTTTAGTGGCCACACCGCACGACGCACTAGATAATAGTCGCTGTAAGTGCGAAAGCATTTTGAACCCTGCCTCACCCACAAAAAACCAAAAAACAAAGCTATCAAAGTAGCAAGTTTATAAACTCTATATAAAAAAATTGCATCGATTGCCGCACAATAATAAAAATTTAAAAAATTTAGTAAAGTAAATAAAATGAAGTAAAAAACTTAATTTAAAAAATTAGTATTTAAAATATAACAAAAATATAAAAAATATACATTATATGGTAAACAAAATTTAAAACAAAAAAATAAAAAGGCCCAACAAAATAAATAAATATAATAAAAAATATATGAAAAAAAGAAAGTAAAAAAGCACACAAAATACAATAAAAGTGCGTTAAAATAAAATAAAAAATAAGTAAAATTAAAATTAATAAATTTAATTTTATTAAACGTAATAAAATAAAGTTAAATAAATCGCAAAGCCGAATTCAGTGCAAAACTCTATATCAACAAAATTTATTTGGTGGCCGCCCAACAGTTTTATTTTGCTTGGCAAATTAATTGCCAAAAAAAAAACATTGTGCCTATTTTATTCAATCACGCCACTTTTATGCGAAAGATTTTCACTTTTCCCCATTGGCATTGCCAATTTGGCACATTGCGCTTCGTTGATGACATAAATTAGTCATATTGTTAGTGTTTTGTGTTTTTAAAAATAAACCGTAATATTTCCCTTAACTCCTTCCAGGTTACTTCAAGACCGGTGCTTGATAAACTGAATATGTTAGGCTAGAACAATCAGGTCACATAGGAATAATTGTAAACAAAGTGCCAGCTAAAGGGGCAGTCGCCTCATTTTTTGAGCCCCAGAGCCATTTTGTAGTCTAGGAAAGGGGTCTACTTATTTAGAAAGTAGAGCAAAGACACTGAGGCAAAGATCATACTGAGGCAATCTATCGGATTTATCGCAATTAAAATCGATGCTAGGTAGCTTTTACCTAAACCCTTTTAAAGATTGTATGAAATTAATTAAGAATAATCTGAGAATCATCACAGGTGTTCTAGCAGGGTATTATAAATTTGATCATCATCTGACTAGCCAGGGAATATAACAATGGAACTTGCTGGTTCTATGGGGAGGAAGATGAAAACGCCATAGTTTTTTGTTCAAAATTTTTGGAAAACATTTTTTTTTGTAGCTTAGAACAAAAAAATTTAATTTTTTTTTCAAAGGTATGCATACTTATGACATGAAGTAAATCTCAAAATTATTAATTTTATTTGAAAAATTTTTGAGCTTACTTCCTTATTAAAAATAAATTAATTTTCGAAAAAATTTACGACAATGTCCAAAATATTTATTTATGGAAACACTCTAAAGTGCAACTCTCAGTAATCTCTCAATCGTAGAAGTTTTTACTTAATTGTTTGTATACGAGGATATGATTGCATGTTAAATGTTAGTTGTTCATATCCGATAACCTTTAAAGCGATCATGTCAATTAAAGTAAACTCAAGGATGCTTTAGCGCCATGGCCACAGCGTTAAGGCGATCATGACATGTATTATTAGTATACTTATAAATTTACGTTGCCTTTTCAATGAACCTGAGAAAATGCGTATGTTGTGAAGATTGCAACTGTAAACTGAAAAACTGAGATTGCTGTCTATAGTAAAGCTGTTGATATTAACATAAATTGTATGCTAAACAATCATCTTGCAAGTGTTCGATATGACCTTCGGAAACGGTAACTAATTTATTTGCTTCAAACTAATTGATCTCTTGGTCCTCTAAAATCAAATTGGGAACCGACACAACGAAGTATTTTTAAAAGCTTTTTCGCTTCTGGTGCACAGTGCACAGTGCTTCTATTCTGTGAACCAATCAGGCGTGTTGATATTGGCTTTCAAAGCCTTTTGGCCGACCACAATTTCCGATAACATAAAAATCACTGCTGTCGCTGTCACTCGTACCTTAGCCAGAGCGCGTAGGTGTAATCAGTCATCATTTAATATTTCATAAAGATTTTCACTTTGGCTTTGATATTTCATGTAAGTATGTATTCATTTTGTTTTTGTTTCATTTGTTTATTGCATCGTGTTGGTCAACGGTGATGACGATGCTGTTGGCAATCATAGCGGAAAATCTTGGTCTACGTTCGCAGCAGAGAATACGAGTGCAGAGAGTGAAAAACAACAGCAGACTATGAATGGTTGGTGATGAGACTAACAAGAGCAAAAACAATAACAACGAAATACAACAGCATTAAAACAAGTGCACGCGGTGAACGGAAAAAGGGGAAGGAAGAAAGCAGAAAACAGAATTATTAGCAATTAGAAGATCTTATTTGTTGTTGATATTTTGTATATGACATGAAGATAGAAAATTTTGTCATCGTCAAGCTCATCGCTATGCAAAGGTACCGATGCGATGGCACAAAACAGAGCAGACAGATCATCAGGGCCACCTTAGCGCTTTGTTGCTGCTTGTTGCCGATTTAGTCTAGAAAACTACGTGAACGTGTTTTGAAAGTGGCTACGGATGCGCCGGTATCGATATTAACATAGCAGTGGATAGGGAATTTATTTATTTATTTGTCTTTTTTTCTGTATTAAGGAAATCGGAAGAATATATTGTGTAACTGTTTTTAATTTAAATAGTCACGTATATACATACATACATACATGGTATATACATATAGTATATGCAGATCATACATACATATGTATTATGTACCTCTGGTGGATCAGTATTATTTCATTAATAATCAACAAAGTGATTTTCAACTAAATTAAAACAATAATATTTTTAAGTAAAATTTACATATTTGGATACGAAGAGCGGAAGCCAGTGGTAGAAAATGTTTCATTGCACCAGAAAGCGCCTGAAATTCACCTTATTCGCATTCAATGCAATATGTGCTGTGAGTATTTCACGAAGTGAATAAAATTTTGAAAAATTTGATAATTTCAAATAATAGAATTTGAGAAAAGAATACTTTTACAAAATGAAAAATGTGCATTATAAAAAAAATTTGTGCTGCAAAATAAAATGCAAGAGTACTTGTGCATGCCGTGCAGTCAGTAGATCCTGTGTTCGATCCCTATTATGTACTTTAAAAATCAATGTTGTTTCGAACAGCTGTCACTTATATGCAGTCCATGATAGATCTCCGAACGTGTTAATGAAAGGAAAACAAAACAAGAACAAAAAAAAAAAAAAAACAAAAACAAAAAAATCAACAATAATAGAAACTATCTGCTGCCAGGGGCGGAGAACAAATTAAAATTAAATTGAATGAGTTTAATGTAAAAGAAAAAAAGAATAAAGTAAAATTACCTAAAATAAAATAAAATTAAATGAAACAAAATGAAAGGAATTGAAGAAAAATTAAATTAATTGAAGAAAAATTAAATTAAATTAAAGAAAATAAAATTAAATTAAATTTAAATTGAATGTAATAATATAAAACATACAAAACTAAACTAATTAAATGAAACAACATTACAGGAATTGAAAAAAGCAAATTAAATTAAATGAATTTAGTGTAAAAGAAATATAAAAAATAAATAAAATTATATTAAATAAATTGTAATACAATTAATATAAAATTAAATTAAATTACATGCAATAATATAAAATAAATAATTAATTACATAAATAAAACAAAATAAGAAAATTGAATAAAAACAAAATTAGTTTAAATTAAAGAAAATAAATTAATATTAAATAAAAACTGAAATTAAATTTACGTAAAATAAAAAAAAAAACTAAACACAGTACATTAAAAATAGTTTGATAATAAAATAAGACAAAACAAAATAAAAACTAACATACAGTAAATAAAACGAAGTACAGAACTTCAATTAGAAAACACTAAAAAATTAAATGAAAACCTAGAACAAAATAAAGAAGGGCAAAATAAATTAAAATAAAATAAATTGCAATACAATAAGATAAATTTAAATATAGTAGGTAAATAAAATTAAGTAAACATTTTAAATAAAACATAAAATAAAATAAAATATTTAATAATATAAAATATAATAAAAATATATAATATATAATAAAACAAAGCAAAATATATTTAAATGAATTGAAATGAAATAAAATAGCAAAATAAGTAATATTAAATTAAACTAAATGAAATAACACTTAAAAGAATTGAAAAAATATATTAAAAATATATTACGGTAAAATAAAACTAAGTCATCATCAAAGTAATTAATTTATAAACTCTATATAAACCAAACTTGGAGTGCCGAGGCGTAACCGTCGTCTTTATTTCCCAACTGATACGCCTTGCTAAGTACAAAAATTATTATAACATAAGTTAGCCCTGCACCATAAACTGCTGATTCAGCGTTCTCACTCTTAGGATCCTATTTCTCTGCAGTGACAAAGTTCCATACTGTTCACAATGCTGCAGATCGGTGTTCGCCTATATTTCGCTTTCAGGCCGGCGAATTGTTGATTTGTGAGATACATTGTTGCGATTGGTTGGTTGTGTTAACTTATATAACCCTAATCCCATGTCGATGGGTCGTTCGTGTCCGGCCAATTTGTTGAGAAATCATGAATTTTTCATGAAACTACTGCACGGTGCATGTTTCATATCATTTTTTTATGATAAAATATTATGAAAATGAAGGATAGAAGATTCCTTACGCATTTTTTCTAATTTTCTGTTGGCGTTATGTAGTAAAAATAAGCGCAAGACGCGAACGACCCATCGACATGGGATTAAGGTGCCGAATGGAACGACATGGGATTAGGGATAATTATAATTTAAAAATAAGTAAAATAACAAAATAAAATAAAATCACAAAATAAAATAAAATATCAAAATAAGTACAATTAAATTACACTAAACAAAATAAAACTAAAGGAATGGAATAAAAAAATATAAATATATTACGAGAAAATAAAATTAAGTCTCCCCAGCAGAGGAGAAGGGATTGTTTTAGTGGCCACACCACACGACGCAGTAGATAATAGTCGCTGTAAGTGCGAAAGCAATTTGTACCCTACCTCACCCACAAAAAACCAAAAACCAAAGCTATCAAAGTAGCAAGTTTATAAACTCTATATAAAACAATTTCATCGATTGCCGTACAAAAATAAAAATTTTAAAAATTTAATAAAGTAAATAAAATGAAGTAAAAAACTTATTGTAATTTAAAAAATTAATTTTTAAAATATAACAAAAATATAAAAAATATACATTATATGGTAAGCAAAATTTAAAACAAAAAAATAAAAAGGCCCAACAAAATAAGTAAATATAATAAAAAAATATATAAAAACAAGAAAGTAAAAAAGCACACAAAATACAATAAAAGTGCGTTGAAATAAAATAAAAAATAAGTAAAATTAAAATTAATAAATTTAATTTCATTAAACGTAATAAAATAAAGTTCAATAAATCGCAAAGCCGAATTCAGTGCAAAACTCTATATCAACAAAATTTATTTGGTGGCCGCCCAACAGTTTTATTTTGCTTCGCAAATTAATTGCCAAAAAAAAACATTGTACCTATTTTATTCAATCACGCCACTTTTATGCGAAAGATTTTCACTTTTCCCCATTGGCATTGCCAATTTGGCACATTGCGCTTCGTTGATGACATAAATTAGTCATATTGTTAGTGTTTTGTGTTTTTAAAAATAAACCGTAATATTTCCCCGATCATTTTCGTTTTCCGCTCGTTTTTGCTTGTTTGTTTTGCATCGCGCATACCTTTTCGCTAATTGACAACTCTTATTCCTATTTATTTTGTTAAGAATTTTGTGCAATTTGATTTTAAAAATTCTCTTTGGTATTGGAAATAAAATGAATACTAAAAATATAAACGAAATTCACAATCCACGAAAGAGTTTGCGAAAACCAGCACACAAGTATGAACAAACTTTTGTATAAATAGTATGTGGTAGGTTGAGCTTTGCCAATAAGCTTTAGCTGGAAAAAGCTTTCAAAATAATCAACTAGCACAGTAGTGGCAAGCACTTTGTGTACAGTGCGCCAAGTATTACCAATAGGCATGCTTGACAATTCGTACGTGAACTTATGTGCCGGTGTGAATAGTTTCCTTCAATTAACCCACAAAACAACGCATGTACTAAAAGTGCGCAATAAATTAAAGTCTGATTTTTTTATATAAAATTTATGTTAATCGAAAGAATAAATTCCTACTGTTATTAAATGATATCACAATGGACCTGCCGAAGGTCTAAGTGTATCTTACGACAACCACCTTACCTTTATTAAATGAATCGAATCGATTCAGTAAAAATGTTATGCATTTATTTTATCGCTTTCGACCCCAACTTTTCTCCTGTGCAACGAAAATTTTGTTTTTTTAATTTCAATCCTTTTGCATTTGTTTAAGAAGCGATTGCCCCTCTGAAAGTTGCTGGAAATTGCTTATGCTTTTCCCTTTTTTATTATAGTTCCTGTTGCAAATGTGCCCATTTCTTTCAACGAGATCAGAAGGCTAACTGAAGTAAGCCAATTATCGATATAAAGCTTAAAATGACCTTTTGCCAAAATATAAAACTATATCCGAAAAATAGTCCAATCCATAAGCAGGACAGGTACCCTCACCAACATACAACGTAAAGTCGTACACTAATCCAGAGGTTCCAGCACGCGTAAGCATTTTTAGACCCCATTTATGAGGCTTAGCAGGGTTGTATTGTTTAATTGACGATCGAATGTATACCTTTTTTTGTTCGCAATGGTTTGTTCATCAATGCTTTGATATTCTTCCTGGATGTAGCTTTCCAAAACTGTCTCTGAGACTGTCTAGTAAAGGATGTATTTTGCACAACTTTTCATAGTTCAAATCGCCTTTTCTGGATTGTTTAGTGTTATCGTTGAAATGTAAACATTGTTTTATTTTTTCAAACTTTCCGCGTGGCATTGAATTTGTTTTAGCGGTAAGATTTAAATATTTTGTCCATGCCATTTTGAGTTGAGGCAACTTTAAAACACCCATGTACAGCAAAATACCAATATAGCGGTTAATATCTTCAACAGTGCATTTGAGCTCAATGCCGTATTCTTGCAGCGCATACAAATCTGTTTGTTGTGTGATCAAATCAAAAACTTCTCTATTAAAAAAAGTGGAGAAATATTCTACTGGCGATGTGATGACGACCTTTAAAGTATTTTCTTCCCAACTGGTCTCCGAAGGTACAAATGGCCTTTTTCCCCACTTTAGTGTCTTGGGGTCAACTTTTTCAAAGCAATTATCAGCCAAACAAGATTTCGGCTCACATTCTTCTGCAATCATATTTTCGAAAAGGTCAATCTCTACAGTTTCCCCTCTTTGCACGATCCTTTCCAAATTCTTCTCTAGCACTGCAGAAATGTCATCCATCTCGTCGTCAGAATAGGCATCCCAATCAAAGTTAACAATCCTCTCAATATCTTCATAAGACAATCCTTGAAATTTGAAATTGAAATTTGAAAAGGTCGAGCCAAGGAGCACCAGGAGATTTGGTGGCTCCTAAAACACTCAGGCTAAAAAGCCCATTGTATTTAAAGCTCTGGAAAGGGGGTAGATAGTCAAGGAGGGAGAAAAGTATCAGAGAAAGAGATAGGAAAGAATAGAGATAGTTAGTCCTGTGAGAATTTTCCAGATTCTTTGGCAAATCTATAAATATCCTCCAGTTTTAGAGAGCGAATATTACTCATTCTCATGACATCGGAACCCAATACTCGTAGCCGTGCTCTAGCAAAGGCAGGATACTCACAAAGAGAGTGATCAGTGCTATCCGCCTCCTCCAAGCATGACAGGCATACCGGGTCCTCGATGATTTCAATGGTGGTCATATGCTGACCCCATGGGTTGTGTCCTGTAATGATGCCGACCATCAACCGAATGTCTTTCCTTCTAAGTTTTAGTAGAAAGTTTGACAGTTTTCTGTTTGGACTTGTCACAAAACACTTTACAGTTCTGCAGCGTTTTAGACCGGACCATCGCTCTTTATGTAGATTGCCTACATAATTGCTGATCCAATTCTTTATTCCTGCGGAACTGATTCCGATTATTGGCTCTGGCCCCTGTGGGGGCACCGCTGATCTACGGTTGGCCAATTCGTTGGCAATCCTTACTCTTTCGGTCTCATAACTAAGTACAAAAATACTTATTACTACAATGGCCCACAAGCAACATTGCAACTTTGTTTACGGTTTATTCAACATAACTTCGCTAAATGATCTACAAATGATATTTTTTTGCTCATATTTTGGGTAAATACATAAAAGTACCGTTGTCATTTATAACGAACGGACAAAAAAAAAACGAACGCTTTCCGTAAGCTGTTAAACTGCCGAAGTTGCTCACAGGCAACGTTGGGGTCAAAACGGTTATATATTATTACTTATAGTTATTACAATTGGCACACTGTGGTGGCAAAGATATTCAAAGTGAGACAGAAAATAAAATAATTTGGTTGTTGAAGGGATTGTTGTCGGTAATGGAAAGAGAATGAGCGTTCGTTGTTTTTAATGCTGTCGAAATGTTCGCAAATATTTTGAACTTTGTTATATTTCTCTTTAGTTTGGAAAAATAGTAAGGCAAATTTTTCATGAACCCCTCACTTTAATCAAAACGTATGGGACAGAAAATCAAATGAATGCAGATCACCACTTTATCTACTCTTCGTAGACTGCGTGCGTGTATATGACACCATCTCTCGGGACGCTATATGGAGTTCCTTGCAAATCGGCACCTGATAAAATCATTCATATTATATTATCAGAGAGTATATTAATGCAACCCTAGGTGTACGCTTCAAAGGAAACTCAGCGGCAGATTTACCATAAACAAAGGCGTTCCCTTTTTAGCCGCTTTTGTTTATAACAGTTCTTGATGACGTCTTAAGCGGGGAAACCAGTTTGGACTGATCAAAAAATCGAAATTTTTTTATTGCAAAAATTGTTAGTATAACTACTCGATAATATATGGGAAAAATTTTAAAAGGAAATTCCCAATATTCCCGATTCTATGAGCACTTTTGGACCGCGCGTCGGTTCGGCAGCGCGGTAGTTAGAACGGCGTTTTTCTCGAAACGACTTTTTTGAACTGGCGGGCACTCTAGCTCAAAAAGTTATCGACCAATCGTTACGAAATTTTTGGGGAGTGTTCTTTATTCAATTCTAATTTATATGAACCTAATTCTTGGATTATGTTATCATAAAAATATTTTTGTTTAAGCAAAATAGATGAAAAAATATGGTATGAAAAAATTACATTGTGTTCAAGCGCCGCAAAAACATGCAATTTTCAATATTATTTTATCAAAATTAGGTTCATATTCTTAGGAAACATGTTGTGAATGAAAGAAAAAATTTTGTTGATTACAGAGAATAATTACAACTTCAGGAATTCCCACCAGTCCATGAACAGCACGCTCTAACGCCACTATTTCCGGTGGAAATAGCTTGAAAAAATTTAAAAGTGTACCTAAAAATATTGATAAAACACCCTCTAAGTTTAAACAATTTCTGATTATTCCTTCCTTGTTAAAAAAATTCACGAAAAATACAAAAACTTCGGCCTCCTAAACCGGTTTCTCCCCTTAAAACTTACAAATTCAGAAGTTCCAGAAGGACTGCAATGAAGGCTAAACCAGAAACTTTGCGACCTAAATTTCGCTGACAACATCTGTTTCTTGACTCATACATTAGCTGGAGCCTCTGCAAAACTTTCGTCAACTAGAAAATAATGCACGCGTTATGAGATTACAAACAACAAACACATCTCCTTTTGAACTTACTATCAACGCAAACGCCATCATTATCCAAGATGTGGATGAATTCTGCTACTTCGGTAGCCAAATTACAAAAGATGGGGGACAGTTGCAGATGTGGCAGCTCATATTTGTAAAGCATGAACTGCGTTTCATAAGTTTAGCAGACTGGGGCGATCTCGCTCCCTGTCACTAAAAACCAAACTTAAAACTCTCAATACCGGCGTTAAATCGGTTCTCCTATATGGGTCTGATATATGGCTTGTGTCTGATCCCATAAGTAGCCGTCTTCAAACGTTTGTCAACAATTACCTCAGAATTAAATATGTATGTATATGCTGTATCTTTTATGCCAGGGATTACGAAGCGAGGCTCTACCGTCAATGGTGACTCATTAGAATCACCCTTAGCGGCGTTTTGTTTCAAAATCCACGCACACATCATTTGGAAAAATTTTAGTATCAGCTGGATGTTGATGAAACATTTCAAAGTATTTTCAAGGGAAATTTACATATAAGATGGGATTTGCAATGTGAATGAATGGATAACCTGGAACTCTAAAGTTCTTGTGGACTATGAACATTTATTATTGCTCACCAACCTACTTTTTAAAATACATATTAAATAAAGATCGCTGTGGCATCTTCTTGTTATCAGATGCTAGCTGTTTAGTATGAAATCTTCTCTTTTCAATGCAGTACTTCTCGCCTCTGTAAACAAGTAAATAAATCCCTACCTTCATTCGATTAGTGTTATACTTTTGTTTTGGGGAAATAATTGTAAGTGTTACAATGGAGAAAAAAATTGTTGTGAAATATCACATGAAGCAGCTTCTGAATTTTATATATTATATTTATTTATTGGAGAAAGTATAAGTATAAGGCCTGAGCGTGATTTTAAGTGACTTGCACGTTTTCAAAAAGACCGCGAAGACATTGAAGATAATTAAAACGGATGACAACACTGATATTCATTGGGTTCCTAAAGGTCATTATATTAGTCAAAATTACTCCTTTGAGACACAGGTACTGTGGAATGACACGTCATGAGTTCCCTTCCAAGGTAATGCGCTGGCACATTGTCTATTATTCGCGTTCTATATGTATGTTACGATGGAGTTTGCGTTAAAAGCAGTAAGATTTGAGTTCGCTTAAGTTGTAAAAGAGGCGTCAGATCACGTAGATCGTGTGCTTAGCAATTACCTATAACACTGAGCCATTTTCAGCGAGCTAAATGTAAGGTTCATCACCATTACCTTCGACTTGCATGAGCCCAAAATCATAAAGCTGGTAAAGATATATTATATTATATATTAACAGATTGAACACATGAATTATTAAATATATGTAGTAGCCTGTGCTCCAATTAATGTCCAACTAAGCGTTTTTATGACAATACTCTCGGAAGTTTTCCGTTGCCTATTCAAAGGGGACGGCTGTAAAATTAAACTATTTCTATAACTTGATATAACACAGTGGGCATGGAGCTCCGGACGAATCGAACGGGTAATCACGCCTTAGTTATGACGTTCGCCTTTCATGTACATATTTTTCTACTGTCGACGCCGTGGTCAAATCTGCTAACTACAGTTTAAGTTCTAAATAAGCTTTTAATACTGACCGATAGGAAGGAAATATTTTCTTTTTGAGAATGGCTAAAAATTATAAAAAATGGCATCTGTTACCTCCATTCATTTTTTTTTTTCAATATTTGCGAATAATGAAACATAAAATTTATTATAATTCTCTTATCTCAACTAAAATATTTATTATTTTATTGCTAATGTTTTCGTTTTTCTACAGGTCATGGGGATAATTCTAGTATGGTTTGGAGCTTGGCTATACAGTAATATTACAGAAGTTGATATAGACAACAGTGAGACTTTGATTGCTACTGTTATTATCGTACTCGGCAATGTTTTACTTATAATGGCGGCATTTGGTTGTGTTGCTACTTACAGAGAGTCCAAGAGCATGTTGATAGGTGTAAGTATTTTAACCATTAGTTCTATAATTTTCTCAAAGTCACAATTTATTTAATAAATTATTAGAGAGTGGGTCAGGAAATAGTGAAATTCAATAAATGAGTTTAAGTTTAAAGTGTCTGCATAAAGATACTTAAAAATTGTTTCATGCGTGAAAATAATTTGATGATATTTTTTACGTTTGTTTGAAGATTGATTTAAGGGAAGTTTGAATAACTGAGCCAAGTATTAATTGATTTAGACGCAATATGTTCTTGTCTCAATTTTTTTCGCAAATACGATTATTTTAATTTTGTTGATAAAATGTTTAAATATTTTTTTGCGGACCTTTTAAGTTTAAAATGTGATATTTTGCGGTATTTTTTTTTTAATTTTTAAAAATTAATGTTATTAAAAAAACTAGATTTATCAGGTAATTTTAAATATTCTTTATCTTAAAACGGAAATCTTAAAACGCAATAAAATATATAATTGCGATGGAAAAACAGAATCGATTTTTTTTTGGATGGCGGGTAATGGCTCCTAATGCACATTTACGAAGCAGGTGCAAAATTAATCACCCAATCCATTAGATTTATAATTTTTGCAAATGGCGTCATACGCCAATCGTATTTAACACTTGTGAACGAGACAGGCAAGCAACGGCGGTCAATAAAGTAATGATTTCCATCACCCAAAATAATTTTTAGTAAAAAACTTATTTACAAAGTTGGATCATTCATTACCATGTTTTATAAAGGGTGGATAAATTTCAAGGGCCGATGTTGAATGTTGGACTTCTTTATTTGGGGTTATTTGAAAGAAGAAGTGTACGTCGATAAGCCAGCAACAATTCAAGAGCTAAAGGATGAGATAATTCGGCACATTAACGGCATAGCACCTCAATTATGCCTCAGCCATTTGGCCGATATTTTGTTCCATGCGTAATTGAGCTATACCAATATTATCATAATAAAGAGAAATGACAATAATTTCCTAAAAAAATTGTATTTTATTAAAAAACAACACCGATCTTTGAAATTTAACCACCCTTTATATTCCTCGCATAGGAAATTTTTCCAATTTAACCCATTAATTGCCATATGCCGTCCCAGAACTTAGACCTTAAAAACTCAAAATTAACTACAACATAAGAAGAATTCTGCATAAAGATGAGAGAAATTGAAGCAACTGAAAAATTCCGTTGATTTTTCTTTTTCAAAAAATTAATCTTTTTAGAAGCAGCGTATTTTCATCTCGTTAGAAAGAAAACAGTCAATGGGGGCCCACCCTTTACCAAGTAAAACTATTCCACTTTCGCTGTACATTTGATTACTTTTTACATTCTACAGTTTTTTTAGAAATCATATTAAAATAACTGAATAATTCTTCTCCAATTTTCAGTATGCTGTGATCTTAATTATTTTACTGGTTATACAAATGTTCCTTGTGAGCATCAGTTACACCGCGGCTAATGGCAGTCTCTCTAGTGGCCTACAACGTGGATTCGATGAGCTTTGGGATAAAGGATATACTAACTTAAATACAACTTTGTCATTTTATGAAGAGTGGGTAAGAAAAAACAAACAAAAAAAAAATAAATAAATAAAAAAAAATAAACAAAAAAAAAAAAAAATTTAAAATAAATAAATTAAAACAGGAAACACAATTCTCGAAACTTTCTTCCAAATATTTTGCTATTTTTTTACAAACATTTAATAGATTTTCCCTTTTCAGCTCCACTGCTGTGGCAAGAGTAGCGCCAATGATTATTTTCTCATGGACAAAGTCCCACCACCCAGCTGTTGCCGCTACCAGGATTGCACAAATGTTCTAAATCTGTATGTGGATGGTTGTGAGAAGAAATTTAGTGATTATGTGGGTGAGAAGACGAATAGTTTCAACATTATCAGCTGGTGTTTGATTTCGACGGAGGTATTTAACATGTATACACGGGTTGCCATTTATGGTTTGCGCCTAATAATGAAAACTTATTAAAATAATAATGAAAATGGCCTTAAAGCTTTTTAAAATATTCTCCTTGGAAGTCAATACTCTTCTGGATCCGCTTGAGCCAATTTTCAAAGCACTTTTGCCACTCAAAAGTGGATATCTTCAAGACGAGCTGTTTAAACGTTTCAACTGCTTCTTCAGATATTGAAAAACGTTAACCTCGAATTTTATTTTTGATGTGTTGATGTTCGTGAATAAAAATAAATCAGAAATCATTAGGTGACAAATCAGGGCTGTAAGACAGACGTCCCACTAATTCGATCTTTTGAGTGCTCAAAAATTCTCTTGTGTAAGCCGATACGTATTCGGCCTTGCTTTCGTTTTCGGCGGTTGGTTTTCCTTAATTCTTCGATAATTTCTGGCAAACAAATGCTTGTGTTCGACGTAGAATTGCCTTTTTTGAGTTTCTCTAGTGGTGCAGTTGGCACATGTCCAGATTTTTCGAAGAAAAGGCAACTTTTTGCTTTGAGGTGGTTCGTTCGCGAACAACTTTTGCTGGATTAAGCTCGTCTTGGAGAACTTATACTGTCGATTGCTGTTTTGTTTCCAACTCATATGCATAGATCCGAAATTCGTTACCTATTACGATGTCATAGGTGAGCTTTGAATCACCGGAACTGAATTTTTTTAACATTTTCTTACACCAATCGCCATGAGTACTTTTTTGGGCAATTGCCAAATTATGCGGTATCCCATGAGAAAAAATATTCTTAATCACTGAATCTTCGCACAATATTGAATGTATGCTGGTCCCATTAAAGTCCAATGATGCTTCTATCCCGCGATATATTACAATACGGTCTTCCGTTATCAATTTACGCACATCATCAGATTTTTATCGCACAAGAACCGTTTTCGGGCAGCCTTCACGAAATTCATCCTTCAAGATCTGATGGGCGGACTCCTTGTATCAGCGCTGCACAGCCAAAAGTCCAAGTAAGGTTATCAGTGCCTTGCTGTCTAGATAATCCACGTCGGATATTTCCACGAGTTTACTCCATCCTTTGGATGAGATGAATTTTTCATCTCACTGAAAAATGAACAAATTAAGCTTGTCAATGAAAACTTTATATGTAAGTTTATGCTAAGAAGTACCAAAATTTTCTATAAAGATATCGAATTACAGCTCACCATACGTAGTGTTGTAAAGGCGCATAATATAAATGGCTACCCTCGTACGATGAATTACCATAGATTACACAACCAAAACTAATTTTCTTTTCAGTTTATTGGCTCTGTATTTGCTTGCATTTTGGTTGATAGCATCAGAAATTATCGCGATCGCATACGTTTTTACAACTGAGCAGGAATACGAATAAGGAAAAAAAATGCGAATACCTCGTTCCTTTGCACAACATAGTATTGTTAAATTAGTAGCCGAAAATTCGTCGACTCTATACATTTTTGTTTTGTATAAATAGCGGAATATTTATAGTATTTTAGTTTATTGATTATTATAACGCAAGCAACTTAAACCTAAAATCCTAGTTAAGGTTTTACATTAATATTGAAAAAAATTGTTGTTTAGTTGTAAGTTATAAAATTGTATGATAGCCTTGAAGAAAATTAAACCCATAAGCAAATATATACTCGTATGTTTTTATTCATTTAGATGTGATTGCGATCCTCCAAATCAGGGTTTCTCAAATTTCAGCTGACACGATAACTATGATCGATTCCTAAAAAGTCGCAGTATTGTCAAAATAATTGGCCGATTTAGCAGATTTACAAAAACTTCAATGTCCTATAACACCAAGCAGCAGAATTCGCACATATGAGAAAATCGATATGTGACGGACGAAAATTTGAAAGATACATTTTTCACATTTTTTGGCACGATTGTTATGAAAAACAACAAATAAGTTGAACTTGGTCGACATTCACTTTTATTTTATATCCTTATGTCTATGCCATATAATTTTATGGAATTAGGACAATTTTTTATAATGCTGGGTTCTCACTAGTGATCGTTCAATACCACTTTTACTTGTTTCTTTATTTATTGGAACAAAATATTGGGTACGGAATAAATATCAATAAAGGTATTGCGGGCAGGGCGAGTCCAACCATGTATACACTAATGACTCAAAGCTCGAGAGCAAAGTGGGCCGAGGTGTATATTCCGAACAATTGGGGATATCCTTTAGTTTTCGGCTCCCCGACTACTGTAGTGTCTTTCAGCCTGAACTGATGGCCAAAAAGAAAGCCGCGACACTGGTGTAGTATAATGCGAACCTGGAGATGATATCTACATTTTCACTGGTAATTAGGCGGCAATAAAATCCCTCACAAATCCATACATCTATTAACGAGATGGTTGATTCACTTCAACTAAAGGTAACATGGGTTCCTGGCCACTGCGATATTGAGGGTAACTGCAGAGCCGATGAAGCAGCGAGACTCGGCGGCAAATTGACCGTTGAGTATACAGACAATGACATACAATACATACCCTTACAAACATGTAAGCTACTTATCTTTGAGGAAATCGTAATAGCAGCGAACGAAAGATGGGTGTATCTCACCGGACAACCGCTTAAACCTAACTTAACCTAAGGTATTGCCTAAAATTCTATTTTAATTTTTATTACTGAACGGATATTCATTTAGTAATAACAATAATTGGCTCTTACATTCCTTTTTGGGTGTCCGTCTTGATGTTTTTCGCCATGTTTTTATACCGCCTCCAAATGGTAGACTTGGGTTTATGAGGTGAGGAGCTTTTTTCATGGTAGAAATACTCTCGCACGTTTGCCATTGCCTGCCGAGGGGCGACCGCTATTAGGAAAAACTTTTTCTAGCATTTGGAAATTCATTTAAATAAACTAAATATGTCTGTGAAATTTTATAAAAGAACGGAAACAAAAATTATTTTTTCAAACATCTCTAAATCCGATTAAGAATTACACAACTCAGGTAGCAACTCACTTCATAAATATTACGGAAAAGGCTCCTTATATTTATGCCAAAAGTTATAGTTTTCAACTTCAATCAGTTATAACCAGAATCTACAAGAAAATTAAGCACGAAAAAATAACGGCACGTTGAAATTTGCATGGTCTTTCAAACCAAAATTAAAGAATAGGCAAAAATAAGATTAACAAACGCTGAATAATAAGCACAACAAAATTAAATTTTAATAATGTAAAATTGTAAAAATCAAATTGTGGAGGAGACCACATATATACGAGTATGTACTTATATAACATTGGATAATGGAATATTGAATAATATGTACATTGGTTTCAACTTCCAACACCGAGTAGACGAATCCTAGTTTTTTCATCTCCTCCACTAATATTATGTATATACAGGGTCCGGCACTCGAAGTCTAACCAACTTCAAACCGCTCGCGCAATTGATACATGGGCATCAACTGTCTGTTAGTTGGGTAAATGACAGTCCAGAGTATTGTTTACAAGTGCGCGGAAGCATTTCGCCAAGAGTAAACGCGAAAAAAGAATATCAGTAATGGATTTCACTACAATTATAATATTATTAATATTATATTTATAATATCGAGCACCTTAAAATAAATAAAGTTTTTGTTTCTGGCACCATTAGGCATTACAATGACGCTGCCAGCATCGCGAAACGTCATGGAGGTGGTCATCAAAAGACAAAGGTGATCATCACGTGAAATGGTACAACAAGTGAAGAACCATTTTGAGCGAAATCCCCGACGAAGTACTAATCAAATGGCGAAATAACTGAAAATATCTGACCTTAGCATCCGCGCCGCATACTGAAAAGATCCGAAAGGCGCATGATCCCACACTAAAGCAGCAACAAGTCAGACTAGAGAGAGCGAAGAGTTGCTTCGCTTGGCTGAAAGCGGTGAATTTCCAAACATTGCGTTTTCTGACGAGAAAATTTTTCAAATTGAGCACTTCGTAAACTCCCAAAACGATAGGGTTTTTTTGACCGACTGTTCAGACGAGAATTTGAGTCATCGATTGGTCACCAGGAGACAGCATCCGCTACAGGTAATGGTTTGGACCGGTGTAACGCCAGATGGGCGCTCTCCAATCGTTTTCATCGCGCCTGGATTATACTCTTTGGCCCATTTTGGAGAGCAAGGTCCGAACATTAGCGGTTCACCAGTCTCGAGGCACTGAAAAAAGCCATGGCTTGGGCCTGTGTAACCCCAGATGTGCGCTCTCCAATCGTTTTCATCGAGTCTGGATTATTCTCTTTGGGCCATTTTGGAGAGCAAGGTCCGAACTAAAAGATTCACCAGTCTCGAGGCACCGAAAAAAGCCATTGTCTCCGTGTGAGCCAAAATACCTGCAAGTCACATTCGGGCAGGTTGCGATTCGTTTCTGGACCATCTCAAGGCCATAGTCACGGCAAAAGGTGGTCATAAGTAAATTGATTTTTAATTTTGTATTATTTTCACAAATTTTTTCCCTTGAATTGAATAAAAGTAGTTTTCAAAACGAAATTTATGGTATTTTTAATTCGTTACACCTCGAGTACCGGACCCTGTAGTATTCTTAATCGTATGCGACTGTTTTTCTGGCAGCCATGCAATTCGTTTACCTTCTCGCGCCACATTTTTGTTAGGGCTCTTTCGTTGGCTTGCTGCCATTTGCTGGAAATTTCTCTTATTGCAGCAAAATGGAAGGAATAAATAATAAAATTTTCGCCATAAAATAAAGTAAAATCCTAATTTTAGCTTGTTTTATTTCATCAACGATATTCACAGCAAATAATAGTAATAAAAATAGTAGTCTTCCAGACCAACATTGCCGAGGATGGTAGGTACTAGTCCCGGCCGTTGGATTTATTTTGTTCACGCGGGGTTAAAGCTCTAACATTTTGGCAGAGCAATTAATTTATTCAAAATATCTCTCTCCAAACTTTAATAGTAGAATTTAACAACGAATTTTTATAGTAGATTTTAACCCTTAAAAAGTTTTATTATTCTCTAAACGACAGAAAATAATGTACTATTCTATTGACTACAGTAAAATAAAAAAAAGTTGTGTCTCACGCACTGATAAGTGATTCATAAGCGATAGAACGCCTCCTTTTTAATTCCTTTGCCAACTGACTGAAAAATCACGTCATAACCAGCTGTCGTTGCTATTACCAATAATATAAACAAAAGTAGGTATTCTAAAAACTGACCATGAAAATCAACCTGTTCGAGAGTTGAATGAAAGGGAAAAAACAAGAAAATATTGACCCACGCAAAAAACAAAAAACAACCACTATGAAATTAAAAACTGAACACGAAAACTCATACATCGCAAAAATGGCAAGCTTCACCTGAAAATGTATCATTAGAGAGATAGAGAGAGAGAGAGAATATAGAACAAATAAATAGCGTCGGGAGAAACAATAACAAAATTAAGTTTTATTGCTATGTTATATTTGTATGGTTCTACTAATTTGATTTGGAAATCAAAACATAAGAATAAGAACAAGTAGGTGTCGCAGGTTGGCTCTAGGCCTTAGTGCAACAACAAAATCAGCTAAAAGCAACGAGCAAACAATTGGCCAGCGAACATCAGCTAACAGATGAGAATCGTCAACAACAAAAGACAGCAACGACAGCTACAAAAACACAATAGTAAATCCGAGCAACAACAACATCAATCAGCGGTGAGATGAGCACTCAAAAGTGAGCGGGAATGCGATCAAGTCAACAGGCACCTTGCACCTCCAGCGCTTAGTCTAAACATACACAGTCCAAGTATGATACAACAACGCATACGCCTGATGCGGTGATCTCCCCCATCAAGTGAGTGTGCCCACACATAAATAACTGTCTCCATATACACATATAGTGGTGTATGCATTAACGTTTCAAAATAAAAACAATACTGAAGTATAAAATATATATTTATTATAGAATACAGTATGTATGTGGGTTTTTGTATAATTTCGTATGCGGTGTTTTTCAGTCAGTTTACGAACGCGAACTAAGGCCGGCGCAGCGATTGTCGCGAATGGCAAAGTGTTCCAAATAAATAATATATAATATTTAAAGAAAATTTAAATTAAAAAAAAACTATTTAAATAAATATTTGCAACAACTATTTCAATAATATATATTGTAATATACAAAAATTGTTGCTCGAAAGGAGTAACCGACGAAACATGAAAAAGTTAACGATTTTTAAAACTCAACAGATTCATTCGTGAATGTGCGCAAAAAGCTGAACGCTGTGAGCTGTTTTACCATTTTTGTTTGACAAAACAAAGAACAAAAAACAAAAACAATTAAATCAGGCGAAAGTGAGTTAATACTTGGTTGTACAATTTAATTGCCAATTATCTTAAACGTTTACATCATATAGAATTTTTAACCAAAAATTGTGCATACGTTTGGAAGATTTCGTACATACATACTTTCGATTAAAAAATGGGTTTAGCCAAGGCTACATCGAAGCATTTGTTGCTGCTTTTAAATTTTATATTTACGGTGAGTAATTATTAAAGTATTGAGGTTAAGTCATTCCTTAGTTGCATTTGAGAATAGAAGATGCGCTCACAAGCATTTCCGCTCATATTTATGAATATCCATAAGCGCACATAAATAACTATAGACACAAGAATGTTTTCTACGAAATTTTGCTATTTGCATCATTACCGCAGTGCAAATTGTTCGTTATTATTTTTGTTTTACTGCACCTGGTCAACATCACATTTCAGCTATTTTTAATTCCTTCCAATTCCATAGCTGCTTAGGTCAGAGAATAAATAAATAAATAAATTCTGAATAAATAATTATTTTTTCTTACTTGCTTAAATTGAAATAAAATTGTTTATTTTTCAATAGAGGGAATATTTTTTTTTAATATGTATAACTTGTAGATAGAAAGGATAAAGTTATAAATTTTCAACACCAAGTTTGGTAAAATGATTAGAAGCACTTAAATGTAAAAAATTTATATAGAGAGAAAAAAATTGATTACTCATCGTTTTCGAAGTAGTTCCTTTCCGAAGTAATAGACTTCAGGCGATAAACAATTCTATAATCAAACGATTTTTAAAATACAATTCTCGGAATTTAGACTTTATTTTTCATGGCGAGTTCTATTTTATATCTTCTACTATATAAAATGGGTGTTTTGAAGTGGTAAATAGTGTTTTATGAAGAGATAACGCCTAACGGGACCATATCCTATGAAAAAGAATATTTTGATGGTAATTGTAAATCTCTTCCTCAGAAATTAGATCAAAATGATAACCTAGTGAAATAGTGTGTTATCGTTTTGCACACTGTATGAGCTTCTTTTCCACAAATCTGGCCCTTTTCCACAATTATCCACAAATTTGTTGTTTAAAACAAAGCCAATAATAATTTTTTACCGTCTACCTTTTTTTTTAACTATGCCAATCCTTTATACCGGCTTTTTAAATGCTTAATTCTCGGTACTTTTTTGGCAGATATTATAACTTCGCTCATATAACAGTTGCTTGCAAAAGTCTAACGGAATTCAGGTAGGTATATTATTTTGAGATAGGTACCATTATTTTTATAATCATGCTGGGAACCGATTTAACAACAACTATCTGTAGGTCCCTCCATTTATGGAACAACATCAAGACGCACGCCTCAAATAGGAGGAGTAGCTCGGCCAAACACCCAAAAAGGGTGTACGCGCCAATTATATACAGTCTGTGTCAGAAGAAAAGAACCGGGGTTTTCTTGTAACCTCAAGATATATTTCATTCTGGTTTCTGCTGCGTAATAGCCCCACTCAAAGGCTACGACGCCAGTGCCAACTCAGGTAAGTGTCGTTCGAAACTTTCTTGTAAACGCTACCAAACAAAATTGAGTGAGAAGTACACGAAGTGTTTTTAGGAGGTATTTTTATGCACGCATTCGAAAGGGCCAAAATTATCTTTCGCCGCGGCTGAAAAAGTAATTAAAAAAGTTTGTTGTGATGTGGAATCAGCGGTATAAGGTATATAAAAATGTTGAAGACTTTTCCCAATGCGGCTTGAAGCGAGGGACGACAAAACAGCAGATTAAAGTGATCGTCCAACTTTTGAATCGGGACCCTTCTTTGTGACTACGCCAAGCACGATCAGTTCTTTCTAAAAAGAGAATAGATGTGAGTATCAACACCAACGAGCGTCGACAGAAGGAGGCGAACATATTCTACCGCCCCATATCATTAAAACCACTGCTCTCAGAGAAACACATTGGGAAACAACAAAATAAGAAAATGGTGTTACAGTATTGGACTGGCCTTCCCAGTCCCCAGACGCCAAACCCTTTGAAAGTGTGTGAGAAACTATGAAAGCACATCTTGCCGGAAGGCTAGACCATGATTTAAAGCAACTCTTGCGTCAAGCTCGCAAAATCTAGTCCTGTTTGTCGACGAGCTACGCAGAAAAGCTGGTTAAAAGCGTGAAGAAGATGCCAGTCTATACTCGACAACGATGGAGACTACACGGCTTACTGAGTAATTGCGACTCGTAGTGGTGTACATACTTTCATGTAAAAAAAATTTTAAATATATATCTTTTATACTTCATGAATATTCGCGGTTCCTTTTTTCACACAGACTGTATATACATATATATATATATATATATATATATATATATATATATATATCTGGCCAACCGTCAATTCGCAAGAATTTAGATGTTTCAGTGAATGGCGGTGCATATTCTTCCATATCTATTGATCACCGGTGTTTTCGACACCGTTGAAGAAACTTTGAAATCCGATTTTTTTGTTTTTACTTTAAGATGTAATCTGGCTATTAAGCCAGGAGCTTTTGAATTTGTAAGACGCCTAGAAATAATTTATATGCGAGTTTCCGGAGAAAATTTCAAAATTGTTCGATGCGTCGTTTTCAATGTTTGACTAGCCCTGAGACAGCGCTGTAAAACTATATATAATGTGTGAACTAACATACTAAAAGGACTTTGTAGGAAGTGCCGCCAGTGGTCAATTAAATGGCAAATAAGCGATCATTGAATTAAGATTCCCCAGAAGAAGCATTTTGTACCTAAAAATTGCCGTTATTCCTATAGAGCAATAAATGAAGTCACTCCCAAAGGCTACCCCCACCAACCTTTGATTGTATTTATGCATTACAATATCCAATTAAATAACCCATTTACGAGCTCTGCTTAATTGATGTTGTATCAAGGCGAGCTAACTCTCTTTCAGCATACATTAAACTGAACTTGCCTGTTCTAACAGAAAATGTTATGTTAACAGTATTATAAATGTAAGAATTCTTTATAAAATACTTTCAAGCACATCCAGAGTTGTAGGTTTAGTTAGGTTAAAAAGGTAGCCCAAAAAGTGGACCCACTTGGGCGAACCGAGTTGTAACTATGGAGGAAAAATTAATAGAAATCGAAAAATCCATTATAGAAAAGCAAATCCAACATAATTACTCTGATGGCTCAGGTTTCCGAGATATTTTTTCTTAAAATGTAAGAAACGCTGTCTTGCCTTATATTTGAGGTTATATAGAATGCCGCTAAAGTAATTTTCAGAAAACAACACCATATACAACATCTTTAACGACTAGTTTGTTTTATTTTATAGCCGTTCGAATTTGCTCTAATAACGTTTTTTGGCCAAGACAGCATATTCAAAAATTTGAAATTTTTCTATATTCAAAAATCAATCTGGAAATGACCATTTGGAGCTAGAAATTTTTTAAATGTAATAGCATGAAACATTAAAACACAGACAGCACTGTTGCCAGCAAGCCTGAAATGCAAACAAACAACAGTTGTTTGAGTTATTTCTTCTGTGGGGAAAGGCTTAACATTTCTGAAACTTAACATAGCTTTTGTAACAGAGTAATTAATTGTATATAATAGGTTATGAGAGGTGAAATTTTATCGATTTTCTCAATAGGTTTATGTAAATATTATATATGCATTTTAATGTGTTATTTCATTAATTAAAAATACTTTTTATTGCTTTCACCTTAAAATAACATAATATTTATAATATTATCAAGTTGGTGGGAGATGTGAAAATAGCTGAGTGCATGGCGTTACAGTAATAAAATGAGTACTCGTATACAATTAAGTACATTAGGATGGACCGATTTTTTGTTTTCAACATTGTTCTTAGCATTTCTGAAATAGCAAAGCTCTGGAGTCAATTTTGACCCCTCCGAAATAAAAAAAAAATCTATATTTCATTTTGTTTTTTAAGATGCAAAAAATTGCAAAAAGAAATTGCCTTTTAAAGTAGTCCAAAAATTAATTTTTAAAAAATCTATATTTCATTTTATTTTCTAAGATACAAAAAACCTAAAGAAATTGCATTTTAAAGTAGTTTAAATATTAATTTTTAATTTTTTGTTTTAATCATAATTTTTTTTTCCAAGTAACAACGTATTTAGAACTATTTTGGTTTTAGATATAATACTTTTTAAATATTGGGTAGTCGAAAAAGTCTTTTCGTATTTTGTCAATAGATGTCGTTGGAGTTATCTATCTCCAGTGCTACCAATCACATAATGTCATATCTTATGGTGTTAGAAAAGTGATATTTTTAGCTTCATTTAACCCAAAAAAATTAAATTCGGAGAAGTTGATAAAAAGTTATAGCTATTCAAAAATGAGTGACAATAATGAAGAAATTCGCTATATTTTGAAATTTTTGTATAAAAAAAGGGAAGAATGCCACGCAAGCCACCAATGAAATTTGTGAAGTTTACGGAGACGATGCTGTATCAGTTCGTGTAGCACAACAATGGTTCGCTCGCTTCCGTTCTGGAAATTTCGATGTGAAAGATGCACCTCGCTCCGGCCGACCTATCGTTGAAAAAGTCGATGAAATTATGGAAAAGATTGATCAGAACCGTCACATAAGCTGCCATGACATCGCCAAGGCACTAAACATTCATCATCAAATGGTTTTGAACCATTTAAAAAAGGCTGGTTACAAAAAGAAGCTCGATGTTTGGGTACCACATGAATTGTCTGTGAAAATTTTAATGGACCGAACTAACATCTGCGATTCTGTGCTGAAACGAAGTGAAATCGAACCATTTCTGAAGCGAATGGTAAGAGGAGACGAAAAGTGGATCAAATACGACAATAATGTGCGAAAAAGATCATGGTGCAGGGGTGGTGAAGCTCAACAAATGGTCGCAAAGCCAGGATTGCCGCCTCGAAAGGTTATGCTGTGTGTTTGGTGAGATTGGAAAGGAATCAACCACTATGAGCTGCTCCAGCCTGCTCGAACGATTGATTCTACACTTTACAATCAACAACTGATGAGATTGAAGCAAGCAATCGAAAAAAAATGGCCAGAACTGATCAGCAGAAAGGGTGTCGTCTTCCATCAGGACAACGCTAGGGCACACACATCTTTGATGACTCGGCAAAATCTGGGAGAGCTTGGCTGGGAAGTTTTGATGCATCCACCATATAGCCCTGACCTTGCACCATCGGACTACCATTTGTTTTGGTCAATGCAGAACTCCTTTAATGGAGTAAAGTTGGCTTCAAGAGAAGCCTGTGAAAATTACTTGTCACAGTTTTTCGCCGAGAAACCACAAAAGTTTTACACTGATGGAATAATTTCTCTAGAAGAAAAATGGCAAAAGGTGGTCGACCAAAATGGTACATATTTGGTTTAATAAAGTTCATTATAAATATAAAAAAAATTAGTTGAAGTTTGATTAGAAATACGAAAAGACTTTTTCGACTACCCAATATAAATGCAACTCAAAATCGATTTTACTATTTAAGTTTAAACTTTATTTAATCCTTCTAATGCATATATTCGTATGTAACTGTTTAATAATGTTATCCAAATTATATTTCAGCTACTCGGCATTGTTCTGATAGCTTTTGGTATTTTCGTGTTGGTCAGTGCTGCCAACAACAACGTCGATCACGGTGAAACTTTAGCCGGTGCACTCATCATTGCTTTGGGTGTTGTTATTGTGGTGATTGCGATATTCGGTTGCTTGGCGGCAATACACGAGTCCCGAACCAAATTAATAGCAGTAAGTACATGCATACATACATACATAGGTATATACATATTTATTTACAAAAAATATTTAATTATACGCAAATACGCGAAGAATACGTCGTAAAGGTGTCTCAAAAAGGCTTGACAGTTTTATTAATTAGTGTTGTATATTATTTAGTGGAAAATTACTGTTTTTGATATAAATAACTAAGTAAATTTTAATGTAATAAATCTCAACTGAGTGAATTGGGTCTTGTGTATACTGTCTTCTCTAATATGTGTTCGAGTATATGTTTTTGTAGAAAAGTGTAATTGCCGAACGTATTAACGAATTAAAGTGTAAGCGTTTTCGTCTATACTCGTGATATAAAATATATTTTTTTATAGGGATGGGGATCTGTTGATGCCACTTAAAAGAAAACCCAAATAACAGAATTTCGAAATTTTAAAAACTATTTACCAAACGAAAAATTGACAAGTTGAAGAAAGTTTAGTAACTGAAAAATAGTATAAAATTTTAGCTTCTATTTTTGCATTACACTGAAACATTTTTTCATGAACAAACAGAACCCGAAAGTGAATGTAAGTCCGCATTCCATGGTTATATGAGAAAGATTTATTTAATTGTTTAAAATCCATACTGTACAGCTTTAAAGAAGATCTTTTAATTTTTAAACAGGGTTTTCATGATTGGTAAAATGATATCGTAACGCTGTGCTTATGTTAAGCTGAAGTTCTACATGTCATTAAATTTTGGTATTCCTGATAAAGGCTTTGTGGATTTTTGATGATACAAATTTTGAATTTTCCAATTATTTGGAGCTGCGCAGGGCAGAAAATCATTGATGAAGGGCCTTAAGGGGGAACGCAACTGTGAAAATTCAAAAACATCGATTTTTTTTTGCATAAATTGTTAGTATAACTGCTCAAGAAAATGTGCTAAAATTTTAAAGCGAAATTCGTTTATTCCCGATGCTATGTACACTTAAGTGAGCGCCCGTCGGTTTGGCCCCGTAGCGCTTACGATACGATGTCTTATTTCAAACGCGTTTTTCTCGAAACAATTTTTTTTGATACGGTGGCAACGATTTCTCGAAGACTAATGAAAGGCTCAAAAAGAGTGTAAGCACCAATTATTTGCACAGAATTTAATTACACAGTAAAGAAACCGCCTGCTAAGCCAATATATAGATGAACTGCTTTTTTATATCTCAGGTAATGAATACGATTTTTGGCTTAGTACTTAAATTTATGTGCATTTCCCTTTGTAACTTTTGCTGTTGATGTAACTGAGAAGATTGATGGGACTTAGGTTGGAGCACTGCCCCAGGCTGTCGAATAAAGGAGCTGTCGTCTGGCTACTGGACGTTTGCAGACAACGTGCTCAATAGTCTCCATTTCTGAAAGGTTCTCACATCTTCTACAATAGGGGTTAAATGGTGAATCTAGCTTTTCCGCCTCTGCTTCGGGCGCCCAATAACCAGTAAACAATGCTCCGAATTTCGAAATTGATCCGCGAGCCGTCAGAGGTACCTGTAATAGCATCGGTACAGATTTCCCCCTCGTTTCAATCCTGCCTGATTGGAAAGATTGCCCAGGAACGACCTTCAAACTGCAGTTTGTGGATAGACAGATTTGGGCGAAGTTTAGAGAAATACGGAAAAAAATACTATGTGCCTTGAGGGCTAGCCTCCAGGAGCCAACCTCCTTTAACCTCATTGCACTTTGAGCAGCAATGGAAATAACGTAAAAGTCGATGGCAAGTAAGTGCAAAACGTCTATAAGGGCGGAACTGGACAAAATCTAGATGTTCCAGTGATGCCAATACAAGATATCCTTTGTACCCTCTCCAGTTGAGTGATATTATAGCCCTTCCGAAGAGCTTTCCACCAAACCGGGCATCCGTACGTTAAAATTGGCAGAACCACTACGCTGTACATCCCGAGAACGACCTGTGGCTTGAGTCAGCATTTTTTGCCGAACATAGATTTGCACGAGTAGAAAGCTATGCTGGTCTTCTTTACCCGTTTTTTATTGGTTGCTAGTGGAGTTTGGAGTAAAGTGTCACTTCAAGATACTAAACTTCCGCAGAAAGCGGGAAAACATGGTTATTTAATTTAGGAAGTCTCAAATGTGGATGTTTGTTGTATTTAATATATATTTTGTAATTAGATTGTTTGATTTGCATGTTTTATAAAATATTGCACCTGTGGTAGATATTTATTGTCAATAATTTGCGTGTTTCCTTGGGCTACCCAGCTCAGCATCCCTACCACTTCCCACTGAAATGATCCAGATAATTTTTACGTGTGTTTTGCTTTTGTATTACGAAGAAGAAAAAAAATATAAAATTGTTTGCATTTTTCCACGAGAATTCTTGGTGAAAATACATTCCTATTACCTAACACAAGATTCAGATGAATGCGTCATTTCAAGGAAAATACAGACATGGACTCAATTGCTAAAATAAATGTATGTGGCTGTATTCTACACAACATTTGCTGTTTGGAATATAACAGCTTTGATATTTCAACCGAAATTTGCATTTTTCATGAGCTAATTAATCGAAATGTTATTAATTTGCCGTAATAGTTGACGCCAAATAGCGTAACATTAAAATTTTTGGCCAAAAGTCTTATTCAACATAAATTTTATGGCTCACATAAAATGTTTGCCTAATTACTTCATAATAATTTCATGATCATGTGCCAGTGTTACCAAATATAAAAGCCTGTGCTCGCTAATGATGAAAAACATAAATTTAAGCAGATCTCCACCAAGATCGTTGTTGTAGCAAAGTTTTTTATTTAGATTTGAATATAGGTAACATTTACATGCAAATGTCTTAAACCAAAATTGTAGTGCAATATTCCTAAATTTGTAGGAGTTTTCTATATCGTACCGTAATAGTAAAGATTTAAAGCGCTTTCGGTTCGCCATATGGTAGACAAAAAAACTCAATGTCGGTAGCACTGAAAAAGAGCTGCTAAAAATTATACTTATTTGGAAGTACTTAATGAGTGTTAGTAAGATCGCGTTCATACAGAGAAATATTTGTTGCCTCAACTGCTTACTTTTGATCCTCTGTCAACACCCATTGCGTTCACATTCTTCCCAATATTGTCGTAGGCTGGAGACGAAAAACTAAATAATTGCAAGCAACGGAACTGTCGTGTATGAACATGACGGCCAACACCGGAAGAAAATTTGCAAAGTGGAAGCCACAAAATTTTCCCTATGTAAATGCGGTCTAATGAAACTTGCCTAATATCTGAAGTGAGATTTAGTAGAATTGAAAATAGTGAATTATACCAGTTTTAAGAGGTATAACCATACGCGATAGTAGCGGCAGATTTTGATGGATAACTTTGTTGTTGCTTTCATATGCAAATTTTTCCTCAAGCGAGCAGAGCCCAATCACAGCGAGCAGAGAAGTAGCGAATCGAAGAGGCCTTTAAAGTCTCAAGACAGTTGTAATATCAAAGGAAAGTAGTAAAAAAAAGAAAAAATTGTGGGGCTTTTCTTCTTCTTCTTTCCCTTCTCCTCGTTATCAACTTATTTACCTTTTTGGATATCATATTTCTCGTTTTAGTTCCTTTCATTACCTTCCTCGCCATCATCTCCTTCTTCATAACATACTTCTTCATCATCACCATCATCTTCTTCTTCTTTACAGCCTTCTTCATGGTCACCATCACCAACATCACTTTGCTTTTCCATCGTTTGCTTCTTGGCCATTTTCCCCCTCTTACTCATTATCGCCAAAATAATCTTTATCTTCGCCATTTTCATTCTCTATTTCATCATCACACTCTATGCTATTTTCTTAATATGCATATTTTCTGATTGAAGCCAAACGTTTTCCGTCTCATTTTAGGTATGTATTTCTACTATCCATTGCAGAATGAAATATTTATATAATTTAAGAATTTGCAAGACTTTTGAAATAACTATTCGCAACCAGATAAAAAAATTTGCCAATTTATCTTTGCTTTTCACGCGAGGGATAAGCGAGACGCGCTATATATACTCGTAGTACCATATAAATCATTTTAGGTTAGGTTAAGGGTTGCTCGTGAGAGAGCCCCACGTGACGGACGAGATTCATGTAGCTAACCTATCTACAATTCCCAATAGGCATATGGAATAATACACTAACTGAATTTGCGTTTTTATTCTACTTGTAACTCTTGCCAGACCAGAGGGATTTTCATAATAAGTAAGTGGTACGTCAAACATGCTTAAGTGCACTTACGTTTTATTCGTCAGCCTTGTACTCTTGAATACTCTTTAGAGCTGGTCTCTGATTCTCTGGATGTATAGAATAAATAGGTGTGGTCAACATCAGACCGTTAACCGGCTCTCAGTAGTTTTGAAGTAAGCAGCTGATTGGCTGACGTAACTGGGACAATGAGAGAGGTTTTTTTACGATAAAACTGAGATTGCGTTGGTGATATATGAAGATAATAAACACAGTCTTTGCTCATGTTACTTCTTTGCCATCTGAACAAGGACTAACGGGACGAGAATTCCAATAAATGTGAAAGGAGTGGGCAGAATTCTGCTCTGGAGTACTCGGTCAAGAATGATAGATTACTGGCATGGTGAAAATAATTGAGAAGTTGTGGTCAATAACAGACCTTTTATCTGGCTCTCAGCAAATTTGAAAGAATAAGCTTATTGGCTGTCATAACCGGGGCCATGACAGATGTTTGTTTACGAATAAACTAAGAATGTGTTAGTGATATACGAAAAAAATCCACACAATGTCACTTTGTCGCCATCGTAATAACGACTGATTGGACGAGTGTGTGAATACTTCTGAAATAATCGTACTGAATGGCAATAAGATTGTGTTAGTGAAGTTCCCCTCCCAATATCCTTTTTCACCATATTTATTTATTTAAGAGTCTAAAACGTAATCAGGTTTTTACAGACTACTTTGAACTAGTGTAAGCTTAAATTAATACAAATAATTAAATTAATAAATTTAAAAAAAGAGTTTAGGAACTCATACAATTCATTCATTGACATCGAAAAGTCAAGCGGAATAGAGCTCGAGATCTTATTGAATTCTCTTAAAGTGCGGGCAAGAGGGGCATTACGTGCATAATTCGTGTTAAGTAATTTAAGGTGAAAGGGGTAAGTGATTCGGAGAGATCTAGTACGAATTTGAAAGGGAATATTGTTTAATAAGGATGAACAATCAATATCACCTTTAATTAAACTAAAAACAAAAGACAGCGCGAGTATAGATCTTCTATTTTCTAGCGATTTTAAGTTAATTAACATGAAACGGGAGTTATATGAAGGGATGGGATGTGAGTATTTTAACGACCTGAGAGCAAACTTAAGAAACACCTTCTGTACACGTTCAAGTCTCTCAATTGCAAATTGGTGGCAAGGCCTCCAAATAAATGTTGCATACTCTAATCTAGAGCGAACAAAGGAAGTAAAAAGTAATTTGAGAGTGTAAGGGTCCGAGAATTTCAAGCTATTACGCCGTATAAAGCCTAAAATTGAGTAAGAGGAGGATACAACAAAATTAATATGACTATTAAATGAAAATTGGGAGTCAAAGATCACACCTAGATCTTTGAATTCATGAACCGGTTGAAGAAGAGTATCAGCAATGTTATAAGATGATTTTAGAATATTTTGAGTTTTGGCAAAAGTGACATGAAAACATTTCTTGATGTTTAGGGAGATCCCAGAGTTACTGCACCAGCGAACTAGTGCATTAGTATCCGCTTGCAACATAGGAATATCCTCAGTTTTCCTAATAGCAGAAAATATTTTCAGGTCATCAGCGTATAAAAGAAAATTTGCAAAAGAAAAACAGTTACTAATGTCGTTAATAAACAGAACGAAGAGAAGAGGACCTAAAATACTGCCTTGTGGCACGCCTGAAGAAGCAATGAAAGGTACCGAGCATTCCCCCTCAATCATTACCACACATCGTTTATTGGATAAATAAGATTTCAGCCATTGATAGAATATAGAATGAAAACCAAATGAGGCTATTATTACATATTATTAGATTACTAGGTTTGGCCAATCTGCTATGGTAAAAAACAACTTCATTAGAAGTTACTCTCACAATTTTGCCAAATCAGGTACTGTAGAAAAAGCTTTCAAAGCCATATAAATAGTATACATTTGTGATCTTAGTCCTCCGAAAAAAATGGACTTAATAAAAACTATAGTTCACACACACCTCTGATATTAATTTCTTCCTTCACCTCTCTACACCCGACCCCTCATTCTCAGTAAGCTAAACAGTACTTTACATTCCAAGAGAATAAAGCAATAAATGACAGTTTACGCTGGTCCTCTTTAGACACCCTTTATTCGATTACGTATTACTTGTATACATATTTACATACATAATTGCATATCACTTAACTATACATAAATTTTATAACTTTTTTATACCCGTAGTACATCATCAGCTTGGTTGTGCTGATATTGTTGCAATTAATATTGGCTGCGATGGCGTCTCAGGGAACCAAGGACGGACTTTCGGGCAGTGTACATGATGGTTTCGAGCAGCTGTGGGAGGACGAAGTGAAGGCACCGGGCGCTTTGGCCTACTACGAGGATTGGGTATGAATTGGATATGACAGTTGATGACACTTTTATTACTCATTTATTTAGTGTACTCGTCATTCAACATTGACTTGCGTATACCTTTTTTCTAATTTTCGTTTTTGTAGCTGCACTGTTGTGGTGTCAATAGCACCGATGACTATCATCACATACAACACGACATACCACGTACATGTTGCAAGGACCATAATTGCCAAATAGTTGACAATATTTACACGGAGGGTTGTCAGGCGAAATTCGAGGCATACCTTTCGGGGAAGATGCTTATGTTCGGCGTAGTTAGTTGGATTTTGATTATTGGCGAGGTGAGTTGTTGCGATAGTTTGTCTGGAAATTTTTTATTAAATAAATATGAATGTTACATTTTACAGATTATTGGCGCTGTTTTAGCTTGGATGCTATACAGTAGTGTGGAAAACGAAAGCAGACGTAATTTGCGTTGGATGTAATAGTAGTAATGTTATGTTCTTTTTTATTGTAGTGAATTTGTTTTTTTTTTCTTGTTTTTATGAAACGACAAATACTTGATTGCTAAAAATAATTGTGTTATTGTGGTGCTGAAAAGTTTGTACTCTAATCGTGATTATCCGCATAACGACTGTACCATAAATTGTACGTAATATTTTTATTATTGTTCAAAGTAAGCAAAATGCAATATTAATACAAAACCTAACTAGTCAAAATGAAAAATAAATCAGTATGATTTATATTAATAGTGAGGTGGAAGTCTAAGCGGATTCTTAAATTACAGTGAATAACGCTACAAATACTAACATAAAATATGCGTTTTTTAGTTGAGTTTTCAGTTATACAAGTTGGCGTGAAATTAATCATCAATTCAATAGATAAAGCAATTGGTATAAATAAAATTATCTTGGTAGCGTGGGAATACGATCATCATCATTGGTACATCTCCCACTGGAGCATAGGGCCTCAGTAAAACATCTCCATTTGGTTCTGTTTTTGGCAAGAAGCTTGATTTCGTTCCAAGTTTTTCGTGACGTTTAACTTCCTTATATACAGTTCTGATCCAACAGTTCTGCGAACATTTTGTGGATTCCCATCCAGTGCTTGACGACAGATTTCATTTGAGACTTTGCGAGGCGTATGCCCAATCCATCTCTGCTTTCGCAGTTTTACTATGTTACCTACCGGCTGGATTTTGCACCTCTTGTATAGGTCCTCGTTACTTATGCTGTTGGGCCACCAAATCTTCAACATCCTGCGTAAACATCTATTCATACAGTTTTGCATTTTTTTTGAATCCTGTTGTTCGTGAACCAGTACTGATAGTACATTTGACCTAGAAATCCGTAATTTTATTTGTACGCTGAGGATGCTCGACGACCAAATAGACCGGAGCTGTGCATACGCGCCATTTGCTTTATTTATTCTGGCGATAACGTCTAGTTTCGCACTATCTTCAGCGGCAATGATACTACTTAAGTAAGTAAAAGTGTCAACGTTCTCAATTTGATCACCATTTAAGAGGAATGGGCGCCTGCTCTTGCACCGCATTTTCATGGCTTTCGTTTTCTAGTGATTTGCTTTTAGCCCTGCATTCAAAGAGAATTGACTATCTGAATTTTTTTTGCGCTGGAATATGTAAACCTTCCTTTTTTTTTTAGTTTTAGCAGTTTTATGAGGCATAAGGCCCTCTATTTTCGCCAAGAGTTAGCAAGTAGCGAATAGGTGAAGCAACTGGTATAAATTAAAATATATTGGCAACGCGGTAATAGAGATGCCTTAAATTACATATGTTTGTAAGGCAGTGAGTTATGCCAGTCCAATGAGCTACAACCATACTCGCTAGCGACGAGTCTTGAGCATAAAGATAGCGAGCAGGGAAATGGTGAATAGAAGGGGCCAATAATCATACTCACTAGCGCTGAATCTTGCTCGATAACTGTGATGTTTCTTTCACTTGTAAATGTTTCCTCAAGTTAGCCGCAGAGAGATAGCGAGAAAAAAAGTGGCGAAAAGAAGATGCCTACAATCAATTTTGTTTTTGAATAATACAAACGCCCCACTACTGGTCTGTTTGCATACCGCAGGTGTCTAGTTTACAAGTGCCAAATATGATTGACGTGCACGTCAGTTGCAAAAATTATAACTATTCCGATAGGGTGATTCATTATGCGCTTCCTTGTATAAAAAAAGGGTCATCCTTAAACGTCATGCCTTAGGATGTTTTATTGAATCATGGGTTAAAATAGGAACACATCCATGATTGACATGCTGTGGGAGTTGTGTTGTATACTATAGGCCTGCTAAATTTAATATCTATAATTCAGTGACTGATACGAATAACAACTAGACGATGGAAATGTGCAACAGGTGCAAATGATAATTTTTTTTAATAAGTGATTGCTTATCTCAGGCAAAGGTGACTTGAATTGGCTACCAAGGTCGCGCATTTTGATACCCCGACGTTTTCTCGTAGAATTTTCTGAAGTCGAAGGCCTATGCTAATATGTTGCAAATGGTCTATGCTCTCTAAGTCGATATCATCATCATTGTTGACGTGACGGTACGGGTTGAACCTTGGCCTCGCTCAACAACTTCGACCAAGAATATCGATGCTTTGCAGACATCCTTCAGTCTTTTAGTCCAAAAATCTTGGCTCGTCATTAACTGTATCAATCCAGGTTTTCCTTGAGTGACCCCTCTATTAAGGCACATACTGTTGTGGATAACTTTTGCAATTTCTTTGTGTCCATCCACAGAATATTTTCAGCCCACTTACTACGCTGAAGATTAATGTAGTCAACGATTTGGAAGCCGTTTACCTCAGCGAGACATTCATTGTTGGAACGTAATTGAGGCCACACAACCCATGCTATTGCTCAAATTCAGCCGGATATATAGCTAGAATAGCTGCGGTCGTTATTCCTTATCCATATAAGATACTGTGATCTCTATATAAAATTGATATATGTATGGGCATTTCAAATAAAAATTCAATTTTGTTAATCCACAAACTATAATAATAATAATTCCACCTAAGGAGGAATGGAATACGAGGTTCTCATATCTATAATCTTAGACTTAAAATTGAAAAAAATGTGCGTCTCTCTTCTAGGCGGAAGTACTAGCTATTGGAAAAGCTTGTAGGCTATTAATCGCAGATTTCTATTTAAAGGGCAATATCGCTATTCTTTGTGGTAGCCAAGCTGCAATCCAGGCACTGGATTCTCAGCTACAATAACCTCTAAAGTGGTGGCACAAAGTAGTAATAGCCTCACCGCCTTGAGTGAAAACCATAAAGTTACCTTAATCTGTGTCCCGAGACGTCAGAACAGTGAAGGAAATGAAAAGCGGACGAACTGGTAAGAGAGGGATCGAACATGAATAACATTCTTGCAGAATCAGTATTCACACCGCTGGGTGCAATCAAGAATGCAATTTCCTTAAAATATCTACGAATAACGGATTGCAAGTGGAGAGACCAGACAACAGGCAAAATTAACAGAACGTTATGGCCCACCTAATAATACAAACAAACGTCAATACTGACAAATATGAAACGAAGGGATGCCTGTAGACTCACGGCGGTGATACATGGCTTCTGGCCTATCAGTCGGAATGGGCATCTGTCAAAACACACACTTTCACAGTTGTAAACAACCGGAGAAAAAGGAAACAATCTTCCATTTCCTCTGTGAATGCCCTGCCCTATGGAAGGACGGAATGTTAACCCTGAGCAAACCGCTGTTCGAGAGTCTCGACGATGTGGTAACAAAATGGTGCGAAAGCGCTAGTTGGATTATGCATGATTCACAACTTTAACCAACCGACCAACCAGCCAATCCAAACGGGCAACACCTGCTTGGAGGTGTAGGTAATTGATCACCTATCACCAAGCTAACGAATCGTTCAATTCACAGTCTCTTATAAATAATTGAAAATCCCCGTTCACAACTTTTGGATATGATATAAGGACAACGGTTGGCTTTCGGAACGTAAAAGTGCTAAGGGACAACGACTATAATTAACTCTAGCCAACGAGGTTTAGCGACTTCGAATCGTATAAATGGACACAATGGACACAATGGACACAGCTCCGAAAGTATTCGATACGCTGCCCCTAGGTGGCAACAGATGAAGAGGAAGGTCTGCACTGTGTTGGAAAGGCCAAGTGGAGAAGGACCTGTATTCACTTGGCATTTCTAGCTGGTGCGTTTTGTTGAACTTCGCCCAAATGGCTTAGCCAGTTACTGCCTTATTAACAAGAAGACTAAGAGAAGTTGGTATTAGTATCGTATGCTAACGTCTATAAATGCTGCCAAAATATATTTCAGACTGATTGTTAGGTTAGTTTGGATTTGGCAGCTATTCGAGTAAAACTTGTTTCGTGATTTTCGCTAAGATGGAAAAAGAGCAGTATCGTTCGGAAATTCACTTTTTGTTTTTGGATGGAAAAAAATGCGAGGAGATAAAAGCAAAGTTGGATGCTATCTATGGAGACGCTTCCCCATCTATGACCACATTTAGATATTGGTTCAACGAATTAAAACGTGGGCGAACATCCGTTTCTGATGAGGAGCGACCAGGAAGCCCGGCAAATGTGGTTACCGCGGAAATCATTCAAAAAGTCCACGACTTTATTCTAGCTGGTCGACGAACTAGAGTACGCCAAGTAACAGAGGTGGGTCGACCGGAATGTCAATTAAGAATAAGTTGGCGATGAAAAATTTGTCTTTTAACTTGACAGCAGTGTTTGGAGCAATTTAAGCGACGTTCGAAGGAGTATTTGCGTTGAGCTGTAACTGTTGATGAAACCTGGATTCATCATTACATGCCAGAAACCAAGCAACAATCAAACAATAGAATTCTCTCGGTGAATTTGCTCCTAAGAAGGCGAAGACAGCCCTATCGGCAGAAAAGGTCATACCGTCGATTTTTTGATATGCAAACGGCGTTATCCTTATGGATTTTTTAGAAAAAGGAAGAACGATCACTGGGCAACACAACAGTGGTTTATTGGAAATACACTCGGAGGTTTGCCATTGCCTGCCGAGGGGCGACCGCTATTAAGAAAAACGTTTTCTTCATTTTGGCGTTTTATGCACGGAGATTCGAACCTACGTACTCCGAATGGCACTATTCGACCAAAATAATACCGTTATTGCTTCAAAATTATAACTGGTAGAAGTGACGTGGATACCGAAGAGCGAGATCGAAATTATTCGTTTAATGGCAAGCTATTTTATCCAGTTTAGATAAGCCAGGCGTAGGAGGAGGGAGATAAGGCAGTGCGATTTTTAAAGTCAAAATTGTCAATATCTTTAGCAAAAATACTAATTTCTGCAGTTCCAAAAACCTAGTATTAAATTTCTGTGTAGTTTGTTCGAGTAAGATAACTTGCACTCAGGACTCAGGACTGGCTTCGCCAAAGGACAAGAGTGCATGAAAAATGAGCGCAAAATAACCCGGCCCGGGCATCAAATCACAATATATTCATATTTGCACTCACATTACAAATCATTTGTATTATTTTAAAAATATTTGGGCGTCTACAGTTTACAACAACAGTAAAGTAGGCCAATTATAATCTTCCCAGTTTAGTGACCGAGATGCAAATTTCTTAGCTAAGTAATTTATTTACTTGCATACTCGCATGCATATGAGTATTTACTATATATTTATTCGCGCTTGTATCCAAATACTCATAGATTCATATATGTTTGTACTTGTGCCTAATTAAGAGAGCTGGTGGATGATATGAGTGCGGAGATTTGATTTAATTTTACTTTGTACACAAATTTTGTTCTCGATCGCACACATCGGCCACATGAATGCCTTGTTTACACATCGCCCATAGACACTTTTCAGTCATTCGACTTTCCACGAGCATTTTCTATTCATTCCTTGTGCTAATTACATAGAAATTTTCATTTTTTTTCGGACAAGCGTGTATGCCATTCGTAGTCGTCGATGTGGCACAGGCGAGATCGTTTCGTTGCAAACGACTCACGTTAAGGTGATTTACTTATTTATTTATTTTTGGTTGAGTGAACGCATTTTGAGGGTGTGTAAACAAAAAAAAACAAAAAACAAGTGCTTTACGACAAAAAATATATTCACATGTGTAATACATAAAAAAGTTAGTACTAAAATATGGGAGAATAGAAACAAATTAAATAAGTAACTAATGAAGTTGAAAATGAATAAAAACTAAAGCAAAATAAACTTTGGAATAAACAGTAAGTATCAATCCGAACACAAAGTATCGCAGTGACCGGATTTTGTATATTTTGTGATTTGCAGTTTTAAAAAGTAGAAGAAAACGCCACTAAAAACCAAACTTTGCGTGTTGAATTTTGATGTTTGTTTTTAATTTTCATTAAAATATTTTACTATTATTCCTTTGTTGTGCTTTGATTTTTATTTTAGGACATTTGCGTGCACTCATAAGCAAAAACAAAAAAACAAAAATAAGGAAATAAATAAACAAAATAACGACTATAAAACTAAAATAAAGAAAAAAATGTAACACAAAAACAAAAATCAGAATGTTTCGATTTGCTGAACAAATCAAAATGTTTTGGCAAGTACATTCGCCGCCAACAGAACCACCTTTTGTGATTGATTGAATTGTTTAATTTGGCGTTAGTGCAATTGACACAAAACATAAGTTAAACAAGAAGGTTGATTATATGTATTTTTCATAAAATATTTTTCTTTGATAGCGAGCAAAAACAAAATTGAAATCATGAAAGTGCCCTTCTCATCAGCCACGCTGTGGAAATATGTTTTCTTGGTGTTGAATTGTTTGATAATTGTGAGTATAAAAGAAAAAATTGTAAAAACTATTGAATATTGTGCGTTTGAGTATATTTTAGTATTCTAATAAAGATCAGTTTATATGTAAAAAATAAGAAAATAAAAAGCACCCCTTGTGATTATAACAGTTCACACTAAATTTTGGCAAACCGTACTGAGAATTTGGTACAGCTGCAAAAACCTAATAATCGGAATACCGATTAATATAAAAACGGAAAAATTCTTAGGTTCAAGTTTGAGTAAAAGTAATGTGGCAGGTATGCCCAGATATTCCGGAAAACATTCCTTTTTTTGGATTACTTGGCCCGCAACCCCGGGCTTCGTCCTAAAACGTGACGTTCAAAATATTTAGTTGAGTTGAAGATCTTTATTTATTTTTAGTCAAAACTTTTTCGCCACTTTTTAAAAGCGAAATAGTTCGCCCTCCACTTGAATTCAGCTTTTTGTTAGCAATCGCATACTAATTAAATGCAGAAGTTTCTCTTTAATTAGCAGTTCTAATTAGGCTTCTCTTATTTCATAGCAAAGAACTTGGTAAAGAAATTCACTGAATAGTACCTTAGTAAAAATATAATATATTTCTGTGATAGCAAATTTTAGTTCAGGCCGCTGAATATTAGTGATCTTATGTAGATCGAAACGGGTGCCTAGTGTGTCGAGATGTTACATAGAGGCACAAACTCTAGACCTACTCGGGGTGCTCCGCTAAACGAACCAACAAGATGCAGTCCACTAATCGCGTTCGATCTCAATGCTACTATACATCTATGTCACTTGTACGGTGGCCGCGCTATTTGTGTGACATATTGACTTGAGCGGATTTTGTCTAGTGCGACTGCCAACTAATTTGGGTCCCAGCAGTATAGCAGGGTGGGCCATATAGCGTTTGCTTTTTGAACCACCTATTTTTTTGGAAATGGTAACACAAATGACATGTCAAATGTGTTCATAATTTACTTAAAGGTTTGACATTTACGAAATGGGACGCTATACGCTTGAACAAAATTGGGAAATATTGAAAACCTATTTCCAAAGTGGTGAGTCTTCTTCTTCTTCCGCGGTTACAGTAAATGGCGAGCGTTACCGTGACATGCTCAACGAGTTTTTGTTTCCAAAAATTGAAGAGAATGGCATGGACTACATTTGGTTTCAACAGGACGGTGCTACTTGTCACACTGCCAAAGCTACACTCGAACTTTTGGCTACCGTTTTTGAATTCCGATATCAATTGGCCGCCTCGGAGCTGTGATTTAAGCCTGTTGGACTATTTTTTGTGGGGAGCCGTTAAGGACAAATGCTATGCGAACCATCCAGAGACGATTGATGCTTTAAAACACGAAATCAAAGTTGCCATTCATGAAATTGGAGCCCAAACAATCGAAAATGTGCTTAAAAATTGGGTAGATCGAATGGCCTCCTGTAAAGCCAGTCGTGGCAGTCATTTGAACGATATTATTTTTCATTCATAAATGACAATGTTCAGTCTTCAAAATAAAAAAAAAGTTTGAAAATATAGTGATCAGTTTTTTTTATAGCCGATTCAAAAAGCAAATATTACATGGCCCACCCTATACTAGTACTGCCCTCGGCAGCGCAAAGTTGCCCTGTCTTGGCCCCACGCTGTCGGATACAAATCATATTTCGTATTTTGTATTTTCTTTATAAAAATGGTAAAAATGTAACAACTGCTGCTGCAGAAATAAACACTGTTCACGGAGAGAATACCGTGAGTGTAAGGACTGCGCAAAAGTGGTTTTCAAAATTCCGAAGTGGTAACTGCGCCGTGGAGGATGCCCCGCGCGCTGGTCGTCCTGAAGTCTTTAACTCTGACGCCTTGCTCGAACTCGTGAAAGCTGAGCCAAATTTGACAGTCGATATGATAGCTCAGAGGTTAAATTCTTCGCATGGAACAGTTCACAGGCACCTGGTTCAGTTGGGAAAGGTTTCAAAGCTGGGAAAAAGGGTTCCGCATAGACTTTCCGTCGCCAACCTTCAGCAGAGAGTGAATGTGTGTTCTCAGCTGCTGCAACGGCTTGAAAATGAAAGTTTTTTAAACCGTATCGTTACTGGTGATGAAAAATGGGTCCTTTACAATAATCCTGTTCGCAAACGCCAATGGTTAGATAAAGATGAAGATGGTGGGATATGGCCAAACCAGACGATAACTGCTGATTATTATTCCCATCAGCTATCAAACCTGAATGAGGCACTTAACAAAAGTCGACCGTCTTTAGTGAATAGACGCAAAGTTTTCACCACGACAACGCAATACCTCATACCGCAAGGCAAACATTAGGCAAGCTGAACGAGCTCGGATGGGAGCTAATGCCATACTCTCCGGATATTGCACCCTGTTATTATCACCCTTTCCGTGGACTTCAATCCCATATGAGTAGCAAGAACTACTGCTCAAAAGAAGGTATAAAAAGGGATATCGAAGCGAATTTTGGCTCCAAGGACAAACAATTTTTTGAGCTGGGAATAAAACGTTTAAAACGAATAGACGTTTAGAAGACATTGTACATAATAAAGGAAAATATATTATATTATTGCTTATTGACGTAGCCATTAAGCCAAAAATGGGCCTCACCGCTGAACACCATAAGTTGGTCTGAACGTGCGATGAACTCTTTTCACAGAGCGTCGATTTTCGTAATACAATTGTACGATTTGTAAACGTACCCTACTGGAGAAAGTACCTGCAATCTGATCACCCTTTATGAGGCCACAAATAGAATACTCCATACTGTTGAGGTTATACCTTCTCAGTGCGGATTTTGCATGGTGTGGGCTAATAGTATGGCATCAGTATAGGTCTCTTAGCCTTTGATATTCTCTTATGAGTTTTTCCTGAATGATATGTGGTCCCAACGTGACCATTGCGATATATTGGTTTAGTTTCCATGGCCTCACCAGACAATCTATTTTCTTTCTAGTAGTTAGTAGTACTTATGTGAGTTGTGACCAAATTCCAGACCTGGGCCTTGACTGTCACTTAAGATGGTGATTTTTGCATTTAAATAGTTTCTTTGTAAGTTAATTTCTTCACTCAGACTAATGGTGGATATTGTTTACTTCATGCTACGTATAGTACTAGTACATATACAACCTCCGCTTTAAGGCTGCTCGGAAAGTGGAGGAGCGCTTACTTCCTGGGTCTTCGAAACCGAACGAAGGTGCTCCAGTTTGACTTGTTGACCAGCTGGATTTTAAACCTTTCCTCAATATTAATAACCTTTTTGGTATTATCCCTGTGAAGTAGAGCCTTCAAGAGTTACATGCTAATTTCCTTCATAATATCACACTTCTTTTTACAAACCCTTTCCTCACCATGCTCAGTGTGCTGTGTTCTTTAACCCTCCTTTGGGCTCCCGTATCTGGCCAGACTTTTTCGACTTTGTACGCCAATTTAACATATTTCTTCCAGGTAGTTTCCTAAAATTTAATAATCTATCGATTTATGAATATAACCTTTTAAAAAGGATCCTCGATCTGAACGAGGTGCCCAACTGAAGGTTTTAAAAAAGATGTATAAGAATTTTTAATATACTTATTATATTTGAATATTTTTTCACTACACTAATCCACAAAACACAATCTTTCAGGTCTTCGATGTGCTACTCATTTCATGCGGCGTCATCTCTTTGGGCGGTGCCGGCACCTTAGCTGGTGCCTATACGGCTGCTTCTATTGGCTTCCTTGCCATGTTTATCGCCTTCATGGGTGCCATGGCTTCCGTACGTCAATCATTAGTTTTGTCATGGGCGGTGAGTGAGTGGCATGCGCAGGCGGCAAATCTAATGACCGCAAAGCATCAAAACACTTATTAAAATGCAAGAACTGGCTTAGAAATTTAATTTATTTATTTATCGAAACTCTTCAAATTGCAGTATATAGTTACCACAGTGCTTTGCATTGTTTTGCAAACAATTTGTATGATTGCATTTGGCATTTTGAAGGATGACTTCACCATCATGGCAGCGAAACGCGTGCAAGGTATCTGGGATGAGCGACCAGAAACGCAGCAGGAAATGGACGACATTCAAGTGCAGGTAGATCGACTGCTTTTTTTTGTTTTTAAATTAATTTTTTTCTTATTCTTAGCACAACTGCTGCGGTCGCGATAGTCCGCAGGATTATTTGACGGATAGAAGACAGACTCTGCCGAATAGCTGTTGCCGCTGGGAAAATTGCTCTGATGATGAGAATATTTTTCCCAAGGGTTGTGTCGATGCCGCGACGACCTTTTTCAATGAACAAAGTGATATTCTTATTTTGATTATTTTGGGGCTAATTGCTTTTCAGGTAAGATGTGACATTTGAAGCAAAATTATAAGAATGTATGTACATTAGGCTGGGTCACCTACCATACGAATATGAAACTCCTATTGAGAGGATTTTCCTAGAACACTAGGGATATTACTATTTGAACTAACTTAAATATTTGTTGAGAAATCGAAAATACTATTTAATATAGTCAAACGTTCGATTATAATGAATGACTTCCAAGAATGCTCGTCAAAATTTGTTCTCATGCGGGCGACTCTCATCCAATACGATCTTGCGGTTGCATAATGAACTCAAACTAAGAGTAGCCTGTTTCATTGACAGATGAAATCAAAACACGGCAGCTAGATAAGTCATGCCGCTTTCTACATTTGCCACGGATCAGTTGTTGATTGTGGAACTAATTGTGAAATTAATATCACTTTAAGCGATTAGGAAATTTCAATCTTCCCATGGCAAACTTGTAATGTGTTCAAGAATTTCGGAAACCTCTTCAATCTATTCGATTTCATATCGTTTTTCTATACTGGATCCCACGGAATGAGAACACAGACTGCGCGGTTGAGAAAAGCAGAAAGGGCTTGTAGAGAACTCATAGAATCGATTCTAAACATGCAATTCCTTCAAAATTCGAGGAGCTAGCTAGAGTAGCTACTGGCATTCCACCCGTATGCCATCGCGCTGAATTTGGAACTTTACTAAGACTTTCAAAAAAAAGCATACAACTTCTCATGTATTCCTATAGTCTAGATGGTCGTCAAGTTTGGAGCCCCGCAGGTAGTTATTAGTTACGGTTTACGAACAAATGGAGATTGGGCTGGTGATATACGAAAAAAATCAACACATTCTTCGCTCATTTTACTTCGTTGCCGTGTGAAAAACGAGTATGTGCTTACGTACGTCAGAGCGGACAGAATTATGCTACCGAGTCGGCGACAAAGTGGCAGTCAAAGTTGCTCTCACAACTTAGCTTTGGGTGGCCAAATCTTAGTCAAGTCTTTCTATTTTTGATCTTTCAAATTCAGAGTAGGTTCGTCTCTTTCCGCCATATGGCTTACACCACAAAGCCACTGGGCTACTTATAAATATTTAAATACTTGTTTCGAATACTTCAACGTTCGTCTCATCGGTTGCTGTCATCGTTCTGCGCCAAACAATAGGATGGTTATATTGTGTGGTTTTTTTTTCGTAAGACAAGACTTTATTTTTAATGCTGGTTAGCAAAGAAACAAAGTCTTTTAACATTTAAAAATTATACCTATCTACATTTTATAATATAATAGGACGTTTTGCTTTCTGTTTATCCACATCATACATCACATAAAATCACAATAGTAATCTCAGAAAACCATAACTGAACTTGCAAAATATAATTGCCTTACCTACTACTATTAATTCGTACTCCTACAATTTCATCTCATATACTCCCCGTTGCAACAACACGCCACTATTTTCTATAAAAGCATAGTTCATACTACAACAAAAACCATATTACGCAGAGTTTCAAACATTGTACAACATTAAAAAAAATTCAAATTTCATTAAAACATTTAGCTTCTAATCAACCATTGGATTTTAGTACAACAAAGTGTATATCAAAAATAAATGAGAATTTTGAACTACTTAAAACTTGAACTACTATCACATGGGCTACAAAACTGCATACCCAGAATTTTTCCAAAAATCCTGAATAAAAGCTTGGAAATTTTGCTCAAATTTTTTAAAAATTTAAATAATATTTATATAGTTTGGAGCTTCGCCATATATTGCTCTTAATCGATGCGATATTCAATATCTCCTAAGTCAAACCACTGATCCCAAAAACTCAAAAATGGCTAGAAGCAAGGCACATTTAACAGGTAGTAACAGCAGAGCAAAAACAGCAAGAGCAATGTGTTTTGCTTTTGGTGCCTAAAATTTCAAAATCTATAAATTTTACAATTTAAATACCAAAAAAAAAACAAAAAGTAGATAGCTTTCAAATGAGCTCTTCTATCTACTGATACTAAGTTCAATGTGCTTTGCCTAGAAGTATTTCGTTCTAATGGTGACAATATTATCAGAGTACATATTTCTTTGAATTCATGTCTTACTTTACATTAAAATATATTTACAAAGTTATATTAAAACCTTTGCTTTTAAAAATATTTCTAGGTTTTGGGAGTGATTTCTGCGTATTATTTCACACGCAGCATGGTAAATCATCAACAGAAACGCGAACAGATCATCATAAATGAATAATTAAGTACTTTGCACGAAAATGTTGTTATAATAAAAAGTTTAACATTTTTAAGTAATGTTAAATTTGAATTTGATTATGATTGATATTTGATATTTCGAGCCTCCAATGAGTGTAAAGGGACTATTTTAATTAGGTGCTTAAACAAAAAATAAAAAATAAAAAATTAAATATAAAATATAAAATAAAAGCAAAAATAAAGAATCTGCTTCATTAGTTTCATTACAGACTGTTTAGTAAACAGTTATGATCCACCCTCTTTGGCAACCCATCTGAGTATACGCTGTTAACATAGGTCTGTGCATGAAGCAAATAGTTTGTAACAACTGTTTTGGTGCTCATGCATCCAAAGAACGTGAAAAGTAGGGGAAAGCAAAATGAAATCGCATTTTGAGGAGAAATTGCAAGTTTTAACTGGATACATTTTTACTTGTAAGAATTTGTAAGTGAGAAAAACAGCTGATCGCAAAGTAAAAATAAAAATGAGTTTAACTTGCGAATTAATTTAAATTACAAATTAAATTGCGAATTGAATCAAAGTTCTAAATTTAATCAAAAATGGTGATTAAAATGTAAAATTTAAGTAAATACAATTTAAAAAAAATTTTATTTAACTTAATTTAATTTATTTAAAGTCATAAATTAAATAGGAATTCTATTATATAGAAATAATTTGGCAATATACAGGGTGAACGATATGAAGTGTTACCCACTTCACACTGCTTCTAATGAGAGTTCAATATATAGTTTATAAGCCATCAAAAGCATTTGCGTCTCAGTTTGGTTGAATTTTTTTTTTCTGTGATGGAATTCAAACGTAACCAACCAACCAACTATAAAACGTTACAATGATACTGGTAGCATTGCAAAACGCTATGGAGGTGGACCAAAAAAAACCACGTCGAAGTGGAAGAAAAATGGCCAAAGAACTGAAAATATCGCAAGACAGCATTCGACGCATATTGCAAAATAAGCTCAAGATCAAGGCTTAAAAGTTCCAAAAAGCACACGATCTTTCACCTCAGCAAAAAAAGTTCGGTGCGAAAGAGCAAAGGAGTTGTTGCGCTTGCACGAACGTGGCGAATTTCCCAACATTGTGTTTTCTGATGAAAAAAATTCCCCAATTGAGCATTTCATAAACACTCAAAACGATCGTGCTTACTTGACCGAACGCTCATACGAGAATTTGAGCCTACGTATGGCCACTTGAAGCAATTTACCATCGCAAGTAATGGCCGCAGTGACCGCTGATGGACGCTTTCCAATCGTTTTTATCGAGCCTGGTGTCAAAGTGAATACGACTTATTATCGGGAAAATGTTTTAGAAGCTGCTTTAGAGCCGTGGACACGCAAACATTTCGGTCGACGACCATGGACATTCCAGCAGGACTCGGCACCATCTCATAAAGCTCATGCGAACCAAGAATGGTTAAAAAATCATGTTCCACACTTCATTTCGTCTACACAATGGCTTTTGAATTCGCCAGACGCAAATCCGATGGACTATTCCATCTGATCAATTTTGGAGAGCAAGGTGAGGACTTAAAAATATGACAGTATGGATGCGCTGAAAAAAGCGATTATACGAGAATGGGCCAAAATACCTCAACATCACATTCGAGCAGCATGCAACTCTTTTTTTGACCGTTTGAAGGCTACAGTCAAGGCAAAAGGCGGTCATATCGAGCTAAAGTGAATATATGTTAAAATTGTAATCATTTTTGAACAATCTTGTCTTTGAAATCAATAAAAACTAATTTCACACAAAAAATTTATGGTGTTTTGAATAGCTAACACTTCACATCGTTCACCCTGTATATGTATACATCAACAATACAATTGTGTAGAATTGTCTTCACCTCACAGAGAAGAATAAATGGAAATTATGTGGTGCTAAGCTCGTTCTTTTGTATTTTATTTGCTTTTTTTTTAATTTAATACAAGGCAGCTAAACTGAACAAATTTGTACTTCTTGTGATAAATATTTAATCAGCTGTTCGTAAAACCTGGGAATTCTTACAGGTTTTGCGTTCATGTATTTTTTTTCATATATTTCTTTTTGAGAGCGAATTCTCGGAAATTAAGTTACTGGCAAGTTACTGGATGAATTTTTCATGAATAAACCTAATGAAGTGGGCTGGAACTGCAGCTTCTTGTCTTTATGTTATCATAGAAAATAGTAACTATCTTTAGTCTAAGAACTTAAAAACGCTCAACCATTATAATTTGAAATCTTGGAATCTAACAAATTACGCATAAATACTACTCGTACCAGAACTTTTCTCAATTAACGCTTTTGAATACGCAGAGCCGTTTGTATATTTCTGCTGTCCACACCACGAGAAAAACAAATGTTGCTAAACATTGTTGAGCGCAACATTAACATGTTTCGATATACACTTTTTTCATTTTTACGTGCTGAAACGCGAACGATCGATTACGCCAATTCAACGCGAGGGCGATCAAGCATGACGGTAAGGCAGTAAGCCGATACACATACATATGCACGCGCTTATACCCTGCTAAGAAAATCTAAACTAGCGACACAAATTCCTGATTTCGAACTGGTTTACCTGAACACTTGTGAAGCACTTTGCTACTCATGTCGCGAGTAGCGACATCTGTTTACAGAATTTTGCAGTGCTCAAAGTAGAAATGCAAATAAGCGCTCTTCTCTCTCAATACATACGATCAATACGAATTTTTACGTTCTAACGGCAATCAGGTTTACACAATAAAATTTATTTCAAGCAGAAGATTGTCACTTCAGCAGCATTCAAAAGAAAAATTCTTATATGGAAGACTAAGAAAAGCTAACCACCATTTTACAAATAAAACTTGAGAAAGTATAAAATTCACTTTAAACCAAGTCGCGTTTCAGAAGGCTTCAAACTATACTCATTTGTATTGAAAACTCATTATTTATCTATTCGTTGTCTTAGAAAACTTTAAATCAATTTCAGAATGCTTAATTGCCCTTTAGAGTACGTTAGATATATTTCAGAAAGAGTCAAGTGAACTTCAGAAAGCGTAGCCTGTATCGAAGAGATTTAATGGTCAGACACAGAATTTCTTACTTTTCCTAAATTTTGTGAAGTAGATGCATTGCCTTTTTGTTTTTTAAAGTTCATTTGACTAATTGAAGAGTATAAGTATATCACACTTTTTGAAGTATATGGAACAATTCCTGGAATACAATTTACTACTCTAAGTGATATTTGACACCCCTTAACATGTAATTGGCTATTTTGAAGTGCTTTTGATTGTTTCTAAAATACTATTGCTTATTCTAAAGCACATTAAAAGTATTTGGAAATACATTAGAATATTCTAAACTACATTTGACGGTTTCTGCAATACGATTGACTACTCGGAAATACGTTTAGCGCTTTCTGAAATGCGATTCACTTTTCTGACGTAATTTTGATTGTTTTTGAAATACATGTGACCATTATAAAATATTTTTGCCGGTTTCTGAAATACAAATGTCTATTCTGAATAACACGCGACGCCTTCTGAAATACAATTTATTATTCGCGAAATATGTTAAACGTTTCCTGAAATTCAATTAAATATTCTGAAATTTTTTCGACGGTTTCTCGAATACGAATTTTCGGAAATATATCCTGAATGGCATTTCCTGAAATTGAATTGACTATTCTAAGTACTTCAGATGCCTTCGGAAATGCATTTAGTCATTACGAAATATATTTAAAGCTTCCTGAAATACATACCATCGACTAATCTGAAGTATTTCCGACTTCGTAAAACGTGCACGCGGTGGTCATGCAAAAGAAATCGAATTTTATACTTAAATGTATATGTTCAAACTCGATAATAAAAAAAAAATTAGTTAAAAAAGTCAAACCGTTTGTGTTTTATTCAAAAAAAAAGTTGAAGCGCTCTTACTGAAAAACGCTTTACCATCGACTAATCTGAAGTGTTTTCGACGGTTTCTGAAATACAATCGATTATGCTAAAATACTTTTGTTGGATTCTAAAATACAATCGACTATGCGAAAACACGTTGAACGCTTTCTGGAATATATTTGACTATTCTAAAGAACTTTTGACGGTTTCTAAAATACAACTAACAATTCTGAAATATTTTTGATGGCTTCTAAATACACTTTACTATTATGAATTGTCTTTAATGGCTTCTGAAATACAATGGACTATTCTGAAGTACCTTTGATGGCTTCTGAAGTATACCTAATTAACTACTTTAAAGACTTTTCATAGCCTCTGAACAACGTTTGACTTCTCTGAATTATGATACTTTTGACGCGCTGTATAGTACTTTTGCTCCCAAATTCACTAGGAGCAAACCAGTTCAGAACTGATCGATTTCTCGGCAGGGTATAATAACACAAACACCAACGCACACACACACAGCTGAGTCGCAACAACGATTTCAGGTTTAAAAAGTTCGATCTTCTTGGCATTTCGAAAATATTCGGCGATCTAGACGGTTGGGCGTTGTTGTGCTGCGACTGGTTTACGCGTTAATTGTAAATTTGAATATCCAGCTTTGGATTTTTATTTTTTTTGTGTGTTTATTTATTAGTGAAACCCGTGATATCAAAAATTTCTACAGTCTTCTTCAGTGTTGTATGTATGATTGTGCTATTTTGTTTACTGTTTTCAGTTTTTGTTGTTGTACTTTCCATTGTGCGTTATTTGCACACAAATCGAAAAGTATTGCCATTGAGTGGCGTGTCGTTGCATATAATTATTTTACAGTTACAGCAAATAAGTGCAGCTGATGCGTTGTGTTAATACATATTTTTTGATTAAACTTTTTAATTTGACTGCAGATAAGTTACAATAAAAGGAAACTTTCAAAATGGGCTGTACATCCGGTGTAATGAAATTTGTTTTGAACATTATGAACGTCCTGCTGGCGGTAAGTTTTATAGTAAATACTAACAATTAAGACAACAAGAAAAAAATTATAAGCTAACAAGAAAACTTATTTTAAATTCGAGCAACAAAAACAAATTCGAAAATTGAAACAAGAAAAGTAGACTCTGCCGTAAACAGCAACTGTTAATTGGCACAGCAATTTGGTCTGTATGACTTTTGTTGTTATTGAAATAATTGGTAACCAAAAAAAAAAAAACAACAACAAAAAGGCAAATTTCAATATATGTATGACTTTTGTTGTTATTGAAATAATTGGTAACCAAAAAACAAAAACAACAACAAAAAGGCAAATTTTAATATATGTTTAGCAGCGTTGCTTTTAAATACCATTTTGCATAATAAAATTAAAAATAAAATATCGAAAATCCAACAAAAAAAAAAGCATAAATTCATAAAAAAGATTAGAAGCAAAAAACATTTAAGTATGTAATAAAAAAATCTTTGGCATCAGTGTGGCGTGCTGACGAATCCAGTCACCTCTTGTTGTTTGAACAAAACGTGTAATTTTTTTGAAATGATATCATCTATCGGCCGCTAAAATGTTAATTTGGATTCACAAGCAGCTGCGTCAATTTGTTTGCTCTTTTTCAGTTGAAATGCCTGCATGCCTAATACGTACGTATAAGCTTTTATATGCGCACAAACAAAATATACCTTTACATATCTACATGCATCCATATACATATATTATACTACATCTACAATGTTAAATTTGTTAGCATTGTCGATACCGCACGTCGTATCACATGCCGCTTAAGTTTGAAATTGTGCTAAGCTAAACTTCAAATAGCTTCGACTTATCGGATCGTTGGTTTTTTTTTTTGTTCTTTGCATCGGCATTCCAGTGCGACATTGTAGACACGAACATAAAGGGTGTTGTTTCGACGGAGCCATCGATGGGGCCTATCAAACTAGTTGTTCGTGTAAACCCATGTTTTTGACTACTGGTCAGTTAATTTTGGACTAACCGCTTAGACGGCTACTGCGCCAATTACGAAGAAGGAAAACTCTTCAACATGAGCAATGCACGAACACGCAGTGGAAAATTATTTCCAAAATAAATGTTTGGTAAAAAAAAAACAAAATAAATAACCAACCTGTGTGCTAAGCTGAAGCTCATTTCTACCTTAATAGCACGGGCAATAAATAAAATGTTTACATTCTGAGCGACACTAATCTACAAGCGACTCGTCATTAGTGCCGATGCACTCCGAAAAAAGCATTGGCTGGCTAAAATTTTCAAAACGATGATGAGCCATTGCCGTTTTTTATGATGAGTGCCAAGAATACTAGAACATAGCATAACTTTGCCGTCAGAGAGTATGAAAGAAAATAGTTGTTTGAAAATCAAAGAAAAAAAAAAGTTTAACAAAAGTCCATAATAAGCTCAGCCCCATTCCCGCGACAGTCGGTTCTGCATCACCGGAACGACGCGGATTTGTATCCGGCAGGGAACTGCCACTTTAGCAGCATTCTCCGTATTTGTTGTAATGATAAGACGGTACCTGGGAAGGTGCAATCTTGTATTCCATCATTCTTAGGTCGGCCCAACACCTGATTTTTGCCAAATTTACTGAGAGCCGAGTGACATGCATAGCATTCATGCGACCTCTTTTTCCCATGCCAATATCAAGCATCTGCGAAGAATGCATAGAAGCCAGTGACATAAGCCGCTGCAATACGTAATTTGTCATGTGGTTTGACTGTTGTGAACTACCTCCTATTAAAGTATGATACATGAAGTCACTGGTATAGGTTGATAAACCAATTAATATTTACGATTTGGGGGTCAACATTCGACGCGTTATTGCGCAGTAACGCCGGCTTTGGTGGAAAAGCTGATAGAAAATAATGTTATTGTCTGTATAAGTTACAATCGATGTAGAGCAAAGCGAAAACAAAACAAAAAAAATTGCGAATTTTAAAATAATTTTTACTAGGTCGCATCATTCATAAACGTAGTTGATTTTAAATTAACTTAGCTACAAAAGAATTAAGAAATAAGAAAAACACGATAGGTGGCGCGTGGGTCGAGATATTTGGCAAACCCTAATTTATGGTACGATTTCGCTGACATTCAGAATCTGTATTACCAAATTAAGTGAAACAAGTGAGCCCATGTAATGAACAATTTAGCAAAAAATTAAGCTGGCGAAGTCAGGATGTTGGATAAAAAAATTATATGTGTATGACCCAATTTGGCTCATATTCAGAATAACGTGAAATGAAGTAATTTTTGAATGCAATTATTTATAATTAAATTTTATGCAAATAAAAAAAGAGAAATAAGCGTGACACAATGATTCACTAGATGGCGCTGGGGTCACGATTTTAAAATAAAATTTTATTTGCAAATTTTGCATGAACGCTTTTATATCCCATTTGGCTTATATTAATACTATATAATATATACGGCGGCCGCCGTAGCCGAATGGGTTGGTGCGTGACTACCATTCGCAATTCACAGAGAGAACGTCGCTTCGAATCTCGGTGAAATACCAAAATTAAGAAAAACATTTTTCTAATAGCGGTCGCCCCTCGGCAGGCAATGGCAAACCTCCGAGTGTATTTCTGCCATGAAAAAGCTACTCATAAAAATATCTGCCGTTCGGAGTCGGCTTAAAACTGTAGGTCGCTCCATTTGTGGAACAACATCAAGACGCACACCACAAATAGAAGGAGGAGCTCGGCCAAACACCCAAAAAGGGTGTACGCGCCAATTATATATATATATATATATATATATATAATATGTACGATAGAAATATATTTTTTATTTACATGCTAGATGGCGTTAAGCTTAAGATACACCAGTCCCCCGAATTACACGATTTCGCTTTTACATGGTTTCTAAATGACAACAAACAATTTTTTTTGTCTTATTTTGATAGTTTGCATTATGTCATTTATAAGTGATATTATATTGATAAACGTTGCGCTTTAAAAGCTCGTTTAAAGTTACCAAGCTCACTTTTTTCCAAAACTAATCGCAAGTATTAAGATAGTGGCATAGTGCGTGAAGAAGAAGATGAAAAAACTTCAAAGTCATTTGTTCTGATAGAATTCTAATAACAGGTGAAAAAAGACAGTTTTTTAGTTTTACAAATTTATTTCGTAACTAATAGTGTTTTAACTTTATTAGAGCCCTGAAATGTCAACAAAAAGAAAGCCCAAAAAAAATCCGCACAAAACTCAGTATCCATAGCAAAAGAATGTGAAATGAATGAGGCGACTGTTAGGACAGTAAAGCAAATGGAAGCTTCTATTCGAAAAAGTGTAACCAGTGGAACTACTGTTTGTTACGTTTATATTGTTATTGTTTGAAAGGAATAGTGTGATTTAATATTTTCATTTTATTTGTAATTTTCAAAAATAAAATGAATTTTCAAAAATAAATTATATTGAAATTGAATCAGTCCTTATCTCATTTTGTAGGATTATAATGAACATATCTTCGACTTTTCTTTGTCCTCTTTAGATCGATTCATACGGTTTTTAGGTTTATTGAACATATCCGTCTACTTTGTATGAACTCTGTGTCTCGTTTTGCACGATTTTTCCAAGATGATTGGAATTAGTGCACGAATATATGGGAAATACTTGTATATACTTTAAGTTATTTTCTTGGATGAGTACATCTCTTTCCATTTCGGAAAGAATGGAATAAGAGATTCTCACTAAACAAGTTCGACACTACAGTCTATACAGATGGCAGTAAAATGGATTGTGCTGTTGGAGCTGGTATATATTCTCATAGACCTAAAATTGAAAGATCTGTGCGTCTCCCTAATGCTTGCAGTGTCTCTCAGGCGGAAGTACTGGCGATTGGGGAAGCTTCTAGGCTACTAATCGCACATCCCTCTTTTAAGGGCAATATCGCTATTCTTTCTGGTAGCCAAGCTGTAATCCAGGCACTGGATTCTCAGCTACAATAACCTCTAAAGTGGTGGAACAAAGTAGGAATAGCCTTACCGCCTTGAGTGAAAATCATAAAGGTACCTTAATCTAGGTCCCGGGACATCGGAGCATTGAAGGTAATGAAAAAGTGGATGAACTGGCAAGAAGGCGATCTGCCATGAATAACGCTCTTGCAGAATCGGCATTCACACCACTAGGTGCAATCAAGAGTGAAATTTCCCTAAAATACCTCCGAGTCGCAGATTGTAGATGGAGAGACCAGACGAAATGCAAAATTAGCAGAACGTTATGGCCCACCTACAACCTTAAGCAATCGTCAACATTGTTAAACATGAAACGACGGGACGCCTGGTGACTAACGGCAGTCATAACTGGCTTTTGGTCTGTGGGAGAACAGGCAGCTAAAATGGGCATCCCTCCCACCCTGGGTAAACCGCTGTTCGAGAGTTTGGAACAACTGTCTGGCTTAGATGTCAACAGCCTGATAAGGTTCCTGAACCGCACAGCAAGTTGGTAACGAGGATGTGGCAACAAAATGGTGCGGAAGCGCTAGTTGGATTCTGGAAGAATCACTACTTAAACCTACCAACCAACCAACATCCTTTGAATAGTTTAAATACCAAAGAGAAACCCAGTGCTTAACTATCTATCTAGAAGCATGCAAGTCTAATTAAATAATAACCAAGGGGATATCTTAATTTTAATACAAACAATTATTAATTTAACAAATGTTTATTGAATTACATTTTTTTGGATTAAAAATTAAAAATTTTCCTTCTATTATTAATTTTATTATTTCCTTAAATTATTAACGCTTAGGTATAATAACTCTTTATTTTAGTACCCTGTTCATATAAAAGGAAATTGCAAAAAACCTGAAATATTTTTAAAGTGTCAGTAAAACAATTGAAATTGATCGAAAAATTTCGCTAAACGAGACGAAATGGTATAAAATATTTTCATTTTCATAAAAGATGAATTTGATTTAAACAAACACTTTTTTTATTTTTCTTTTGAAATTTATTTATTTTTTTTCATCTTAATAATTTGAAATAATTATATAGCATTGAAAAAATTTACTTGATACAAGTTTTATACTTCTAAAAAGTACCCATTACGTGCACAGTAAATATGCACGCCGAGATGTATTTACTTGTTTTCAAACTCGAAATATTTGTGTCGTTAAGTTGTCCCGCCCGCCACAATCAGCAGCCTAAACCAGCTTGTCGCCAAATGGTGTAGAATTTATGAGTAATTTTTTAGCTGTGTGGTTGTTGGTGGAAAAACCGCTTGTGACCATAATTGCATTTGTTTTTGTTGCTTTATATATATAAGTGCATATATGCATACATATACATATGTATCTATACAATAGTACATACATATATATATGTATATCTTCATGTTTTTTTATTTAATTTTCGCTAACTAATTAAACAAATATTCAATTGCGACATGTATTAGTAACTCATGCATGCACCCAAATTTGCACAATCAATTGAATTTTGTATGCAATATGCGAATACAATATTTATATATTTTTATTTCATTTAATTTTTCTTTGCTATATTTTATGCGTCTCCACACCCTCTCTTTTCAGCTCTTCGGCCTCGCATTGATAGCTTTGGCAGCCCTGTCCTTCAATACTGCACCCAAAGTCTACATCTACTATCTATTTGTAGTGGGTGCTGTTAATTTCATAGCGGCTATGTTGGGTTGTTGCGGCATTTGCCAGGAGGATGTTTGTCTCACGACTACGGTGCGTATAAGTAACCAGCTGACAATGAATGAAACCTAAATTCTATACATATAAATGTATCTATTACATATCTATATACATATTTACTACATATATACATATACACATTTTAATAGCTTTATTTTCTATCCCCACACACGCCTACTATCTCTTAATTGCTTGTACATAGATATTCGCCTACTGTTTACATTTGATTAATTGTTTTGTTAGACACCTTTATGGTTATTGTTATTTTATATTTTTTTTTATTTTTATGTATTTTAATTTTTTCTCTCTTTAGTATGCCATCCTTATAGCGCTTTCATTGGCTTCACAAATAGTTGGCAAAATTTATGCCTCCGATTCGAATGCCATCAAGGAGTTTGCTGCCAAAGATGTGGAAAAGACGTGGCTGGAGGAAATCAAATTACCTGGTGCCATGAATAATACACAGCAAACGGTAAGTTTTGTTGTTTTTGGGAAGTGATAATGCGAAAGATTTAGTCTTTAGGTTAGTACGAAAAATAGTATTACGAAAGTCTAAATTGGTTAGCATCATTGATTTAAAATATGCGTGGAAAGGAGGCGAAATGAAGAGGTAGCGTTGTGTATTTGACTGTGAAATGAAGCGTTTTTCAGTAAGAGCTCTTCAACGTTTGTTTTTGAATAAAACACAAACGGTTTGACTTTTTTAACTAATTTTTTTTTTATTATCGAGTTTGAACATATACATTTAGGTATGAAATTCGATTTCTTTTGCATGACCACCGCGTGCACGTTTTACGAAGTCCAATCGTTGAACCCAATTTTCGACCACTCTTTTGCATAAATCGGCCGAAATTCCAGCAATTTCGCGTTCAATATTGGCTCTGAGCTCACAAATCGTCGCCGGCTTGTTACTGTAGATCAATGACTTCACATAACCCCAAAGAAAATAGTCTAGAGGCCATTCGACCGGTCCATTTCTGGAAATAATGGGCTCATCGAACTTACTCTTCAACAAATCAATTGTAGCGTGTGCTGTGTCGCTTGTGGCCCCGTCCTGTTGAAACCACATGTCGTCTAAGTCCATACCATTCAATTGCGGCCAAAAATAATCGTTTATCATGTCGCGGTATCGATTTCCATTCACAGTAACGTGGCGATCGTTCTCGTCAACGAAAAAATATGGGCCAATTACGCCGCCGGCATGTAAATCGCACCAAACAGTGATGGTGGATGCAACGGTGCCTCATGAATCACGTGTGGATTGCTTTCTGCCCAGTAACGCATATTTTGCTTGTTGACAAAGCCATTGAGCCAAAAGTGAGCTTCATCACTGAAGATGATTTTTTGGAAAAAATCTGGACTAAAGTAGCAGCAACAGAACGATTATTTTCATAAAAAATTTGCACGATTTGCAATCGTTGATCAAGTGTGTAGCGTTCCATGATGAAATGTATACTAATGAAGTTTACAAATGACAAGCGAAAAATAAAAAATATTGCGTCGTTCGCCCACCCAATCGGAAAAAAGTTGGAGCGCACTTATTGAAAAACGCTTTATTCTTCCTTTTCAATATACAGTTCATTAAACAACTTTAGCAGGCGGTCTTATTGACAAAAATATTTTTTTTTTTATATTTAATACAATGTACAACATTTCGTATACTTCATATACAAAAACCATATAAATCTAAATTACAAACTTAGCGCAAATTAAAAAAAAAAATTCAACAAATTTTTACTTTTTACTCAAAATTTTCAACCCATGGAATTAAAATTTTTAGAGTGGTTCAAAAATCGAGTGGATTTCTAAGCATTTTTTTTCTGCCGACGGTCCTGTACATTTTTCCCATCCAACGAATGCTCGCACGAAACCTTAATTTTCATAAAACATTATTAAAATTAAATAAGCAACAAATAAAATGTCAAAATGTGCTAATACGGAAACTGTAGGAACGCTCAGTTATGTAGGGTGTGCGTAAGAATATATTACATTAAAATCATTATATTACATTTGTCCGTCTCCTGGCACACGCTAAACTAGGATGAGATGAACCGTATATAACGCGCCGTTCATTGACAACTGATACAGCAATTTTTACCTATTATTTTGAAAATATTGCACTCCAGATGGCGCTGCTGACGAAATAATGCAAAACATTCAATTTATGGTCCGACTCAGTTCATCTTTATATAGCCAATACTAGCTGGATAAAAATAAATAGTATTCCACAAAAATTGTAACTTTAGGAGACTCTGGGGACGATATAATTCGAAAAATCATATTTCTGGTCCGCCTCACAAAAAATAATTTTTTTTTTTAATTAGCGCTTACACTCCTTTCGGGTGCTTAGCCCAGCTCCTCCTCCTACTTGTGGTGTGCGTTTTGATGTTGGAGAAACCTCAAATAAAGAAACCTATAGTTTCAAACCGACTCCGAACGACAGATGTTTTTTCATGAGGACCTTTTTCATTCCACAATTACACTCGGCCATTGCCTGCCGAGGGGTGACCACTATTAGAAAAAATTGTCTATCATTTTGGTGTTTCATGCACAGAAGACGTGTTTCGACAAATTGTATTTATGGTTCATTTTGAGTCAAATTCAGGAGGTGTGCAATTCAAAATATTCGTAAAAATTATATACATTATTATATACAAAATTACAATATACAAATTATATATATATTTATATATATTATTAGTTTTAATTTACATTTTTTTACCGCCGCAGCAATGGTATGTCCGGAGCCTAAAAAACTCCCCCCCACTCGGGAACCGCTTTCGCATTCCTTGAGAGTGGCGTTCCGCCTTTCTCATTACAAATGACTATACCTAGGTGCTTGTGTCCCGGTGTTCGTAGTCATAGTCTATTTTAATTTTCAAATTTCAAACTTTCTTTAATTACAAAAAGCCCTTTCGAGCTATTAAATGAAAGCTATGAATAATCTTTCTAAAAATTTACTTATACCAAAAACAATTTCAGTATTGATGAAAATAACTGATTTCACTTCATCATCAGCAGCGAATTCTTGTTTTTCGAGTCACTTTACATATTTGGCAGCATATTATAAATTTATTTTTATTTGGCTCGTGAGAGTGGTTAAGTGTTTCAAAACCGTATACATGAAACTTGTGTAAGGCAGTCAACTCAGTCACGAGGATCATAACATGCAAATGGAGCACACCTAGAGCCTATTTTAATCTTCTTTAATTGCATATTTAAAATTTTTAGGAGTGTAGCGCCGAAGCATGCGCTCTTAAGAATTAAATTAAAAATATTTATTTCGTTTTGGTAAATTAATTCACATCTTGATATCAATATCAACACTATAACATTCAGATGAGATAAAGTAAATGAAGTCAAAAAAAGAATAAATACGAGTACATTCAGTCAGTTACAGGTAAAAATCCATAATCTATAACAAACGTAATGTTATTAATTTTCTTCACCAAATATAATCAAAATCGCTTTTAATAACTTAAATTTTGCTTATATGGAAGAAAAATCCGGGTTAGGGGAATCTGCCATTAATCCACCTTCAATTTCGTCCATTAAAAAAAAAATTTCGAAAGAGTGTTTTATTCATTTCATTAAACGATTGCGCTTAGCTGTTAAGAGATTCTCTCAATGTAATGGTAATGTCAATAACATTTCACTTCAAATGTAATGTTATTAATAATAATTTTCTTCACTATTGAAAATATTTCAAGTACAATAAAAATCCCTTTAAATTTTTCTTCTTCTTAATTGGCGCTATAACCATTTACGCGATTTCGGTCGAGTTTAACAAAGCGCGGCAGTCGTTTCTTTCTCGTGCTAACCGGCGCCAGTTGGACACACCAAGTGAAGTCAAGTTCTTTTCCACCTGATCTTTCCAACGCAGAGGAGACCTTCCTCTTCCTCTACTACCACCAGCTGGTACCGCATCGAATACTTTCAGAGTCAGAGCATTTGTATCCATTCGTACGACATGACTCAGACAACTTAGCCACTGCATCTTTAATCGCTGCGCTTTGTCTATGTCGTCGTAAAGCTCATACAGCTCATTGTTTCATCGCCTGCGATATTCGAAGTTGCCAACGTGCGAAGGTTCAAAAATCTTGGGCAGAATCTTTCTCTCTAACACTTCAAGGCACACTTCATCGGATGTTGTCAAGTGCTATTTTGGACTAAGTAGGCAACTGAGTAGTAAAGTCTTTTCCTTATTTTATTTTTATTTATATGAAAGAAAAACTTGAGTTGTCGAATTCTCCATTTACTTATATCGATTTTCAAGCCTCAATTAATCCACCTGCAGTTGCATCTGTTAAAAAAAAGTACGAAACGATCAAATTAGGTATCAAAAGATAGAGTAGAAATAATTTTTTTTTAAACAATTAAAAATACGTGCACAAGTGTCACTGAAAAACTTTCAGTATAAGAATATATAATATAATATTTATTCAGTTATGGCAATTCTCTAGAGTTCATACTCGTAAGCCTTTGATCGATACCACTGAAGCAATTCCAATGGAAGGTGAGATTAATTATATTCACACTATTCATTTACTTATTTAATACTTATTATTATTAGTGGTTTTTACTTAATTATTTTTTTTTTCAAAGGCTTTATTAAATCCTTTCCTTGTTATTTGATTGCTCGTACTAGTAAATGTTCATGTAAATATTAATCTACAGCTTTATGTAAGCGCACGCTGTTAAGTTGACAGTGCTGTTGCGCTGTAGTGGCACTTGTGAAAGAAAAATCATTATGTGAAAGCTAAAGAATTTATTTTACGAAATCTGCATTGTTTCTATAATAAAATATACAGTCGTCACAATATTCAAAGTTTTGTTCATGTTTTTGTTGTAGTTATATTAAAATTATTGTAATAGAAAAATACGGGAGGATGCGCGCCCACTTAACAGTTGTGGTAATTTTGTTTTTTAGTTAAGTTAAATGAAATATAAATAAATTGGAATACTGAGTGTCGCATTTAATTTATAATTCTTTCGAAATGATAAGAACCTGTTTGTTAAAATGTTTAATAGGAGCTTGCATTGTTTTTTAAGAGTTCGTATTTGACCTTCACGTCCTCAATAATTCATTGTTCTTTCGCTACACATACATGTGCATATGTATGTATACCATACATGTAATTCAATTTTTTCATTAATCTCTTATTCATTATCATTATATTCCCTGTTTTTTATTTACAGTATCACTGCTGTGGCAAAATCGGTCCCAATGATTACTTTTCCATCGGACGGCTCGCTTATCCCGCTAGCTGTTACCCCAAAATGGTTTACAATCAAACCGCACTCTGGACAACTGGTTGCATCAAAGCTGCCGAGTATGAATTCTCCAGCATTTTCACTTACTCATCGAGCGGTGAATGGGGAAATCTTATTATCACGGTAATTACCATCTGTCTAAAAGTACTTTAATACTTACATGGCATGTCGAAGGCGTACATACATACATATTAATAATATGTAGGTGCAGTAATCCCATGCGCTTTATGGCGGTGATTTTGTTTTTGTTGTTTTTATTGCTAGAATTATTCGTAGAACGATAATTTTTAATCATATATTCGCTTGCTGTTACATCCGATTCTTTAATTGCTATTGTTGTTTTATTTTATTTTTAGGCTGTGATGCTGTTGTTCGCTATTTATCTGGTGATACGTTTCCGTAGTAAACAGCGTCGGTATGATTATTAAGCCGAATTTCACAAGCGTAACATATAGCTTTTATGTTTACTAAAAATGAATGTTAATTCGGGAAGATGAACAAAAAGCAAAAAAATATTTTCGCACTAAAAATTCGATAAGTCATCCAATAATTGAACAAAGCTTTAAATATGTACAATCCACATATGTATGTACGTATACGTGCATGTATTTAACGTACATATGTATTTTTCTATAGGCATTTAACAGGTTTTCACATGCCGAAATGTATTTACTATAAATTTTATTTATGAGTATGATTATACTTTTTCATTCTAAATTTTGTAATAAAAATAAATAATATTTGTTGTTATTCACTAAACTCAAAACGTCGTTTATTACTGCAAGAATTTTGAAGATATACATATACATAATTGGAGCATAGGGTATCGGCAAATTCTCTTCACCATCGAAGAGGGCTGTTTTTTGCGAGGGCTCTAAGTTCATGTCAATTCTTAACCAAAGACATCCTTACAGCCTGCGTTAAACGGCGCCAAGAGGTTAGTGTTACGCGCAAATTTCGTCCTGTCTGCTGGTAGGGGTTCCATGGCAGCGCTTTTTTGGCAATATTGTCGTCACCCTTCCTCAGGGTGTGGCCGATTTATTGCAATTCTTTTCTGCGGATTTCAATCGCCACATCGGATTAATTGGCCTTCCTCAGTAATTCCATGCTTGATATAACTCAAGGCCAGAAAATTCGCATTATGCGACGCAAGCAGCGATTAATGAACGTTTGCAGACGCCTTGTGATCATTGCGGTGACTTTTCTCGTTGGTCAGCCGTGTAGCAGGGCGAATTTGATGCATGCTTTGAAATTACGCAGTTTCATGTGAGTAGTTATATGATTGTTTTGCCATAGCAGTGCAAGAGTGCCGAACGACACTTAGGCTTTGCTAGTTCTGCTTTCAACGTCAGTCTCACTTCCTCCATCTGCGGCGATCATACGTCGCAAATAGCAAAACTTATCCACGTTTTAAAAAATTCACTCTTAAAGAATCTGATGAGGAGTAGTTCAGGTCTTCAATTGGAGATATACGAGGTGTATTCAAAAAGTATCGCGAATTTTGTGTTTTTTCAAAAATTATTCCTTTCTTCATTAAGGGGGCAGATACCTGTAAACGGCCATATATATTTTCCCTAATATGCATTAAAATTATTTCAAATGAAGAAGTCAATAAATTTTTTCAAAATTGGCACACAGTTTATTTATATTATACATTAAAATAATATAATTTCTTTTTTTTATTTTAATCATTTAAAATGGCGGAAGTTCGTAACGGGGCTTCTCAATCGGTGAGCATTGTAGCATCGGTGTCAGTGATCTGAATACAAAAAACCAAAATTGTTTTTTTATTAATGTCATAATTTCTATATGAATTAAACAAAAATGAAAAATGAAAAAAAAGTCGCGGATTAAAATGCTTAAAAAAATGAATTTCGGGGCGAGTTTTCCTACTATTTTTGATTCGAAAAAATAATTTTTCGAATTGTAAATTCACATAGAAAGTAATATCATAAAAAAGATGTGTGCAAAATTTTAGGGAGATCGGTCGATTCGAAAAATATAATATAGTTTTGAGAAAAACGCGTCCAAAGTTTGAATACAACGTAACTATACCTTTTCCAGCGCTCGAACGGAAAGAATAAAGTCGTCACGGTTGACGATCTATAATATAAGAAATACTTAAATTTACATTCTAAAAATGTTTGCCATGTTCTTAAAAGATTATATTAACATTTTATGAAAAAATAATTTTTTTTTTCGAAATTTTACAGGTATCTGCCCCCTTAATATCTATTTTGTCCCCTTCAAAGTAATCCCCCTGAGATATTATGCACTTGTACAACGTTTTTTCAATCTACGAAGCACTTCCAAAAATCATTTTTTTTATCTTGTTCAGCTCCTCGATGCCGTCTTTATCTCGTCAATCGTAGCGTAGCTTCGTCCTTTCATGGGCCTCTTCAGTTTCGGGAAAGGAAAAAGTCACAGGGAGCCATATTTGGGGAATACGGTGGCTGTGGCATCATTAGTGTGTTGTTCTTGGCCAAAACGTCGCGCACAAGCAACAATGTGTGAGCAGGGACGTTATTGTGATGCCAGAGCCAATTTTCTACACATCCGGGCGTTTCTGGCGGATTGCTTTGCGCGAATTGCGCTTAACTTGCAGGTAATATTCCTTATTGACCGCTTTACCCTGTGGCAAGAAGTCATGATGCACAACGCCCCTGCAATCGAAGAAAACGGTGAGCAAAACTTTTATATTCGACCGAACGTGCGGCCACTTCCATTGAGATGATTGAGCTTTGGTTTCCTCGTCATAACCATAAACCCACGATTCGTCACCAGTTATGACACTCTGGAGCAAATTTGGGTCGTCGCGGACAGAGTCAACATCTTATTAGCAATGTTCATGCGATGCTGCTTTTGGTCGAAATTGAGCAGCTTTGACACGAATTTTGTGGCGACCTGTCTCATGCCCAAATCATTGAAAAAAATCGAATGGCACGAGCCAATCGATATGTCTAGGTCCTCACAACTTCTCCAACGGTGATTCGACGATTGGCCAATGCCATTTTCTTCACTTCATCAATTTTTTCGTCTGTTGTTGAAGTTCCCGGGCGTCCGGCACGCTTTTCGTCGTTTACATCTTCTCGGCCTTCTGAGAAAATTTTGTACCACGGATAAACGTTGCTTTGGTCCAAAGTAGCGTAGCTTCTCCGTATGACACAGTCAACATTCGGAATGCATCCGCGCACTTAATTTCGTTTTTCACACAAAATTTGATACAGGTTCTTTGATCCACCTTTTTGAATAGGTAAAAATCGAAGACGAGCCGAAACACCGAAACACGTGCAGGCAAAGCAGCTGTCAACAATTAACTGAACATTTAAAATGGCCGAACTCGCATGCATGAGTGAGAGACATGAGCACCAACATATCGCCACAAAAAAATCGAAATTCGAATATACGTAACCTTCGAAAATACAAAATTCGCGATACTTTTTGAACACACCTCGTATTGTTGCATATTAGTCAAACATCTGCCTTCTAGCGTAATCCAAAGGCGATGATATTTCTTAAAATATCCAACTGCTGTCGATAACACAGGTTTAGAAATAACTAATGGTTTTTTTACTTAAGAACCAGGTCACCTAATTCCTGTAAAGTCAGCTTCTGAGTCTCAAAGTCCAGTTATCGCCAAATAATGGTTTTGGATTAAGAAAAATATGGGAGATCATACAAGTTTCCATTATCTGGAGATCAGAGAAAAAAAAATTGGGACAATAAAACATGTCAATAATGATAATGTCCACCATAAATACGTCCACAGGAGAGGTAATATCCGCCGAACAGCGGATTCATGAATGCTTAATTGTTGAGAAGGTTGTTCAGTAAAACTTTGCGCTACAGCAGCAATGTCTCAAAGAGCTTTCAGTTTTTCGTCTGCCAGTCAACAGAAATAGTTTCTTGAAATTTATTCACCAATCTTTGAATTGCCGTCTCATTCGGACGATTATATATATGTATATATATATATGATCAAGCAAACTTCGTAATTTTTTCGTCCAATATACATGTATATATATATATATATGCATACATCGGACTATTATTCTCACTGAAAAAATTACGAAGTTTGTTTGATCAAGTTTGCTTAAAGATCAACCATTTTCATAATAAGGGTCTCACTGTTTGTAGCAAGCCGTGATAAATTAACAAATATTCTCAACAAAGGGTGAACAACCTATACTTTAATACTTAGCAAATGATATACCAACAGTTGATCTTTGTTTACGTTCTTAGATAGTGCTGTTGCGTCTTGTACTCATTCATATTCGAGTAGTGCTTACAAAAATGTCATTACTTCAGAAATTAGGTTTTTGAAATTACACTATGTGACATTTATAGGTTCTTGAACTAAATCCTAAAATGCTACAAAGATACCCCTAGTAATTTCAATAATTTTAACGCGCCTTCTCTCGCGTAAAATTGTACATCTTTCTACATGAAAAATGTCAAAGTGGACTTAAAAAAGGTACCGCATAGGAATTTTTCACTACTGACATCTAGGCGTCTTTTTTGAAAGTCCCTTTACATTAATATTTATTACATATAAATCGAAAAATTTTAAATTTTTTTCCAAAAAATTGTTTTCTTTAGTGGTTGCCTCTCGGCAGACAGTAGCAATGTAGGTCCCTCCTTTAGTGAAACAACACCAAGACGCGGACCACAAACAAGAGGAGGAGCTCGGCCAAATATGTTTTTCTTAATTTTGGTGTTTCACCGAGATTCGAACCTACGTTCTTTCTGTGAATTCCGAATAGTAGTCACGCACCAACCCATTCGGCTATGGTGTCCGCCGAATTTACAACTTGTAAATTTGTACACGAAGCCCCATTTGTTATGCTTGTAAGGTTGTAGGCGATGGAACTGGATGACAAATTTTAAACTGGGGAGTACTGAGAAAGATTCAATCAAACCAGAGGTAAACAAGCACTCAAATTTGCTAAGCTGCCTTGTTTCAGGGGGGAACTGTAGGTTCTACTGAGTTGCCCATATTCGACGGACCCATCTGGCAACCCTGTATCTTTTGACAGAGACGTCAGATCGCTTAATGACATACCGTATTGGAAGCGTCAGTCCAAGCACATTTTTCCATGGAACAGTACACGCGAGCGTTCCCAATTCGTTGAAATTTTCATTCAACAAAAGAAGTCAATTATGAAAACTCAACATGCTTATAAAAAATTAAATAATTTGAAAAGTGCGCCCTCTAAGAACATCATTAAACGTTTGTACGAAAGGTACGACCAAGGCGATCGGAGGAGAATATTGCTTTTGTACGGGCCAGTGTTGAGACGTCGCCAAGGACATCCCAAAATCGCCGTTCTCAGCAGTTGGGCATTGTTCGGACAACTTTACAACGAATATGGGCAACCCAGTATTTGTGGTAGATAATTTAGCAACTATCCTACGTCCCAGTATACTTCGTTGTCTAAAGCCAAGACACACATAAGTTGTTCTTAAGTCCATGAACTATGTAATGTTATGAATAATATGTGAAAAGGCGTGTTTGTGATGAGAGTCGAATTGCCATAATTGCTTCAAAATTATTTATCCAATAGAAGTCACGGTTCAACTACATACTTACGTTGGTAAGTATAAACGGACTTGATGCGCTCTAGGCTTATCCTTTTGGCACAGTGGGCTTTGATTAGTTGCCTTTGTCTTTGTCAATTATAGGTAGCACTGTTTGTGCTGCAATCGAATCAAAAACTAAATGCCGTAGCCTAACTTCGCAATGCAGGTATTGCAGTCAATTATTTCTTGATGATAGTTCTCTCGTGATCGTTCATCTATAAAAAAGGGGAAAATTATATTCATACATGTAAATATAATATAATCGTGGTTATAATATGTACAACTGCATACTCGTACATTCGCTCATATTTTATTTCTTTTGTTCACAAACTAATAATAGACGACTGGCAAGGCAAATCAGAAATGGCAACTATGAATGCACTTGATTTATGTACGTGAGAAGTAATTTGTATGCAATTAAATAACTTAAGCTGTAATGTGAACATGGATTCATTTATTCCTAACAAATATTTACATACACATACATAATTTTTCTATTATTTTTATTACACCTGCGGTTCTACACAATATAATAAAACTATGTATGCGACCGTCGTGTATCCACATATCATATATTGAAATTGTTGTGAATGTGCCTTTGTAATAACTATTTTAAAAAAATTGTCTGTCAGATTGAATCCACTAATCTCCGTAACGCATCAACTGAATTTGGTGTATAAGAAGAGGCATTTTCTAATCAGAAGAAAGACCTTTTTGTGCTAAAAATACTACTATCTGGGTAATACTAGCGTCAAGATATTTCCGAAAACCTTATTTATGATCTTAATTATCCTATACTCGAAACATATTTAGATTACAGCAAATGCTTTTCCGGTGTTTCAAACAAATGTTGGCCGCAACGACCATCCGGAAACACCAGCTTTGAATGACTCGCTGGAGGACTTCGGTCGGTATCTCGTGAATAACTTTAGTAATGTTGGCTTCCAATGTCTCAATCGAACATTGGGGTTTTACATAACCCCACAAATAAAACTACAAAGGTGTAATATCAAAAAATCTTGGTGGCCAATCCACTGGTACAGCAATTTTTTTTATTGATGTAGTCAATAAACCAAAAATGGGCCTCATCGCTGAATACCATAAGTTGACCTAAGCGCGCGATGAACACATTTCACAGAGCGTTGATTTTCGCAATACAATTTTACGATTTGTAAACGGTTTTTTGGCGTAAGTCTTTCCATGATGAAATGTCAATAAATACTGAAAAAAATTATGTATTTAGTTAAACAGTAGTCACGCGTGATCTATCAGAAAAACTGTATTGGCGAAAGTACTTCCAATCTGATCACTCTTTATATGTACTTACACATATGTGTGGTGTGGTGTGGTTGTGTTGCAAAATACCCAGTTCTTGTTTATAACATACCCTATTAATATTTTTTCCGGTGTGGCATCCCTGGTTAAAGTTATAAAAAATGTACATTTTGAGAGCGCTCTCATGAGAAAAAGAGTTTCGCATCTGGTCATCTATGACGGCATCAGCAGAAGTTACACTCAACATTTTGCTTCGGATGGCTAAATCTTGTATTATACAATATTATTATATTTTTGGAGCTTATTTTATAACTTCGAGCGTAGTAAATCCTCGGGGCATCGATTTAATAAAGTTTTTTATAATATTTTGAATTGGGCTAAGGGCAGGTCAGGGCTGCAAGTAGTCATTCAAAACTTAGTATTTTTCTTGCTGCTAAAAACTCTCTTGCTTCGGAAGCATGGACGGCTACGTTATTAGGGTGGAAAATCCTCTTTTCATTGAAACTATCATCAAAAAAAGTACAATAGTAAAGTAGTTTGCCTTTGACACTAATGGTTGCCCAAACCATAACAGAGCCCCTTCCTCCACAGGAATTTGCGCTTTACTATATGTAAGTAAGTGCGGAATAATTTACGTTATGAGATACCGTTTTAAACATGCAATCAACTAAACGATATTGGGACATTTTTCCGTTATTGCTTTAGTAGATATCATCATAATCATCTTGGTTTTATAATTTTTTCGGGCGGTGTACTTACAATGTAAGAGAAATCCTCTAAACTTTTAACCGATATTCTCCCTCAGCCAGTCGGCTTTAATGATATTTCGGTATGATTTGTACGAGTTGATTTATTGCATTTGTTCAGAAAAAGTAAATATTTTGGGTTTAAAATGCCAAAGCTTTCAAAAAAATTGTCCCATGCAGCAGAACGAACTTTAAATGCAAAAAAGCAATTCCGTCCCTCTTAATAATGAGAATTGTTGATCATATGAAAGCATACCTGATATGGCTAATTAAGATTTGGGAATACCATATGCGCTCCTAGTATAGTATAGTTAGTTAGAAAATATACTTGTACTACGGTGTTTCTTGATTGAGAACAACATTTTCAAAAGGGTCAAAGTATTGTTCTGGCTCAACAAATCAGAAAAAGAAAAAATATCTATCAAACTAATATATTTTTTTAAGCGAATCAACTAATCGTTTAACGAAAAATTCACTTCTACTTTACGTCACCTGTAATTGAGAAGGAAAGTCAGTACGTCATTAAGCATCATCAGTCTTTCGTAAGTTATTTATAGATGTTTATTGTCACTCATTAGTCACTGCGTATAAAACACTTATGGGCTGTCTCTATATTTTGCTGTATTCGTAAAGAACATATTTCTCATTCACATATTAAATTTGTAAGTGTATTCGCATATGTGCACATTTCCTAGGTTATGCAGTAAATTGTATTATTAGATGACTATTATTATTTTGAACACAGGTGTACGAGTATATGATGCGATTTTGTTATTTGCTAATTAAGACTGTAATCATTTAACATCTACAAACTTCATACCTGAAATTCTAAACTTAGTTGCGAAATTGATATTTATGAGTTATTTTAAGTAAGTTAATAGCCCTTAGGTACCAATACCCATTTGAATGATCAAAACCTTGCCTAGCAAGGACATGGCAGCAAGGTGCACACCTTTGGTCATTCAAGGAACTCCTTTTCAACATTTAAGACCAGTTATCCAAAAAGCGAAAAGCTTCAATATTCCTTTGTCCAAAATGTTCGAATTGATTTTAACAGAATTAGACAAGAAAGGCCACAACATGAGGGGTCCATATTTGATATATGTAGGTATTAGCGCTCCAACGGCCGCCATAGCGGAATGGTTGAAGCGCGACTACCATTCGAAAGTGTGAAGGTTTGAAAACCCGGGCAAGAAACACCAATTCATAGAAAACGTTTTTTCTAATAGCGCTGGGGGCCCCTGAATTTAGAAGTCCAGATTCCCGGAGAACTCCAGATACTAAGTAAAAATTGTAAATTTTATTTGTCAGCATTTCTTTAGTTTCCGAACGTCATTAGCACTGTGCCTAAATATTTTGCAAAACTCAAAAAAAGTCAAAAATGGTTAAAAGGACTGCATGAATTACTCAAAAAAAAAGTTCGAGTAATGTGCATCGAACAAGTGTGCGCGTACTCGTTGCTCATTTGCTCGGGCTGTTTGAAAATGTGTGAGTAAAATCGAGAGCTCCATAATGCACACAAGTATAAAGGTCGTCTACATAACAATTGGAATTCTACTATATATCAGAGCCGAAAGAAAGAACACTTTTTTTCTTGAAACGACGCTCCCCAAAAATGGAGCCTTCATGGAGCTCCTCTGAGCGTTCAATTTTCAATATTCGATTTTTCTGTTTTCAAAACTTTGTTCAACGAAAAGCGAGCCATTTTATAAATATCAAGAATTTAGCTAAATTTTTATAGCAACGCGTAAATTATTTTAGCTGTCAAAGTAAAAACAAAAAAATCCATAGTTTAAGATAGTAATAAAGGTCGTAGATTTTTTGAGCGTTTGGATAAAAATTTGAGAAAAGCCATTTCACTTTATGTTGCTCTCCAATCACTAATCAACTATGACCGTCATTCCATCTTCGTTGCAGTTTTGAACTTTTTTGTCGTTCAAGTCAAGTATTTGGCAGCCAAAACCGGAGACTCTTCACGTTTTGAGGGTTAGGTTAGGTTTGATCTTAGCAAAGCCCTAGAGGATCACTGATTTTTGCTTATCTAAGATCCCACAAATTGTGGAAAAATTGTCAACCTTCGTCTAGCTGGAGCATAAAATATGAAAAATTGATTTCCCTCTCTGCCTGGCAAGTAATATATTTTGGGTTAGATGTTTTTAAGCTTAACTTGCACTTATACAAGGTTATATGTATTATAATAATACTAGCGTACCCTCGCCCGCTTCGCTAGACGATAAATTCAATGATTTGCTGAAAGAGAATAAAATTAATACGAAACAAAGCAAATTCTTTGATACAATTTCATTCGAACTTTATTGTAACACTTTTTGGTAGACAACGTTTTTGGTTTTTTCATCTTTCGCGTGAATAATGACGATGGTTTGCCAACTCGTGAGCAAGCTACATACAATTGTCCATGAAAAAAAATTGGGTATTCTAAATTAATACCGCACATTTGTAGAGACTGTCCTTGCGCCTTATTAATTCTCATAGCGAAGGCAAGGCGAATAGGAAACTGCAAACGTTTGAAATCGAATGGTAAATCCGCCGGAATAAGTAGAATTCAGGGTATCAAAATGTCTTCTCCTTTGTACTTCCCTTTTAAAATTGTTGCTTCGATAACGTTACCCATTAGCTTCTTCACAGCGAGTCTGGTACCGTTGCAAAGTCGGGGCACATTACTATTGCGCAGCATAATAATCGGTGCTCCAATTTTTAATCGTAAATTATGAGGTGGTAAGCCTGGCAAATCGAGTGAGTTTAAGAATTCAGTTGGATAATTTACGACCTCATCTTGATCAGTAATAGTGTCCATTGACTTACTTATATGCAACTATGTCACCAGGTATTTGATCTAAAATAGCTGAATTTATATCATTGACGTCCTTATTTTTCCCAGCTAAAATTGCTCTTTCGCTGAGTCAATCATGGTTTTTGTAATGTTGAACTGTGTTTGGAAATACACTCTGTATCAATGCCTCTTTAGACTGTGCAAAAGTGCAGAAATTGTTAGGCAATGTTATCATTCCTGTTGTTTTTGAAAAAAGGTGTATTTTTTTGGTTAAAAAGTGTTTTTGAAGTTTTGAAAAACACTTCGCTCTAACAAATTTCTTCTCAGTTAATTGCTGAAAATTAAATATTTTGAAAAAACTATTTTTTTTTTAATTTAACGTTTTTGAGAAAATTTTGTTCTTGAAAAAATTTCATACTTTTGTAAAAGTTTAAATTGATTTGTTAAAAAAGATTTTTTCCGCTTTGAAAAACACCCCCTCGAAAAAATGTATTCTCTATTAATAGTGGAATATGAAATGCTTTGAAAACACCATTTTTTTTTTAAATTTTGTTTGGTTTTCAGAAAATTTTGTTTTGAAAAAATTTCATACCCTTGAAAAAGTTTTATTTTATTTTATTTGTTTAAAATTTTTGAAATTTTTTTTTTGTAATTTTAGAAAAACACCTCTTCGAAGAAATTTCTTTTATCTTTTTGAGGAAAATTTGGTTTTGAAAAAATTTCATGCTTTCGAAATTTTTTTATTTTACTTTATTTCTTCAAAATTTTTGAAAACCATTTTTTTTATAATTTTCGAAAAACACCCCTTTGAAAAAATGTTTTCTATGTGTCATAGTGGTATTCCATTAACTTTTAGGATTATAGTCAAATAATTACAAATATCTACGCTTTCACAAATAGCAACAATAAACAAATTTCCTCAAAACCAAAAAAATTACTTTTTTTCTAAAAAAATTCTAAACAAACAACGTAATAAATTTAGAATTTTGTGTTCACGAAAAAACAGTATTGTTTTTATTGTATTAACTGAAAACCAAAATGTTGCAAAAAATCAAAACAAAACTAAATTATTTTTTTGTGCTCATTTGGTCCATATGTTCCATAAAAAGTTGATATGGTAAATAATATGCAGGGTCTGATACACGCAAATTTCCATTGACCATTATAGTGACAAAATTATCGATCACCAATTCCAACAGGATTTCAAAATCAGAGTAGGAATGAGTTGTTGTGTGGTGTACTTCTGAAAAAATGAGAAATAAACAAAATAAATCTAAAAATTCGAATTCTAACTTTATCTTGTGTATGTTCTTATTACCTTTGAATTTTTCCAATGAAGCACCATTCATTTTAAATTTTCCAAGAATTTTTTTTATCATTTCGCGTTTCTTTCCTTTTTCATTCGATTCCAACATTTGTTCATAGCCGAAAACATCGTTTGCAAACGCATTCATTTCCATATAGAATTGGTCAAAGAAAGCATTGCTCAATTGAATTGAAACATTATTTTCATAAATACTTAGGGCCTTAACTAATGCACCTTGGTACATACCTAACGCAGATATTCATCGCGACCTTGACATCGATACTATTGATGAAACAATACAAAGCGCTAGCAGAAGACACATAAATATACTATTAACGCATACAAATCCTATGATGAGAAGACTACCAAATAAAGAAAAATCTACTCAAAGTCGGCTTAACCGTCAAACACCAACAGATCTTGCAAAATCCTTGTAATCAATTGTCAACTAATCGTATATGTCATTGTTTGTTAACCACTTGTTTTTAAATAATATGTATATATTTCTTCTAAATGAGCTTGGGGGCATTGGCCCTTCAATATCACTCTCATTCCATCTTTTTGTAAATCAAATTACTTATTGTCTAACGACAGGTGTAATATTTTATGGAAGAAATAAAAAAAAAAAAATTTCATTCGAATCATTTGAAATTTCTGTATACAATAACGAAAAATTCAAAAAAAGTTGTACACATAAAATGAATGTCGATTCGAAACTTACTTTAATCTAAGAATCGAGCAAGTTTTGTTTTGTACAATATTTTGATTTTTTCTTTTTTTTATATGAAGAAAATATTTAAAAGAAATTTTTTTTTGCTAAAAACCTTCCCCTAGTGGAGCCCTATAATATGAAAAAAGAACGAATAAAATTGGCCTCGTATCGGCCCAAAAAAATGCGTGCAAACGAACATCATTTCATTTTTATATATATAGATGTATATATTTCTTCTAAATGAGCTTGGGGGCATTGGCCCTTCAATATCACTCTCATTCCATCTTTTTGTAAAACAAATTACTTATTGCCTAACGACAGGTGTAATATTTTATGGAAGAAATAAAAAAAAAAAAAAAAATTTTCATTCGAATCATTTGAAATTTCGGTATACAATACATTTCTGTATCACAATACAAATACAAAAAATTCAAAAAAAGTTGTACACATAAAATTACACATAAAATGAATGTCGATTCGAAACTTACTTTAATCTAACAATCGAGCAAGTTTTGTTTTGGACAATATTTTGATTTTTTCTTTTTTTTATATGAAGAAAATATTTAAAAGAATTTTTTTTTTTGCTAAAAACCTTCCCCTAGTGGATCCCTATAATATGAAAAAAGAACGAATAAAATTGGCCTCGTATCGGCCCAAAAAAATGCGGACAAACGAACATCATTTCATTTTTATATATATAGATTTAGATAATTTATAATTAATTTGGTTACATGACATGATGTTCAAAAAAAAATCTTTTTTTTTTTGTTGCATGTCCACTTTTTTTAAATGTTAGTTCAAGCGTCCATTTTGTACGTTTTTATTTTAAGGGGTATGCCAATAGTCAGGGCCGTAGAGAACATATCCGGGCCCCGGGGGAAATTGCAAATGCGGGCCCTTTCCAATTACGTCTAATTCATATAAATACGTATAATCTCGAGTCCGGGCCCCTCTGAGAACTCCGGGCCCGGGGGAAAAAGTACCCGACTGACTTAGGATTAAAGCCGCAGTTAGTGGTGCAGTAACCATAACCATAGCCGTAACATTACAGAATGTGTCGATTAGTGATACCATAACCATAAGCAGGTGATATTGAAGTAGAATGAATGACAACATTTTCATTTTGTTATAAAAACACAGATTTGTTTCCATTAATTTTTCGTCGTTCAAGTCAAGTATTTGACAGTTACGGTTACGAGGAAAAACCAAAATTCGGTTATCGATATGGCATTATGATGCGGCACCTATAATCGTTTACATTGATGCCCATATGTTTGAACAATTGATTGCTATGATTACAGTTATGGCTAAAGTACGACACTACTAATTGCAACTTAATATGGGATACGAGTGCATTCAGAACTAAGGCGATCTAACTGACTTCTATATAGGCTATATTATGGAAATCTACGTATAGTCGAAATACGTGGGAAAGTTGTACTTATGGTATGACTTGGATCATTTCTAAATTAGTTATTCCGCCTACTTTCTCTTTTATCACTAAGCCCAATAATCTATACGTTTAGTTACTGAAAAATACATGTTTTTTTATGCAAATGTAAAAAAAATTCTAATTTGAAAAATTTTTCGTGTTTATACTTCACGTAGGTGAAGTCGCGGGCAACAGCAGATTGATACATACGAGCATATAAAATATAAAAAAATGTCATTAAAATAATTTGAGTTAATAATTATTATCGTGATCCACACTTCTCGTACGTAAAATAACTAAATTTCCGTTAGAAAAAATTCAACATTTTGAAATTAACGACAATTTTTATCAAAAAAGCTTTTTTACTCACCGTGGTGAATTAAAGTTTATTTGTGAGCTCTTATATGTATGTGTGTATGGATTTACACACGAAAAGCTCTCTTTGTGCCCAGGGTAAATTAATCAACGAAGACACTGCAGTACATAAATTGTATTAAAAGCAAAATGCGACTTCTGGTAAGCAAATATAATAGGGAAAACTGGCATGGAATAAGAAAACGTGCCCAGAGTTTTATTTGAAAACAAATTTTAACGGACAACTTAAAAAAATTATTTATATACAGATTATAATGCTGGTTGACATCGATGTTAGGCTTGAAGTCTAAATCTTGACTAATAACCACATTGTATAATTTTCTCATCAAGACTGTTCTATTGCGTCGGACAAAAGTTTAGAGGATGTGGCGGTTGGAGAAGTTTTTGAGAGAAATATTCTAAGAAATATGTATGGACCACTGAACGTTGGGGACGGCGAACATTTCAGACGATGGAACAATGCGGTGTTTGAAATACGCAGCAATATAGACATACATACATGTGCCACACAAATTTAATCAAGAAGGCAGCTGATTGGCTGCTCACATGCGACTAACAGTCAGGAAAGTAAATATTTACTCCGACAGCCAAGCGGCCCTCGGGTTAGTGACGGTGCATTCGAAACTGGTCAGGGAATGCCTTACCTCACTTTTGACTGCGTCCGAATTCTTTGACAAAAGCTTCATCTGGGTTCCTGGTCACAGCGGGTCCCTGCCTACCTGCGGTCTGCTCAGCGAGCGTTGGGCAAGTACACAAACTTGTAAGTTCGCGAAATTCTTCTGGCCACGTGTGGACTGGGGGCGCTTTTGATTTTCAAATATCTCAGCTCTCGAATCTCGTGGGTTTTCTCACAGGTCACTATGTGCGAGGAATACATGCTGTGAGACTTGGAATTACACCAAGTCTTTTTTGCGCTGTATGTTTAGAGGATGAGGTGGAATCATCTCAGCACCTTCTCCTTAGCTGCCCCGCTCTGGCGGGGCTAAGATCTAGGCATCTTGGCTCTTACTTTTTTGCTACGCCAGCTGATATAGCTGGCGTTGACATTAAAAATGTGATGAATTTCATCAGCAGCACAAAGCGCTTGATGCAAACGCAGCACAGACATCGTTCGTAATCCACACACTCTAAACCCATCCTCCTAACCATCCCAGCACCAGCTCTCTCAAAAAGTATTTCATGCGATATCTACTGCAGACGGCAGAGGAAGAGGAAAACATTTGTCCCTATGTGTTGGAAAAACCGTGTGGAAAAGAGCTCACGTTGACTTGGTGTTTCTAATTGACGCCAGTTAGCACGAGAGAAAAGAAACGATTAGGTAACTTTGATTTTTTTATTTCCATTATGAATTATTATCTTTTAATATTGTATAATATTAACAATAAGTAAATGGTGTGGAAGGTTGGAATTATGTAGTGTCCCTTCCCTTTGCAAGAGAGCATTATTGGGTTTTGTGGTATTTAGTTATAATTTTTTGTTTGGCCAAGCTCCTCCTTCTATTTGTGGTGTGCGTCTTGATGTTGTTCCACAAATAGTTACGAACAAGATCTGTGGCTGTTTTGCGCTTTGGTCTTCTTGGTTAAAGTTTCATTCCCGCTATTGGTCTCATTTTTAGCTTTTTGTGCTATAGTATTCGCAAGATATGCCCATTTCTACTTCTCTTAATTGTTTCAGTGACTGTGTCTATGCCGAGGTCGTGGTAAATTTCGTGCGTTTGTGATTGTTCTTAGCAGATTGACTTCTCGGTATAATTTGTAGGCTTGATTTACTGGCAGTCCGCCTTTCTCGTCCGCATGCCTATATGTTTTGTTGAGAAGAAAACGGTGTTCGAGGATGTGGAAACTTATTTCTAAGCCACTTTTATATATCATAGTATATAACCCGACTTGGTTCATATCAAGAAAGATTTTAAATATTTATGTGAAGATAAATATTTTTGAAACAATTTGCTTGCAATCTGCAGAATCTACAAATTGTTAAGACGGTGCAGAAATATATTATTGATTCGTTGCTCTTCTGGGGCGAGCTCATGGTGCATCTGCATTTTAACCTCATTTTCTATGAAAATAAGGCTTAACACCTTTCTAAAATCCAAAATTTCAAAATATTTTAAATATAGTTTTATAAAACACCGTACGACAGAATACGAATAAAACTTTCCATAGCTCTTTTTCAATTGCAGTAAAAGTTTTTGATTTTTCACCAACATATCCAAAGAACTCGAAAGTTTCACTCATGACACAGGGCTTCAAAAATTTATTATAAATTCATAAAAATATATAACATGGGTTTCTAATGAAAGGAGGAAATTGAAAAATATTTTTTCCCATGCAAATAAGCCTTTTTAATGCAAGCGAAAAATGAATTTTGAATTAAATATGTATGTATAGATATACTAGGTTGTTCAATTAGTTTTGCGGTTCAGTAAAAAACCCCATTTTGAAATACACTTTATTATTCAGCATAGTCTCCCTGAACATCGATACACTTGTTCCAATGGGATTCCAATTTATGAATTCCATCCCTGAAGTGAGGGTCTGGAAGAGCTGCAAAATACGCTTCCCCAGCTGTTATGGACTCGTCATTTCATGAAAAACGCTTTCCACTCATGCATTTTTTTTAGATTTCAGCCATTGTCAAAATGATCTTGTGACGTTGTTTGACATTTATTAATTGCGAGTAATACACAAACAAAGTTCTTTTCGCATCCCAAAAACCTGATGAAATATTTATGAAATAATTTTTAGTGCTGGAAATCTTTATTTAGAGCTTCCGCGCTCCGTTGTTTTACTGCAGCGAAAGAAATTTTCAAAGAAATTGAAGGGTAAAAATTTTAAAGAACATTTTGAGAGTGTTTGCAAAGGGGGTAATTAAGAATAAAAAACATTTTTAAGTTTCTCCTCATATTCTCATTATTTTGAATATTTTTGTATTAAATTATAGCTAATTGTCCAACATAGGTGGACCACGGAGCCCACTTGCGGGATAACTGGACAGGTTTGGCCTAGAAGGAATCTGGAGAAAATGGGCAACCGTCAGGGAAAGAAATTGTAAAAAATCCACGGAATTTTTCAGCAACTTAAAACTTGCATTTTATTATACTAAAACTTAATAAGCGAAAAAACGGCCTACCAAAAATTTTTCTAGAAACTCTAATTAAAAGTCATGGAGTTGTGGAATTTTCCTAATTTTTGAATATAGTTTAAAACTGGACTTCAAATGGGTTTTGTTAAATAATAAGCTATACTTTAATATAAAATATAAACAATAAAAAGAAAATTCAAATAGTCAAAACTGGTCAAAATGTTGATGCGGTATCATTTGTCACTGATCGAAGTCCCTGTAAAAAATAGCCTGCCAATTGCAGTCGTACTAGAATACAGTCATAGGTAATAAATACAGTCGCAAGGTTCATAATACTCGTACACATTTCTTTCCAAACTTTCAAAGTGCAGTATTTCAAGTCAATTAAATGTCTATTGCTGTCCACTAAATGTCAAATAAACAAATTAAATTTCCCGTTTCCGCTAATAGATATAAATAAGGGATATTTTGACGACAAATCACCATTTCCAGAGCACAAAAGTTTGAAGAGAAATCAAACCTCAACCGCGAGAGCAGCCAACAACAAATGCCTTAATGCGCATGTCTAACTTTTATAAGGATATTCAGTGAAATACCAAATGAATATACAGAGCAGCATCCATCAAATCAAATGTTGTGCAATGAAGTAAAGCATGTAAATAGTACACATACATGTGCATACTGGGTATAGCGAATCGTCTGAGGGCGAGACGATAATTCACTAAAATACCAGCAGAGTGTAATACACATATCAATACACTCACACACATTTGATACTCTCCAACAATACAAATAGATGGGATATTTGGAATGTAGGACAGTTGTAATAGAATTTTGGTTGATGAGTGGATTTCTTTCGCATGGATTTCTTTATACGCACCAGCAGCAGCACAAGTTTGAAATTGTATGTGAAGCTGTGAGAGATATGAAAGAAGGAGGGATAGAGAAAGAGAGCTTCGTAATGTAATAGAAATAGTAATGTGGACAGAAGAAAATAGCGGCAAACAAATATTACGAAAAGCCGTCCAATGGATGACAATTATTTTCAAAGGTAATGAATGACAAGTACTAATGACGCTGAAAACGCCCCCAAAATTACGAAACGAAACGTTTAGAGTAAAAAAAATATTATATATTTTTTTGTTATTTTTGGCCTAAGAAAATTTTAATAGCAAAATAATATATTATTGTTTGTTTTTAAATGTTTTTTTTTTTTTAATTGTTTAGACAACTTACTACTGTTATTTAATAACTTTTTCTATCTTACGCAAGTTGTAGTTTTTTCAGGATTCCTACAAAAACTGTGTGAATATTTTGTATTTATTAATAATTCAAAACTACATGAATTGAGCTTCGAATTGCTCCCACATCCACTGCATTCATCGGATTGACCTCTCAGCGACTACTGGCTGTTCGCAGGCCAAAAAAATATGCGCGCCGGTAAGAAATTTCGCTCGAATAAAGAGGTTACCGTTAAATCTGTGGACTATTTTGAGACAAAAGATAAATCGTTAAACAAAAGTGGTATTGAAATGTTGGAGCTGCGCTAGAATGATTGCGTTGTGCTTGATGGAATTTACGTTGATGAATAAAGCTAACTTTGAACAAAACAAATAGAATAAAATATAATAATATATGGGTTAATTACAGTCAACCATTAGTAGGAGCGAAAAGCTGTTGATTAATATTAATCTGCTAGTTAACTTATGAAGAACTGTTATCAAAAAATTTTATTGTTTGTTATTTTATTGAAGGATATTAAAAAAAAAAACCTTTTCTATGGTATATTTCTTTTATTTTCTTGACTTTATGCCCGTATGGCTATGATGAGAATTTCAAAAAAAAAAAGTAACGTTAGCATTTTTCGCGAATTGTTACGATAACATGTAATGTAATAATTTGTGTCATGTAATTTTATGTTATCTAATGCCTAAAAGAATAATTTTTTACTGCTGGGTTCTAACTGAAATTTGAGGTTCTTTAAAGGATCCCAACATAATGGTGAACAACAAAAAACACAGATTTACCATCATTGAGCAATGCTATTGCGTATATAACGATTTTCTCATGAGAAGTACTGTTGGTGTTCTCGTTTGGAAAATAAATATAAGTAGAAGGAGTCAAAGTTTAGAAAATGTTACGTTTTTTGACTTGAAGATTAATTTTCAACAATTCATAGCCCCGGTTCTGTTAAAGCTCGAAATTTTATTTTTATTTAATTTTTTAAGGTAAGCATTGTCATAATTTTTTTTTAAATATGTTTTAGAACTTTTATTCAAATGAGGCATACATATATCATACTGAAGGGTAACTCTCCAAGAATACATTTTGGTGTTTTTATTTTAAAAAATGTTATTATTTAATGTTGATATCGCCCCTCCCCCGAAACGCCGTTTTTTAGAAGATACTTGCGATGATCACGGTAGCGCATGAGCAGCTGAACTGAAATCCAAAAAATTAAATGATTATTGTAGAAAAATGTTTTTTAGTGAATCTGAACGGTTTATTTACCCAAAAACAATTTTTCTCGATTTGAAAACAGCTTTGCACCAAAAAACGATTTTGAGGGGTTGAAAAATTACAAAAAAAAAATTAATTCCAGCGAACTATGCAAATATTTATAAAAAGTGAACTGTTCAGATTCACGAGGTTGTAACATCGAGTAATTAAAAAAAAAAGTTTATACAAATCGATCAAACAGTTTTTGATAAATAATGATCACCGCGACGGTAATTTTCGAAAAAGACGACTTCGAGATAATCGCGTCTAAAGTTTTGCGTGCACTTGCGTGCATTTATGGATAAGGTCGCGCGCTTCCACGGTCTGTAACTTTCGTTCTAGTGCTCTGATCTTTATGATTTTTTGAATTTATATTTTTAAGATGATGTACTTTTAGAATATGCCATAAAAAAGTTTTTGATTTTTTAGTCCAACCCTTAATAGGGAAATAATAATGACGAATAAATGAAAATAATGATAATATCATTTGGCACTACAGCTCTGTGGGAGCTTTTGCCTGCTGCGCAAAATGTCTCCATTTGACCCGATCCGTGGTTGTTTCCCTCCAATTGGTGATCTTGAGTTTCCTCATGTCGTCTTCTAGTTCGTCAATCCATCTTGATCACTTGAACAATTCCCCTCCTTCTTTTTTGGGCCATCAACAAATATTTTGTTTTTTTCTCGTTAATTCTCAATCCAATTTAACCTGTTGCCTTTTCTATGTCACAGAAAGGGAAATTATTACTACTATTAAAAAAATGTATACAACCAAGTCTCTTTTAAGGTAATATGAACAGAAAAATTATCCCTTTTCTTTATTTTTAAAACTTAAATTTATTATTGTACAAAAACAAAACGAAATAGACGATATATGTATATAGGAAAATCAGGTAACAAAAAACTTAAAAACTAACATCGATATTTGAAAAATCATCGATCACACGAGCCTGCTCCTCTGGATGATGAACCGATTGACCAGGTAAGCGTTCATATTGAGCTGAAGTTAAAAATATTAAATTATTAGTTTTTAATAATATTACATTGTAAGAAAATTTTTAAAACTAATTACCAATGATCTGCTGCCTAATAAAGTCGGGGTTTTGGCCATAAGCAATGCATAAGAAGCAGGCGGCAAGGACGAACAGAATCTACAAAAATTTGGAATGGTATATAAAAATATCAAAATTTGCTTAATCAAAAGCCAAAATTATATTTAAAAAATTTAACTATTTTCTAACATTTCACTAGGCCCATCTGTTTTTTACGAAATGATATGCTCTTCAAAAAATATTTTTAGTTAGTTTAGTGTCATACAAACTTTGCTTAAAAAACTTTTTTCATTGCCTTTTAAATTTTATGCCATACAAAACTTACCAAGAACTTCTGCATTGTGTTTTCTAAGGTTTTGTACTGTTGCTTTGAGTTTTGAATGGTAACTAATAAAATTTTGCCTGCCAAGCTGAATTTTTATACTCTCACGGGAGCAAAGAAATAGGAACAAAAAATAGTAGTTCGTTTTGAATTTTAGAATCGCTCTGTTTTGTTAGTTTTAATTATTTGTGTTGTTGCTGGCTGGAAAGTTAATCATTCATCAAAGTGAGATGGATCCATTTTACTTGATCTTTTCTTATATTTTCAATACTAAACAGCGACACAGTGAGAAATAAAGGATAGTAAAATTTGTAGCTATTTATGTGGCAAGAAAAGTTTTATTTTTTTCAAAAGCTATTGCTTTCCAGTGGCTTAAGTTTCCACTTAAGCTGTTGATGTAAGTAGAAATAGTTGCAGGCATCAATTTAATACCGTTATTCCTCCTATAGGTTAACATATAAGCTACTAAAGAGTTAAGCGTGGCTTGAGATATCTACACTCATTTTGGGCTGCTTCAGAAAAAGCAAAACTATTAGATTTTTTTTTTGCTTTTTGATTGTCGTGGTTTAATATGCCCTTTACTTAAGTAAACTCTTACGGTAAAACTTAGAAGCAGAAAAAAATATACTTGTCCCTCTCTGATAACGCATTTGGATTTCTCTAGTTTTAGATCCCTGCAGGGATGATAGACCGCAAGGTTTGGCTATCCGAAGCAAATTTGTGAGCGTAATTTCGACTGCCATGTCAGCGGGGATTCGGCAATATATAGAATTCTGCGCTCTCAATTTTCAGTTATTTACACACTCGTCCAATTGGTCGTTGTTCAGGTGGTAACGAAGGGAAATGACCGGATGTTACTTTGATTTTTTGTTCGTATATCACCAACTCAATATCTGTTTTTTCGTAAATAAACCGCTGCCATAGCCTCAGTTACATCAGGAAATCAGTTGATTCCTTCAAAATCGCATAGAGCCGGTTAACGATCTGCTGTTGGTCACACTTCTGCATACTGTGCATCGTGTGATCGTGAGAGATTGCCGCTTCATAGCCACTGCATTTCATAACTATACTGCAATGGCTTATTGAGAAGTTTTGACTATTCATTTATTTATTTATTAATTTCTTATAAAATCTTGGTTTACAAAATAATAAAGATCATAGTAATCCAAGTTTCAAACTTTGTACACAATTTATAGAAATACAATATATTTTCACCGAAATTTCACAAGTTTCAGTCGGAATTTTGTCACAAAATTTCGAAACACAGTTTTATAGCCTGTTTTTTTTTTTACTATAACAATAAATAATGCGTTTACAATTTTTAATTCTAATTTAAAAGTCGGAAATTTTAATGTAAATTGTTCCAATGTTTCTAATTTTTGTATGAAGGTTGAGTCCCAATCTCAATTTATATGGTTTTTGTTAGACAATTAGCTATACTTTTATAAAAAAAATTATTAACATAAAAGAAGTCTCAAAACTGGTCAAAATCCTGAGATGCTATATTTTTCGCGGCGTGCATATTGTTAAAAACTCCTCCGTCTAAGAAGAAGGTATAAAATGTCATTTTGCCACCATTTTACATTAGAATAATAAATACTTTTTTTTAATATTTCAATGTATAATAATATATGTACATAAAAAAATATGGTAAAGGGTGGTTAAGCTTTAAGGGCCGATGCTGATTTTAAATAAAATACAATTTTTTTAGATAATTAGTACAATTTCTCTTTTTATGATAATACTGGTATGGCTCAATTACGCATGGAATAAAATATCGGCCAAATGGCCGCCGTGGCCGCGGCGGCACACCTCCATCCGATAGTCAAAAGTGTCGATGACGCTGAGACATAATTGAGGTTCTATGCCGTTAATGTGCCGAACTATCTCATCCTTTAGCTCTTGAATTGTTGCTGGCTTATCGACGTACACCTTTTCTTTCAAATAATCCCAAAGAAAGAAGTCCAACGGTGTCAAATCACATGATCTTGGCGGCCAATTCACATCGCCGCGACGTGAAATTATTGGGCCATCAAATTTTTCGCGCAAAAGAGCCATTGTTTCGTTAGCTGTGTGACAAGTGGCACCGTCCTGTTGAAACCACATATCGTCCACATCCATATCTTCCAATTCGGGCCATAAAAAGTTCGTTATCATCTCACGATAGCGAACACTATTCACAGTAACTGCCTGACCGGCCTCATTTTGGAAAAACACGGCCCAATGATGCCGCCGGCCATAAACCGCACCAAAGAGTCACTCTTTGTGGGTGCATAGGTTTTTCGGCAATCACTCTTGGATTATCATTCGCCCAAATGCGGCAATTCTGCTTATTGACGAATCCACTGAGGTGAAAATGTGCCTCATCACTGAAGAGGATTTTCTTCACGAAATGAGCGAAATGCTTTTTGATTTGAACGCCCGTTTTCATAATAAGCCTGAATAACTTTAACGCATTGCTCGATTGGTTCAAATTGCGTTAGTCTGAAATTGAAAAATGTCAAATGAAATGCAGAAAAGAACTTGAAGTTTAGGTGTGGCTCACATTCAACATCGGCTTTTGAAATTGAACCACCGTTTAGTATTTTTCCATACTCTCAAATATATGAAAGCTACATATTTTTTCGATATTACCCTTTTAAGTAACAGATTTTTCATATAAACGATAAAGTTATTTTTTTATTTATTTCTTGTTGTGTACTTTAATATTCAATTCGCTAATCAATTCAGTTTTTGCCGGCCGGAACTTGAAATACCACTTGGGTTCAGTACAGGAAACCCGTTGCGTTCGCATACTTAAATACTCGCACAGAAATTGTTGTGATACACAACGTACGTAATTAGCATAGATATGCACATAATTTAGACGGCTTATTCTTTTAATATCTAAATTTATGTATTTTCAATACATAAATATTTGTTTATTTTTAAATTCGGGACTATCAAGTGTTAATTCGATGAAATTCCAAAGAAATGACCAGAACAGGGGAAAAGTGATGTGTTAACTTAGATTTTTTTGAAGTAGTTAAACTGCTCTACAAACAATTCCTTAAAATCGCTATCCATAGCATATATGCAAACAAGTTGTCCATATGTTGCGAGGCATGAATTTTAAATCCGCAATACTAATATGACTACGTAAAAGCATAGCTAAAGAGAAGAATAGAAGAAAGCCGCGTAGGTGAATTGATTATCATTATCATGGTTAAATAATAAAAACAAAAAAACAAAAAACAGCGTCGCAGATGCGTCAACTCCTAGGCAGAGTATGGTCGAATGACTGCTAGTCCGCCGATACTCAAGTAGGGGGATGTCCTGCAATCGCTCCAAGCACCGCGGAATCAATCTCCTTAATATTGCATATAAAATTCTATCAAGCGTTGTGATGGGGAACGAAAAATTATTTTACTCTTTACTAGATATTTATGAAAATTACAGCACCAAAAAAACTGTTTGTCGATTTTAAAGCCGTCGATGTTTTGAGACAGCATGAGAAGTAATTACCTATCAGTTGACGTAAAGATAAAGTGGCGTAGAACAATAACAACAACTCCATCAGAATCGTGAAGGACTCCTCCGACACTTTTATACAGAGCGATTTCCCATAGTGCGCCTTTTTTGATCTGGCACTAGTAAAGCTGGCATGAGCCGATACAAATGTTCGACCAAGAACCGGACTTCACCGAAGGGTTTTGACGTAATAAATTCGAATAGGAATATAGAAAAGCTGCAGCACATCTGAAGGTAAAAAGTAAAGCTTGTAAGCATGTGTTGTTCGGTTGGTTGGTTGGTTGGTTAAAGTTGTGAATCATGCAGAATCCAACTAGCGCTTCCGCACCATTTCGTTACCACATCGTCGTTACCAACTTGTTTATTGATTATTTACAGCATGATTATATCCAGTCTATGCGGATTACATACCTTATTTGGTTGTTGACATCGAAGCCGGATAATTGTTCAAGACTCTCGAACAGCGGTTTGCTCAGGGTTAACATTGCGTCCTTCCATAGGGCAGGTCATTCACAGAAAAAATGGTAGATTGTTTCCTTTTTCTCCGGTTGTTTGCAACTGTGACAGTGTGTGTTTTGAGAGATGTCCATTTCGACGGATAGGCCAGAAGCCATGTATCATCGCCGTGAGTCTACAGGCATCCCTTCGTTTCATATTTGTCAGTATTGATGTTTGTTTGTGATAGTAGGTGGGCCATAACGTTCTGTTAATTTTGCCTGTTGTCTTGACTCTCCACCTGCAATCCGCGTTCGTAGATATTTTAAGGAAATTGCATTCTTGATTGCACCCAGTGGTGTGAATACTTATTCTGCAAGAATGTTATTCATGCCCGATCCCTCTCTTACCAGTTCGTCCGCTTTTTCATTTCCTTCAGTGTTCTGATGTCTCGGGTCACAGATTAAGGTAACTTTATGGTTTTCACTCAAGGCGTTAAAGCTATTCCCACTTTGTTCCACCACTTTAGAGGTTATTGTAACTGAGAATCCAGTGCCTGGTGGCAGCTTGGCTACCGGAAAGAAAGCGATATTGCCCTTAAAAGAGAAATATGCGATTAGTAGCCTACAAACTTCCCCTATTGTCAGTGTTTTCACTACTTGCAGTAGTGTCGAAATTGTTTAGTAAAAGTCTCTTACGCCATTTCTGCTGAGATGGAAAAAGAGTGACAAAAGTCCTCCCCGAGATGAACTGAGTTTTTCGCAATATGGTGGCATGACGATAAGTTTTGTCCCTCGAACTTCATTTACTTAAATGCACTCATGATAGCCATCTTCTTGATATGGAGATCTACTGTGCATTAAGAGCCTGCCAGTGCATTCAGTTTTTCGAGTTGCTAAACTAAATTGCTTAGGTAGAGTTAAAAAAGAAAAACTGGGATCTTGAAGGCTTCAAACGAAGATGAAATATGGCCACAGATGAAATGTAGGTATCAGCATCGCTTACGGGTGGAGAACAGGATTGGGTGGTTTAAGGATGATTCTGTGGAAAAAAGCATTTTTTTAAGTATCGTATTGTATGTATTTTACATAAAGTATTGGAATGTATAACACGCCATAGTAAAAGGAATTTTTTTGCAACAAAGTTTGGAATTTCAAATTTTTTGCTACTCAGTAATTTTGTTGTTCTTAGGGTCTATTTCAAGTGTGCTAAACAGTTTAAATTTTTTTTTCAAGTTACTGCTAATCAAACTCTTGAATCATCTTTTTCAGAAATTTTTATCTCGAAATCTATGGACCCTAGAGAAAAATTGTGGGAATTAGAATAATAGGGAAGCAACTAAAGTTTATCAAAATATTTTTTAAAAATAGCCAAATTTATTGTTTTTTAATTAATAAACGAAAATGTTACAATAAAATATCAGTCAAAGAGTTTTTCTTTCTCATTGGTGTACAAATATACATAAATAAGTTCTTCGCAGATGCAACGAAATTTTTTTTGTGGTGAGCGCGAACTTCGTAATTGGATAATGTTAAAACAAGAAATTCCAATTGATAGTCAACACGTTTCTTGAGATAAAACTGTCACGTTTTTTATTTTTTTATGAATGGGAAAGTCGATTTTTCTAACAAGAAAAACTCATTTATTATTATCGAATAAGCCCTATTTGTAAGAAAATAAAACCTCGATCTCGACCATGTAATTTATGTGAAAGTTAGGTTAGGTTAGGTCGTAATGGTTGCCCAGAGAGTGGGCCCACTTGGATGATAGAAGTTTGGTTCATCCTTTGTTATACCATTGCAAGAGGAGGAAAAGAGGTGAAGGCAAAAAACGATAGGACGAAAAGGAGAGGGGTGGGGAGGGTTGAGCATTTGTGGCTATGAACGGTGACTAATTTGCGATTGTGTTAGCCTCTTTATACTGCTGATGAATTTCATTAGATTTTTAATATCAAGACCTGTTATATCAGCAGGCGCAGAAAAGAAGTGAGAACCAAGATGCTTGAATCTTAGTCCCGCGAGATCTGGGCAACTAAGGAGCAGGTGCTGAGATGATTCCACCTCATCCTCCATACAGCTGACGCAAAAAGGACTCGAAGTAATTCCGAGTCTCACGGCATATGTACCCCACGGATAGTGCCCCGTGAGGGTGCCCACGTAATGTGAGAAATGATATTTTGTCATCCTCGGAATATCCCTCGAACGCTTCCTATCCAAACGTGGCTTGAAGGGCTGCGCGACCTTACACGTTCGTGTACTTGCTCAGCGATCGCTGAGTTGATGCAAAGCCCATCCTTCCAGGTGCAGAGCGCAGGTTGTCAAGGGGATCTCGCTCCTCTACCTTTGCGTGCACACTACCTCACAGGTCCCTTGGCTGCCCAGCTCGTTGGCTTCGCAGTTTCCAGCAATGTGAAGGAAAAGTGGCACAAAATGTGGAAAATCCGAGCTCGACGCAGCTTGCGAGTAACAGTAACAGTAACAACAATTTAACGGTTACTAGGCCAATTCTTAAGAAGAAGATGCCGAACTGCTTTGCCGACACGAAAAGACAGCATGAAATTTATTTTATTACCATTCATCACTAACTACAACTACACAGGCGCTTGGGGAGTCTACTTGTGCGCGCGCTAACGTCATACACCCACTCTTTCGGGCAGCATACAGAGTGCTCGCCGCCCTATAAATTTCCCCCTATTTGCTGAGAGTTTTCCCTGAGCATAAAACATTACGCTCGCTTATCATGCCTATGCTTTGCATGCGATCCGCTCCGCTCCACTCCGGTACATGGAGGCTGTATAGCTGGCTTAACAGCCTAACTAACTAACTGCCTGGTTGTTTGCCTGCTGCCAGTATTGGCTATCCGTGTTTGTCCATTCGCAGATGGAAAAGTCAATTTTTCATCTCGGCGCAGCGCGAAGGGTGTTTTTGCTTTAATCGAAATTTTTTCCTCGTTAATACTTAAATACTACACACACTTCACGGCTAAACGGACCATACCATTTAAAAATTGAGGATAATTGCACGCCACAACGCAAATAAAATAAAAATCAATAAGAAAATTCGATAAAATCTATATAAAAAAGCAATGTATGTTTAATGTGTGTGCGCTTTTCTGCCGTTTTTTTGTATTTCGGAAACGCGATGCGAACGCGAGTATGAATTTCGTTTTACGCCTTTGGCTGCAGTCGAAATCGAGAATTGGCATCAACGACGCAAGCGTTGACGGCGACGACGACATCCACAACTATATCCACATGCTAAGTCGTCGCAGCTGTAATCGCGACAGCGACAGCAACTGCGGCGCTGACAGTCAACTTAGTGGTGTAAGAAGTGACAAAGTGGAGTCGGTTGTGCGTGTGTGCCTGTGTGTGGGCAAATCTGTGTGAGAAAATTCCAACGAAATTCGGAGCGGATAAAAATCTATTGACGGTGTATGTGTGTGTGTGTGTTAGCACTAGCGGATTAAAACAAAAAATTCAATTGGTAAATGAAATTCAATGTTTTATGGTAAAATGCAATAATTTAAGTGAATATTTGTTCGCCTTGTGGAATTGTTTAGTGAAACTATGTGTGGCCAAGATAAGGCAGAAAAGCTTATCTTATTTTTAATGCATGCGACGTGGTGAAAATCGGTTGAGGCTAGCAGCGCCGCAGCGGCAGCACTACGAACACAAGCAGCGAAAGGAGTCAACTAAGAATTACTTATGTGGGCTTATAAATCGAAATTACTACAATCGCAGTGCTAGGTACATACATATGTACATGTGTATGTGGGTTGGAGGAATTTGAAAATTAATAATAAGTTAATTGAAAATCGAAAAGGGACTTTCGCTGAAAGCAGCAGTAACGTTTCAATTCATTTGGTACTTCAGTGTCGAGCTTCAATATCAGATTATCAGCATCAGCAGTCAATTTGTATAATTATGTATGTGAAAGCCCTTCATATAGATTATTAGATATGTATTTTAAGAAAAGGACCTTCGTAGATAAGTAGCGATTACGGTGTTACTTATTCTCGTTGCGGTCCATTGAATGGCTTCAGTGTTTATTGACCCATTGTTTCGCATATTGCTGAACACTTGCAATATAACATATTTTTATAACCCCTTATGTATATATTGTATGTAAGCAGACATTCACGCACACACATATCGCATTACCATTAGAACGTGATTAGTTGCCCTACCCCTTTTTTTGCGCAGAAACAGGGTGTATTGCACTCGTGCGTGTAGGCCATAATTATGTTGTTTACAATGCGGATGTGTTTTTAATCAATCAAAGAGGTTGAAAAATCATTATCACGTAAATTTAAGTATATAGCTGCGTGGACTAAGAAATAGTTTAGTTCAACGCCGAGAAATGTGGTCCATACAGCTTAGCTACTACTCCTCATTGTTGTTGCACATTTTGGATTTTTCCTTTTTCTATGAAAACATAGTTCATTCTCCCACCAAAATTATGTGAATCGAAGTTTTCTCACTAGTGTGCAAATTAAAAAAATGGTGATTTAAAATAAACTTTAAGTACCTATGTATGCAGTTTTATAGGCAATTGAAGCTTATTGTCTAGCATTCGTTAGATGGAAAAAAAGGAATAGACCACCAGCAAAAAAAATTGTCAAAAATCACTGAGCCACTTGATGCTTGCACTTTACGAGTAATGCACCAAAATTCAATGGGCTAAATTCACCTGTTTTTTTATCGTCTTCAATACTTGGAAGGGCACCTCCATCTCTGCAATGTTCCATGCGAATCTTCTATTGTTAGAAACGCGCTCAAGGTCTCTTTCTGTCAGCTCTTTAACAATACATACAACTTAGCTTCCCACAGCTTCAACGGACACAAATCTTATTCCTGTTAATGCGGAGTTAACCTTGAGAAACCAATAAAAGACGCCCGGCACATCTGGAAGAATACGGCGCATAATTTAACACTGGGCTAAAACCCTCTTGCCAGACAATGCAGACCGAAGTGATGTATCATCTTCATATAAAGAGTTCTTCCACAAATCAGACAGTTTTGCCTTATTATTTCACAAAGTTTAGCAAGAATTTCCAGCAATCCTGTGAAGGTGCATGATTTCATGAATATCGAAAAAAATTTTCATTGTCTTGAATTTTGATTTGCTTATTTCAGTATTTTTGTTTTGGCCCTCGATGTAGCACGGATTTATGTTTCGCTTTAGGATCATAATGATTCGCCTACTTCCAATAGCCTCCAATGCCTTCTTACGAGTATTTTAAACATCGCGTTGGTCACATTATTACATATTTATTTGCGATACTTTAATCTTTTTTACGATACAGGTATTTTATTTGACTCGATCTTCTTTTTGAATAATATCATGGTAGGCTATGCAAAATTTAATTTACCTTTATTTTTTCGTGATTCCTTTTTTAGTAACTTCTGCGTGCAATTAATGTTTCCGCTTAGAAACATTTCAAAAAAATTTACTTTAAGTATTCATTTTTGCTCTTTTTCCTTCGTAAAAGTAAAAATAAAAAAAATATAAAAAAAAATATTTCTGTTCAGCAATAAAAATTTAAAACGCAAAATTGTCTGATATTTGTAATATAATTGGCGCATGCATTCTTAGTTGGGTGTTTTACCGAGCTTTTTCTTTAATTTATGAGTTACATCATGTGATATTTTACAAACAAACGATTCCAGAGTTTATATATAATATATATATATATATATATATATATATAATTGGGCGCACACCCTTTTTGGATGTTTGGCCGAGCTCCTCCTCCTATTTGTGGTGTGCGTCTTGATGTTGTTCCACAAATGGAGAGATCTACAGTTTCAAGCCGACTCCGAACGGCAGCTATTTTTTATGAGGAGCTTTTTCATGGCAGAAATACACTTAGAAAAAACTTTTTGTTTATTTTGGTCTTTCACCGAGATTCGAACCTACGTTCTTCAAATACTATTTCTAGTTGGAGCGGCTTCATACATAAAAATTCATTAAGCTGCATTCAGGTGAAGTATTCTGCAAAAGCGACTCGATAGTGCGCTGAAGAAGTGAAAGCAAATTTTGTAAAAATTTCAGATATGTGCCTCCATCCAGAGTGTCTTGTAAAAAATTATAACCATAAGCATCGGCAGGTAATTGTTCCTACGATGAGATGGTCAATACAATTTTTAGGGATTAATGCGAAATAGCGTTGGGTATAGTAGATGCGACACAACACAAAACACCACTTCAAAGCAGAGTTTTAAGTGAACTCTTTTGAAGTTTTAATGAGCTCAATACTCAAGCCTGATGCAGTAACAACTTAGCAAGATCCACAGAGTTGTCTAGCGCGGTTTCGCGAAAAATTTTCAAGTAGGTATACAAATATTCCTCCGAATAACACTACTAAATGCACCACAATTAAAACTCATCCAGAAGTTAGTAGAGGAGTTTATCACCCTTCAATAACTTGTCAAAAGCTATAGGTTCTGACTTTGGTTTTGTTATGTGTTAGTGAAACCTCAGAGCAGTATATGCTTAATGCTGGCCCAATACAGACTCGCTTTATTGGCTTTGCATAACTTCGAAAGCTTCTACGGCCACAAATGCCGGCTATGCGCTCTCATTTGGAACATTACGCTATTCGCAACTTTGAAGTGCTTGAAGCAAACCACCATTTGGTCAACTTTCATACATTATAGCTTATTTCTATTCTTTATTGATAGTTTTCGAAGCAAAACAAGCGTGCATTGGGTCAGTACCTTAAGACCTGAGGGGCATTATGGGTGAGCTTGAAGAATTTTCTACATGTCGACTGTTAATTTACAAGTTGGACTTGTTATAGTCACATTGGCACTGTCACATTAAGCAACAAAATCAAGGTTGGTAAGACGTTCGAGTGTGGATGGGACGAAAATGGCTTGGTAGTGCTTTTAGTCTCAATGAAATAGTTATCTTTCCTCAGTTGTCACATTTATATATGTATATATACTTGACATGTACACTCTTTTTGGGTGTTTGGCCGAGCTCCTCCTTCTATTTGTGGTGTGCGTCTTGATGTTGTTCCACAAATGGAGGGACCTACAGTTTCAAGCCGACTCCGAACGGCAGATATTTTTATGAGGAGCTTTTTCATGGGAGAAACACAATCGGAGGTTTGCCTGTCGAGGGGCGATCGCTATTGGAAAAACTTTTTCTTCATTTTGGTGTTTCACCGAGATTCAAATCTACGTTCTCTCTGAATTCCGAATGGTAGTCACGCACCAACCCATTCGGCTACGGCGACCGGCTGTCACATGTGGTTCAGTTAAATACTGATCAGTTTTGGGTATTTCTTGAACAATAAAAAATGCAATTTTTATTTTATATACAAAAACGTATTAACTAATGAGACCGCTAAAAAGCCAAATCCACCCTAATCTCTGGTAGTCTGCAACGTCGTTGGTGAGTGATCCCATATCATGTGTCAGTGTCGTCAATTTTTCTGAATATTGGCATATTTATAGGTTTGAGTAAGTAAACAGAAAATATTTAAAAAATTTTTAGATTTGTTCAATATTGAAAATTTTGCTTTTAATTTGATAAGAAAAAATATACTTAAAAAAAATTTTTTTCTTAGTTTTATTTTTGTGTTCAAAAATGTTGGGAAAAAAAAATTTTTTTTCAGTTGTGTTCAAAAATTTTGGAAAATTGATAAATTGTGGAAAAGATTTCTTAAGTTTTTTTTTTATGTACAAAAATTCTTGAAACATTTTGTTTTTACTTTTTAAGTTTTATTTTTGGGGGAAAAAAATTAAAAAAAAAATGTTATTTTTGTATTAAAAAATTTTGGAAAAAACATATTTTTGTTTGCTATATTTCTATATATATAGCCCGCCTAAGATATTATTTTTTTTGTCAAATTACTTAGTCTATGCTCAGTACTCCTTGAAAGTTTCATAGTCGGTTTTGGAGTTATGTTTAAGTTACCAGTGAAAAATATACGAGTATGTATGCTAGCTCTGCGCTAGAGTAGTGAAAAAAGACGATTGCTTCACTGTAGATAACACATGGGATGAAAAGTCTCCTCAGCGATAACCTCATCATTCGAGTGAAATTTCTTACCTGCGAGCATTTTTTTAGGTCTGCGAACAGCCAGTAGTCGCTCGAAGCCAAATCTGGCGAATAGGGTGTGTCTGGAAGCAATTCGAAGTTCAATTCATCTAGTTTTGCCATTGCTTTGATTGACTTGTGACATGGTGCATTGTTTTGATGAAACAAAACAGTAATCAAACACGGCACCCACTTTGAACAGAACTTTTTCATAGCAAAATGCTCATGAAATATAAAGCCGACATGTTCTTTTGATACCTTTACGATGTCAACTAACTCAGGAAACTTCGCCTTTTGATCATTCAAAATGATGTTGTGGATTTTGTGTTACCACCTCATTTGGACGTCCATTGCGTTGTACATCGTCGGTGTCTTTACGACCATTTTTAAAGTCAACAAACCATCGTTTTTATGTTGTTTCTAATGAAGCGGAGTTCCCATAAAACTTTTCATGCCATTGCTTTGCTTGAAACGTATTTTTCCCCATAAAGAAGCAGTGTAAAATCAAATGACGAAATTCTTTTTGATCCATTGTTTTAAAAATAACAAAAGTAGATTCACTTTCAGCACAATAACTCACGAACTAATAGATAGAATATCATGAAACTTTTACAGCTGTCTTTTTAAGGTTAGTACTAAGTGAAAAAGAGGTGAATGCAAGAAAAGTAGTGCCATCTATGTGTTAGGCCCGGGGCTTTTCTATCCATGTGTTAATAGTAAATTTCTGAATAAAATCATTCTGCATAAAGGTCATTAGGTTGGGTTAGACGAGTTGCTACTGAAGAGATATATTTGAACGCTGACGATTAGGAATTAGAAGTAGCAACATGCTTCAAGATATCAAGCAGGTGTTATTGACCAGTTTTATTTTTGTAAAACGTGAGAGTCAAATTGCCGAAACCTTAGTCAAGCGAAGGCATACTAAGGCAATTCCACCTCATTATTCTCCAGATAGGTAGCTCAAAAGAGATTCGAGAACCACCAAACTCCATGTGGACAGAGAAATATCCTATCTTGCACGTCAGAGCACCCGCTGCGCTAATTCAAGACGCTTCTATCCAAGAGGAGACCGCATTTAGATAAGGGAAATCATATTCCCTCTTTGCATGAAGAAAAAAGCACTTTAGCTGAAGTCCTTGACTGGCCAGCTACTTAGCCATACAGTTTCTTGCAATGCCCCTGTGATATTTTAATCATAAAAGTTTTTGAACGAAGTATTCAGATGTCACCGACATGGCATTCTCCGCCTAATTTTGAGCGTGGCATCACTGAACCTAGACCCTAAATTGCCGTCTGGCTATCGAAGTCGTGTAAAGACTTTTCATAAAATCAAATTGCTACTCAGAGCTGGGATAAAATGGCAGATCCCTTCTTCTGTAGATAAAAATATTAAAATTAACAACACAAAAAGTAGCAGAAATTCTGATTAAGTCAGCTAGCTATAGTTGTGATGAAATTAAATTTTTACGACCCGAAATTTTACTTAATATGGTAAAATTCATCTTTCATACAAACATACATGCATACATATTTTCGTAAGCTTTGAGATCTCAAAAAATTGAAAACGTATTTGATTGCTTCGAACCAAGGCACATTGAACAGTTAGTAGTAGTAGAGCACCAAATATAATATTTTGTAATTGCTTTTGGACCTTAGGAAATCAAATAAATAGAGAAAACAAAATCAAATCAGCTGGTAATAGGCCTTACCTTGCATAATGTTTTAGACTAATCAGTTTGCTTCAAGAATTGGTTCTTGCAAACTTTTTACAGAAATACAACAAATACAAACATATATTATTTTTAGGCTGAATTTCATACGCTGCACTTTTATGTTAATTGTTTTACGATGTTTAAGTATTCTCGTTAAATTTAAAGTCCTATATCAATAACAATGAGTGCGCTGATACTGTGGGCTCTACGTTAAGCTAATGAGGGCTACACGTTGACCAGCATACTTTATTCACTCTACGTTAGTGGCCTTCAGTATGACTTAGATAAATATTTCCCTTCAATTAGTAATTGTAAAAAAAGAGAAAAGGTCAAATATGAATAAATAAAAAGAATTGTGCTATGAAATCTGCTGCCCACTGGCTGCTAGCTGCTGGTTGTTGGCTGCTACTGCTGCCGCTGCCTGAAGCAGAGCCGATTTTTTCCAGGAAAACAGATGTAAATATGCAAACATATATACATACATATGAGCACACAAACCCATGCAAAACACGTATAGGTAATACACATATATACATACAAACGTACATACAAATACACACATACATGCTTATGCCTATAAACACACTTGAAGACAATCGTTTGACTGACTGGACTTCCACAACGAGAACAAAACGGCGAGGAAGGAAAATAGTGGATGTAAGTGTGGTAGAGAAATTTTACGTAGATTTTGCGAAATTTACGCATAAAAGGAACGAAATACGAAACAAAGCATGTGTGGTGATAAAGATGTGTATAGAGTGGCAAAGTTAAAAATACGGGAAGCACAAGAAATGCAGCCAACTTCACGCTTATTACTGTTACAATCAAGCAAGCAAACAAAAACATAATACGCGCACATACACATCTTAACCCTGCATTGCTAACAACGAATAAGGCGGAAACGTCAAATTGTGCAAACTAGTAAAAGAACTAATCTGAGAGTGGCCCCAAACAACCGAGTGATAGGGAGCGAGAGAGAGAAAGAAAAGAAAAAGGTAGTTAAGCAGAGAAGAAATTTCAGTGAGTGAAATATCGTGTAGGTGTGCAGCGCTCAATCGACAGATTGGGCGTCAATGTTGCAGGCGATGAGCGACGCAGAGCCAACGATGAACGGACGAAGTGTGCGAAAGTTTACGGAGATTTGAAATACCTACAAATACAAATGCGAATTGAAAGGAAACGGAAGCAGAGCAGCAAACAATGAGTGGCCAATAGAAAGTGTAAAGTAAAAATCGAATTCGAATTGCGGGATGAATGAAGTTAACTAAATTGAAAGACACGGGTAGTGGAACAAAATCCAACGAATGTGTGTGTTAACGAAGAAAAAAGTAATAAACGTCAAATGGAGAGAGTGCAAATTAGTAGATGCTTTAGAAAACTTAGATGCTCTTACTTATGTGGCACTACAAATAATTAAAAGTTATGATTAAAAATATTTTAAAATAAAAAGAAACTGGCAATTATGTTAAGTACCTGCAGGATAAATTCATAATTTATATAGTATTAAGACAGTTAACTAAAATTTAAATATAAATGCGTAGAAGCTTTAAAATTGACATTAATGACAACAAATGAATTTTTAAAAGAAATAAAAAAACTAAACTATAAATTACATCGTGTATACATGGGGCGTAATATGCCATACATAAGACATAACGTGTCAGCTTGAACATTTCGATGTCACAAGAAATTGCTGCAGTATTAGGTTTAGGAATAAGTTCGTAGCGTCTTTACCGAAGCGCTGTTATTTAAACAAAAAATAATAATTATATTAATAAGTTAATCAATTATACAATATATTCGCCGTTGCTGTTTAAAACCTCTTCCCACCTCTCGACTAATTTATTGATGCCGTTCTGCCAAAAATCGACTGGTCTGGTGTCAAAGAAGTTGTTGAGCCAGTTTTTAAGGACCTCTTTATTATCAAAGGTAACGCCCTTCATATGGTTTGACAGGGAGCGTGAAAGATGGTAATCGGTCAGCAATGTCCAGAGAATATGGTGGATGCTGAAAGACCTTCCATTCGAGCTCTTGGAGTACGACTTTGACGACTTGTGCAGCAACGTTCTTGTGAAGGTGTATGGTTTGATCATGTCGATCAGGTCTTTTCAATCGAACAGTCTCGTTCACGCGGTGTAGCTGGGCAATGTCGAGCTTCTTGGTGACGATGGCATTCTTTTCGATCATTTCCTAGTGCACCATGCGCTCCCAGTCCCACCAAACACACATCATAATCTTCCTTGGATGAAGTTCCGGCTTGACTTTCGGCTTTGGCGTATCTCCTGGAGCCATCCACTCCTTTCTTTGCTTCATATTGATGTATAGGCAACATTTTTCATCTCCCGAGACGATTCGGTATAAAAAGCGCAGTTTATGACCGCAGGTGATTGAGAATCGTTTTATGATGACAGTTCGTTTTTTCCGCCAATTCATGACTGGTTTGGCGACCATTCTCCTTCAAAAGCGATTTGAGACGTTCTTCATTCAGAAGGCCTTCCGCTGCAGGATGTGTCATCTACGTCAAAGTCGACATTTTGCAAACCATTTCCGTGCTGTAGACTCGCCTATGACACCTTATCCGGGTCGCTTCGACAGGTTTTTGGCCTCGAAGAAAAGCAAAGAAGGGCAGGTATTGAAAATGTTGATTTTTGACTCCTGGGTATTCCATTTCTAAGCTTCAAAACTAATAAAAAACTAAATAACTCAAAAGTTCTGTGCAATAAGATAGTTTTGTAGAGGAGAACAGTAAACAAATCGTTGTGAGCCAATAGTTGTATCATTCACGTATATTACATATTACTAAAAAGTGGCAAAAAATACCTTTCATATACTGAGCCAACCAGCGGAAGGCGCAAGGCTCACGATTAAAACTCCTTGTGCAGTGCTTTTATCCTCCTAGGGAGGCTCCAAAAAGGGTTCCAAATGAGCACATCTGCGGGAAAAAACAATCTCCTTAATATATATGAAAAAATTGACTCCTTAAATGCGTGATTTCCGCATCCCAGAAAGTTCACTCAGGTAAAAGCATTATACGAACGTAATACGTTTGCTCGAGGTCTTCAAAGATGCGTTTGCTTAATCGCCCATACTCTTGCCATGACAACGTTCACGACCCTCAAGGGAAGAGTGGGAACGGGACGATGTAAAAGAGGGTGAGTCCATTTATGCATGCACAGGTTTAAACCGCGAAGGCAGGGTGGGCGGAGGTCTATATTCTGAACATCTGTGAATCTCCTTCACACCCTCGGCTCCCCTATTACTATAGTGCCTTTCAGACTGAACTGATGGCAATAATAAAAGCCGATACCCTGGTACAGTGGGATGCGATAACTGGAGATGATATCTACATTTTCACTGATAACCAAACTACGACAAAATGTCTTACAAAATAGTCGACAACCTCCAATATAGCCATGAAATGCCGCACATCTCTCACCGAAATGGTGAGTCATTTAACCTAAAGGTAACATGGGTTCCTAGCCATTCCGATATTGAGGGTAACTGCAGGGCCGATGTAATAGCGAGGCACCAAGTTGACTGGTGAGCACACATGTAATGACATAGGTATACCCTTACATACATGTAAGCTACTTATCTTTGATGAAAAATTTTAAGAGCGGGGAATGAAATTTGGGGTAATGAAACCACCTGCAGAATCGCCTGCCAATTGTGGATGACTCTCAATGCTAAACGCACAGAAGTCAAAATGAGTGTAGTCTTCGCACACTGATTTCAGTTACAGGTATAAATAGGCACTACCTAATAGGCAGCCCAGAGAATGGGTGTTCCAACACATGACTTCTGTAGAAGCTGTCTAGATGAGGACGATCTCGTACCTCCTGCGCCATGGTCCTGCTCTATCCAGACGTAGATTTACCATTTTATATAGACAGTTCTTTAATGAATTGGAACATTTTAGAACTGTGATCAGGGATCTTCTAAAATTTTTGAAAATCACACACTGGTTTTGGGAGAGATTAAGATAAATTACCCACGCGCCATCTCAATGGAAGAAACGCCTGAGTCAGTCAAACGTGGAAAAGCGCTTAAACCTAACCTAACCTAACCTAACCTAGTCCTTCCTTTTATGTAAAGAAGAAGAAAAAGTGCTTTTCACAATTTCTCTATTATTAATTAGTGACTAAGCTTAATTTTGTTAAGAGTATCTAGGAGCTTTTGTATGTTCGATAGACCAAATAAATAATGAATTAATGGAACTACATTTCCATTTTTACATTTTCGAGCTCGCACGCTACCAGAATTTCAGTAAGTTTCACTGAAAGCAAACTATTTTATATCTCACAAAACTTCCACAGAAAACTTTATTTACATACAACAAATTTTTCCCTTTCTCTTTTACAAAAGTTGGATAACAATCGGTGCTAATGACTGCAACAAACACACAAAATAAAATGCCATTCATACCTAACTGGATAAAGAAACATTTACAAAAAGAATAAAGCATCTTATTATATAAAAAACGAGTAATATTACAACAAACACATTGTCTTCCCAGTAAAAAAAAAATCCACAAATTAATAATTCATATTACATTCATTCTCGAAACGAAACCAAAATTAAGAAACAATAAAACAATCCAAATATCCACAAATCTAATCTTCTCAAATCACGATGGAAATATAAAATCTAACTGTGTGAAAGTAAAAATCTTCTTCACCTAGAACCTATGTAATAAAACTGATCAGCCACAAAAAGAAAAAAACACGATTGATGCTTTAAAATTTCCCAACGCTTCGAAAAACTGCGTTGTACTGCACAGCCCACCAGTGAGGATTGTGTTTTAATGCGGATAGTGGCGGCGGTGGCTGAGTGGCAGTGCGGCGATACCAGATGGCAGATACCACAGACCCTCGATCTCGTGGGCGGCTCTGTTGAGGCATGTCGTAATGGCCAGAGAGGTAAGATACTGATGCATATTTTGAATTTTTCTTTAAGCTTTTTTCCTGTTAAACGAGTTGTCTTGTATCAAAGCATTTTAAATAAATATTAACAACTGGAGACTTCCAAAAATTCTACAAAGAGAGAGATTTGTTTACATAATAAAATGTCTTTAAAAAATGCGTTTTTTTTTTGCAGATCATACGAATTCTTTGATCGTTAGTTCTGTATAGAAATTATTACATTGTACTTGGTTGGTTACAGAGGCATAACCAGAGTCATTAAAAATTTGGGCGAAAATATATTAATATTTTTCGCAAGGTCAGAAGGGCTTACACTACTCTATTCATATTGCTTAGTTAGAAAGATTGAGGCACTAGGTGAAAAGGTATTGCAGAATAGAGTTCCTTGGGTAGGCAGGTGCTTCCCAAGGCTATTTGTTGTTTCCTCCTTAAGGGGTTATATGGGTTCAAAAAATCGATTTTTTTTTTGGCTTATTAATTTCTACAACATTTCAAGAATATTATCCTAAATTTTCAAGTCTATCCGAATAATAGTTTCGGAGATACAGCCTTCGGAAAGTGTGCGCTCCAAGCCACTTTTATTGTTACTCAAAACTTTAAACGCGTTTTTCTCGGAACCGTGTTTACAAAGTCGGTTGTCAAATTTTCTCGAAAACTACTGAACCGATCTTGATGAAATTTTACACAGGTATTTGAAATACAATGTACTCGTGCTTGAATGAAGGATTTTTTTTTTTCAAATGCAACTATTTAAAAAAAAAACAAAATGTTAAGCAAATTTGACAGAAATTTTCATTTTTTTGCAAAAATGTCTGCCAAAATTCCAATTTTTACTTTTTTTTCCTTCGTTCAAGCACGAGTTTATGGTCTTAACTAAAGCACTTATTTTTGTTTTTTCATTTTTGATGAGCCTGTCAGGAGTTATGCTGACAACGCGGACGCACCTTTTTTTCGAGGGGTCACCGGAAATGACGACACAATGGAGGAGTTATATTTTTTTTTTGATTTCAGAAATTATTCTTTAAATATGTATCTATAAGACAGAAAACAGTTTGAATTAAATAAATAATTTTTTACATAGAAAAAAATTGAAAGTAGGCCTTTTTTTACCCGACGAAACCCATATAACCCCTTAATAGAAAATCTTTCAGCTGGCTCGCAAAGTCGTTAGGTAATTTTGGTGCTGAAATTTTCTTATCATCTGCCACACAGCTCTTCTGCTTGCGGAGACTAGGAACTAGACAGCTTGGCAACTAAGCACATTTTAACTACATCCGAGGGGCTATCAGGCGATATTAACCGCCTGTGGAACTTTTTCATTAACAATTAACATTACCAGGCGTCTTATATCAGCAACGCTTAATCGCCATCATGCAAATATCTCTTATGTCTCTTACTCTTTTTATCATCTCTCAACAGAAGGATCTCCGTCTTAGTGAATCCTATCTGTCATCTTCAACCTAACTTAACCGTTCAAATGGATTGGCGTGTGTCATACTCATTTAGAAGAGACGAGCTGAGTAGCTCGGGATCTCGCGAGAAAGATTTAGAGATACAAGAAAAGCAAAGATTTGAGTAAAATATGGCTTCTAAACGCATAAAATCTAAAAGTTAGGCCTCACACATCGGAGTTTCGCTTTTTGTAAAAAGTGCATACCCTAGCTGCCGCTAGCTTGTTTGAAACGGGCATAATTTTAGTTAGCAGGCAAAGCGTACATTCAATAAAATATTTCACAAACGGGTTGAGAATAAAAAAAAGCCACCCGGCTATACCTATTTCTTCAGTGTTAAGGTTCCGGCGGTTATCTGTTCACATCGAGCGAAAATTCAAGCGATTTTTCAAAGAGCGCCTCAGTTGATTACATCTGTTGAATTATTAATGTAATCTAACTGTTTTGATGGAGTCGATAGTACTGTTAAACGGCATTCTTCATAACTTGCCATATGAGCTTGCTTAACATTTGGCCTGAGGCTATAACACTCCCCTATTTTGCGAACCTGTGCCAGGTATTCATTCAATGTGTGGACAACTCCTTCTGAATCCGGTCATTCTACGAGTATTGTTTTCCAGAACGTCATTGCTTTCGCTTTCCACCCATTAATGGCAAATTGAGAGATAATTTCATCTAAATATTATTTTCCGTAGGTGGCCACCATAGACAAGTGACTACCAATCGGTTGTCCCCGGATTCGATTCCTTTACTTCCCTTAAAATCTTAGAAGCCGTCATAAAATATATGAAATTAATATGCATTTCACATTTTGCTGTACTATTCCCTCACTCGAGGGCCGTACGAAAAATGATACTATTCTGCCTATGCTCGTCAAAGCTAACCTTTAGAGCGTATTTTTTGTTTGTCGAAGGGACTTTGCTTTTCAACTGCCTAAGTTGACATCGTTGATGGTATTAGCGTATATACCCATGTTCTAGGCTGTTCATCAATACATTTGTTCCAACACCTTCTTGGCCGATTTCTGGACACGAACTCGTTTCGGAGCCAAAGAACCAGGTTCACACCACTCTTTATCCTTTTGTTTTGATTTTGGTTCACAGAGATAGACCCAAGTCTTATCCATAGTGATCAATCGACGCACAAATTCTACAAAATCTTTACTATTGTTAGCGAATGCGGCACCTATTGTGCACACAGCTTTCTGAAACCCAATACTTCAGTCAAAAATATTGCTTACACTACCCAATGAGATGCCTAGGGCTTTTACGAAATAAAACTGTTTCAGTCAGTCCACGATTTCCCAAACGATATCCCGTGTTTTTGCTACGGTTTCTAATGCTGTTGCTGGACGTTGTTTGTGCACGTCCTTGATATGGATCGTCTGCAAGGCTTGTACGACCTTATTTAAAATGAGGAACCCATCTTTCTACTGGACTAATTGATGGTGAAAGGTCCTTCTATATGACACTTTTAACATTCGTTCGTAAATTTTGTTTACTTTTAAACCTACCAGATATAAAGCTTCAATCAGTGCACGATACTTGATTTTTTTCATTGTAGAAAATAATGCGACACGTCGATACTAAATGGCTTGTAAACAAAAAATTAATTGACAGACTGAAATGAAACTTCACATACGAGTTGTGTTCAAAAAGTATCTCGAATTATGTGTTTTTTCAAAAATTATTTATTTATTCATTAATATCTATTTGGCCCCTTCAAAGTAATTCCCATAAGATATCATGCACTTGAGCCAAAGTTGTTTCCAATCTTCGAAGCACTTCGAAAAATCGTTTTTTTATCATATTCAGCTCCTCCTTCGATGCCGTCTTTATCTCGTCAATCGAAGCGTCGTCCTTTCATGGCCCTTTTCAGTTTCGGGAACAAGAAAAAGTCACAGGGGGCCAGATCTCTGGAATACGGTATCTTTGGCATCATAAGTGTGTTGTTTTTGGCCAAAAAGTCGCGCACAAGCAACGATGTTTTGTTCTTCCACAAATCCGGGCGTTTCTGGCGGATTGCTTCGCGGAAATTGCGCATTTCTTGGAGGTAATATTCCTTATTGACTGTTTTACCCTGTGGCAAGAACTCATGATGCACAACGCCCCTGTAATCGAAGAAAACGGTAAGCAAAACTTTTACATTCGACCGAACTTGGCGCGCTTTTTTCGCTCTGCGTTCCTGCGGCAGCTTCCATTGAGATGATTGTGCTTTGGTTTCCACGTCATAACCATAAACCCACGATTCGTCACTCGCCGCGGACAGAGTCCAATATCTCATTAGCAATGTTCATGCGATGCTGCTTTGGTCGAAATTGAGCAGTTTTGGTACGAATTTCGCGGCGACCCGTCTCATGTCCAAGTCATTAAAAAAGAAATCGAATGGCACGAGCCAATCGATATGTCTAGGTCCTCGCAACTTCTCTAACGGTGATTCGACGATTGGCCAATACCATTTTCCTCACTTCATCATTTTTTTCGTCTGTTGTTGAAGCGCCACCGATAGACACCAATTGAGCGTATTCCAAAGGCTTTCTTTAAAAATGCCCTTTCTTCCCTAAATTTCTCTACTCGAGAGCAGAAGGACTATTATTTCCTTGTATTTTGAGCATGGCTTGGTTTGCCCCACATTACTGCTAGTTTTATTACATATTTAGCTATTCGTTTTAATTTCTATTTTTACCTCAAAACCCTCAGTTTGAATTACGCAAGAAATGCACCATCAGTGTGTTGACTTCACTCAAAGAAATTTCGAACTCTATTTTGCTTAATTTTTTTTTTTGTTTTCTAAATTATTGAATTCAATTTTATTTTAACAGTTTCTGCACTTTAGTTCTAAGTAATAGTTTTAGCTACCTTTTTGAAATAAATAAATCAATAAACGATTTTTTCGTATATCACCCATAAGCATATTTGTATTCCCAATTAAATGCTAATTAGTAAACCAGTTCGAGCCTGTAGATAGAAAGCCGGCAAATGAAAGAGATTCTTTGATTAAAATACAAATCGATCGGCGCCACTTATGTAGATAACAAGTTAAGATATAAAGAAATTAAAATATCAAAAGAGTTGATGCTTGCAAAAAAGAGCTCGAATTTTTAATGATATTCAATTTTTGTGTGGAATGTGCAATTCAAAAATTTTCCATATAAATTTTAATTTGTCTAGGGTATTCTAAGTTTAAAAGAGTATGATGGGATTATACATATATATGACTGAAATTATGAAATTATAGAACTTGTTTTCTAAATTTAAAGACGTAAGTCGCACAACTAAATCCTTTTTGAAACTAGTTTTTACATTTTCTAGAGATCAACTCAGTATTTGCTGTCCAAATAATTATGTCAGTGTGTTAATTAAGTTATGGTTATATTGTATATATCCCCTATAAATAATAATAATAATAATAATTATGTTGAACTATGTGATACTGTGATAAAATATTGAGTTGTGTCTCTTTAGAAGGATATGCGCGATATGTATTATGGTGCCTTCAAGTCGTAGTACTATCTGGCAGAGTAGAACTATGTAAGAGTTCACAATTGGTTACGTGGGCCGGTTTTAAGAGACCCCTTCTCTACAACGGGTTAAATCTTGATCTTGAAGTCACATGCCGACATTTTCTCACGGAAAATGATACACAGTATTCCCGGCCGCCGTAGCCGAATGGGTTGGTGTGTGACTACCATTCGGAATTCACAGAGAGAACGTAGGTTTGAATCTCGGTGAAACACCAAAATTAAGAAAAACATTTTTCTAATAGCGGTCGCCACTCGGCAGGCAATGGCAAACCTCCGAGTATATTTCTGCCATGAAAAAGCTCCTCATAAAAATATCTGCCGTTCAAGACGCACACCACAAATAGGAGGAGGAGCTCGACCAAACACCCGAAAAGGGTGTACGCGCCAATTATATACATATATATATATATTCCCATGAATGACACCCTATTCTATGAAATATCGCATAAAATTGAGCTTAGGCAAGGCCGTGTGATATTACCCAAATACGTAAAATTCTTAGTATGATACATAACACATGGGCTGAGAAAAGAAAACACTTTTTTTTTTTTGGTCAAAATTAGCTTTATTCATCAACGTAATTTCCATCAAGAACAACGCAATCATTCCAGCGCAGCTCCAACATTTCAATACCACTTTTGTAGAAAGAGTTATCTTTTGCCTCAAAATAGGCCTCAGTTTCAGCGATAACCTCTTCATTCAAGCGAGATTTCTTAACGGATAAGCATTTTTTTTGAGGTCTGCGAACAGTCACTAGTCGCTGGGAGGTAAATCTGGTGAATACGGTGGATGTGGGAGCAATTCGAAATTCGATTTATGTAGTTTTGCACAGCTCAGGATCATCGACATGTTCTTGTTTTTGGTCAACGCGGTACAAACTTTAAACTTAACTTTCTCATAGTCAACTGCTCATGCAACATAAAGTCAACACGCTCTTCTGATATCTTTACGATGTCAGCTAACTCACGCAAATTTCACTGTTTGATCATTCAAAACGATTTTGTTTATATTCTTATGTTTTCTGATGTTAGCGCCTAATTTGGACGTCCATTGCGTTGTGTACCATCGGTGTCTCTACGACCACATTTCAAGTTAGCAAACCATGATTTTAATGTTATTTCTGATGGAACGGAGTTTCCATAAAACTTTTCAAGCCATTGCTTTGCTTGAAACGTATTTTTCCCCATCAAAAAAACCATTTAGAATTAAAGAACGAAATTCTTTTTAATTCAGTTTTTTGAAAATATTAAAAGTAGCGTCACTCTTGGCACAATAACTCACGAACTAATAAATGGAATATTATGAAATTTTAACAGCTCTCTTTTTAAGGTTAGTAATAACTGAAAAAGAGGTGAATGCAAGAAAAGTAGTGCCATCTATGTGTTAAACCTGGTTCTTTTAACCCTATGTGTTAAGTTCTAATTTTGAAAATGTAAGATACATCACATTTAAATTTAGTGTGAAGGTGCAATTTGGATAAAATTTTAACTGAAGATTTACGATTAAGGCCTTAGTGCCTAGGAATATAACTAATGCGGCACCCCTTGAAATATATCTGCGTAATTGATTTTTAATAGTAATATTTTTTATCGGCAATACAAAGTTCTAGAAGGCATATCGCTGTAATTGTTTTTCCAACCGGTCACCCTACCGGTCATGTACAGTGAAACCGTTATATAGTTAACCTTGATAAAAGGAAAAAGTCTTTATAAATTTTTGTTTACTGAACCTGAAAATAGCGGAAAACCTAAATTCGGCAACAGGTTATGAAAAAAGTGTGTTCCTTATAGCCTCGTCGTATGTCACATTCCTTATTTAACGAACTCTATAAAACGTAAAGCTTAAAGACCAGCAACTTACTGCGGTAATCTAATTTTGTCCACTTTTGAAAATTTATATTAAATCATACCCAAAGTGCTAAAATTAACAAGCGTCTCAAAGGACGGACGGAATAATTTTGCGTGTAGACTAAGCACCATTTTTGCCAAAGAAAGCAACAAAATGTATCCATAAATTTCATTATTTTTGGGTAAAATTTTTGCCTAAATCTTTTAAAACTGTTTAATGGGCATTCTTTAGCCCTTGGGCGGTCAACTTCGATTATTTCTGTGATTTTATCGACATTATCGACATTTTCTTTAACATCAAAAATGTTTGAACGAAGTTGACGAAACCAAAAGTACACATAATTAGTTGTTACACCATCGACACCATAAACACCATTCACAATTTTAATGGACTGGCTTTTCGCCTTTATCAAAGGAAAACTGTAAATGCACCGAATTTTTTTTTTTTTTGACTTGCATTCTTAACACCCTGTAACTCAGAATTGCATAGAAGAAACGAAAAACAGCAAAAGAGCTTTTTAATTTGAAATGTCACCTTGACAATGCGCATAAACTTTAAATTGTTTGATCGATACTTTACGAGATATCGCTCACTACAGACATCTACCGAGAAAATAATGGATTTATTTTGCCCCATACGAATAAATAAAGGGAACTAAATAGGCGGTAGTTTGTCTAATACAAATATGTTACATCAACAACATCTAAAGAAAGCAAAAGAAAAATAAGAAATGAAAATTTGGAGAACTGTCATTCAGATTGTATTTTTTAAAAGTAAAAATTATCAGCAGAGCATTTGCATTTTTCATTTAGTTTAAATCCCTCATAACTTTCCCAACATTTTATTACTTATTAATCTCTGTACGCTAGCAGCAATGTTAGCGCAACAGAGATCTGTTAATGTTATGTATTAACAGTATTAACAGTATTTGATTACCTTTCCATGCTAAATAACTACGCGCAGTTGCGCAATAACAACGACAGCTGAGCACTGAACTCCAAACACACACTGCTCGCAGTGAGTGTTAGCCAAGAGATTTGTGCTCAGCTGTGCGCATCCATTTCGTTGGCACATTAAGCTTTTTCTCATTACTCGTATTATATATTCTACTGATGAACTTATCTTCGTTAGCCTTCAGTTGCAACTGCAACGCAAACGCTGCGATTATTTACACTTACATTCTGTGCTCATTAATAACCTGACAGTGACTTCGTCGGACGTTGACGATATATGTAGATACATGTGACAGACAGACACTACTACCGTCGCCGTGCCTACGACTTCCACACTTCTTGACTCAATGCTGTTTCTGTGCGTGGATGGTCGTAGTGTCTTTTGCCAACCAAATCTTTGCACCACTATTATTAGGTATGTCCTGTTTTATTGTTTGTGCAGCAGTAGCTGCAGTTTACTTAATGATGGAGGGGTGTGGTGTTGTGTGGTTTGCGGGTGTGCTGGCTCGCTGGCTGGATGGCTGGCTGGTTGGTAGGTTGGTTGGCGTTGATGCAGTCGAGCATTTGTGGGGCAACAGCAACGTTCGAATGACTGACTAGCTTTGACCTAAATATCTGCAGGGGGAGGTATGTTGCATGCTGTGTGATGTGTTCATGTGCCATGTGTGATATGTGTTCACCACACATTGCCTATCTGCTCACTGTTTGTGAGTTTATGAGCCTCTATGTTCATATATTTGTATGTATCTATGTAGGTATTTATGTATTTATGTGTGTCTATGTGGTATGTGAAGGGTGTTCCCTCAAAGATTGCTACGTTTTTATCGCAACAAGGCAAATAGTAGCAAGTAAGTGCCGCAGTTCGGTGCCTTACAAATTCGTCTGTTGATATTTTACTGTATCAAGCAATTATTGTTGTTATTTTTGTTACTGCCAGCAACGATTTGAATTCCTTTCACTTTGCCTCATAAGAGAATCTCATCTTTTTTACAAAAGTTATCCTTTGTTTGTCGCTACCATACATTTTGGATTGTTTATTATTTTTATATTCATGCCTCTATTTCTGTTGTTGGTGTAATTGTTGTTTTTGTTTTTGTATTTTTGTTGTACTCAGCTGTTAGTTGTCATATTCTCATAAATGCCATGGAAATCTCAGTAGATAATTTCGTAGTTGGGAAATTTGTGTAAGCAACAACATGGGGCAATTGTAGGTATGTAAACGACGATAAGTAAGTATGGTTGTTGGTATATGCGTAAATAAAGTGCGCTTGAGTATCTCATTTTGCAAGGCGGTCTGTGTGTAATTCAGATAAAACTAAATTTTTTAATATTGCATTTTTATAGCTGTACTATTTTCGTGTGTATTAATCAAGGCGTGTTAGTATGTTTGTCAGCACAGGATTTCATATTTTGGGTCGCTAGCGGAATTTTGGTAGAGTTCATTATTAGACGTGCACATGTTGCATTGTATTCATGAGCAATATTTGTATGTACATATGTATGTATGTATGTATGTCAATTAAATATATAGTTTTTAAGAATTTGAGAACTTTAGAGGACTAATTTTGAAAAAAATAATGGTTTTCCTGTCACGACCCTAGTGCCAAGACCTTTACAAAGCTCGAAATAAACACTTTTTCTTTCAGAACTTTTTACTCACTCAACAGGAATATTTTCTGTCTTTCATTTAGCTATTCTTTTTACCGCAGAAGTATTGACTCCAACATAGTTTGCTAAGCGTTTTTGCATCCATGTTGGATTTTCTCATAAATTGAGCGATACTTCTTTTCGTAGTTCGAGTCTAATTGCTATAATTTCTCTTAAAATCGTTATTTACCTATAATCAAAAAGTACCGGGAAGGTGATGTTGACTGTTTTCTTCGATTGCCAAGGCATAGCGCACCATGAGTACCATCCATTGGGCCAGACAGTCAATAAAGAATATTATTTATCCGTTTTGAAGCGTTTGAGAGATGCTGAACGTCGCAAACGGCCCGAAATGTCGACAAACAATTCTTGGATTTTGCATGATGATAACGCGCCATCGCAGCGAGCCCAAATTGTGCTGGATTATTTGACCAAACACCAAGTAAATACCATCGTGCAAGCACCGCATTCGCCTGATATGGCCCCCTGTGACTTCTTTTGGTTTCCCAAATTGAAGTTACCACTTCGTGGAAGGAGATTTCAGTCGATAGAAGAGATCAAAGAGAATGCGACTAAGGAGCTGAAGGCCATCGAAGGTCGGCTTACCAGGAGTGCATGGAGGGCTGGGTTAAACGTTGGCACATGTATGTTGCTTCAGACGGGGCATATTTTGAAGGAGGGTAAATAAATTTGCCTGAAATTTAACTCTGTTTTGTTTTGTTTAAACATTCCCGGTACTTTTCGATCAAAGGGTATGCTTTAAAAAATTCTCGCGTCGTTGGGAATATTTCTATTTCGCAAAAAAAATGTTGCCCACTCTTTGTTAGTGAATTGAGAAGTATTTCTATTGAAAAAATGTAAAGTGTAAGTTTTGTCGTGTACGCTCCTTATCACAGAACACTCATTGCTGTCTGGCTGTCTGAAGAGCTAGCAATATTAGGTACGGGTCTTCGAAGTTACAACGTTTTTACAAGATCGTCAGATGCCATATACTTCCTACTAAAGGACACTCAATGGGCACTCACCAAGGGCAGAGCTAATCCGGTTTACTGAGGACGACCGTGGCGAACAAGGAATATAGGCTGACTTTCTGTTCATGCGCCCTCTCAACCTAATGGAAATTTGAGAAACACATCTACTAATAATGGCATGTACAAGTCATTTTCCAAAGCCCAACGGTAGACACCTGTTTTATTGGACTGTTTGCTCTTTAAAAAGAGTTTACTCGGTGGCTACTGAGGCCCAGAAAAACTCTCCAAAGTGCTCTCCTTACACGTCGTTAAACTAGTCTGATTTTTTCAGTTGTATTCAATCTGCAACTTATACCAGAATGTGACTAAATTATACAGATCCTCAGCTATATGCCGTATGCTCTCTCTCAGATCCTCTGCTCGCGCACTCATCTACTTCCTCAGTTCTCGGAATATTATCAAAGTTTGTAGGTATCATCCATATTCTTGAACACATTACGAGTTAGACGGTACGAGTCCAAGCGCCCTGTTAGCAGCTTAACTTTTCACAAAGAAGGCGGGTTTTGAAAAAGCGAGACAAATCATGCTTGTCAACAATGCCGCCATTACCGAGAATTGCATATACAAGGTGGCGCAATTTTAATCATCCAATTTTGGTTTTAAACAACTTTTTTACTAAATAAACGAAAAATAATTTCGGGTGATGGAAATCTCTACTTTGACCTTTACGCGCTCCATTGTTTCTCTGTTTGTTTGCTGCAGCTGTGTAGTTCACATGTGCCAAATATTATTGACGTACTACGCAATTTGCAAAAATTATAAATATTCCGAAAGGGTGATTAATTTTGCGCTACCTTGTATAGTATATCGACTTAAATGGCACTGCAGTCAGCTTGCAGCCGATAAGCTTCCCCTAATGAGAGCTGTTGTCCACAGGTCGAATGTATAGGAATATTTCAACACGACGGACTGCACCTATTAATTAAACTTCTAGACATAATAATGGTTGCACTTTTTGCACTTTTTGCAAATTGAGCAAATGGTGTTTACAATTTTTTAAAGGGGGCACCATATTAGTACTCTAAATGCGGGCATAGGCCTGCGGTCGTAGTCTTTAATCTTTACCAATCGTACTCTTCCACTTTTTCCCACACTTTTCAATAGTCCTTTTCGAAATTCCAAATCCAAGAGAGAACTTTCCAGTCGAGGATCTAAGATTACTGCTGAAAACTGATCGAGTTATAAAACTGTGCAATTTGCAATGTCTCGTGAACAGAACTGTACCGTACGGCATCTTACGCTAAAAATCGATTCGTAAATTTTTGTCTGCCATATTAAATGTTTTGATTCTTGAAAAATGCTGTGAAATGTTGGGACTAGCATAATTTTACTATTTTCAAGTCACTGTGCACCTCAGGCAGAATTTATCACATATTTTTTTACCCCTTTTATGGTTTTTCCTTTTTAGTGTTGTAGGGTAAGGATATATTGTGCTCGGTCGCGAGCCTCTAATTGAAGGCTACTAACGAATTTGAGCACTTCTTCGTTATTTTTGTACCAATTATAAATATATTATATAATATTACCAATGGATCAACAGTTATAGTTAGTTACGAAGTAAGCCCTCGCTATCTAGATTTACAAGCTTACTTGACACTCTTCTAAAAGAAAGGATAAATTGTTTTGTCTGCCTCTGTACTGGACTTTCCATTCAGTGGCGTATGAATTCATTTTTCTCCCAGTCGTTGACGTCCCAGTTCTTCATGTACATAGGCTTTTGTGGGCGCGCAAAAGTGCTCGGGTCATGGTATTGCTAATCTTTTTCCATAATAACTATGGATATGAACAGCATGCCGCCTGGATTTTAAGCTTGAAGCCGAATATCAGTTCAGTTTAGATCATTTCAGTTTTACTGAAGCAAAATCAAAACAAAAATATAAAAACAAGTTTGCTAAAAAATCTTTGCGCTAACTCTTATCGAGCAACCTAAGTAGGAAGAATACATATATAAAGTGAATCCTTTGAAATTAACCGTTAATAGCAAGTAAATGACTACTATGGTTTCGCGAATCGTCGTTGTTGCGCCTGCTGCTGCTGCTGTTGCTGCTTCTTCTCCTCTGACAGGCGTTCTAGCTTGGAAAATTGGAACTTGAACAGAACCAACAGACACTCCCAAATGCACGACGACGACAATGATTGACCGAACAAAAAGCAGATCGGCAGCAGAAATTACAAGAAAAAAACACTTCAGTGCAAGTACATATGTATGTATGTATGTGAAGGGAAAGAGGGCAACGGCAGGTTGACACATTGCAATGAAATATATGAAACGCGAAATAAAAAGCATTTACAAGTACAAGTAATAAAAAACATAAAAAATATTAAAAAAAAAACCTGCTCGTACATTGTTAACAACTGCGAAGAATTTTACGAAAACAGCTTCGAAACGTAATGTTAACAGTTGTTGATTGAAAGGAAAAAATTGGGAAAAGGGAGGTTTGTGACATGATAGCGTTAACAGCGGGACACAGTTGAACACACACACGAATATGTAGGATATACATACATACACCCATGCACACAAGTGAGCATAGCGAGACACACTTCACTTTCATACAGCCTTCAAAAACGTGCACGAGGACATTACGCGGGACAGACGTAGAGGCTGAGGCAGAGGTACAGCAGTAGCAGCAGCAGCAGCAGCAGTCAACGGAGGTAGTAGCCGAAGTGAAATTGGGTCAAATCTAATGTTGTGCCGAGTTACGATGATGGCAATGACTGAGCATGGCGCGGTAAAGATGGGGTACATGCGCCGAGTGCAAGGCAGAGCAAAGCTGAACAGAACAGAGCAAAGCACAGCCGAGCAGAGGTGAAGGTGTTACGGTGAGTGAATCAGAGTGCAAACTGAACATCCGCCCCGATGGCAACGAAGCAATGCATATAATGCAATCAGTGTTGCCAAAAATTATGAAAATAGGTGTTGTGAAAGAAAATATTTAAAAAGATTTTAAAATTTATCTGGCTGGTTGAGTTCTGGTTGTACAATTTGAATCCGAAACTGTGTTATTTTAAATTTTAACAGTCTGATAAATTTAAAATTGTTTGCTAAAAACGAACACTAAACTTTTGATTTTTTAGAAAACTTTAAGCATACAAAATTGCATCTATAAAATCGTCCCCTTAGTATTAAAATAGCCTATGAATTTTTTGATGTTTTGAGAAAATGAATTTCAAACTTTTTGTCGGAAGTAGCTCTCACTCAAATCTCGACGTTTTGACCAACTTTGTGGAAGTAGAATTTGACAAAATTTTGACCACATATAAAATCGACAATGGAGAATCCAAAAATTCAATAAAAAAATATTAGCCTATGAGCACATAGGCTATTGTTATACTAAGGGGACGAAATTTCCTTATAAAATTAATTTCTGGTATGCATCTATGTATATATATTTAGTGGAGTTTTGAGCTTTCACTTTTATCTTTCATTAATTGAACTCAGATGGTTAAAACTAAAGACTTAAATTTCGGTAATATTGATAGTTTTTGACAGTTTTCGATATTTTCGATTATTATTAAGTTTTATGCAACCCTCATGAAAATGAAATTTGAATTGGTCGAGCCAAGGAGCACCAAGAGATTTGGTGGCTCCTAAAACCCTCAGGCTAAACAGTCCATTGTATTTAGAGCTCTGTAGATAGTCAAGGGGGGAAAGGAGAAAAGTATCAAAGAAAGATATAGGAAAGAATAGAGACAGAGACAGAGATAGTTAGTCCTGTGAGAAATTTCCATATTCTTTTTGGTAAATCTGTAAATATCCTCCAATTTTAGAGAACGAATATTACTCATTCTCATGATATCGGAACCCAAAACTCGTTGCGGTGGTCTAGCAAAGACAGGACACTCACAGAGAAAATGATCAGTGCTATCCGCCTCATCCAAGCAAGATAGGCCCATTGTGTCCTCAATGATTCCAATGATGGTCATATGCTGACCCCATGGGTTGTGTCCTGTAATAATACCGACCATCAACCGAACGTCTCTCCTTCCAAGTTTTAGTAGAAAGTTTCTAGAAAGTTTGGCCCCAAGTTTTAGTAGAAAGTTTAACCCTAATGGTTTTGAATCGTGTGCGTAAACTAGATTATTATTGCTTTTTTACATAGTTTCTACTAAGGCTTTCATAAACTTCGGAATATACAGGCTTTTAAAAAAAACTAGATAGTAAAAATAAATAATCTGACTTTTTAAATGATTTCTTTTTATTCAGTATAATCTCCCTTAACTTTAATGCACCTATTTCAATTACCCTCCAATAATTTTATACCATATCTCTAGAGTTTTTCCAGAAGCCCTGCAAAATACTATTTCTTAGCTGGAATGGCTGAATTACGGCTCTAACTTTCCGCACAGCTTTTCCATAAACAATTCTTCAGAAAAAATATATTAAACTCATTCACCTGAACTGCCTATGGTATTAGCAACTTCATAATAAATATACGACCGCGTTTGAACTCTCAAAGCCATCGATGCACAGCTTAAAAATCAAGAAACAAATTCCTTTAGAAAACACATCACTTTTTTTATGAATTTCTGTTGCTGATAAATCTCCCAAGACAACGAATTTTATCACTGCACGATACATCAAATGACTTGTAAATTGGACAAATCCGAATATTATTTTTGTTTTCAAATTAAAGAAAAAATATTAAACTGGCTTGTATGTTCCAAATCATGTCATTTAAATGATTTTATATACAAGGTGGCGCAAAACTAAACTAAAATAATTTGGTTTTTGAATAACTTTTTTACTAAATGAAAAGCAAAAATATTTTGAGTGATGAAAATCTACGTCTCATTATGGAGCAGACAACCCTCCAACTAACATTTGTAGATTACAGTTCAGCTTTTGATTGCGTTTTTTGATAACAGCAAATTCAGGATTTCGCGCAATGGTAATCTGTCGGAAAGCATTCCCACCAGTACTGGCGTACGACAAGGCTGCCTGTTGTCTCCTTTATTATTATTTCTTATTTGAAAAGAAGAGGAAAAGTACATATTTATCGGAACTATGAACTTCTCGAAGACCTTGCCTACGCTGATGATATATGCCTTCTCTCTGTCAAACACACCGACATGCAGAACAAAATTGACGATCCGTCCTCAAACTCATTGAATTCAGAGCTAAAAATAAATCACGAGAAAACGAAATCCATGAAAATTTGATCCACTAGCAGCCGCCCGCCCCTCTTAAATAGTGAAATATTGAGAACATTGATACTTTTACCTACTTGGGTAGTATCATCGCCGCTGAAAACAGCGCGAAACTAGACGTTATCGCCAGAATAAATAAAGCGAACGGCGCGTATGCACAGCTCCGAGCTATCTGGTCTTAGAGGCATCCTCAGCGTACAAAATTACGAATCTTTAAGACAGTACTATCAGTACTCTTGTATGGATCGGAAACCTGGCTCACAAATAATTGTATCGAAAACAAAATTCAAAGCTGTGTGAACACATGTTTACGCAGGATATAGAAGATCTGGTGGCCGAACACATTAAGTAACGACGATCTATACAAGAGGTGCAAAATCCTGCCGGGAGCTAACATAGTGAAACTGCGAAAGCAGAGGTGGATTGGGCATACGCTTGCCAAGGACGCAAGTGAAATCTATCGTCAAGCACTGGATAGGAATCCACAAGGTGCTCTCAAGGTTGGTCGTCCAAAAATATCTTGGAGGAGAACTGTCCAGAAGGAAGTTGAAACGTCAGGAAAAACTTGGAACGAAATCAAGCTTCTTGCAAAAAATATAATCAGATGGTGGTATTTTACTGAGACCCTATGCTCGAGTGGGAGAAACAGGAACAGGTGATGAAAATATTTATTTTGACTATTGGTATACTGCAACTGTGTGTTCACAAGCGTCAAATATGAAAGACGTGCGATGCCTTTTGTAAGAATTAGTACTACCTTCACGCCCGTGAAATTTCGCTAGCAACAAGTAAAAGGTGATTTTTTAAAAGCTATAGGAAAGTTTTTCAAAAAAACACACGTAAAATTCAGAAAAATGCATGAAATTTTTATTTAAATCGATGGTACAGTCCATATAATTTAATGTTTGAATATTATTTCATGCAAATGTTGACCGCGACTGCGCTTCAAATGGTCCATGCGCTTAGTCCAATTTTGGCACACTCTTTCCAATGCTTCGGCCGGTATCTCACATTTAAATGCTTTAATGTTGTCTTCCAATGCGTTAATTGAAGCAGGCTTGTCTGAATAGACATGAGCTTTAACATAGCCCCACAAAAAATAATCTAAAGGCGTTATATCGCACGATCTGGGTGGCCAATTGACAGGTCCCGAACGTGAAATAAAATGTTCACCAGTTCAACAAGTCCATTGTTACGTGTGCTGTGTGGCATGTGGCACCGTCTTGCTGAAACCACATGTCATGCAAGTCAAGTTCTTGTATTTTGAGCAAAAAAAAGTTGGATATCATTTCACGGTAGTGCTCACGTTACCAGAAGTCCATCAAGAAGTACGGTCCAATGATACCTCCAGCCCATTAACTGCACCAAACTGTGACCTTTTCTGGATACATTGGTAGCTCTTGCAATTCTGCTGGCTGATCTTCACTCCAGAATCGACAATTCTGCTTATTTACGTACCCATTGATCCAAAAATGAGCTTTGTCGCTGAACACAATTTTTCGATAAAAAAGTGGATCTTCAGCCAACTTTCCAAGAGCCCATTCACCAAAAATTCTGCGCTGCGGTAGGTCGTTCGGCTGCAATTCTTGCACCAGCTGTATTTTGAAAGGCTTCACACCTAAATCCTTTCGCAAAACTTTCCACGTTGTTGAGTAACAGAGGTCCAATTGCTGCGAACGGGGACGAATCGATAATTGATGGTCATCATTAACATTGGCCCATACACCTGCGATATTTTCTTCAGTTCGCGCTCTACGTAAGCGTGTTGGTGGTTTGATGTCCAATAATGTAAATTTGGTTCTAAATTTAGTCACAATAGCTCGAATAGCCGCTTCAGTGGGTCGATTAAACTGACCATAAAATGGAAGAAGCGCGCGATAAACTTTCTTAGCAGAACACGCATTTTTATAATAAAATTCAATGATTTGCGTTGTTCGTTTGTAAGACGATTCATGGTTAAATTATAGACCAAACTGAAGATGTTTGACAGTGAAACAAAAACGAAACGTGCGCCTGTTTAAACCAACTGTTTAAAAAGATAATTGCTAAAAAAACACCCGTTATTTGGACGTGAAATGTTGCTGGCAACATTGATTGTCAAATTTATGAGCGTCGCCCCAGAAGCAATTGGTAAGAAAAGTGTTTTTACGGATATAAAGAAAGATCAGATTGGAGGTACGTTTCCCAATAGGGGTTTTTCGACAGATCTCGCGTGACTACTGTCAAACGAAATACATAATTTTTTTCAGTATTCATTAACATTTCATAATAAAAAGACTGACACCTCAAGACCCTCATCGAGTCTTTCAAAAATGGTGTTTACGAATGGCCGAAATACGGTTGCATTGTTGTTGATGGTCTCCGGCCATGGTAGAATCTCAAATCATCATTGCGTGTAATAAACAATCCATCAATGACGTAACACGCGACAGTGCGACATACACTAGTGATTGTGACTCCTCTTTATCGTATTCATAGACTATTTCAGAATATGTACCGCCCTGAGGTTTGTGTATGGTATTGGCACATGCACAAACTACAGGAAAATGTGTACATTTTGCATTTATAGTTTTATTGTGATTTAATGGTATTGTAGCTGATCGTCTAGCTATCGGTACTGCTGTTTTACTAACGACTACGAAGCACCGCCTAAAGCGGAGAAAGAGAATAGCTTGTATGCCGTAGGCTTATAAATACATTTCGTGACGGTTTTTCATAACGCTGTGTCGCGCCCTTGAAATTATACTCTGACGCGCGTAAAGAAGTTTCACTTCAAAAAATAACCATCTGTCGTTCGGAGTCAACGTAAAACTGTAGGTCCCTTTATGTATTGAACAACATCAAAACGCACTACAAATAGGAGAGGGATCTCGGGCAAAAGGGTGCAAGTTAGAAGTGGCGTCTTGATTTTAGATCATTTTTGTCATTGAGGCGTTGGGCATATTCTTTCATATAAAAAAATATCGTGCATTCGTTATATAGAGAAGAATGTGTTTGCATTACTTTTGCGCGTTGTTCAACTGAGTATCGCCATGAGTAAATATGCCAAAGCCTGTGTACCAATTGTCTGACAAAAATAAAAAGAAATAATTCAGTAATAATTGCTGTCTAAGGTGTGTTGCACTCTAAGATATTAGCAGTTGTCTGTTCTACAATAAAACGCGGCCAGCTGTCAGCTCCTGCGTCCATCAGGCATAGGATGGTGAATTTTTTTCTGGTGGTACAAGAACCTAAAATATTTGTTTAGCAGCAACCAGCAATAGCAGCAAATTTATTTTAATTTTAACGGAGTAAACATTTGAAACCGGAAATTACACACAGTAGAAAAAATCTATGAATTTTCGAGCTAAAAAGCCGTTTTTCGGTAACCACGGTATTAAAAAAGCGACCTAATTGAAGTTTGACACAAGAAGCGAGCTGAAAAGCGCTTTCACATTTTTTCTGCAGAAGATATGTAAGTATCCTCTTAGGAAAATGTTGAAAAACGCGTCCATAACACGCTCGGCCACAAAAATGAAGAATTATTCGGCTAGGCATTCACATATTGCATGAGAGATGCAGAAAATGTACACATCCCAATGGTTATTACTTTGAACAAAATGCAGCGCATTAAATAACTATATCACAGGGAATTATTGACAAGTTTTGACAATTTATTTGTACTTATTTAATTTTCATAAGCTTTTTATGAAAATATAATTCATTTTCACACAAAACCCATATAAACCATCTAAAACTTTGAGTAGATTAAAAAAAAATTGAAATTTCCGTAAAAATTTCAAATAATTTAATCAGAGTTTCTAGAAAAATGGCAAGTGCATAGATTTATTGCCCATTTATTTTCGGGGTAATGAAGTGCAAGTTTCAAGTAGCTCAAAATTCGCGTCGATTTTTGACAATTTTTTTCCGGACGGTTTTGGGTGCTTTCTTCCATATAAAAATTATTGAGCATGACAAGCTTACAAATTATTTTATAAGCTTGAATATAAAATAAGCGCAGCTCGCTTAAACAAGACATACGATGGTAATGAACTCCGTATTTAAAAACATTACTTTTGCATCACTACGACAAAAATGGCAACACTGCAGCGCCGAAGCAACTCAGCAGTTAGGCGACGGTGAATGAGCAAGTGCGCGCGTGTGTGTGTGTGTGTGTGTGTGTAGTGAATGAGTGAGTGAATTGGACTAACAGCGGCAAAGATTAACAGCTGGCTTGATTCGGGTCCGATACGAGTTTCCCTGACTTGGCGAGTTAGGTGAGTGAATGCATAAACGAGTGCAGCAGCACAGCAATACCAAAAACAGCTATAATAGCAACAATATGCATACACGTAGAGGTGATGGTGGTGGGGGTATTTGTTGGCAGCTGGCAACGACTATGGCAACAACGGCGACAGCGACAGGAGCAACTGCAGCATCCTGCATCATTAGCGACGACGCTCTGGCTTTTTAGCTGCTCTTGCCTGCCTGCTGACAACTGGCGATTGCAGTTTGTGTTACTCATTCGTGTCGGACGGAACATCTAGCATTATCACCTCCACGCAATCGAAAATATATCAAAAAGAAAAATCTACACAGAAATACAATTAACTGACTACAGAGTATAGGGAATATGGAAAATTTCAGGATTTCTTCTGGATGCCAAAGCAAAATCAACTAAATTAATGCAAAACAATTACACATACACGCGCATTAAATTACTCATACAAACCAGTTTGCCAGTAGAGTGTATTTAAAAAGGGCACCACCAGCACCAGCACCAGCACCAGCACCAATACCAGCAGCAGTGGAGAGCTTTAAAGTATGCAAGATTTTAATGGGGCGAAAAATGTTTGCAGTCAATGCACATTGGAGATCGGGAAAAAGTAAAAGTAATTGCAACGAAGGCAGTACACTAATAGAGAAAATCGCAAAAGTATGCTTCAGATGTGCGAAATGGGTGTGCAATATGAAAAATAATGCACAAAAGTATGTTAAATAAATATGAAAGGAGAATATTGTTAAATTTTTTCCCAAAAATTTCCCGAATTGGATTATGGCAGATGCCACTGAAATGAGTTCTTAAGCAATGCAAGCAAGTGAGTGAGAATAAGCAAGAGGAAGGGGCAGCAAAGAAAAGAAAAAAGTAAGACAGCGCCTAAAAGTATGCTACATCAACGACAACCTGGAAGTGAAAGTTCAGGGTTTTACACTGTCACTGCAGATAAGCGAAGAAATATATCAACGACGACAGAGCAGTGCAACAACAGCGATAACAAAAGCAAAAACAACAAACAGAGTAGTAGCATTGGCAATTAGAAACAACACAACGCCAACTGGAGCAGCAACTATCAACTAGCGTGGCGCACATGAAGGCGGTGTGAGCAGCGCAGCGCAATGCAGTGCAGTGCAAAGAAGGCAAAGTTACGCAATCTTTTAGGCGCAACAAATTGTTAAAACACACAATAACAACAGCTGCTGCAACATTGAACACATATACACAGTTTCATATACCATATATGTAGGTGCATACAGATATTCTTATATTCTTGTACCTGTATGCCATTTGGGCGTTTGGCTGTGAGTGCGCGCGTGTGTGTGAGTAACGCAAAACACACCCTTAAAAATAAAGGAAAAGTGGCATAAAAAGTATAAAGTGCATGTTATGGAGACGCAGTAGAAAAAACAATTATAAATGTTTAAATAAAAAATGTAATAAAATAAAATGTAGTAATGAAAAGCGTGCAATTCAAAGAAAAGAAACAAAAACACAAGTTAAGCAAATTCCTAGTTTTCTAAAACATTTCAGCCTGCCGTAAAAAATCAGCATTTACTGCACTAAGTTCAAATTAGAGATTTTTGAGTGACTTATAATTCCGTTCCGCTGCCATCCTACACATTTCGCCAAAATGTGCATGTTCGTAATTTGTATGCTTTGCACGGAAAAGCGTAAGGATGCTGGTGGTTATGCAAATAAGGCCGTTACAACAATGCCAGTCACGAAAAAGCGTCAGAGTACATCTGCTTCCTACTCTTCTGCAGCATCAACAGCATCTACTAGTTCAACGGCTTCCTCGGGATCAGCAATTAGCTCATATGGAACCACCACCGCCACAGCATTGGGTGCTGCCTCGATAATACCCTTCGGAAATATGACATGTAACATTATGAACACCACTTCAGCAGCACCACAACTACCACTCCCACACATCACACGACCACTTGCAAGCGTCAAGTGCAATATAGTACAGAAGACTGTCTCACCAGCTGTTGTGTTCCAAGAGTTACCGCCACGTTATCGCGCCTGGTTGTAGATACTTGCAATTTGAGAGTGTCAAAGCTATGGAAGTAAAGATGAAAGCTCGAATAAAGGTGAAAATTGTATGACAAAAGTGCACACTATACACAAAAAAAAATTAAAAATTACGCAAAAATATATTAAAAAGTAGTAAAGGGCGCACTCGCTTCCTAATTGTATGTATCGTGAAATAAAGTACCAAGCAAATGATGTAAGTAGTGGTACAACATGCCTCGCCTACTAACGCGTGCTGCATTTCCGAGTGTTGTGCGTAATTTGTGTTTTTCTTTGTGCTACGTACACAAATTCATTGAGTGTGTATAGAAAGTGCGCCTAAAGGCGTGCTATGCATTTTTAGACTATACCAAATAGGGAAGTACTAATTGAAATAAACATTCGGACGTTGAGGAGTAACAAAAAACATAAAAAACAGTCACACGCACTCATACAAAACTAAAAACTAGTGAAAGCAAAAGAGTAGCAAATAATCATTAAAACATAAACGTGACAGCAAAGAAAATGACGGCGACACCATCAACATCAACAACAATGGTGAGCAATGAAATCGGCAAAGCAGCAGCGACAACAATAAATGGCACAGCTGGATCCCAATAAAGGGGAAAAACAATAGAAGCTAAATGCAACGGAACCTTGTAAAATCAAACAGCAGCACCAGCAGTGAAATCGGCGATAGCAACAACAACAACCATAAAATCAAAACCAACCAAATCAACAACATTGAAAGACAGCCAGCAGTGATTTGCGTGTTCAATTTGTTACATGTCCAAAGCGCACCAAACGGCAATAGCAGCAGCATTTAATTGCATACAAACATACATACAGGCAAACAAATTTTAAAAACCTATGCATATGAGAAAGTATGTGTGAGCGTTTGACTGCTTCCTCGCCTCCTCGCCTGCTAGCCTGCATTTGTGTACACTGCCCTGATTATATCACACGAATGTAGGCCGAAGCGAAAACTTAACGTACAACTAACTGCCAACAAAACGACTGCCAACAACGATCAAATACTGCAACAAAAGCAGCTGTATACTACTAAACCAAACAAACCAACAAGACAAAAAAACACAATCACATCATATGTAAATAAAACAAAAAGAAAATGGCACAATTTTAAACTCAAAGCAATATGCAGTGCTGCTGCATGAAACAAAATATGCTGAGATTGTAAAACGAGAGATTGTAAAAAAATAAACAAAGAACTATTTGAGGTTTAAATTCAAAGTTCAAGCATAGAAATAAATTTAAAAGTAAAAAGAAAATAATAATTTTCTGTAACTGGTGCATATTAAACAGCTAAAAAGTGTATTTGCGCCTGCAAGTAGATCGCCAAGTGAACACTCGGTTTCACATTTGCAGCATTAAAGTTGTAAAGATTTACAAAAAAACAAAAAAAAAATACACAAATACACAAAAAATAAGCATAAAATATTAGCTCCGTTGCTCATAGTTGTTGTAACGATTAATTAAAAAAACAGCTTAAAAATAAAACGCTCACAACAACTACAACTAAACTCACTGCCAACAGCAGCAGCAGCAGCAGCGGTGCAGCAGAACACTCTCACTTTTAGGCGCTAGGCACTCGACGCCGTTTTAACACTCAGTTGGTCGTCTGCTGTTAATTCGTGTGCCAAATGTTAGGAAGTAAATATGTAAAAGAAAATGAAAGAAGCAAAATATGTAGGTACGCCAATATTTGTTGTTTTTATTGCAAAACTATACTATTCAAATTGTAAAAGTTGTGACTCGTTTTGAAGAAATATTAAATTTTAACTGGGTGTGACACTGAAGCGCTGACAACTATCAGCAAACGAGCAGAACAGTAGTAACAATAACAGCGGCACCACAATAACAGCAGGCGTAACAGCGCTATCACAACAGTCACAACAATTAGCATAACGAAGCAAATCAACATAACAGCAGCAGCCCACAACAGTTGGTTACCATTGCAACAGAAGGAGTGCGACTTGAATTGTTAAATACATGGAAAAACAAATCAGAATTCTGTGCTAAAAGATTAGAATAAATATATATATACCTGAATTAAAATTTATTTAAAAAAATGGAATAAATTTGGATAAAAAAAGCGCAAAATCAAATATTATAAATTAATATAACAAAATAAAAAAGTAATATAATAAATAATAAAAAGGTTAAAGTAAATTTATATTTGCAAATAAAGAAAAAAAAAACATCTGGAGCCACGCATATATACATGCAATAATTCTACGCTATAAATTTGGTGTGTTTGTGTGTTTAAAATAAAAGCAGTGCAGTGATGTACAAAGAATTTATGTGGTTTCACGCAGAAAAAGTAAATTAAATAAACAAACATACAAATACATATATAAATAAAAAGCATTCAAAATAAATCATAATAAATAGCTTCCATTGCTAAGCAGCTCTATAAATAATACATATGTATGTATGTATGTATATGTACTCACGCTCGTAATTAATAAAAAACATAGTGTTGTGGGCTTAATATTATAAATAAACTAATCTAAGCGTAAACTGTTAACCTTGAATAACTAACGAATTTTATGGTGTGCCTAATTTATAAATTTTCTATTTTTCTACATTTATCTCAAAATTCTGCGCCTGAGTGAAAGCTAATGAAAATTTGCTTTGTACAGCTTTATAATGAGATTAATTATTGAAAAAGATTTTTCGAATACTAATTGCGTTCATCTTAGCATCTTACGAAATTTACGATTTTTGCTTAGTCTTCTGTACACTCACAGCAGCATTCGAGAGAATTTTGAAATGAACACACATATCTCAAAGAAATAAGTATATGTGCAAGGGTATTTTCACATGAAAAAGTATAAAGAAGCAGGGGAAAGGTTCAACGAATAATTTTAATACATACATACATATTTAGGAAAAATAGGAACAAAAAATTATACAACAAAAAACTTATTTAATTAAAAAAGAAATTAAAATAACTTCATATGAAATAAGTTTATGAGCATTGGCCTTTCTTTACACTTGTTTACAACGTTTCTGTAACTTTCGATTTTCTAATATAATAATTAATATGTTTTCCATTATGAGAAAGGACATCATTTATATGTTTAGGCATAGAGTCTGCCAAGCTTTGAAGAGTGGAATCACCTATCTTATCCCACTCTTCCACCAAAGGACCTTTAAGGTCTTTGATTGTTTCAAACTGCCAATCATTTTTATAAATACGGGCCGACAATATTCCCCAGAGGTCCTTAATTGGGTTTAAATCGGGACTTAGTGCTGGCCAATCAAGAACTGAAATTTTTCTTGACGATAGGAAGACCTTGGTTAAACGAGCCGTATGGATTGGGGCGTTGTCTTGCTGGAACACCCAGTCGTCTCCGTATATGTTTCCCGCAAATTCAAAGAGAAGATCCTCTAATATTTCAACATAGAATTCTGCGTTCGTTCTTGTCGGAATTAAACAAATTGGAAATTTTCCATCATGACCGACAGCGGCACAAATCATCAAATACCCGCCTCCGTGGTTCCGCTTATGACGCGTTTGCTGTGGTTGACTAAAGCCCCGCAAATATTTCTGGCAACCATCTGGACTACCTAAGTTGAACTTTTTTTCGTCCGAAAATACAACGTTTTGGAATTCGTTAGTCCAAAGTTTATATTTTTCGGCAAATGCTAAACGAGCCTTAATGTGACGTGCTAATAGTCTTAGTAGCGGCTCCCGCAAACAATATTTAAGTGATCCGTCCTCGACCAAAATTTGATGCTGGGTAAGACTCCGTCAGAAAATATGAGATTTGCAAGTGGTCTTTCGATTTCTTTGAAACTTTGGGAAATATTAGTTCTAGGTAAGATACATTCGAGCCTAAAAGGATTTTGAAAAATTTTCAAAATTGAGTCATCTACGCCATGTTGAAAATCGGGACCGTGTTTTTTTCAAAAATCAATATTTCTTGAACCGTTGGATGGATTTCAATGCAATTTACAGACAATATAGAAACAAATAAGTAGTTTAAATTAGTATTATGTTAAAAAAAAATTTCGAAATTTTGACCAAAAAAAAGTCAAAAAAATTTTTTGAATCAATTTTTAGTTTATTTGGCCAGTTTTTTAGATTTTCTGTTATACACGTAACGATTCCTTATGATTTAACCTTTATTTTGAAAAAAAAATTTTATGATGTCTATAATAGTTCTCGAGATATTGCGATTTTAGTGGAAGCGCGCACGCACGGTTCGCGCTGCGTTATGTGTTCCTGTATGAAGTGACTGGAGCAGACTGCTGCAGGTCTGTGCGCGTTTTTCTACTCCCGCGCTGCGTAACCGCGAACTTCACGGGGCGCGCTTCCACTAAAATCGCAATATCTCGAGAACTACTTTTAAGAAAGTTGCTAGTGGTACTCCTATGCCGATTTACTCTAGCAGTAATTTCATGAATACTTTTGCCACTTTCGCTTAGCCCTTCAATCAGATCACGCTCTTCATCGGATAAATGTCTTCCATGCTGCATTCTACAGATTAACCCATCAATAATTCAATTATTCTTTATTCAAAATAAGGAATCTATTTTACTTACATTTTTCTTTATGATATCAATGCAAATAACACAATATTTTTTGATAACTTGCTCTCTATGAGTGCCAAATCAATACTGATCTCTGATTGCATATGTATATTACTTATTTCATATGAAAATCAAATCTCACAACACAAATTTGTAATAATGGTTCTAAGAATAATGACTAAAGAAGAATTTTGCAAGCGAAGAGTTAAGTTGGATTGCCAATACAGACTTTGGCATACCAAACAAAAATGTACCGTTACTATAAACAAAGATATCGGTATAAAAAACTTTGCACATATACTTATTTCTGTGAGGTATTTTTTAGGTTGCCGCACGTAAAAAATTTCATTTAACAGGCGCAAAAATATAGGTAGACAGACATTTGGCACTAACATAATGAATAGATTTGTCCTTCGTATTCCAGTGACACGTTCTCAATTGTTATTGCTCAAGATATCTTCGATATTCCCTATGAATGTTAAAAGATTCTGCTGCAATATATATTATAAAAGAGCTACATAGCTATATATTTGAACTTCTTCTTAGTCAAGGGATGTTTAAAAAAATATGTACAGAGCGCAGTAAATGAGGTTTCAGCTAGTGACAAGAATAGGCCCCTTCTTTTCGCCAAGGGTTAGCAAGTGGCGAATAGATGAAGCAACAACTGGTATAAATGAACATATTTGGCAACGCGAAAATATGTAGAGTCGTCTTAAATTACATATGTTTGTATGATATGAGTTACACCAGTCTAAGGAACTGTAACTAAACTCGCTAGCGGCGAATCTTACTTGATAACTTTGTTGTTGCTTTCGCACGCAAGTTTTTAGTCAAGTTAATCGAGCATAGAGATAGCGAATGGGGAATTGGCAAATAGAAGAGACCCCATATCTGGCAGCAAAGACCCCAAATCGGGCAGGTCGAGTTTGGCTTTATATTAGCTCGATGTGGAGTTGCATTGCAAACAGGTACCAGATCCAAAGCTTAGCAGTGGGCCGGAATTTGGGTGCTGAGCAACGCATGAATTTAATTCGCTATTATTTAGTACACTTCTATAGCCAAAGGAAATGTTGCGGAAGTATTTTTCCTAGCAAGCTCCTCTGACTCTTTGTCGCAGTACCTACAAGAAAAGCGTACTACAGTCACATGTTGAAGTATGATAGATACGCCAGGTTTGCTCTTCACCTATGGTAAAATAGAAAATTGTGGGGAGAACTTCGGCTACTACGTCACTTGGGAGATTCAGCCGAATTCTGTACGATGATTTCACATGTGCTCACACACTCGTTTAATCAGTCGTTCTTCAGACGGCAACGAAGTGTCATTGGTTAATTTTTTTCATGTATCACCAACACAATCTCAGTTGATTTGTAAACACATCCCAAGTTGATCATCAGTTGATTCTGTCAAATTCGCTCAGAGCCGAATAGCGGTATGCTAAAGACGACGCCTCTAAAAATCGTTTCACCATGTAATATGGTCAATTCAAAAACTTTAAGGTCTGCTTAGTCATCTCACTTTTGTTGTGGGAATAAATCAATAAACGCAGGTTATCAACAGGTTATCTCACTAGATCGATCTGAACGACGTCAAGGAATTTGCACCTGTAATTGTTCTGCTTATACACCTCACCTGCGCTTGTTGTTTTAGATCCACCTGTTTTGGATACATCAGTTTGGACTCGATAGCATTGGATACCGCAATTCCTTTTTTCATTTCATGACTTTCTACTGAGTTTTGTTAAACGATATTCCTTTGTTGAAAGCGAGCATGATTGCTATGATTTATTTTCCAGTTTTTTAGTTTTTATATGTATTATTGTGGCAGTATTAGGGCATCAGGGGCAAATGTTCAGAATCGCTTTCATTGCTTTGTAAATTGTAGCATTAAGGTTCCGTAAACGATAGGAATGATTTTCAACAAAATATGAATTCACTATTTTTCTTACCATCTAATTTGTAATGAGAAACCAAGAACGATAGACTACTACGTTTGGCCATCCGAAGTGGAATTGTGAGAGTAACTTAGACTACCACATCATCATCATCCGACAGCAGAATTCTGCCCGTTCATTTCAAACATATTCGCACACTCGTCCACTCAGTCGTTGTTCAGATGGCAACGAAGTGACGTTGATGGAGGCTACGTTAATTCTTTTCGTATATCGCCAATTCAATCTAAGTTTTTCGTAAGCAAACCGCTGACATGACCCCGGTTACGTCAACAAATTACCTGATTCCTTCAAAATCGTTGAGAGCCGGTTCACATTCTGATGTTGGCCACACTTTTACATTCGGTACATCGTGATGCGAATGGGTATTCATTCTCATCGCAGAATTTTCATCCGTTCTCATGTTTGGAATATTCACACCTGCGTTACAAGTTTCTGTGAGACTTTTGTTTATGCTTTCACTGGTATTATCAACTCGCATATGCTTAATGTTCATGTGAATTATTTTTATCGTTTATGCTTATTCATCTAAAAAATGTGATATTATTTTTCTATGACAATTACTGATGTTTTCTTAGCTTTTACCCTCAGGTGCAGAATTACATATGTAATGAATGAGAAATATCGCACTTTTTGTATATACTAGGTGTACCTATTAAATAACAAGACTGACGCTAATATAGAAGAAGTATATGTTTAGGCTTTATTTTTTGCTTTAATTTCGCCGGAAAATGCAAAACGTAACAAAAGCGCAGTGAATTGTTGTGAAATTCCACATTAAACTTGGAAAAACCGCATCTTCACTGTGTTACTGTAGGTGAAATTATTAGTCAAGGTTACTTCTTTCACACTCTTATTGAATAAGGGAATAAAGAAGAAACTACCGGAATTTTAGAATCACTCATACTATAATGTCTGCTAAGAGTTTCTAGCAAAACGCAGTGTCTCAGCGCCAAACTATCCGACTTATGCGATTATGCGCCGTGCGACTTCCACCCTGAAAGGAACAAGATTTAAACCCACTGAAACGGTGAGAGAGAAAAGCTATGCAGGAACTGAAAATAAAAAACAAAATAAGAAAAAAAAACAGTGCTGGGTTTGAAAAAAAAGAAAAACAAATTTGCGTAGAGTATTGCTAATACAGAGGAGAGATGTCATTATAGGGGTATTCTTCTTAATTGGCGCGATAGCCGCTTATGTGATTTAGGCCGTCTTTAACAAAGCACTCCAGTCGCTTCTTTCTCGCGCTAACCGGTGGCTAATCTTTCCAACGCAAAGGAGGCATTGCTCTTCCTCTGCTATCACCAGCTGGTACCGTATCGAATACTTTCAGAGCAGCAGCGGACGACATGACCCAGCCAACGTAGCCGCTGGATCTTTATTCGCTGCACTATGTCTATGTCGTCGTAAAGCTCATACAGCGTACCATCCCTGCGATATTCGCCGTTGCCAATGTGCAAAGGTCCAAAAATCTTCCGCAGAATCTTTCTCTCAAACACTCCAAGTGACGCTTCATCGGATGTTGTCATCGTCTATGCTTTTGCGCTATACGTTAGGACGGGCATGATGAGAGACTTGTAGAGTGTTAGTTTTGTTCGTTGAGAGAGGACTTTACTACTCAGTTATCTACTTAGTCCAAAGTAGCACTTGTTGGCAAGAGAGATTCTACGTTGGATTTGAACGCGGTCATTGTTATCGGTGTTAATGTTGGTTCCTAAATAAACGAAGTCTTTCACAACCTCGAAATCATAACTGTGAACAGTGACGTGGGTGCCGATACGGGCAGGAGGTACTTCGTTTTGTCCTCGTTCACTACCAAACCCATTTTCTTTGCCTCTTTATCCAGTTTGGAAAAGGCAGAACTAACAGCGCGGTTGTTAAGGCCGGAAATCTGTGTGAAGTTAAAATAAAAAGCGTTCGTCTCGTTATTAATAACCCAACCTGGTATATTCAAAAATAGTATATTATATAAAAAAAAATCGAATTTAGTCAAAAAATTGTGATTTGTCTTTCATTGGACTGTCTTCGAAGTCCTTTTACTACACATTAACAATCCACTTGTCTTTCAGTTGCATTTTAACTGCATTTACGGCGCACAAGAACTGGCCTAACTTTGTTTACTGAGAAGAAATTTAACAATATATAGAAAACCAGAAAATAATTATAGTCTAATTATAAAAAGGAGTAAAAAGAACAAAAACACTTCCGTACTTATTTATGCATAACTTCATGTGAAATGATAATATTGTTTAAATGACAACTTTTTAATGAAAAAAAAAAAAACAAAACAAAACAGCAAAACGAATAAATATTAAAAACTTTTGTAATGCAAGAATTTTGTAACGACGATCTTTTTTGATAAACGCTTTTTCCGTTAATGGTTACTTGTATAACTAATGTTAACATTTTTCTAACAAAAGACTTAATTAAGTGTGGTTTTTAAATCAAATAATATTTAAGAGAACTGAATTTGTGATTGGGAGATTTTCAGGTTGCTTAATTTTGTATGTGAAAGCAAAAACTCAGTTAAAACTAAAACAAAAAAATAACAACCAAAACTTAATAAATTTGGAGGCAATCAAATTTGTTTTAAATTACAAAAATAAAAAGCAAAAAATTAAATTAAATAAATAAATGAGAAAATATTTACCATAAGCTGTTCGCACAAGCGAGTTCATCACTATTAAAATTTAGCTAAAACGAAAACAAAAATTAATAATATTTATATACACGTAAAAATACATATATTTTTAAATAAAATCAAAAAATAAATGACATGATTTTAAAGAAAAACTAAATGTAACCAGACTAAAAATAATCAGAATTTAAAGAAGATAACCAAATTAAGTATACAAAAAAAACCGAGCGCGCGCTAAACTCAACTACTTCAGATTGTTAACTACCTAAAACGTAGCCATTAGTAAGAATATAAATAAATAAATAGTTTATAAGGCAGAGCAAAAAAATAAAAATAATAATACAAAATAAATATTAAACGTCTAAGTAAGTGCAACTGCAACTGCAACTGTCTACACTAAATAGAATAAATTAAAAATAAAAAAACAAAACAAATTGAAAAAAATTCTACCTAACCAAGCAGCTGTGCATTAATCGCTTAAACGTGGCTAGCAAAAGTGAAACGATGTGGTCCAATGCTTTGTGCACATTGGGCGTCACTAAACCCCTATGCAACTGTCTCAGCATACGACAGGTGGCGGCTGCAGCAGCGGCGGCGGCCAGTCAAGGTGCTGCCATCACCACCGGCCCCACATCAGCTTCCAATAACACTGCCGGGGTAATTACATACAAACAAATACAAATTATTGTTAATCTCTTTGTGTTTTGTCAATAAATATTCGCATCTCGGTGTAACACCAAAATTAAGAAGCAGATTTTTCTAATAGCGGTCGCCCCTCGGCAGACAATGGCAAACCTCCATGCCATGAAAAAGCTCCTCATAAAAATATCTGCCGTTCGGAGCCGGCTTGTAACTGTAGGTCCCTCCATTTTAGGAACAACAACAAGACGCACGCCACAAATAGGAGGAGGAGCTCGGCCAAACACCCAAAAAGGGTGTACGCGCCAATTATATATATATATATATATATATTAGGCCGGGTCGATTTATGGGGAGGCAAAAAAATCGCCCATTGCTCTGTGAAAATCATATTCTAGGGATCAAAATAAGAAGCTTTGCCGAAGGAACCATACCTCTAAAACGAATTCTGATGTCCCCCAATTTGGGTCGAACTTTTTAGTTTCTTTTCTTATGTAAAGTCCAAAAATGGTGTTATTTTGAAATGATTGTATAGGGAACCCCCCATGGGAGTTCCAGGGGGTGTGCCACTGGCATGGGTGGGTCGGCCGTCCAAAGTTAGTGGGTGTCGGTCGATTGGAGCACTCTAAATGGGTCAAAGTGGGATTTTTCGTTCGACCCAAATTGGGGGACATCAGAATTCGTTTTAGAAGTATGGTTCCTTCGGTTAAGTTTCTTATTTTGATCCCTAGAACACGATTTTCGCAGAGCAATGAGCGATTTTTAAATCGACCCGCCCTAATATATATAATATATATATATATATATATATATATATATTCGCGTTTGAGATCGTAAAAGAGTAAGCAAAGCTTAAATACTCACAACTACAAAATGCATCATCAAGTCATAGGTCACAAGTCACTTATTATTTTCATACTGATAATTGCAAACTTATCTTCGAAGTGGGGGCTTGTTGCCTCAACGGATTAGATGAAAAAAATTTTTGAATGAGATTCATTTTAATTTTGGTAAAACAAAATTGTCCCTTTTGGGGATCAAAAAAGCCACACTGGATTGTTGAGAATTTAAAGCATCTGCTGAGAGGGAGAGTTAAGTGTAGATTTAGGAGTTATTGCTGAAAATTCCATTTCAATTATAAAGCAATGATGGAACAGGTTGCGTCAGATTTTTTTTGTAAGCTGTATTGTAAATTTTGGAAAATTCACACTAGAGTTGTAATAAGTCAGTAACCCTGGAGAAGCCATTTTTATGAGCTTATATATCTTATATATACTATATATATAAGTTGGCGTTTACACCCTTGCTGGGTATTTGGCCGCGCTCCTCCTCTTATTTGTAATTTGTGTCTTAATGTTTTTCACGAACGTAAGACCCTACAGTTGTCCACCGCCTGTGAAAGGAAAACGGTTTTTTTATAAGGAGCTTTTTCACGGCAGCAATACCCTCGCTTGTCGCGTGGCGGCCACTATTAGAAACAACTTTTAAATTTAATGAGTGTTTCGTGCCTAGAGTTTCGAAACTGTGCGCTTCCGAATGGCAACGACGCATCAACCCTTTAGGCTACGGCAACCGCTCATTTCATTTCATTTTCATTTTCATTTCTTTCCCCATTTTCATTTTGGGAAAACGAAATTGCCGCTTTGGGGATCAAAAAACCCGCACTGCATTGTCGAGAATGTAAAGCATTTGCAGAGAGGGAGAGCTTGGTGTAGATGTAGGAGTGTTGACATCATTGGCCCAATGTTTTTTCTAAAATTATTGCTAAAAATTCCATTTCAATTACAAAACAGTGATTAAACAGGTGAAAATGGCATTCTTTCTGTTTTTTAAATAATGCGAGACTCCGATATATTTTTATGTATTGTAAATTTTGCAAAAACCCCTGAGTACCAATTTTTATGTGCTTAGCTCACTATAAGTGCTTAATCCTATTTCATTCAAAGTCTTTTTAGCTTGCATATATGGATATTATAGAGCAATATTCTAGCTTTAATTTGAATATTTTCTGCAGTACATCATGCCAGATTTAAGAAAAGCAAATGGTAAAACACGCAAAAGCTCGCAAAGTTGGGCTTTCATCCCCAAAGTTCTTAAAATCCTATTAAGGTAGAAACATTTGGTGCTCGGAATCGTATTCAGCGCACAAAAATATATCGGAAACGACGCTCCATTTGATTTTGTAGGGTGTCTTTAAATATGTTATTGCGCAGGTGATTCTCAATATCAATAATGATGGCTGCCACCGCCAGCCACGTCAGGAGGCATCTCTTCAACTACATTGATGAGATTCAAGGAAAAACACAACTACAACCACTGGATCACCATAACTTTTTTGTGCGAAATTAGTTTTTATTGATTTTAAAATTGTGCAAAAATGATTACAATTTTAACATATATTCACTTTAGCTCGATATGACCACCTTTTGCCTTGACTATAGCCTTCAAACGCTCAAAAAATGAGTTGCATGCTGCACGAATGTGATCTTGAGGTATTTTGGCCCATTCTCGTATAATCGCTTTTTTCAGCGCATCCATACTGGAATATTTTTTAGTCCTCACCTTGCTCCCCAAAATGGACCAGATGGAATAGTCCATCGGACTTGCGTCTGGCGAATTCGAAAGCCATTGTGTGGACGAAATGAAGTGTGGAACATGATTGTTTAACCATTCTTGGTTCACATGAGCTTTATGAGACGGTGCCGAGTCCTGTTGGAACGTTCATGGTCGACGACCGAAATGTTTGCGTATCCACGGCTCTAAAGCAGCTTCTAAAACATTTTCCCGATAATAAGTCACATTCACTTTGACACCAGGCTCGATAAAAACGATTGGAGAGCGTCCATCAGCGGTCACTGCGGCCCAAACCATTACTTGCGATGGGAAATTGTTTCGAGTGGCCATACGTAGGCTCAAATTCTCGTATGAGCGTTCGTTCAAGTAAACACGATTGTTTTGAGTGTTTATGAACTGCTCAGTTGGGAAATTTTTTTCATCAGAAAACACAATGTTAGGAAATTCGCTACGTTCGTGTAAGCGCAACAACTCCTTTGCTCTTTCGCACCGAACTTTTTTTGCTGGTGTGAAAGATCGTGCGCTTTTTGGAACTTGTAAGCCTTGATTTTGAGCTCATTTTTCAATATGCGTCGAATACTGTCTTGGGATATTTTCAGTTCTTTGACCATTTTTCTTCCACTTCGACGTGGATTTCGCCAAGTCGAGCCTTCACTTTCCGAACCATTTCTGGCGTTGTTGCGGTCTTTTTTGGTCCACCTCCATAGCGTTTTGCAATGCTACCAGTATCGTTGTAACGTTTTATAGTGCGATACACAAATATTTTATTCACTTTGAGGTGACTGAGCTCACGAACAATGGCTGGTTGTGATTTTCCAGCCAAATTTAATGCACACACTATTACGTTTGAATTCCATCACAAAAAAAAAATCACCAAAACTGAGAGGCAAATGCTTTTGATGGCTTATAAATAATATATTGAACTGTCATTAGAACAATTTTGACGTTGATGTCATGAGCTATTTTACAGATACAAGCATATCGTTCACTCTGTAGTTGCGTGCAAGTCATCTTCTTCGAGGCTCATTACCTATACCTACATTCAGGGATATAAGTCTGTTATAGAATAGTTTCCTCAGATGGACATACGCCATAGTATAACTTTTTTTATATTAATCGCAAAAATATTTTTAAAAATGGATTTTAAAGCTGAAGACTAGTACTTTGCGATGCCGTTGTGGAAAATTAAAAAAAAAAACTTTACCTTGCTCAAAAAAAAATTGAAAAAAATGGCCAAAATCTGCATTTTTTGACTATTTAACCTCGAATTGCCAAAAATCCTGACGTGCTGGAGCATTTTCAAGGTCATATTCGTTTTCAGCATGAAAAACCCTTCAAGAAACACCCATAGCCGTTTTAGAAACTGTACCTCACAGGACTGTGAAATATATCCTATACATTTTGGTACATAAACTTTATTTTTACTTAATTGTAAAATGTGAAAAATTGATGGGTGATATAACTTTTTAATAATTTTTTTCGTAATCAGGACACCAAATTACAAAGTAATCAGTTAAAATTATCGAAAAAGTTTTTTGGTTGTTGGCCTGTGTAGTAGAAAAAAAATTGTCAAAAATCAGCACGATTTTTTAACTATTTCAAAGTAGCACTTTGTTAAACCAAAATTTCATACTTAAAATTGTTCTACAAATTCTAAATCAAAAGTCTGAAATTTTCATTAAAAATTCGCTGAATTTTTTTATATTTACACAAAGTTTGAAATTTGGATTCATATGGGGGAGAATGTATTATATTTTCCTAAAAATATTCTTAAAGTTAAATAAGAAGCAAAGAAATTGTCAAAACTTGTCATAAGCCTTCAAAATAAGTCGAAATATTTATAACGACTTCGTGAGTCAGTTTTTTATTTATTACCTGTTATGTGTGTCAGAATGTGATTATCATTTTATGATTAAAATATATCACCTCGGTGTTACCGCATCGCCATAGAATTAACTCGAACAGCTGATTTTTTTTGTTTGCTTTACAGGCTTGTTACGAACAGTGCCTGCAGTTTTATATATAGTGGCAGTCATCTACAAGTTTCATGTTTTTGTTTTACTTTTTCAGCATTTGTTATTTTCGAATATTGGGAGTATTTTTGTTCTAAAAATAAAAACATAGTTTTCTGTACAAAAACTTCACCACGCAATACTTTATAAATGATTCCTCTTTGTGTCGGTTATGGATGCGCCTAAAATTTTCTTGCAAAAAACGTTTACATTTATGATACTGCTATCACTGCTAATATAACATTTGCTGTAAAGACAGCAGAGTTGAGTTAACATCCGAATTGAGTAAACGCGATTTGGCTTCAAATGTGATTTTTAAATAAACTTAAGCGTAAAGTGTTATTTGATTTTTAACCAAATTTAAGCATAAAGTGTAATTTACCAACCAATTTCAATAAGTCTTGGTTCCAAATTCAATCATTACTTGTTGTATTGAATGCGTTGGAGATCCGCTTGAAGGTGACATAATTACTCAGTGATCCATACTGACATATGCTCCAAGTTTCTTAGGACTACTAAGTACCTGCCTTCAACGTCTACAGGTAAAACTGCTTCTGGTGAAACAAAACACCAGAACATAATTTTTTACCGTCGCTCACTGTCACACCAGACACTATTGCCTCTTTTTTCTCATTACTGATTAATAAGCCCTATTACAATTATTTAACATTTATTACCTTCACTATGGATTAATTCGACAATTTTGATAAATTGATAGGCAAATTGAAAATCATTTCATTAAAAAATGCAGTCTATTATTTGCAGTTTGACCTCGAACCAAGTAAGCCGCTGATATCTGTCAGCTGAAGACCTATTAGAGCCACTGCCTTGCCACAGCCTCTGCTGTAGCCACTATAATTGCAGAACAACTCCCCAGCTTGCACGGTGATGCATGAGTGGAGTGAGCAGCTGCAGCACAGCTGATGGCAAAAGTGAAATCAGGCAATTACACGTTGTTATACATATGTTAATGCATATGTCTACATACATATGAGGGTATATGCGTATAGCAATTTGTATAACTAAGTAGTTGTGCGAGTATAAGAGGGCGTGCGAATCGTAAAGCAAGCTGAATGCGGATGTTGAGTGAAGACTTGTGTATATAAGGGGGGAATAGCGAAAAGTAAGAATGTATAACCGAAAGACTTGATCGATGTCGCATTTGAAAGCTAAAAGTGGCGGAATGCTGGTTGAAATGAAACGAAGTGAACCGAACTGAACTGAACTGAACTGGGCGGATGTAGGATGCGTCAGTTGCGGCCGCAGCCTTCTGCCGTTCGTTTGTTTTTGGCTCGTGCATGACCAGCGCAATTTATAATAACGAGTGAATGCACGAAAGAACAAACGAACAAGCAAATAGCGAATAGTGGAATGAGTGAGCCAGGGAGCGAGGGATATAGGAAAGGTGATGTTGAAAAAAAAAATACGATTTCAGTTAAATGCAACGGAATGAAGTGGAATAAAATGGAATGGACTGCTGATTTTTCTATTTCATTATTGTTGTTACTCTTGTAGTTATTGCTGCCCATTTTGTCATGGTCTTCAGGTTGAAGATTGTTGTTGCACTGCTGCTGTTGCTCTGCTGCTGCTGCAATTTGGCGGCTTACTGGGTCACTAGGACTCTCACTCGATGTCCTTGCAATGCGTTGCAACATACGAGTCGATTGTAGATACATCCTTACATATGTACACACATACATACATAAAAGCAAACATACTGATGAAATAAATACATGCATATGTAGGTATGCATCTTCACATATGCTCGTGTACTATAAATGTGTATATAAACAGTATTTATGTATATATATATATGTAGTTGTGCTCGTATATTCATATGTGCATATGTATGTAAATATATGTACATATGTACCATAAAAGTAATCTTAGTTCAGTTCAGTTTTAGTTGCAGATTTATTTCGTTTTTCATTTCTGTTTTTGTTATTGTTGTTTTGTTTTGTCTTCTTGAAGCACACATATTAAATTTGTATTGTTGTTGCTGCCACAAAATACTTTACTCTGCAGTTCACCCTCGCCCCCTTTACTGCAGCGCTGCAGCATCAATGTTGCGAACTTGTTTGATTAAAATCTTCCAAAAAATATTCGCACACATACACACACACATTCATCTACTCATATCCACAAATACTTTTCGAGTCGTTGGAATTTTCTTATAGGCATTTTCTTTCAAAGAATTTAACTCGAATCCTTTAACATCCTATACAGCTTATTTTATTTCTGGACAACACGGTTGGCGTACGAGTGCAGAAGATTTTCCATTTTTGTAATTTCACCACCGTCAAACACACACTAATCTCGCAATTTTCAGCGTCCATTGTTCGGTCTTCTTCTGAGGCACAACTCTACTTGCAATGTGTTTATCTTGTTACATTTGTATGCACGTGTATGTTTCAGTGTGTGTGTTTGTGCTTATATGAGTACTCTACGAGTAGTAGATTTGCACACAAATATGTGTGCGGCAAACTATGTGCAATCCTTTAATTATCCTTTAACTGTGGCGATTTCGCTGGCAGTCCGCCTGCATAGGACACTTACATTGCTCTAATCACAAAATCTGCAAATATTAACTATGAGTGCTTCTCTGCATTAGTGTACCATCATGTTTGCATGTATGCATGTATGTTTGTATGGGTATTAGGCACACATATTTGTAGTCGGATGCAGATAAGGCATAAATTGTGGCGGTTAACGGTGTAACGGGCCTGAAGTAGTTTGAAAATCGTTGATAATAATTTGCGCAGTAACCTGATTTAAACCGGTTTCGATTATAATAAATTCTTAATATTTTTAAAGCACAACCTAAGGAGGTAGAAATTGCAGAATTGGTGGCCGTAACTCATACGCCCCGTAGAGTAATTTCGTTCGGTTAATATCGATATTAATATAACGGAAAGAGTATAAGTATCATATTTAAAACAATTTTTCGAAAATTTAGTCCTTTGCAACTTTGAAGCCCTCTATACAGTAAAACTAATGAGAAAATTATAAACTGAATATTAGTAGTTCTACATAAAATCGATGATTTCACATGCATATGAACATTTTCCTGCACCACTTTTACTGTCGCATGGCTTAATAGATGGCATTTGGCCTAGCGTAGGTGAGTAAGAGTTATTACTTTTTTAGTAATTGTGATAATTTATGCTTTGAGAGTACAGCTATTTCAAAGAAACAATTTGCTTATTTCACAATACAGAAGACTTGGATTACAACCTTAAGTTTAGAATATTTTATTACATTGAAAGCTAATATAGTTTAACTTACGGTATTTAGTTAAGTAAAAAGTTGTCAATTTTTATTCGCTTTATTTCGACGATGTAATAAACATTAGATTATTCGACTGAGTTGGAATATTCATCGTTTTGTCCATTTAGAGCGCAATTCCCTGATTCTTGATAGAAGAAGTTATCCCTTCTACTGTTAAAAATGTTACCAGCTCAATTGCATAAAGCTCTTTTGAAACCAGTTTTGTACCGCCACTGTTGCAATATGATCAATTGTTCACAATGTAAGTTAAAGCTGACAGATTGCCCCCATAAAGGATAGTGGATGATTCTCTTCCAATCTCACCAAAACACACAAAATTCTTGCTGGCTATTAATCGGCGCTTAGCCGACTCAATACACTGTGTGAAAAAAAATTGCGCACGTACACCCTTTTTGGGTGTTTAGCCGAGCTCCTCCTCCTATTTGTGGCGTGCGTCGTGATGTTGTTTCACAAATATGGATCAGTGATCTCCATTGCGTCTACTTTATTTCAAAGGCTTTTTTTTTTTTTTTGTTTTTACGTACTTACTTTCTTTGCAATCTGTCATGTTAACATTCAGCAAATGTGATAAATTTTTACAAGTTGCAGAATATAAAAATAAATATAAAACATATTTCATTGCAGCATTACTTCAATTCAATTTTTGGTTTTCTTAACAATTATGGCAAATATATCTGGTGTGCATATGTACATATGTATGAGCATAAATACTTAATTTCTAAAAGGCAAATCAAGGACGTGAAATCTTTTAAGTCGTTTTGTTTCTTCACTATCATCTAATAAGCATATTGCAAGAGTATTGCTGTGATCGCTTAGTTCAAGTATCTATTGGATAGCCTCCGCACTTCTTCCTTGACATAGGGAATTTCAAGGTCACTATGTATACTTTCGTTTGTAATAAACCATGGCGCATTTAGTATCATTCTAAGTGTCTTTGATTGGTATCGCTGTAGAATTTCGATATTGGAATTGGCAGCCGTGCCCCACAGCTGTATACCGTATGTCCAGACTGGTTCTGGTAGTGAAAGTGACATGCACAGATTTGTAGGTATTCACTTTAACATTCCATGATTTAATGTCGTTTTCTGGCTTGTTCGGCTTGGGTATCATTATAATTTCCGCACATTTCCAATGGGTTGGAAAATGATCAAGCCGGAGAATTTGGCTGAATAACATTGTCAAGTATTGAATGCATTTTTTAGAAAGCGATTTAATCGTTTTTGCGTCAATTCCATCATATCCAGGTGTTTTTGAGTCGTTCAGTTTTATTATCTCTTCTTCAACTTCTAAGTGAGATATACGTTTTATTGGTAGGTCCATTTGGCAGGCGATATCTAAGAGACCCATAACTTCTTCATTGTCCAAGTAGCTGTTTAGCGAGAGCGGTTGGAAGGTCCCTTTCAGGTATTCACTAAATGCTTGAGCTTTTCCTATATCTGTTTTACACCAAGAGCCATCAGGGGCATTTCTTTTTGTTGGCCTTTTTAAATATTTCCTTGTTTTCCATAAGAAGTGGTCGTTGTTTTTATTAACATTGATATTTTTGAGAAATTCCAAAACTGTCTTATTTTTATAATCGCTTAAGGCTTGCTTTAGGTCATTGCTGGCTTGATTAAGTTCCTTTTTATCATTTGGTAGTCGTCTTGTCTGCCAAATTTTACGTAATTTGCGCTTTTGTCTAATCATGTCTCTTATTTGAGATGGAGGAAAAGTTTTGTGCTGGGCATGAGACTGATTAAAAGGAGTAGCCTGATACGCAGTTTCATAAATAAGCTGAGTGAAGGACTCTATTGCAGTATGTAGATCGAATCCATTTTTAATGGGCATATCGGAATGGATACGAGCATCCATATACTGATGAAAATAGCCAATGTCAGTTTTCAAAGTTACTAATCTTTGCGTCTTTGTGGTCTCAGGTAGAGTATTTACAGTGACAAGAATTGGCGAATGATCCGAGCTTAGATCAAAACTTTCTGCAACGGATAGCATATGTCTCGAAATCCAAAAAATCTCCTTATACAAAATATCTGCAGTTCGGCGTAGGTCCCTCCATTTGTGGAACAATATAAAGACGCACGCCCCAAACAGGAGGAGGAGCTCGGTCATACACCCAGAAAGGGTGTACGCGCCAATTATATGGATATATATATACTCATTAAAGAGTTTAAAGTTTGAATATTAAAGCTTAATTATATGTACAAATATTAAGAATTTTATTTAATTTATTTAGATTTTTATTTATTTGGAATATTTTAAATAACAATTCTTTTCTTTGATTCCAGGAGTCTCGTGGCAAGAGACCCCTTAAAATTTGGGATAGTTGGCGAAATGTGCGCAAAGGCGTAGTTGTTGGAACATTCGAGGAGCTATTAGTCAGAGGTAAGTCGGGCAATTATGCTTCTTTTTTATGCATTTAACTTTAATTGACCTTTCAATGTGTGCATGCGAACAGGAAAGGATAAATTGGGGGTTCCTGCCTCAGAACCGGTGCGTGTTGTTCTGGAGTGCGATGGAACCCAAATCGAAGATGGCGAATATTTTCGTACATTGGCGAACAACACGGTGCTACTATTGCTAAGGCAGGGCGAACGCTGGTATCCAACTGGTGTTGATGTTATAAAAGCTGGTATGCTAATCAATTCGATATTACTACCATACTTTAGGTTTCTTGCCTATGCATACATGTATTTCTTTTCTTTTTCGTGCACTTTGCAGCGATATCAGCTATACCGAAGATCGTCTGTGAGACGATTCATGCGCTCGAACTACACGATGAGACGCCATCTTGGAAGATTATGGATAATAAGGGTCGTGTCACGGTGGTCCTGCACTGGGATCAGCGTCAGGGAGGTGGAGGCGGAGGAGGAGGCGGTGGAGGTGGTGGTGGAGGTCCCGGCGGCGTCGGTGGCATGGGGCCGAGTGGAAGCGGTGTCAGCGGCAGTAATGGACTCATGTCATCGGACAAATACTCACCATCGAAGAAAGGACTGTCGGCGCAAAGTTCGCTGGACACCAAATCGGTGTCGTCACAATCGTCACAACAACGCTATGCCAGCCCACAAATAACCGTCATTAGTGATGAAGGTCCAGCGAGCATATACCATCCGGGCGGTGTGGTGCTGCCACCCGGTGTTGTAATACCCGGCACCAGCAGACGCCTATCTAAACAGGGCGGCTCATTTGATAGCGCCGTGGGTGCGGTGCATGTGCATACACCCGAATGTGCGCATCATGCGCACACGCCCAGTCGGGCGGGTAGCCCCAGCACCACGGAATGCGATTTTCATTGTTGTGCGTTGCATGAGGAGGGACGCAAGATAGCCGTGCATAAAAGTGTGGCCACGTCGCCCATACAGGATGGCACAACGAGTCCCCAGCCGCAGCAACAAGCGACGCTATCAATGTCATCGGTTGTGGATCCTATGATGGGCGGCAGCATGCAGCGACGCTCATCGGGCGTCAAGGGCCATGTACGCTTTCTGGATATTGCGCCGGAGCGTGATAGCTCCGAGAGCGAAACAGAGAATACCGTCATGGAGGATGATAAGACGACGACTGAGAAATTCCTGCTGCTAATCGATCAGCTGTCTGTCGATCAGAAACGACATCTCAGCATCAAAGATATCGGCATCATATTGGAGCGGCTCAATTCGAAGATACTCGACGTGGAGCGCCTGGATCGAGAATCGGAATCGGACGATTGCTATAATTGGACGATAAAGGCGACAATACGTGGTGATGCGCTGCGCGAGCTGGGTGTCATCTATAATGGAAACTATTACGCCATATCCGAGCATCCCGGCTACAAAGAGGAAGTCGAAGAGAACGGCGAAGAGGTGGAGGAGGAAGATGAAGAGGATAGAATATAGAAATGCAATTAATTAAATTTAAATTAAATTAACAACATTAAGCATTAACACAAAATACACACACACACACATGTTCACACATACACACTCATATATATAATATATAATAATAATAACCTATTGAAAAACTCACAAAAAATAATAACAAGAAAAGAAGAAAGAAACTAATAAGCAAAATAAATGGTATAAAATGGGTAAAGAATTGAAAGAAAAAAAACCAACAAGAAATGGAAGTGACAAAATAAGCAAAACAGAATACGTTTAAGTAAAGAATAGTGAAACAATTTTAGTGAATTGTAGTAAATTAATTAAGAAGAAACCAAACAATTGCAGTTAGAATGGCAATTAAAGGCGTGGCGAAAACAGGGAAGTGACAGAATTTGAAAAGCAAAAAACACACCATCACACAACAATGCAAAACACATACGTTCATATACACATACACACACAAACACGAGACACACGATAAATACTCTAGCGCGAGAGCATAATTGTAAGAATTAATAAAAATAAAAAAATTAAAAAATACCAGAATGCAATTCAATAGGGTTTAAGAAATAGTTAAAGCAAAGAGAAAAACCAAAGTAAATAAATAAATAAATAAAAAACAAATGTGGAAAAAATCAACCTGGCGCTAACCCTGTTCCCAAACCTTCACTTAACTTACACAGCAACAACAAGCTGATACTGCGTAGTACTGAATTGAAATACACAGTGAGAAATTCAGAAATTCGTATAACGCTATCTACCGTAAAGCACCAATCAAGCATTGACATTATTGCAACAAGTAAAAAAATAAAAAAATAATACAATAAATTAAATGAAAATGAAGGTATTTAACAAAAAAAGAACTAAAAAAAGAAAACGAAAGCGAAAACGAATAATCAATCAGCTGTTTTTACATACACGCACATATTACATACATACACACATACATGCATAAATACATACTCCAAAATAATGGACTACATACATAGGGTTTTTAAGTAATGTACAATCCTTATACTAGAAGTATACATATGGACGTATAGCACAAGTTAAGTAAATTGCAATACGAGCAGTGTGAAACTCATTTACCTAATATGTGAACCAATGGAATTATTTCAATCAAAAAATTTGTTAAGTTTCTCTCAAAGCACAATGCAACCAAATGTGATTTTACTAATTACTCGTTTATGTCTTACTATATGTGAATATGTCATGTGTACATAGTACATACATACACACATACATGCATAGGTTCGTAAAATACCTACATAAGAGCACATTTTATCATATATTTCGTATAGGTTCATATGTATATGTACAATACAGTGGCGTTCATAAAAATCCGTTTGCTAAAATAATTGCCTTAGTTTTTTACGTTTGAGCATTTTTTGTTTTCTTAAATTACGGGGAATAGCTTCATTAACAAGTTGAATATGAGTTGTCAAAATTGTATGGTATTTCATTTTATTTTATTTATTTATCGGAAGCCACGTGAGTCTATAACAGGTGATAGCAGTAGCACAAAACCAAAACCAAAACTTACATGTAGTTTAGTGTTGCGATTTGGTGGTTTGAATGTCAAAATTTCAAACAGTATGCGAACAAACAAACGAAATGAAAACAAGAACAGACCACTTTAAACCTACAAATTTTAAGAAAAAGGAAACAAATCAGTTGCTCTACTGCCATCACTTTCTATGAATGAAGCACTAAAAAATACGACTTGCTTTTTTTCCAGCTCACAATCATCTTTTTTTTTCTTAATGCCGCAATTTTTGCTTTGGAACGGAAATTTTCGCTTTAAGAACACTAATTTTCTGAAACGAAGATAAGTATGTGAAGAATGAAGAATGAAGAACACCATTTCCCTACGAGTTTGAAATTTAAATTTGAAAAAGGCTAGCCAAGAAGCACCCAGGGATTGGTAACTCCTAAAACACTCAGGCTTAAAAGCCCATTGTATTCAAAGCTCTGGAAAATAAAAGGGTATATAGTCAAGGAGGAAAAGAGAGAAGTAACATAAAGAAAGAGGTAGGATAGAATAGAGACAGAGACGGAGATAGCTAATTCTGTGAGAAATTTCCAGATTCTTTGGCAAATCTGAAGATATCCTCCAGTTTTAAAGAACAAATATTACTCATTCTCGTGACTTCGGAACCTAAAATGTCGTAGCCTTGCTCTAACAAAGGAAGGACACTCACAGAGAAAATGTTCAGTGCTATCCGCTTTCTTAAGCAAATCGGGTCCTCGATGATTCCATGCGTTGTGTCCTGTAGTAATACCGACCATCAACTGAACGTCTTTCCTTCCTAGTTTTAGAAGAAAGTTCGACAGTTTTCTGTTCGGGCTTGTCACAAAACACTTTGGGTGTCTCCGCTGAAGGAGAGGAGGGATCGTTTTAGTGGCCATACCACACGACGCAGTAGACGACGGTCGCTGTTAGTGCGAAAGCATTTTGAACCCTACCTCACCCACCAAAAAAAAAAAATTATATTAATAAAAATAAAAGTGTAAATGCAAGTCTGGTGGCTATGTTTATTACATATTCTGAATTCGAACCAAACCAGGCATAAATATATGTTTTGAAATATATCTACCTAAATGCCACCTAGGTAAATTTTTCTAAGAGTATGTTTTCAATTTGAAGGAGCGAATTTTTGTTTAGAATATGGGCCTAATCGGACTAAAAATACGATTTTTCTAAATACTTCAACACTAGTGCCATCTCACGTGAAATATTCGACTTAAAAATAAGTACCTCTCCTGGAATGCAAGCATTCGTCGACATTGATAAACATGAAACGACGGGACGCCTGGAGACTAACGGCAGTCATAACTGGATTTTGGTCTATCGGAGAACAAGCAGCCAAAATGGGTATCCCTCACAATACATACTGTCACAGACACAACCGGAGAAAAAGGAGACAATCTTCCATTTCCTCTGTGAATGCCCTGCCCTATGGAAGGACAGAATGTAAAGACCTAGCCGACCGCTGTTTGATAATCTCGAACAACTGTCTGGCTTAGACGTTAACAACCTCATAAGGTTCTTAAATCGCACAGACCGGATAAAGTCATGCTGTAAATAACTGTTAAACGAGTTGGTAACGAGGATGTGGCAACAAAATGGTGTGGAAGCGCTAGTTGGATTCTGGAAGAATCACCATTTTAACCAACCAACCAACCAACAGATTAACTGACACTTAGACATGTTAGAAGAAGGTTTTTTTCGCGAAACTCAAGCTAGGACCTCAAATGTGATGGTCCACAAAGAAAGGATTTTTTAAAGACCGAGATGTTATAGAACAGCCAACCCTGTTTTTTGCCACTATAAGGGCGTGGTCGAGAACACCTTAAAGCAGTAAGGCGAGTTAATGGGAAAATATATCCCATTCAATATCGAAACCCATATCGATCCCCGACACGTGATCGTCGAAAATTCCTTCTTCAAATAAAGACTTTAGTTCGTGGCTCGCAGCAGCTTGTTCGACACCCAAAGTTTTAGAATGCTCTTAGCAACAATGTATTTCAAATATGTGTTTATATAGGTTTACACAAATAAAGCTCTATTAGCTCGAGCTAAATCGATAATTAAAGTAAATCAGGAAATCATTGATGAAGACCAATCTAGCAGAGCCAATTGCACTTAGGGCCTAAAAAATGTGGGTTAGTTGTCGTTAGGCTTTAGAGTCAAGCCGAAACCAAATTAAAACAAACAAAAAATTGCATTGCTGTAAAAATATTCACATTTTGTTTGCGGTTATTTGGAATAAGAGCACATAATGCATATTCCAAAATTTTAGTTCCAGTCTAAAGCCACTTGACATTATTTTTATGTGCGCCACTATATTTATTTGTTTTTCGTTATAAAACATGTACTTACAGGCACATCAAATATTTGCGATTTACATTCGGGCAAGCCCGACTACTAGCGTAAATACATACATGACAAACCTTTATGATCTATATGTGAACGTAAATTTTATAATATTTTAAGCAAGTGATTTTCACGCACATAAATACCTCTTTATAATATGTATGTGTTAAGTAGATGTCACTATAAAATGTCAAACTTATAGTCTTCTTAAAGATATAAGATTCTTTTAAGTTTAGGAATTGGAGTTGGAGAAACCGCTGACTAATTTTTTAATCATTATTATCATTTATGCATTTTTTTATTCATGGCATACACGCCTATGTACTATAGCTATATTAAAAATTTGGTATTTAAAACTGGTTTTGGTTAAGTGCAATATTTTAACAGAGCTAAAATTGTAGTTATTGAAACTGATAATAAACTTCCTTTGGCGTATAGTTGCATCAGAGAATGTTAATGGACATTCTCTGGTTGCATATTCGCATCATACATAGCTTATTTGTAACGAAGCGAAAGCTTTTTGTGTCGCAGCGAAAGCTTATTCGATAACGCGTGGTTTAGTTCGATCACTGTACAATCACCTGCGAAAGCAAAGTTACAGCTTTTTGCCGCCCTCATAGCTGAAAATGTTTTTAGTCAAATTTTGCATCAACGACACAAAAAGTGATTTTACTTTCGATGTCATCAGTTTCAATGCGGAATATTCTGCTAACTGTCGTTATTTGAACAAAACGCGAAATTGAATATTGTAGTTATTTTAATTTCAGTCTAAGAGAAAATATTTTTAAATATTTATTAAGCTCGCGCTAATGTCACCTTATTATTAACACATTACTCAGGTCACTTGGAATTTAAGTTTATATGTTAAGAACATTTATCTTAAGATGCTGCTGCAATAGCTCTAATTTTGCAAAATAATTTACTTATTATTATTTTCATTCAGCTGATATTGCAGGAAAAACTTCTTTATAATAGTTTTTTTTTTGCTTAGTATTTCAGCACGCCCCAGTTTAATTAGCAAGCAAAACACCCATTGGTATCAAATCGAAACGAATTGACTTTTTGCATAATGAAATGAGGAAAGCGAATTTCGGTAGTTGAATGTGCCGGGATTTGGACAGCTTCTTAGCGAAGCTAAAATGTAGATTTATTTCTTTTTATAATCAACTCCTATGAAATAAAATTGTAGGGCTTCTACTATTTTCACACCACTTTAGTTTTGTCTAAAAGTGTAGAAAAATTCTTTTAAATATTTATCGGCCAATATTTGTATGCCTTTTTAGCGATATTCTTCCAAAAACTGCTAGTGCATTGGCTCTTTATGCATTTGAAAAAGTTGGCTGGACTAACGCTGCTTGCAGATTATGTATATTTGGCACGTGTGCCCTGAAATACTATGGCTCAGCTCCAGAGATAGTATATATTTGTTAAAAATGTAAAAAACCTTGGGCAAGGTCCAAGAGAAATGTCCGTTATAAAAAAACATACTGAACTGTAGTATTCATTACCGCAACATAAAATATTTATACCAGGTTAGGATGTCGTGGTATAGTGGAATTTTAACAGGCATGCAGATATCTTCTCTAAATTATTAACCGCGGCCGATGCTGCCTGATTTCGGTAATCGGACGAACATAACTGTATTCAGATTGGTTAAGGCTATTGGCAGATTGGCCAGGCTATTCCCAATTACTTCATTCTTTACATACTCGAAAAAAAATCACTCTTAAATCCAATTATTACAAAATTCCCTCTCTAAGAGGGCACAGCAATCAGATTGTCACATGTTGATTACTGTGCTTTTGTACTTTGTACTTGTACGAAGAGGAAACGGGTACCAATCTGAAGCTTTTATTAAATTCAGATATCTATTTTTGGGATCATCGAAATCGCATATCTGGTAAAATTCCTTAATAACACATGAACCAGGGGATTAGCTGAAAATTGTTAAGGTAGCCCATCAATAGTATGATAGCTGCGTTTAGAAAAGATGCTCTCTGCTCCGTATACAAACTATTGACCTATTTTAATACTCATTTTCTATAAATTTAGTTCCTCTTCGGAGATATATGTAGTTGTTACGGTGGACCATCTGTTTCAAAAAGGCCCCTGAAACCTGCCCCGTAGGTAATCAATGAAGTAAAGGAGAAAGGAGAGCTAGGGATGGCAATGCCAGTAACAGTAATTAACCTATGGAGAGTGGGAACAAAGGTGGAAAGGAGAGAGAGAGAGAGTGCAATAATATTAGAAGGGTATTTGAGTTGTTGTCTTGTTGTTATGATGTATTTTACAAGCTCAACGATACCATATATGGTATGTAGACACATATAAAATCAGCTATACATTTCATAAGTCTGACATGAGGTAAAGAGATATGAGGATATATGAAAAGCACTACAGTCCGTAAAGCGACTCTTTTTCCATTTAAAAATCAAGCAATGCTCTCGCCTCAGGAAATCTCGACTCGGGAGGATTCTGTCCGAAGCCAATGAAATCATAACTTAAAAGTGAAACTTGCTTCAATTCATTGCTGCTCACGGCAAGCAACTTCATAAAAAAACAAGCTTCAAATATATGAGCTAATTCCGCGCCTTAATTTTTTTCATATTTTTCTATTATTCCGCCAGTTCTAATTTCGGTGACTTTTTGCAAATGGGTGAATCTAGAGTAATTTTCTGCTTTAAATACCCGTTTTATATTTCTCATGCGCTAACTAACGCAAAGTTTGTCTGTTGTCATTGATTCAATTAAACCTGTAATGATCTTTACTATTATCGGGCAATAATGCCGATCAGAAAATTATCGAAATTTTCTATGAGCTTAGCAAATTCAATGCAGTTTTTCAGAATAATTTTTAAAAATATGCGACGCAAAATTGTTTACGAGAAAATTCCCAACGTGTTACAAAAAACTAAAACTACCTTCCATAGCTGACAAATTACGTTGACAGCTGACGGCTGACAGCTTGTTTTACAGTTCAATTGGGCGCGATGTTTAATTGCTCAAATAATATTTGAGAGCGCAAACTTTCTATAAATAAATGCCATAAACAGAAAACTACCTTCGACAGCTGACAGCTGACTGAGGACAACTGACAAATGCCACGACAGTTCAATAGCAAGTTTTATCCATCTTAGTATGAGAAAGAACACTACTTATATACTATTGAGGGTGAACATTGGTTTGCAATAATGATATAATAAATGATCAATTAATTTAAAAGCAGTTCACAGCTGCTTTGACAGTTGACGTCATGCGAAGTTATATCGCTCAAAAAATTATTATGTAAGTTTTTCTGCAATATCAGAATTAAATTTTTTTAAGCATATTTTCTCATAATTTTTTCATAACTTCTCATAAATAATACAACAAATACAATAAACGATAAAAATGTTTTTATAATAAATTAATAAATAAATAAAACTGCCATAGTATTTAATAGTGTACATGACGATGAGGAAATTACCACAACAATAACAACAACAAAACACGCATAATTTTTAAATATCAGAATTAGAAACATACACGAATCCAAAAACGAAAAAAGTATTAATTAAAAAAAATACTAAATAATGCAAATACGAATAAACAAAATAAAACACAGTAAACAAAAAATATATAAACAGGAAGTATTAAAAATGAATGTAAAATTAAACGAATATAAATAAGCAAACAAACACTCAAAATTCTCCTAGTAGTGATATTGATTTTTAGAAATTTCGTAATTGAATTGAACAGTAAAAGTAAAAACGAAAAAATACTCTAACCAACTAGTGGAAAAAGTCTACTCATGGGCAGACAAATTGTGTTGCTAGAAGAATTGAGGACCAAAATACACTGCCATTATAAGTTTTCTCCTTAACTATTATGTAATTATAGAACAAAGAAATTAGCGAAATAAATTGCAAGAAAAATTAGTAAGTTTGTAATACCACAAACATTTTTGTTGTTAGTATGCCCAGTTATAGGATCATAAACAAAGCACAAATAGTTGATGTAGAGAGCATCAAATAAAAGGAAAATTATAAATTAACAAACCCGCAACGAGATTTTTGAAGAAACCAAGAGAGCAAAGAAATTCAAACTGTGTACATGAAAACTTAGACACATACAGTGAGTGTCATTGAAAATCGCACCGATGGTTTTTTTTTACAATTATTATTATAAAGTTATTATTTGTATGCTAAAAAAAATTTAGCTAGTGCCAAACTTTTCTAAGGCCATAAAGAAGAGCGATGAGATTATATACAAATTTTCAAATTTTTTATAAATTTGTTTCTTATAAATTAACATTTTGCAAAAATTAACATAAATTTATTAAATATTTTGCGAAATTCGTTCGCACACGAATTGATAGTTTTTCTCCCTTCAAAATGATACAGTTGAAAACGACTAACAAAATCAGGCAGAGTAACTAAAATTTTTTTGATTGTTCGTATGTCTTTCAATTGAAATTTGAAAAGGTCGAGCCAAGGAGCACCAGGAGATTTGGTGGTTCCTAAAACACTCAGGCTAAAAAGCCCATTGTATTTAAAGCTCTGTAAAGGGGGTAGATAGTCAAGGAGAAAAGTATCAGAGAAAGGGATAGAAAAGAATAAAAAGAATATCTCAGCCTTTTAATTCAGTTTATACTCTTTTTTTAGGATATGAACTATACCTTATAAACAAAAAATAAAAAAAAAACATATTTTAAAAAATTGCGAAATCCAAAATACCTGTACGACTTCTAGTGACACTCACTGTATGTATATATAATATGAAGCATGCAAAAAATTCCACAAAAAATGATTGCTAATAAGAAAAATAGTTACAACTTCATACACATGCATATAAACACCATTCAGCTCAACAATATCGTACCTACTTGCATACATTTGTGTTAGTATTAAAAATTAAAACAAACAAATTTGATGAAATAATTTAAAATTATTTTGTTTTCTCGTTTTTTACATTTGTTAGCAAAGTGGCAATAAAAAAAAAAAAAACAACCACTAAAACTTAAGTTCTTTCGCGCTCACTTTCATTTCCGCTCAAGAATGAACAAACCTGTAGACGCACAGTGGCTAAACAAATTATTTGGGCATACAAAAAATACGAAAAAAAACAAACACAACTAAACGAAATTAATAAATGTAAAAGTCAACCTGATAATGAATTGTTTGTTCACAGCACAAAACCACAAAAATATAAAACATAGTATTTGAGTAATGAAATGTGAAATATTAAATAAAACACACCCATACAAAAAGTGGAGTGTATGTGGGACATACAAACTTACATACGTATGCCTACAGGCTGAAACAACTTAAGCGGTTGACGCTTTTAATAACTAAATAAATATTAATAAAAGTAGAAAAATGAAGATCATTATTAGAATTTACACTGCGGCTAGGAGAAAACTTAGTAGGCACACACAAACACTGCATTGGAGGCGCTCTTGACACACATAGGCAGAGACACTGAAGATGTTTTGTTAAAAAAAAAAAAAAAATATTTATTGCTATATAGGGTGTCCTAAAACTGCGCGTTTTATTTTTGAGTGGAAATTTCACCTAGATTGATTCTCAACTTAATGAAGACATTGACTTTTTATTTTATTAATTATTAATTATTTTTGCATAAAAAGTATGAAAACATTATTTGCAAAAGTAATGAAAACGTTCTTTAGAATAAGCTATAATAATTTATTTTTCGGTCATGCTGGTGGTAGTAGTAGTAATAGTAGTTCAGGCCATTCGTAGTATGGAAGTGATTTCCTTTTGCTACAACTGTTGACGCCATACATTCTATAATACCTATTGACCTATACAAAAAAAAAAGATTTCTATCACTCAAAATCACTTTTTGTTTTTTGTATGTATTTAGTAAAAAAGAGGTTGTCTGTAAAGTCGGTTTACTGGCGATAGTTTAACGTGACAATGTCATAAGAAAATACTGATGAAATGGTTGCATTTTTCAAAAGAAAATTTTAATTTTATTTGTTTGATAGATATTTTGTATGGATATATAGAAGGAAGTAAATGGAATCCTAATGGAATTGATCAAGTTACATTTACACAAACGTGAACAATTACGAAACATTGATCAAATTCATGAAAGATATCTTCAATTTCGATTGTGCATCAGACGTTAATAAGTCATCAACACTAAGAGGCAGCATCATCGATTTGCCTTTTTCAAGACACATTACACTCGAAACACCCCCTTACATTTCCTACTTTTCCTATCATCGTCCTATTCTCAACAGAGAAATGGTTCATTACCATGCACACAGGAAGAAGGCATATGCAAATACAAATATGTGAATTTATATACAAATGCGCATACACATACATATACATACATATATATGCTATTTTAAGTAGGAGAGAGCCAGATGTCGAACGTTGCCGAATGCGGGGACCGATTGTGCTCTTTGTCGTTCGTTCCGCGCTTTCGCTTGCAGTTCAAGCAAGGTAACGACGATTGTGCAAGATAACGACACATTTTTTCGTGCGTGCAGCCGGCTAAATCGAATTATAAGACGTTATTACGTCAAATAATTATTCAAAAACAAAATTGGATGAATTTGTATAAACTTGTTAGAATGCGTAAGGTACTGATTTTTTAATCATTTTAGTTTTCATTCTCAATGGTGAGTCTTAGCTGGTAAATATGCACATACAAGCTGCTTACCTTAATTTTGAATGACTTTTCTTAGCACTCTGTTATGCGTTAGCACTTTTTATTTCATTAAATAATTTATTTCGTAAGTAAAAGCTTTTTAACAAAACGAAAAACTTAAATTAAACATAATTTTATTTAAGTTTATTTTTTTTTTTTTGCATCTACGCCCATAAATAGAGAAAAGTGTACAAAACCGAATTAATTTCCATGCTTTTTTACAATAATTAATTAATTCATTTTAAATGTTTCATAAAATTTGTTCATGCGTTTACGTCGCTGGCAATGCGACCGCTGACCTCTACTCTCACGCTAACCCAGATTTCAATAATGTTCAGTAACGATGCGAAAATATCGAACTGTTAAGTTTTCTCACTTGAAATCGATTAAACTGAGAACCGCAGGAAAAGCCGGCAGAGCAACGCTGTGATTGGTCGATTACACACTTATACAGTAATGCTGAAGAGGAACTTTGCAACTCCAAATGTTTAGGCCACACCCTAAAGTATAATAAATGTTTAGCCACCCAAATGTTAACTGCGCCTACCGTTTCGGCTGTTGCAAACCACCGGTTCCTGTCGCTGCAACTTTAAGGCCGTTAACTTTGGCATTTTCCCCTCTTTTCGCCCTCAAGAATTTTGATGTGCAGTTTCAAGATGCTCTCGATGCAGTTTTAATATTTAAAATGTATTGTTTGCCATGAATTTTTAGATAAATATTTGCATTCAGAATGTCAGTGGATATATGTAGACTGTGTTAAATAACTACCACCTTAGACTTTTTGACAAGTTTTCACAATTTTTTTGTTTTTTGTTTAATTTTAGTATTTTTCTTTGAAAATATGATTTAATTTCCTAGAAAATCCGTATCCGTTTCCAATTTTGTACAGTCTAAGTTTCAAATTTTGTATAAATCAAAAAAAAAGATCAATAAATTTGTATCAAAATTTCACGTTTAATCAGAATTTGGAGAAAAATTTTGAATACGCAGTTTTATAGCCCATTGAATTAGATAGAATTTTGGTATATATAAAGTATAAGTTTCAAATAGCGTTGATTTTTGAAAAAAATTTTTGGGTTTAGGATTTTGGGTGCTTTGCCTTATAACGAATAAGTTTTAAACAGCCGCTAACACAGCTTTTCATATAGTAGGTGGAGCAAAGTACTAAGTTACGTTAAGTTAAATTAAGTAAATTAATTATATGTAAGCTAACTGAACTCTAAATTGAATTCTTCGAGGATTGAAATTTTGCTTAACTCCGCATGCTCATTTTAGAATGATGCCGACTGACTTATAGTATTTTTCTACATCTGTAACAATTTGAGCATATAAGGCAATCATGTTGCGCATAGCTCTTTCATATCCCAATATTTGTGCTAAACTGAAATCAAATGGGGCGAAAACGCTAGTTCGATTCTGTATGAATCGCCACTTTAACTAAGCAACCAACCAAATCACTGATCCATTTCTCTAGCCTGTAGACGCTTCAAACTCGCATAGCTTCACTTGCCGACCAACCGAATACCTACCATTTCTGATTTGAAAACCTAATTTGGACGGTCACATTGTGCAGTGTCACTTCTGTTGGGGGATTGACTGATCATTTCAATTGAAGCTGAAGAGTGTCGATAATGCTTACCAAGCATTGCATTTGGTTTATGCCGATTTTTTTAATGGACACACGAAATTTACTTACTACGAAAATGCTTAAAGTTGTCTTTTTCAAATAGCTGTCACAGCAAAAGTATTAATTTGGCAGATCAGCCAGAAAGTTAGCTGCTTCTTGACAAGCATAATGTTGAATTTGATACGGCAACGCTACCAGTGCAGAGTCTTATGGGCCCACCCTCGCGCTTACTCTTTAGAAGAAAATTTTCAGCTCAGCTTAAGATGCGGTGTGGCTTTGCCCGATTGCCTCAAATTGAAGTGTTTAGTTAAACCAGTAAGTTTGGGAAATTTTAATAATGGAAGTATAGAGCATTAATCTGATTTTATTTGGATTGCCCTCAAAGAGGGGAGACTTTAATCATATACTCAACTTTTACATATGTAAAGTACTTTCATATCTGGATGAAAAAACAAACTTAAGATGATTTGAAGCGAACGAGAATGGTAATCTTTCAGCATACAACAAGCAAGAATCGGAAAACTTTGAAAAAAATTGTGTGTTCAATGTACTCGTAAGGAATAGATACATTTACGAGTACATTTGCTCGGATATTGTAAGAACTAGCAGGCAGTCATGTCTTGCACTCGACTTTTAAAAGCCAACCGACCGCTGCCGTATTAGCAGAATTCATAATTGAGGTTTTTATAGTTTATTACTTGTTTTAGGGTAGTCGGGTGAGCAGTGGATGTTGTCTTCAAAAGTTATATACAAATTTGACAGTCGACCGCTTGTATCTGAGATATTCAACACACATTTTATTAAATCTCATGGTTCTTGGTGTCTAAGCAAGCTCTGATTATAGTTTTTGTATAGAAGTGTATATTATCAAAGCATTCATAAAATTATTATTAATTAGATTCTTTCTAATAATTATATTTTTTTTTTTTGCTTTGGAAACTTTTAATTTTCTTATTTATTTGGAATCAGTTAATGTAAATACATTTTTTGGTCAAACAAATCAGTCTTCAGTGTCCTGTAAATGAAATTTTAATACAAGCAAAAATAAAAATATAATAAAAAATTTGGGCTTCAAAGTGAAAAGATAAAAACAAAAAAATATGTAAATGAAATTTTTCGGAACAATTATAAATGTTGAAAATTGCACAAAGTGCACACGAAAATAGCAATAAATTAAATTAATAATACGAAATACATTCACAAAACATAACAAACAATGATTGCAAAAAATGATTGTAATACCTAGAACAAACTAAAACATCTCCATCAAAGGAAAAAAAATTTAAAATATCTGGCAGGGCGCGTTGTTGGTTCGAATATAATTGAAAACAAACAATTCACTGCTGTAAAGAGAGCAACTCATTTTGTTGATGAATTATTTTTTAATAACATTTTTCAAAATCCTGCATAGTTTTCGAGATATTCAAATTGAAAAAATAAATTTTTTGAATATTTGGTATTAATTTTTATAAATTCAGCAACATTTACATCTGTACTTAAGCAGTACTTCACAGAATTAGTTTAGCCCTTGGGTAGAGTAACATCCGTATTTTTGGTTGCACAACCAACACCCTGCGGTGAATATAAAAAAGGATACTTAAAGATAATAAAATTAAAATTTTTAGTTTTCCAATTTACATTTTCCTTAAAAAAAATTATGTACTCGTACTGGTGTATGCTTTTTAAAAAAGATTGATAACGGCATCTTTCTTACTTTAAAACAATATATTTTGTGCGTGTGAGGTCAAAAATTAGCGCAGAATGTTACTTAATCCTCCGTAGGGCATCTGGAACTTTTCTGGCCAGACTTTTTCGACTTTGTACGTCAATTTGACATATTTCTATTATAGCCCATGACTTGAGCTACCAGGTAGCTTCCTAAAATTGAATTTTCTATCGATTTATGGACACCATCTTTTAAAAAGGATCCTCGAACAGGACGAAAAAAGCCAAACCCGGGTGCCCAATCGAAGGTTTTAAATAAGGTGCCCATCGGAGGGTTTAGAAAAAAAAATTAAGAGCTGGAAATTAACTTTTCTGTGGAGTATATTTTTAACAAATTTTTCAGCTTAACTACAAAAAAAATTAAAAAGCGCCAAGTGCTGTTCGAATGATTTCTAAGTAGGTTGTTAAAAAAATTAAGATTTAAAGTCAAAAGGATCGACGTTTTCTGATTATTCCTGAATTGCTCGTTGAAGATCTTTCGTGTCCTTGAACTGACGCCTTGCCCCGTTCGAGAGTCATTATTTCTGTAAACTCTCAAAAGCTTTTCATTATGGGTTCGGTGTATAGCAGCATGTTGGGTAATATATTTTGCGCCAGCAATTTTCTCTCTGAATTCCGTGTAACAAATTTAATTAAAAATCAGAATCCATTTTAGTTGAAACGAGGAAGATCGCGGCTATCTCCCTATATATCACGTATGGCCAAGTCATAACTGATCTAACAATAAATCTTCTTAAGTAACTGGCAACTACCGTTTTGCAGATTGGCTCCAGTTTTTGAGATAATGTGAATTGAAAATTTCCCTTAGAAACGATGAGATTAAAGAATGACACACAGTTCTGTGCAAAATTTCAACACAATAACTTTAAAACTGAGGTAGTATTATGCAAGAAAATTAATATGTAATCAAATTTGTTTAACAAAACGATCAAAAACAAAATAAAAAATAAATAATGCAATAAAAATATTTGTGATTTTTTTTTATATCGCTTATTATTTATACAATACATATTTATACAATATATTCTTTAAGATTAAAAAAGTCTTCCATTTGCAAATGTATGATAAAAGATTGTTGCTAAATCAAAAATTGTCTACAGCCGACCTGACAAAACGGAATATGTCATTGTATTAAAAAGGCCGCAATTAAGTGAGCTCAATTATTAAAATTTGTGCCCAAAAGTAAAGTTAAAAAAAAAATTCCACTGATATTAATGATTTCTTATCGTTTGGCAGCCGCTGTAGCTGAATGGATTGGTGCGTGACTTCCATTCAGAATTCGGAGAACGTAGGTTCGAATTTCCGCGAAACACCAAAATCGAGAAAAAGGTTTTACTAGTAGCGATCGCCCTTCGACAGGCAATAGCAAACCTCGGAGTGTATTTCTGCCATGAAAAAGCTCCTCATAAAAATATTTGCCGTTCGCAGTCGGCTTGAAACTGTAGGTCCCTCCATTTGTGAAACCAGAACAAGACGTACGCCACTAATAGGAGAAGGAGTTCGGCCAAACACCTAACAGAAGCGTACGCGCCAATCATTTATTTTTATGTTTAATCATTTTCTAGAAAATCTGTGCTTTCTTACGTAGCGTAGTCCAACACGTTTTTGTTTAGGACATAATTCTGGCCGTGTAAATACCTAAGTTTAAAGTACCAGTTCAATATTTACTGCAACAACGTTTTCCTATACTAAAGTCTAGTCTTTTAATAACTGAGTTTGATACTCAAGTTTTTTCAGGGGTTCTGTGTTTACAGTTTCTCTAGGATCTTTCCAAAAGTCTTGCAATTTCACGCTTTAATAGACGTATTTTTCGAAATTATTCGATCTTTTATGCGCATTTTTATGAAATCTCAATGTATTAAAAAAAAATTAATAGAAAGCCAAGAAAAAAAACATTTTTTTTTTAGTTTGAACCCGAAAATAACTTTTTTCAAAAACAGATCTTGAAAAAATCTCAAAGTCCGTTAACAAAGAATTATTAAGTATTTTCACTGAAAAATATAAACAGCTCGGCTAAGATCACGGGTAAACCAATTAAGATGGCGAGCAATTCTAATTCTAAAAATCGCTATGATAGCAGACTATTTTTCGAATTGTGAGGTCCCCTAACAATAACATTAGCTTGTGGCAGTTCTGATTGAATTTTTGATTTCAGATCAGAACAGCAGATCAGACAACTTCTTTTTGGCAGAGGTGTCTTTACTGTAATTTAAAGTCGAGCTGTAGTATGGCTTTATATTTGAATCTGGGGTATACGAGTAGTTAAATACATATATAATATATTTTATATATGCTCGACTTACGTCCACATTATACCCAATATTTTCCATGATACATTTTTTCCGTTAATTTTTTATAAAAATATAGGTCATTGTATAAGAAAATGCAGAAGAGGTCTACACAGAGTTTTTTTATCTCGCTTCCAGGCACATTTTTAATAATTGAAAAAAAAAAAATGGAACAGGCCTAGTAGTATGACTTCGAAGAAAACTACATTTTTTGAAATTTTCAGAACTAAAATTTACAAAAAAAATTTTTTTTTTTAAATTTCCAAAGCATACACCAAAGCGCAACAGTTTTGAAGGCCTGGCAGTAAGAGCTCGAAGAAAACTAAGTTAGTGTCAAGCATTACATTTTTTGAAAGTTTTCAGAACTAAAACTTTTTTTTCTATTTTTTTCTAATTTTTTATTTTTTTAAATTTTTTTTTTTAATTTCCAAAGCATACACCAACTAAGCGCAACAGTTTTGAAGCTGCTCTGCATGAGTACCATACAAATATTATATATGTATATGTGCACGCGTTTGCACATCTTTTGAAAAATTATCGAAGTGCTCTAATTGTTAATTTTACACTGCTAAGAACCAACTCCGGCCGCTTCTTGCCTTGTGGCGAAAAACACACACCAGCTAAAAGAAGCGTTAATGAGAATCCTTAAAATCAAAAAAAGAGACCACAATTTCACCAAAGCAAAATACTCGCGCAATCAGAGCAGTCGCACTTCAGCAAAGAAAAAAAACTAAAAAAAAAAATCAAATCAACAAACATTCCTAAACACTCACGCGTCACTTAGCCACTACTACCAACCACTCACGAACTCACTTCCAATGTTATGCGTGAAAGCATAATAATAGTTTTGTTTTTAGTAGACTGTAAGCTCCGGTACACACAGAAAAAATTGTAGAAAAAAATTAAAATAAAATATAAAATTGTAAGAAAATGAGGTGAAAATTAAATAGTGAAGGCGATGAATGAAAAATTGACTTAAATCAGTGGATTCATTTCTCGCGGTATAAATGCAATCAACCCTTAAGTAATGAAGCAAATAAAATAAGTAAAAGTTAAATTGAAATTAAAAGAGGAAAACTGTAAAAAAAATATTTAAAAAATAAGTAAAAAGTTTATAAAACAGTGCAAAGGTTAATGGAACAAATGAAAGAAATTAAAAAACAAAAAAAAAACTAAATAAAACGAAAGGATGCGAGCAAAAGATATAAATAAAAAATTAAAACAAAATTGGATTTGGAAAAAATAACTAAACGAAGTCTAAAAAAGTGTTTGCTCAAATCTGAATAGTGCAGAAAATAAAATAATTTTAATAAAATAAACATTAGGAATCATTTTTATTAAAAAACCCAGAAACAACACACATTGAAAGTTACGAACATAACAAAAACAACAAAAAGCATACGCATGCATACAGAATAAACAAATAAGGCAAAAGTTAAAAGCAAATACAGTAAAAAAGCAGACACATTAGTTCATAAAGCAAGCGCAAAATGATTGAGAAATTTAAGAAAACAATAAAAAATAAAAAATATATTATAATACATATATAAAAAAAAGAAAACCCAACTAGCATATTATTGTAATTTAATACAAAAACAAAATAAGATCAATTAAATTGTTTTTATTAATTTTGTTACTTCATAAATGAACGGCAAGCAGAGATATATGAAAAAATAATAATAGTAAGCGTAGCAAAGCAGAAGTAGTAGCAGAAGCGGAAGCAGAAGCAGATAAAGTTCAAGTTAAAGCAGCAAAAAAAAACAAAACAAAAAAAAAAAACAAAAAAAATTGCAAAAGTTAAGTGAAGCGAAAGAGAGAAATGATGAAAATAGTAATTCAATGCGATAAGAAAATTGAATGAAAAATTGTATTAATTTAGTTGTAAGCATTATGATTATACTGATTATTATTATGATTATCATTATTACTAAAACAAAAAGTTATAAATAATAATAATTTTGATTAATGAAATAAATAAAATTATAAATTAAACAGCATGAAATCACATTCATACGAGTATAAGCCGAACACAAAAGCAAACAGCAAAAAGCAAATGCTTTCCATTATTGCAAACAATAATTGCAACAAAAACAACAACTCCCAGCAGCAATGAAAATTAGAAATATTAGACGATAGGCCAATGGAAACAGAAATTCACACACTCGTACACACACATACACACACGCATACAAACAATTTAGGTATAGATGGAGCAACGGCAACAGCAACAGCAACTGCTAAAGCAACAAAAACAAATACTAATAAACAATAAATGAGAAGAAATAATTGTGAAATAAATCGGTATGCATCTGTATGTATGTAGGTGGCATTAATCAACTAACGAACTTAAAAACATTAGTCAAACAGTCAGTCATACAGTGAAGTCAAACGGCGACACATGAACAAAAACAACAAGAACCAATTGAATTATTCATGCGCAAATACGTAGGTATGTATGTATAAATAACTAATGCAAAAAAATAAAAATTCAAAAATTCAAAAAAAGATATGTACTCGCAAACATACATAATTACACACATACATATGTAAAACGTTGCCATGCGTTGCGTTGCGTGAATTAAGGATGATGATGACGATGCTGAGGAGGATGCTGAGAGTTAGACGTTATGTATGTATGCAATGAATGCAGCAACCAGTATAAAAAAAAAATAAATAACAATACGAAAACAACAATTCAAACAGAGAAGCAGCAATGGAGAATAACAAATAACAAACGACAACAACAAACAAACAACAAAGTTATTTATGATGAAAAATAATAAAATGCAAAAAATTACAAAAAAAAAAAAATCATGCAACGGTTGTTTCTATTTCATTGAAATCTGATCTGATTATGCAACAAATACGTTTAAGTGCATGCAACATAACGAATGTACATAGTAGACCAAATAGACTTGGGTCGGTGCACTAGACAAGGCTAGTTTACTGAGGCGGCAGCCCTTGGCTGGGAAAAGCCCGAGTCATTTCGGTAGCGTAGAACAGGCTGCCATGGGACAAAAGAGGTCAAACTACATATATATATGTATATACACATATATGGCGCGCACACCCTTTTTGGGTGTTTGGCCGAGCTTCTCCTCCTATTTGTGGTGTGCGTCTTGATGTTTTTCCACAAATGGAGGGACCTACAGTTTCAAGCCGACTCCGAACGGCAGATATGTGTTTTTATGAGGAGCTTTTTCATGGCAGAAATACACTCGGAGGTTTGCCATTGCCTGCCGAGTGCGACCGCTATTAGAAAAATGTTTTTCTTAATTTTGGTGTTTCACCGAGATTCGAACCAACGTTCTCTCTGTGAATTCCGAATGGTAGTCACGCACCAACGCATTCGGCTACGGCGGTCAAACTACAGCTCAAGATTAATTCCGACTGTAAACAAGCCCAGACATGCCAAAACTCTGCCATTAGGACAGCCACAGGATGCCTCCTGATGTCCTCCCTACAACATCTGCATAATGAGGCACAGATGCTACCTGTCAAGGAGCACTACAAACTGCTCAGCAAACAGTTTCTCCTCTGGTGCTACGTAGATTTCGCTTCTTGAACCAGAGCCGCCTTCCAGGCACGTCAGGAGGTACCTCCGACAAAACTAACCGACAACTACTGCACCGGCCAGTGTTTAGACATACACTTAACCACATTCATCGCGAGACCTTTACCACCTTCTTAAGCTCCCGATCCTCGAATGCCGTAATTGGAGTCCAACGACCCCGACATACCAAACATACATTGTCCAGCATGTGAAGGCTCCCCGCACGATACTAACCACCTTTGCACATGCCTCATCATACTCACTTGTCTTACATGCCTTTCTCTATGGGGCAACCTGTCGAAACCGCAAATTTCGTTAGATGAGCTAGACGAAGCCGATATATAATCTACATTGCACTGGCAGGGTATAGTAAACTGTTACAACAACAACAACCAAATAGACTTACCCCAAGCTGTAACGTCGTCTTCCCGAACTGCCTTATTAGCTTCATTTCGATTTCTTCAGTTTACTTTTCTTTTTTTTCCTTCTCTGAAAAGCCATCTACGGAATTCGCCTCTCCACTTTAGATAACTAATACAATATTTTACTTTTTTTGATTCCAAATCGCACATAAACAGCTTTACACATTTAATTACACAAATTTTTAAGTACAAATATTTCGACATTTCAATCTAAAACTACGTGGCGTTCACACATTTTTTTAACTTTAAATGAAAAATGCATATAACCCTATAAATGATATAAATGCTGCTGCACCTATTGGGGACCTTCAGCTAATCTCAGTATATATGTATGTATGTAAGTATAAGTATATTTTTTGGCTTACAAAAAAATTGGCAAGTAAAATGCACACATTCAAATTGGCATTAAAGGCACTTTTAAACTCATTTTTGCACTTTTTTCTTTTTAATCCATTCAGGCTTCTTCAACAGCTTTTTTTTGCCTACAGGCTTATCTCCAGTTGTTTTGCTTTTTGATTTCTGCTCATTATCTGCAATTGGTGTATCTGGTGGTTTTGGCATATTTGGTAACACTGCAGTATTGCTAAAAAATTACATTAAAATATACTGATAATTTTTTCTTAATATGCATTTAATATCGGCATACATACACTTTGTGTTCTGTGACTTTTGTAAGTAACGGCGGCACTTTTACACTCAATGAATCGGTCAAGAGATCCCAAAAGTGTTCGCTATTATATTTCAAAGTGTGCAATCCACGCAAAGCACGCGGCAAATGTAAGTCGTATAGTAAAGGTATGATTCTTCGGCGATTTTCTTCTACAGATTAAAGAGAATGAAAAAAATAACATATGTAAAAATAAATGAGGCTTTCTATGTATATTTACTTAATTGTAACGACTGCGTGTTGTTGAAAAAGAAGCAACTTTCGAAATCTCGGCTAAAATTTCGTGTTACAATCAGCAACACATAATTGCAACGATCTTCAATAAGCTCCGTCACAGCATCGTGAAAAAAAGTGCCACCAAGCAAATCACGATTCTTAAAGACTAGCTGAAATAGAAAATTCGTTTGTTATATTTTCCAACTCGCAACCGACACACTTTCATATCGCAACATTCACTTGCCTCAAAATTGAATTCGGTATATTTTTCCAATTTTTGCTGCAACTCATTTGCGTAATCTTGATCAGGATCGGCGTACAACACGAAGGCATCGTACTTGGTAAGTGGCAAACCTCTGCGTAAGCGCGCTGCATCTTGGCGGGTTAATGCATTTACTTCATCTACGATCGGCTCGGGTTCTGGCTGTTTCGATTGCATAGCAACAACAACAGCCAAAGACTTGTTTGTTTGATCAAGTGTAGGTTGTATTACTCGAGCCGGAGTGTTAGCATTTGTCAACAGCTCAACACGTTCTATTAGGGATTCCAAATTTGGTGGGGGACTTGGCGGTGGACTCGGCGGCGGGCTTGGTGAGGAACTGGAACCTCCTCCATCAGCATTGGCATCATTATCGGACTCATCACTGTTTTCATGCACATCGCTTTCATCCTCACAATTCCCATTGCTCCCACCATCATTTTCTGCAATGCTCCCACTTCCAGTAAATGTTGCATTTTCAGAACTTATGCCGCTTGCAGCATTTGCATGAGATCTTCTGCACTCAAATAAACGTGCGTCTTTTACTAAAAGCAATGGTAGAAATTATCTATATCATCTCATCTCTCCCCTTTCCCGTGTTTAGCTTAAGCCATACTTACTCAGAAAAGTAAAAATATCATCGCTCACATCCCAACGATCGATTTTTGACAAGAAATACAGTAGATGACAAAATGTTGCTTCGTTTGAGTTTTTGTGGCACCATTGACTGAGTACTGTCTGCATTGGATCATTCGAGTTGGTGCTACAAAAATTACTTACCTTTGCAAGCTCAGCAATGCCGCGCCAATCGCGATCGTGTCCTGCGTGTCTCAAAATCTTCCTGCCATTTAACATTTCAGAAAGTTTAATGCGCGTATCAGAGCTCAGTTCCGTAAGAGGGGTATCGGCTAGTAAGCGCGCTTCCTCACTACAATTGAATGCGGGCACATTCATGGAGAAAGGTATCGAGTGATCCGCCGTTGTATCAAGCACCATCCTTCGCAGTTAACAACAATATGGCCGCGTAATCGATGTAAATACAGGAGACGCCAGCACGTGAAAACTATAGAACAAATTTGCAGCAGTTTGCCCAAGCTCTTTTTGTAATTAAAAACATATTTTTGCATGTTTAGGCAAATAATCAAACGTTTTACCTTTTTATATTCTTTTTCTACCAGCAGCACTACGCACAGCTGTTGCTTGTTGTCATTCGATGGGTGTTCTACCTGTTGCTTTTATTCGCCCAATTACCTTTTTGAGAGGCTGATTTAGATGTCATTCAAAATAACTGACCCATATGGATGCTATACCATGTGTTCACCATGGTCAGAATAATTGCTGTTTTAGCAAAAAAATAATAAATTAGAATTGCGTACGCGAAGAATTTCAACAATTTGCCGGCACAAGTGTTGCCAACACCTTTATTTTTGAAAGGGATTTATTATAAAGAATATATTGAAGACAACTGTGTGGTGTAAAATATTTATTTCATGATAGAGAAAGTACTCTATTCGCCTGTTTTCATTAAGTTCACTATGATTAAATTCGCTAAATGTTGGGCTTTGATCTTGAATAAGGATTTCGTAAAACGGTTACTGCACCAAAGAAAAACAATTAAAGTGGCAGTATCGCAAAGATTACAGGGTGATTAAGCTGATTTATTCCGCAAAAATGATCTAAACTGAAATATCTAATATTTGTTTTTTTTTTTGTTGTACATATATACCAATATTTAAATTAAATTACTATTGGCGACCGCCGTAGCCGAATGGGTTGGTGCGTGACTACCATTCGGAGTTCACAAAGAGAACGTTGGTTCGAATCTCGGTGAAACACCAAAATTAAGAAAAACATTTTTCTAATAGCGGTCGCCCCTCGGCAGGCAATGGCAAACTCCCGAGTGTATTTCTGCCATGAAAAAGCTCCTCATAAAAATATTTGCCGTTCGGAGTTGGCTTGAAACTGTATATATATATATATATATATATATATATAGTATGTGTATATATAATATATATATATATATATATATATATATATACAATATTATTGTTACGGAGCTATACCCAAGCAAATTATAAGCCATAAAAATTTTGAAGTTTAAAAATATGTGCAATGTGTGCACCACAGCGGAACTCAATCATAGGGTGTCGCACTTCCGCTGTGCTACAAAATTAAAACAATCAGCCAGTTTTTTTTAAACTTATCTACTATATTCGCTAGAATGAAGAAATGTTAAATGTGAAAATGAGAAAATTCACAGAAAATGTTGTTTGTTTGAAATTTTAAAAGTAACTCGAGCTCTTTAAGGGGAATCTAGATCTTGAAGATAATTTAATTTAAAATACACAAAACCTCTATATTCTATGAATTAACTGATTGCTAGAGTAAAATTTAGGGCTTTATATTTCCAATAGTAGAAATAAATATATTTTTGGCCCGTTGTTTTTGTCTCTGGTGGTTACTATATACTTGTATCTATTTGAGATCATATATTTTTGACCGGATGCATAAAGCAATTCCGAAATGATGAATTTACATGGAGGGGTTTCTAATTTTGAAAACCAGAGACCACTTCTGGGCACTAAAAAGTAAAATGTGATTCAATATTTTTATTCGTAAAATTCGCTTCAGGAGAGATATTGAAAAACATGCAAATCTCAGTGTAGTAAAAAATTTGAACTCGGAATCAGTCCTATAAATTATTTTGTTCCCATATAAGTAAAGTCTACGTTACTTTTATATCCAGCCAAGGTCCAAAATTTAAGGAAAAATTTGGGGAAAAACCTGATAGAGATTTGCACAATGCTATTATATTGTATTTTTTTAGAGACGGCAAAGATTAAGTAGAAATGTGTTCATGAAATTAAGTTTATTTGACAGATAATTTCATGGTATTAATGTTTGAACTTTATTTCGGGCATGTTATATCAACATGCCGTGTGGTACACAACTAACGGAAATGGAAAAAAGTTGAAATTTTAGCATTTGCTTCCGAAAAAGTCATTTCGGTAATTACAAAAAAAAAAAAAATTATGGAGCTACAAATAACCAATGTAAATGAACGCAAACTTTCGTTTCATGTTTCCACGACAGTCGGTTCTACGTCACCGAAACGACCCGGATTTATATCCGGCCAAGGACTGTCACTCCATCCAGCAGCATTCACCGTATGTAAATATGGGGAATGTTTATGCTGCTACAACAACAACAACACAAATTTTAGACACCCGTGAAGTGCGAAAAGTTATTCGCGTGGCGCGAAGCAGTACAAAGGCTTACGTGATATCAAGGCTCAATGTTTCTCGGGCTTCGTTAAGTCGAGTTTTAAAGTGTTCGGTGAGTATTAAGGGGTTAGGGGTAGTCAGAGGCCCGAAAAAATGATGATTTTGATTAATTTCTTTTTTTGCTAGTCAATTGATTTATTTCACAAAAATAAAAACATGGCATTAATACATCATGTTTCGACTTGTTTTTAACAAAACTTCAAAAAAAAAAAAAATAATAATCCCCTTGGAGATGCATCTAAAATCAACCGGACAAGAGAAATTTGTTTTACTAATATTATTAATATTGTGCCTGATCGAAGCGTTTTTTCAAAATTAACAATATAGCGGCCTCAGGAAATATTTTTCAGATCTTCGCGGAAAAAACCGTCAATTAATTGTTAAAAAAAAAATCGAAATTATTGAAAAAAAAATCCTTCGTTCAGGTACGAGTTTTTTATGATTTTCAAAGCCGTATAAATTTTATTGAAATCTACCAATCGGCTTTTAAGTTACAGTGATCACCAGTTCAAAAAACATAGTTTTGAGAAAAACGCATTCAAAGCTTTGCTATCGATTTATGTAGAGTTATACGCCTTCTGTTAATTGTTGAATAACCCGAAAAGTATTTGTCAGACTCACTTCAAATTTTCACACAATATTTTTAATATATTATACTTTAAGAAAATGTAAAATAAACTCAATTTTTTTTTTAATTCTGACTACACCTAACCGCTTAAGTTCTCTAAAATGAGGCCACCTCCAAAACTTACCGTTGACCAAAATGTATGTACATTTTACCAAATTTTTTAAGGTTATCTTTTCTGATGGAAATAAATTTAACTTAGATGGGGTAGATGGATTTAGTAATTATTGGAAAGATTTGCGTGTAGTCAAGATATTTTTCAAAAACAAAGTTTTGCGTGGTGCATCTGTGATGGTGTGGTGTGCTGTGATTACACTTGGAAAGACCAATATCCACTGCCCATCAACACTCAAAGAACAACTGAAAAGGTATTACAAAGAATACCTAAGCTTACTTACGGATAAATTGTTGCCATTTCTCAATGTGCATTCTGTTTTCCAGCAAGATAATGCGGCCTGTCATTCATCTCGTCGCACTTTCAGTTGGTTTGCTGAACAATGTTTTCGCTTTCTTGAGTGACCATCAATCTCTCCAGATCTCAATATTATGGAGAACGTGTGGGGTGATTTGGTCCGAGCAGTTTATTGACAAGTTTATATTATTGCCATTCTTCCTTCATGGGACTGCCTTAGCACGCCATCAGTACACAAGTTTTTTAATTCAAAAGAGGTCTTTGAAGTTACTGACAATAATGGAGAGCAAAATAAAAAATATTTTAAACGACTCCCCACAGTGCGTTTATAATTTCGCAAGAATTGTATTTGCCCACACTCTTCTTGCCTAATACAAATGATGTTGTTTTAGTTGTTTGCTATTTGAACTTGTTTCTCTCAACACACTGGTTCAAACAGTGCATGTAAAAATGATTTCTCTAAAACACAATAAAAAATATGAGTGAAATTATTGTTTCTTTATAATTATGCAACTGGGTGTATGTATATTGTGCATTAATAATCCATTGTATTCAAAATGCCGAATTTTCTCGCAGTCAAAGCTCGACTATAGCTTAGTGCCTTTCGAACATTTCATTCATAAAATCGTTTTGCCCACAGCAATTATACATTTTTCCCCCGCATTGTGCACAACAATCGAATGCATTGTTTACTTCGTACTAAATTTTAAATGAATCATAATTGAATATATTAAGAATGACATGGGTTTTTTCGTTAAGTTTGCATATTGTCTTTATTCGTTGTCTTAAAATAGTATATTCCTCATGAATATTTATACATATACATATATATTTAACTCTTAATAATTGATTTATAAAGCACTTTATGGCTTGCTAACATATTTGCATTATCCAAACAGTTAATTTAACAGTTAAAATAGTCATTGTGCAAGTAGATTGCAGTTTTTCATAAATTCAAGTACCAGATATGTATGTACATACATGCGTATGCGTGCAAAACTGATCGCTGAATGGTGATGGTGTTTATGTATGTACATATGTACGTTATGTGCATGAGCATTTATAAGTGCAGAAGAAAAATGCAAAAATTGCTAAGGAATTATGTAGTGAGCACTGAAAAGCTTAAATATAATTAACATATTTTAAACATCTTATGGAAAATAGCTGCTAGCGAAAATTGACTTTAGTAACAGTAAATATGTATATGTATATATCGTTTACAAGCAGAACAAAAAACAAAAATTTATTATAAATAAACGCACCACACATACAGCAACTTTGTAAGTATACGACTCAGACTGCGCGCGTGTGCGTGGAAGGAGCTGAAAGCGTGTAAAGAACTACATATGTACGTTTGTGAGGTTTAAGTTTTTTTGATTTTGCATACAACAACAACATTCGCATAATTCAATTAATAAATAATATACAATACAGCATAATAGACCTAACTTTTACAACTTTCTTATCCACTTGCAATATACATAGTTATGATATTCATTGGTTTTGCAACAAAAATATTAAATAGTATTTATAAATATGATTTTAAAAATAGTGTACAATTACAAATTACAAAAACAAAAAAAAAAACGAAATACTATTCTGCCGTTTCTTGCAGTTTCGGACTACTGCGGCTAAAAACCCGCTTGAGCACAGCTTTGATAGGTTTCTTCTTCTTCTTCTTTGCCTCACCATTTATGCTGAGATCGTTCATGCTGATAGTATTATTAACGGTAATGTTAGCATTTAACTGACTGGTGGAGTGCGCATTTCGCAGCCCACAACCGTTGGTTAGTTGACTAATGCGATTGTTGTTGTGATTGTGACTGTATAAACTGTTGTGATGGCGCAATGATGAACGCTTGGTAAAATGATTACGTTGCTCCTTCTGTTGAAATACATCCTCCTTCTCCTCTTCGGGTGTATAAGCATGCCCATTGATATTAATGCTCGGTATTGGTGAAGTGGGTGAGGTGGGTGTGGTTACAGTTGTGCGCGGGCTCGGTAAGCTTGAGTAGCTCGTGTCATTAGATAGTTGTCGACTGGCGGGCACGCTGTGAGGGTGAAAGAAAGATATATAAATCAATAAATGATAACGAAAGCTATTTTCATTGAGTGAGTGATTAGGTGGTTAGTATAATTGCATATAAATGTGTACATATGCGCGTGTGCTTTTATACTGCAAGTTTGAGTGCAGCGAGTATTACTACTACAATATTTCTCGTTAAGTTTATTAGATGGAAAGACAATAAATTTACTTTAATTCTATAAACATTTTTTTCGAAATTAAAATATTCCTGATAAATTTGTGGGCTTTCGATGAAGCAAACTATAATTTATTATAGTTATTTTCTCTTCTGCCAATCTATTTTCAGGTCTTGTGTAATAATTTATCTAATATTTTTACTTAATTTTTCGGAGATGAATTTTTAACTAAATCAGTGAATGAAAATATCGCAAAAGAAGCTTAGGTGTTTAGTGTTTTGCAGAAGAAAATACTGAGACGAATAAGGGGCATGCTTTATGATTTTACAACAACAATTAAGGGGGGGGTAAGGGATAAAAATGGATTTTTTGTTGCATGTTATTGTAGTAAAACATTTCAAAAATACCATGTTAAAATTTTAAGTCAATCCGAGCAAAACTTTTTAAGTTATAGAGCATAAAGCCGAGCCGCCTCAAACATCTGCCGAGATAACTTAAAACTTTAAACGCGGTTTTCTCGAACCTTTTTTTTTTAAGTGCGTAGTCATTGGCATTTGAAAACTACTCAACCGATCCTTTTGAAATTTTGCACACATATTTTACATATAAAAAACCTCCCGCCAACGTTTTTTTCGCCATTTTTTTTATATTAAGGTGGTTTTACACCTACAAAATGGCGGCATTTTTTCGCCAAAAATCACTTTTTACTTCAAATGACTACCAAATGGCTGAAAATGAAAATAAATCGTCAAAATAAACGTTGGGGGGAAGTTTAACTCATACTTTAACTAAATTATTCGATTTTTTTGATTTCAGATGATTCTACGCTGAGATATGCTGACTACTGCAAAATGTATTTTTGAAAAGACGTCTACGTAAATGTGCTCTCATTCGCTCATTTTGCAATATTTTTACATGAAAATTTTATCAAATATTCTTGAAATGTTACTTTATAATATGCAACAACTTTTAATAAACTGACTTGAACCGTTTCGCTACAATAAATTCATGAAAAAAGTGTTTTTTTTAGCGTTTATCCCTAACCCCCCCCTTAACGCATTGGAAGACAACATTAAAGCATTTATATGTGAGATACCGGCCGAAACATTGGAACGAGTATGCCAAAATTGGACTAAGCGGATGGACCATTTGAACCGCAGTCGCGGTCAACATTTGCATGAAATAATCTTCAAACATTAAATTATATGGACTGTACCATCGATTTAAATAAAAACTTCAAGCATTTTTCTGAATTTTACGTGTGTTTTTTTGAAAAACTTTCCCATAGCTCTAAAAAATCACATATACAGGGTTGGCCATATTAAACTGACCCATGTGATTATTAAAAAAATATGGAAAAAGAAACATTTTTTTGTGTTTCATTGTGAAAAACATTTAATTTAGTTCAAGGAGATTCGTTTACATCACTTTTTGAATATGATATCGCGCAAGTGGTCGCCCTTAGCTCGTATAGCGTAATGTGCCCGTTTTTCGGCGTTTTCCATAGTTTTGGCCAGCGTCTCGGCCGATATGGCGGCTATTTCCCGTCGGATATTGGCCTTAAGTGCGCCTAGTGTCTTTGGCTTGTTGACGTAAACCTTAGATTTCAAATTACAGTAAAAAGTTATAGGGTTACTCAATGGGTCAGTTTAATATGGCCAACCCTGTATTATACTACTATTTGTTACGACAAACCTTATTGTCGAGGTATTTTCATCGAGCCTTGACTGCAGTCTAGGCAAAACTTTTGTTTAATCTTTCATTTCAATGTCGATGCACTTTTTGTTGCATCAAAAGTCACTAACTCTCTTTTAGAATGGAGTTAAATCTACTTTGCTGGCCTGTAAGATCACTTAAAAAGTTTTGTGAGTTTAATTTTTGTACAGATAACTATTTATTCTTTTATTTTTTAGCTGAAATAAATAATTTCGTGGCCGTTGTAGGCGAATGGGTCGGTGCGTGATCACTATTCAGAAATGCACAAATTCGAAGAAACATTTTTGTGTGTGGTAAATTTTTCAAAAATCTCTGAGTATCAATTTTTATGAGCTTAGCTCACAATAAGTGGTTAAGTTTATTTCATTCAAAGTTCGTTTTCTCGCTTGCAAGTATGGTGGCTGCCCTTGGCGAATGGATTGGTACGTAGTTTCGAATCTCCGTGCACGAAACACCAATTTATAGAAAGTTTTTTTTCTAATAGTGGCCGCTCTTTGGCAGGTAAACCTACGAGTGTATTTCTGCCATGAAAAAGCTCCTCATAAAAAACAATCTATTCGGAGGCGTCAAAAAAAATGTGAACAAAAATCAAATTGCCTGAGTTAATTCTAATAAGGTGGAGACGCTTGATATGTGTATATGAAACTTCGCAGAGCTCTTAGCGGTGTTAACTTAGTGGAAATGGACTATTAGTCATTAAAATTATGCTTGCTTACTTGTCAACTTCATTTAGGCCAAATGGCGATGGGTCTACTGCATTATATGAGCGTCGTATTGAATCGCCAAGACGCGCCCAAAAGTCGAATAGCGTCGTAGGTACCGGATTGTATTTGAGGTGTGTGTATATTTTTAAGGCACGTGGTATAATAACTGAATCCTCATAGATGAGCGGTATGATTTTGCGCGTATTATTCTCTGAAAAAAAAAAAAAAAAAATACAAAAAAAAGTTACATTTTTCCTCTTTTATATAAAATACCCAAAATATATGTAGGTATGTACTCACGTATTTGCAGCGCATGTGTGTAGTTCATCAAGAATTGGTTCTCTGGACTATCGAGAAATTCTTTTGTTAAGATCACAAGTAAATAGCGGCAGCGCTCCTCGATCAGTTGCGTCAATGCAACATGCGTGAACGGCACACCACCGAGTAGATCACGATTTTTAAAGCACAACTGTAGGGAGCACAAAACGGGAGAAGTAATGGTATTACAAATGAGCAAAGAAATTACAATAATATTTTTGGCAAACAATTACTTATTACATATGCATGTATGTATATGTACATACACACATACATACATAATATATAATATATTCATACATATAATATATTCATACCTTGAAATTATACTTTTCATTCTCTTCGAATTTGGTTTGTATTTCGGCGGCTTGCTCTATATCCGCATCGGCGAACAACACGAATGCGTCATACTGTTGTGGCGGCAGTCCCTTCTGGGCGAGTATCACATCGTCCCTGGTCAATATGGTCATACTAGAATCGCGTTCATTACTATTGATGTCGTTGCAATTAACGCCATTGCTACTCGGTATAAAGGGTGACGCTGTGTTGGACCACAATGTAGAGGCCGACGATGAGGCGTCAGTTGTATCGTTGGCAATCAACGATTTCTGACGTAGTTTTATGGCATACTTTTTTGCATCCTCAACTGTAAGCAAAAAAAAAAACATATATATATATATGTATGTATGTATATAGAATAGAATTGAAAAAATATTTATTATCTATCAGGCGATTGATTACAAATTATTGAAGTAAACAAAACGCAATTATGAAATGTGATTACTAAGTTTTGGATTTGACTGTGTATGGGAACTATTGAACGCGTATGGTAATCAAATTATACTTAGTGTCTTAAATATGATGGATTATCACACGTGACATCCGAGTACATTTTGCCTAGCTGATTACACAGAAATGGCGAGCACACATACTCTGTAGTACACACACATTAACACACATTGGAAAACGATATGAATGCGCGTATTTTTGTTCCTGTCCACATATAAGTCTATACGTTTATGTATATGTATGTATGTAGTTAATGAGTACTTATAAAAAAAATGTGATGCTTATCGGCAAATAATGTTTGGCCTTATAAAAAGCACATGACGCGGATGAGCGTACTTTAATTGCTGCGCGTAGGCACTTTGATTAGCATTCTAATGCAGGCATTAAATATATTTGCACATATGTATGTACCTATGTATGTATGCACAAGCACTGATTGGAATTCAGCATTTATAAGTCTTATAAACAAACATCTTTTCTTTCAAATTTGGCATTCATAATGGGTAAACATCAGTCAAGAAAAATGAGCGAGTGGCTGCAATAAGATACACATGGCATGAGACTCCAAGCAAATAATCATGAAATTCTCACACTTGTGATGCCCATCAAAAAAAAAGCGAATACTTATCTTTTTTTATATAAAGTACTAGAAAATAATTGTCGGTCAGAAACAGCACATCACGAGTTTGACTAGTTTTGACCATTTTTTCTTTTTTTAATGTTAATGGTTTTTCTTATATTATATAAACGAGTTGTAGCTGTGTAACAAAAACCATATAAATTGAAAATTCGAACTTTATATTGTACAATACATGAAAAATTCCCCAAACTTTTCATTAGAACCACGCAGTGTTCAACACTATATTTACCAGACTAGCCAAAATTACTGGTTTTGCAATTTAAATTCTTGCTGCATGTATTGGGTATGGGAATAAGTTTCCGTCATTTCTTAGCCTAAATTACGAATTATTTAAAAAATTAAATAATACATGATATTATGAGAAGTATGTGCCATTGGAAGCTACAACTTTACTGCTTCTTTTATGCAGCATACGGATTCCTCTGACGAAATATTCGAGTTCTTTTGACTTGATTCATTCATTGAGCCAGTTTGCGATGCTCTCGTAAGAAGTGAACCACTCCCCAATAAGGGCTGATTGCATTGATCGGAACAGATGGTAAACCGAAGGTGCGGGGGAATGCGGCGGGTGGGGCAAAATTTCCCAATCCAGTCTCTCTAAATATTTATGGACCCATTTAGCAACATGTGGCCTGGTGTTGTCATGCAGCAAATCAGTTTGTCATGTCTACCGTCCCATTCCGGTCGCTTTTCTTTAAGAGCTCGATTCAAGTGCATTTGCTGCAGTTGGTAACGATTACGTGCGATGGTTTCAGGTAGTGTAGGGAGTTCATAGTAGATGACATCCTTTTGATCCCACCAGATGCACAACATAACCTTTGAAGTACGAATATTTCGTTTTTTTTTTTGCTGTCGATGGATTTAGTTCACCTGGCAGGCTCCAACTTTTTCGACGCTTAGGGTTTTCATAACAGATCCATTTTTCATCGCCAGCGACGATGCGATGCAGAAAACCTTTTCTTTTCTGCCGTTCAAGAAGCTACTTACACGTCACCAAACGGCTCTCGATATCCCTCTCCTTCAATTGATGTAGCACCAAGTTACCTGCTTTCTAGACCATTCCCATCAAGTGCAAATGTTTACCGACGGTTGATCTGTCAACATCTAACTCTTTAGACATATCAGTACGGGTTCGATATGCGTATTCATGGAATAATTGTTGTAGTTGAGTATCTGCGAATTTTTTCGGTACCCCTTCGCGATCTTTATCACTCACGTCGAAATGGCCACTTTGGAAGCGTCGAAAACACTCTTTAAAAGTTGTATTTGATGGAGCGTGATTACCGTAAATATTGATCAATTACGACACGTTTAGCTGCACTTTTCATTAAAAAGTAATAATGAAGCAAGACTTCCGGCAAATGCTGCTTTTTCGGGACGAACGTAGATATTTTTGACGTCAGATAAAAAAGGATATTTACGCTTCAAACGAATGTCAACTACTGCGATCGGGACCTCACATATACACCTTCAAATCACCAGTATATTACTAGAGGGAACACAAATAACAGTATCAGCATCGACACCTCTTTTACGGGAGCGGAAACTTATTGCCAATAAAATTTTTTTCCGCAATGATATAATGACTTTTGTAGCTATATATACTAAAGAATCAATTTTATGAACTTTATATTATTTTTTATATATTTGTAACAAATATTATATTTTTTGTAATTGACACTTATACCAGTACCAGTGACAATTACTGGTGCAAGTTTCTATGTGATGAAAATGCATTGGGGCAGCTCATTGATAGTATTGTAACTTTTTTTCGGAACAAAATATATGAACGCGGGAAAACCGTTATCCTGATGCAGGGCGTGTGGCGGCTCTTTGCTTCACTAATTTTTTTATAGTTATCACCAGGCTCTAAAAATGGCAAAATGAATGAAACGAATGACACCTTCAGCGTATTTGGAAAATCGAGTTTGCAATGTATAATATTATTATTATTATTATTGTTACTATTAACTGATAATGTGCAGAAATCTATTTATGTATTACAATGAATATTATTCAACTTTTTTGTCACTTTTAACTAATTATAATTAAAACCTTGAAAGCTCGCTAAGCACTTCTTTTGAACACCAGTGAAATTTTGACTGGTTTTGGTAGAAATAGATATATTCAAAGTATATATACCCTTTTGGGTGATTGGCCGAGCTCCTCCTGCTATTTGTGACGTGCGTCTTGATGGTGTTCCACAAATGGAGGGACCTACAGTTTCAAGCCGACTCCGAACGGCAGATATTTTTATGAGGAGCTTTTTCATGGCAGAAATACACTCGGAGGTTTGCCATTACCTGCCGAGGGGCGATCGCTATTAGAAAAAATGTTTTTCTTAATTTTGGTGTTTCACCGAGATTCGAGTCTACGTTCTCTCTGTGAATTCCGAATGGTAGTGACGCACCAACCCATTCGCCTACGGCGGCCGGCCTTTATAGGTATACGGATTAGAAAATTCGGATGTATTGCGACGAATGAAGCGTAGAACCGAGCACGACGTTAAAAGAATAAAATGAATGTGACCATTGAAGGAAAATTTTGTATCGAAGAAAACTCCAAGATCCTTAAACTGTTTAACAGATTGAAGTAAATTATTATCATAGAAATAGCGTAGGATGCGTTAAAAATGTACTGACGCCTCGGAAATGTTAAATGAAAACATTTTTTAATATTCAAAAACGGACGCGACCTCATGCACCATCGATGAAGCTTAATCTCGTACTTGTAGAGAAAATCCGATAGCATCAAGCAAATTTTTCTGGTGTCTTCAACGAGAAATACGCTGCTAAAAGTATCTATTTCATTTAAAACAGTTCCGTTAATTCTTTGGAGTCACTGTACGCACTACCTACATACAGTATAAATATACGAGAACATATAAATATCGTACACATATGGTACATATGATGCACGCAAATGTATTTTTGTACTAATAAAATTTTTTCTATGAAAGCGAAAAGTGTTCTTTTTGAGGAATGCAAGAAGTGTAGATGTTTTTTTATAATTAGAGGAGTACATTTTTGCAGCAAAAATACATCACTCAAAACAAAAAAACAATGGATGTGGAAATATCAACAGATTTTTCATACGAATACCAACACCACTCGAACTAATATTTGAGTACACTCTAATACGCGCTATCGATAATCTACCATACAAATGATTTCCACTTAATGACTCTGGCTCAAAGGCATGTGCACTTGTGTTTATGCGCATTTAAAATGCTTGCTAAAGAAAAACTGCTGTACTAATGACGGCCAAAATGAAAAAAAAAACAACACCGAACTTGAAAAGTTATAGAAAATTTAGTTTCTTTGTAGACTTGCGTGTGGTAGAGTTGATTGTTTAAGGGAGTATTTTCAAGCTAATTTCCGTCTATCTGCTAAGATCAATATTTAACCATAGGTTTTTATACTTAATTTTATACACATACGTACATACATACATACTCGTACGAGCATGTTTACAAAACATACAGGTATACACATACACACTGTGTTGTTATATCGTACACGCGCGCATGAAATTGCACTTTATTGTGATCTTTCTGACAATTCGTGCTAATTAATCGCCGTTTGTAAAGCTCAGTAGTGGTTACTTGTTGACGAGTTGCCAATAAAGAAACAAAAAAGTCGATAAATAATCATAAAAAGTGTTTAATGAAAGCAAGTGTTAAAAAAATACAAGCTGAGTAAAGGGAAAATTCCATGACATTTCGTACCCAAAATAATTAGTGTCTAATTGGATGAAATTCTGCTAAATGAGTTTACAAAGATAACAGAAGGTATTAAGATAGTATTGTTAACAGAGTGTTTTAATTTAGATAATAATTCAGGTATAAGAACATACATACATACACCCTGCGAAAATAATAGCTCCTGGCCCAGACGAGGCACTAAAAGTGGCAATTCGAAGTCATACCGACATTTTTGTAGATCTCTACAACACATGCCCAAAAGAAGGCACCTTTCCAACTCAGTGGAAGTTACAGAAACTGGTGCTGATTCCAAAAGGATCTAAGCCTGCGGAAGATCCTACAGGCTACCGCCCCCTTTGCATGCTCGACACCGCAGGCAAAATTCTGGAACGGTTGATCGCTAATCGTCTTGAGGCTGCCATTAATGACGCAGGCGGTCTATCATCTTCGCAATTCGGATTCCGCAAGGCTCGCTCAACCACAGATGCTGTAGCTTCGGTTAAAACCATTGCGCCGAAGGCAATCGGAGCAACTCGGTGGTTATACGTTAGCAAGGAGTACTGCCTAATGGCAACGCTAGAGGTAAAGAATGCCTTCAATACCGCGAACTGGAACTAGATCCTGATGGCGCTTGATTGCTTCCAGGTTCTAACGTATATACGTAGGATTATCGTCAGTTATTTCACTGACAGAACCCTTCGCTATAATACCGATGCGGGTGTTAGGGAATATAAAATAACTGGCGGAGTTCCAAAAGGCTCAGTTTTAGGCGTTTTGCTGTGGAATATTATGTATGACGGAGTCTTACGTCTCAGTTTACCCCCAGGGTCAAAAAGTTTAGGGTTTGCTGACGATATCGCTGTTATGGTCGTAGCTAAAATACTCCACCAAGCTGAAGCAACCTGCAACCAGGCTGTCGGCCTGGTAAAAGAATGGCTGCGCAAGAATGGTCTAACTCTTGCGGATCATAAGACGGAAGCAGTGCTCATTAGCAGCAAGAAGAAGGTGGAGTCAGCAAATATAATCGTGGGCGAAAATACCATAGGATCGAAACCGTTCATTAAATACCTGAGCGTATTAATTGACCATAGGCTGAACATCAGAGATCACCTATCATACGCGAGCAGCAAAGCGGCAGAGGCAGTACAGCACTGACGCGCATAATGATGAACACTAGAGGCCCTAGGCAAAACCGGGGGAGACTACTTAATACCCTGGTCTCATCGATTTTGCTGTATGCAGCTCCAGCATGGGCGGAAGCAACTAATTGCAGCTCATATGTGAGTTTTATGAAATCAGTGTATCGACTGAGTGCCCTCAGAGTGTGCTGCGCGTTTCGAACGGTATCCGAGACGCCATTATGGTTATTGCAGGACTACTCCCAATAAATTTAATGGCAAAAGAGTACGCTGAAGTTAACCAAAACAAAGCTACTTCAGAACGGCCCCGACAATACGCAAGGAAACAAGAGAGCGTAGCTTGCGTTCATGGCAGGGAAATTGTAGTTCGTCCCTAAACGGACGCTGGACGTACCGTCTGATTCTCTTAGTAGCCAAATGGGTTAACCGTAACCAGGGACAGTTAGACTATTATCTGACCCAAATACTGACAGGACATGGGTGGTTTAAATCTTATCTATATAGGTTTAAGCACGAAGACGACCCGTACTGTTCTCATTGTGCACAAGCTGTAGAAGACGCAGAATGTGTTCGAAAGGGAGGAATTAAGCACTAGGGTGGAGAGAAGCCAATTTCGGCTGATAACCTAGTGGATATTATGTTAGAGCCAGGAGAACATTGGTCCGCTGTATGGCAAAAATAGTAATCTCCAAACTGCGTCGCGCTGAACAACAGCGCAGATCTTCGTAAAGAGGCAATAGGCCGCTCCTCTTCCCGTCAAGTGATACTTGGCGGTTGACGTCGCTGAATAACAGCGCAAATTTTCAAGAATTGGCAATCGGCCGCTCCCCCTCCGAAGTCATGCCTAACGGTTGTCCCGCGGTGGAGCTGGGGTGGGTTTTTAGTGAGCGAGTTGAAAGGCAAGACCCACACTTTTCGGCTTGCAATTCTTTGTGCCACCTCAACCAAAAAAAAAAAAAAAAAAAAAAAATTAGTAATCGACTATATCATGTCTATGTTATCTTCATCGATTTTCAGGTGTAGGAAAATTTAGAAACATGAAAATTTCAAAATGCGATATCTCAGCGAAAAAAAATTATATTTGAGCAAACTCAATGCCATTTGAAAAAAGAAGACGCCATCTTTTAATTTTGGTGAAATAAAACATCTGCAAGGCTACATAACCCCAAATATGGGCAAAAACGGTGTTTTTTGCACTTTTAGGTTAGGATATCTCGAAAACCAGAGCTGATAGAGCAATTATGAGGACAGATTTGGATTCAGCGCATCATAAACCTTCGGAAATATATAGTCCGGTTTCTGGGTCTGAGATGCTGTCGGGCTGTGTTATTATGGTGTTTGTTATAGAATGAACCATATTTTTATAAAAAACGAATTCGAATTAAAAAATAAATAAGTAAATAATTAGAACTCGATCATTTTGACCTCGTGAATATCTTCCCTTCGTCCAGAGTGTAGAGCATTCACCAGCTGCTGTAAGGCTTTTTGCTTTAGCAGAAGTTATTACACGTGATGATAAGAGTTTTTTCATGCTTAAGTGTTAATAATTCCTTTACGTCCGTGCTGAAGAACTCCAGCCAACGTTTCATGTTTCACTATGACAAAATGAGTTTAGATGTATTGCGAAGCCAGAAGAAAAAAATTCCCTTGTATTGAGCTTGAAATGGAGAAAGCCCTTGCTTGCAGGCTCGCCTGTTGCCTCGTTACCTGGCAATCATACCAAGTAAAAATCAAACTCATCGCCCATACCGTTGAACGATCTACAGAAGCCCACTTTCGAATTGTTTGTAACAGAGTAAAGGGCCATTAGATAAGGGCCGCAAATATAAATACGGTGTTTTTCGATCATACGCAGCTTCTAACTCGGCTTGAAATACAATATAATGGTCAATGTATGTTAACTTCTCTGTTGCCAACTCTATTCTTGAGTTTGGAGGTATTAGTGATAACTTGGAAAATGATAATCAGAAACAAGTTGGAAAAAAAAATCTGACACACACATACATATATGCAAAACGTTAAAAAAATTACATACAGCATGTAGGATCTATAAGAGTTAAGTGGAAGACATAATTCAATAAAAAAAGCCCCTGTATGCAGTGAAAACTGAAAGGGAAGGGAAGGGGTAGAATAATTATCATATAAAATGTTTTGATAGAAATATTGAGGAAAACATGTAAAAACGTGCATTGTTAATTTAACAAAAGTGTTTATTATCAGTGCTAAAACTCAAAGAGCTCTGAAAAAGTGAAACTGTTTTTTGGGTATTTTTTAAAAGCGTCTAAAATGGAAACGAAAAAAAATTTTTAGCTTTATTTTCAGTATTTTATTTGTTGGTCCATTGTTAAAAAAAACCATAATTTTTTTTTGCGGTACGAGATTCGTTCAAAAAGTTTTCGACCTTCAAAAAATGGTCTTCACAGGGACGATGGACACCGATATAACCGGTTCTACTGAATCGATTTTGATGAAATAAAATTTAAATGACGTAGAATTGATGTCGTTATCGAGTGAACTACGATCATTCGGTAAAAAAATTTTAGTATTTTTTTCGGACCTTTAAAGTAAAAAAAGGGTCAAAAAACGGTTTTTCATCTTTTACTGTCGGCCATTTTGTCAAATTTTAGTGTTTTTAAAGATCGTAGTTCACACGACAACAACATTCATACTGAAGAAGAATCATTTTGTCTTTTTGATTTCAGACACCTGTGAGTCCCGGCATCCGTATCGTCAGGGACATACCTTTATTTGGAAGACCATTTTTTGAAGGCTGACAACTTTTTGAACTAACCTCGTATGGCCAAAAAAAAAACAAATTTATGGAAATAATGGATCGAAAAAAGAATATTCAAAACAAAAATAAAAAATCTTTTTCGTTACACGCATTTAAAGAGATACCCAAAAAAACAAAATTTCAAATGAGGGCCTTAATCCTTTTTTTATTTTACATTATAGGTATAAGATGGAATATTCTTTCTGGTGTATAATAATTTAAATTCTGTTTTGTATTTTATTCGAACATATTTTTTTGGTCAAACCTGTATTGAAGCGATAGACAAACGACTTAGTTATAGTGAAAACTCTATAAAGAAAAACCTGTTTTATTGCATTTTATATCTGAAAAGTTATCTAATATCAACTATCTCATTAGAAGTTAATGACCAATAATATAAGTATTCAATTTATACAAAATGTATAAGATTTAAACAATTATAATTAAAAACTATTTAAAAACAAAAAAATGGATTACTTGTGAAAAAACGACTTTTGATCATATACGAGTATTTATCACCGGTTCAATAAGGGCCTATTTTTCTTTAAGCACTTGTTCAAATATTTAAGGGAGGGGTCTAGGGTTTGACTTTCAAAAAATCGATTTTTTGGAAATAGCTTTTTCTTATAGTAAATCATCTCAAAAATATTGCCCCAAAATTTCAGCTCAATCGGAGTAAACCTTTTGGAGTTATAGACGTTTTTGTCCCCACTCCTCTGCGACAGCTGCGTGCGGAGCGTGTTTTTCAAACGCGTTTTTCTCGAAACCACTTTTTCAAAGTCCGTGACTATTAGAACTTCAACAATATTTAACCGATCCTTTTCAAATTTGGTATACAGCTTCTATATATAAAATACCTCCCCCCCACGGAGAGATTTTTCACTTTTTTGTTTTACATTAAGGGCGGTTTCCACTTATACAGCGAAAAAATCAGTGAAAATCCCACTTTTTGCTTCAAAAACGCGCTGGCAACGTAAAAATGAAAAAAAAAAAATCGGAGCCCGTGGGGGGGAGGTTTTGGTGATAATTTAACCAAATAATTCTGTTTTTTTTTATTTCAGGTGATTCTACAACTAGATACGATAGTCACCGCAAATCACCTTTTGGAAAAGGCGTTTTCGGAAAAGTTACCTCACCGGCTTATTTCCCGATATTTTCTTAAAAAAATTTAGTACAATATTGTTGAAATGATGCTTTATAATGTACAAAAAGTTTAAATACATTTTCACTATTCATATCTCTAAAGCAAAGTCTCAAAAATTTATTAAAAAAAATGCTCAAACCCTAGACCCCTCCCTTAATGCGAACTTAGCAAACGCTGCTTCCAAGCGCTTAATTTTTAACCAATGCGCCCTTGGAAACAGTGCCGATCTTTGTACACGAAGGCCCATTGTACATATATTCGCTTATTTTGAGCTTTCGGATGATGTAGCCGGCAGCATTGGGATAGAGTGGCAAGGGAAAATCTTTGTTGTACAAATGGTTGTACCCCTTAGGTCCAGTCGAATGCAATATCGTTTCATGTCCATTGATGCCTTTTCCCGTTATTCTCTAATTTTCTAACTTGACTTTCTGTGAAAATTGACTTGACGTTGGACTTAAATTTCTCCAATTCCACAACTCATGCATTGAGCCTGGCCAATTTTTGTTCATCAAGTAATGAGATTCGTTCTAAATCAAAATACATTTTCGCATACTTGATTTTTAATAAATCAAAGCGGTTTTTATTCAGTTTGAATGCAAGCATCGACAAATGGAGGATTGGGTTGTACAGGCACATTCCAGATATTTAAAATTTCAACAGGCATTGGAAGAGAGAAAGTTTAGCTCTTTTCCAATCAGACCCGGTCTCAAAGTCCATTTCAGAGAAATAAGGGTATATAATGTTTCATCAGGCTTCAAGAAGTTGCCGAACGACTTATACCATTTGTTTTCTTTTAACACATGGGCGGAAAAGCCCCAGGCCTAACACATAGATGGCACTAGTTTTACTGTATTCACCTCTTTTTCAGTTAGTACTAACCTTAGAAAAACTGATCTTAAAATTTCATGATATTCTATTCATTAGTTCGTGAATTATTGTTCCAAGAGTGACGTTACTTTAATTATTTTCAAAACAGTGAATCAAAAAGATGGGGAAAAAGGCTGCTCAAGCGAAGCAATGGCTTGAAAAGTATTATGGGGACTTCACTCCATCAGAAACAACAATAAAACGATGGCTTGCTGACTTCAAACGCGGTCATAGAGACACCGATCATGCATAACGCCGTGAACGGTCAAATGAGGCGGTAACACCAGAAAACATCAAAAAATCCTCAAAATCGTTTTGAATGATCGAACAGTGAAGTTGCGTGAGTTAGCTGACATCGTAAAGATATCAAAAGAACGTGTTGACTTTATATTGCATGAGTATTTGACTAAGAGAAAGCTCTGTTCGACGTGGGTGCCGCGTTTGTTTACTGTTTTGCTTCATCAAGACAACGCACCGTGTCACAAGTCAATCAAAAAAATGGCAAAACTACATGAATCGTACTTCGAAATGCTCCCATATGCAACGTATTCGCCTGCTTTGATTCCCAGCGATTACTGGCTGTTCGCAGACCTAAAGAAATGCTCGGCGGTAAGAAATTTCGCTTGAATGAAGAGATTATCGCTGAAGCTAAGGCCTATTTTAAGGCAAAAGATTTCTCGTTCTACAAAAGTGGTATTGAAATGTTAGACCGGCGCTAGAACGATTGCGTTGTTCTTGATGGAAATTACGTTGATGAATAAAACTAATTTGAACAAAAAAAGTGTTTACTTGGTTGGGCACGGACTTTTTCAGTCCATGTGTTAAATTCTCTCCTTCGGACATATGCAAATTCTATGCCTTTTTGTGTGCACGTCTTGTGGTACAATACACAACTTGCTTTTGGCAGCATAAGCCTATTTAAATATTTAAACAGAGAGATAGCCATTATAAGAAGTCAAATTTTGCAAAAAATGTTTCTCCCTAAATCATCAAGAAAAACATTTATTTTGGGGTATAAGATATATTGCTTCTATCAAATCTACTCTTAACTTATCTAACTAATCTTACTATAACTATTATATTACTACTATAATAACTGGAAACTGAAGAGTGAGCAACATTGTTGATCAACTAAGAGCAGAGGTTTTCTGTGGAAGCGAGAAAGCAGCTTCAAAACATAACTTTTATTATTGGATCAGTTGGAGAAGACTAAAGGTTTAAAGGGTAAATCATTAAAAAAAAAAGAAAATAAACGGTAAAAGAAATATACAAAACTCGATTTTTATTATTAAATAGTACATTCGTTTTAATAGCCTGTTGAAATTAGAGCTTGCAATTATTTCCTGACGCATACCGCATATTCTAAATACATATTGTATAATATGTGTATGTATGTATGTCATATTTAATTTAATTTATAACTTGAGTTGACGCGTCCAATTTTTAGCAATTATTGGTCGTTTGCTTAACAAAGTCAATTTGTATTCTTTGTCATTTTGCTAAAGTTTGAAAAAAAAACAAATAAAATAAATAAACAACAAAAAAATAAATAAATAAAGAAATTTAAGATATTAAACAGCTACATATGTACATCTGTATGTACATTAAAAACGAATGCCAATAAAAAGGAAATAATAAAATTATTTCTTAACTGAACAAGTTTTGCCAAACCTTCGTTTCGACTCGTGCTTTAATCAGACGTTTTCTACGTACATACATACATATGGACCTATGCATGCGTGTGTGTTTATCTTTTTACGCTTGCATGAACTTAATTTAAGATCTTTTTAAGCACTTTGCTTTTATTCAAATCGGAATATGACCTTATCGAGCAAATTTCTTTGAACAAACTAATTTTTTGCCAATAGCTTATGTAAAATGTTGGAAAACGAAAAGAAAAATAAAAGTTACGACTATGCAACACAAAAAAAAATCGTTAAACATGTTGAGACATATTTCAATTTATATATGTATACGCGTACATTTACATATCTACACATACTAACAACGAGTACATATATACACATACATACGTACATACGTAGGTATCTGTCGATGTACATACATGCATTTGGAATACTGATTTCCGTAGAGCTTAAATTTCTAGTTATTTAAATTCACGTGAGCATTTGTTGACTCACAACAAAAACAAAACACGACGAATTACGGCAAAAAAAGTAAACAAGACAAATTTGAAATTGCAAAACCCCCCGGTAGCTTAATGGCATACCAGTCTAGTATTTTTAGATTTACATAAAATGAGTTTTAAATGAGGCAGGTTATTATTACCATTTTCAAATTTAATCAAAAATTCATAATCATCAATAATATTAACTCGTTAACAAAAATATGTTGCTCTTGCTTTGGCCTTTTTAAGCTGCAATAGCCAACTTCCTTCCTATAAAAAAAAAAACAAAAAACAAAAAAACAACTAACTGACATTGGTGATATGAGGCTTCACCACAGAATTGTGATATTAGCATACATACTATACATATACAGTGGCGGTGAAAAAAATAGCAACACGTCATGCTGCAAAGTTTTGACTATTTTTTTTTTTATTATTTTGTTATCAAAATGGGGCTGGCGAAAATCCTCCACTGAACCCTCCCCGAGGGTGCCAGCTGGTAATAAGTACCACAGTTTTCCTATTTATAGGAGGTACTTAGCTAAGTTAAGGATACTATGGGTTGGGTTCGATACTCCTCAATAGTACAGCTCTACCCAAAGTACTCTTAACGTGGTCGGGGGTGAAGGGCTGGATTAAGGTGTGATGCGACCCGTGCCGAGAATCTGTCAGGCTTGGGGCCCTTCTAACAAATAACCAAGTCTCGAACGGAGCTTACGGATACCTGGCGCCCTCCGTAATAACTAGCCTTACCCGTGTAGTTCGGAGCTATGCACGGGCGGACATCCTTTCTCCGACACTCGTGGGTCCAAACATGCAAGACGTTTCAAAAACAATTAAAAAAAAGGAGATCGGTCCTCCTTCGAAAAGACCGACAGGAACAAACAGTTCCACAATAAGAGCAACGGTTGCACCGAGCTCACATAGAACTCCATCCATCGGCCAAATAAGTCGATCAAAGCACACAGCGACAACTTCAGCGAAAGCGAGGCCAGCTGCCACACAACCAGAGCTGGACACAGGTCCAAGCACAAGTAGGGGTGCACTAGCCCGGCAATCTACTGTGATTCAGCCCCCAAAAACGGTCCCGACCGGAAGCACAGCTACTGCTAGCTCCGGTACCGAAGGATGGCCGCTTGTGAGGGTGGTAGACCCAGCGAAAGCGAGCTACCAGGATCGCAGAAATGCAGCCAGGCTCCTAAGGAGGGTGCACGAAACTCACCCAAAAGAAGGCGAATTGTCTCAGGAGTTGAAAGAGGCGATTGATAGAGCGAAAGCGATCATTCCTGATTTCAACCCTGACTTCAAACCAACACAGTCGGCTCCAAAACGACAGCGGTCCTTGGAGGAGAATAAGCCGAGTGCAAAAAGGCACAAACCAATGGGCGTGACGCCCAGAAAATCATTTGCGGAGGTTGCAAAAGACCGCTTTATCATAGGGGTCCTGGACCAGAACCATCCTGAAGGTATGATCCCCAAGGCCCAATGGAAATGGGTAGAGGCCGAGCTAACGAAAGTGGCACTGAAGGTCATTCTGGAGAACCCCGGCCCCCCGCCTGCGTGCGAAGACTTAGGCTGGCACCAAGGCCAGATAAAAATAATAGCGTGCGACGATGAGAGATCGGTTCAGCTGTACAAAGAGGCCATCTCCAAAGTTGGAGAAGTGTACCCAAATGCCAAGCTAGTGGTCGTGGACAGGAAGGATATTCCGTCCAGGCCTCGAGCAAGGGTTTGGTTACCTTCAACCGTCGAAGACCCGGTAGAGATTATGAAGCTCATCCGGGTCTGCAATCCAGATATCCCAACGCAGGAGTGGAGATACGTCAAAACCATCACCAACCAAAGCAGCGCGGACGAATCGAAAGAGCAGAAGCGCGCCACCATGCAGGCTCTCCTGCTCCTCACGGAGAACTCAATTGAACCGTTAGCGAAATGCGACGGGCAACTGCGGTACGGTTTTGTGAAGGTGAAACTCCACATTTACAAAACCGACACGGATGCTATTGAGTTCCTCGCCACGAAAGAAAGCGAAAAGCCCATGAGGGAGCTGGAGCCCATGAGTGAAATCGAGCCCATGAGCGAGGACGACCAGCCCACCGAAGAAGAATACGCCTCTTCAGGCTCAGAAATGGGCTTAGGGAGGTTGTACTTCGTACGGGAGGGTAAGTATCCCACACAACAGCGTAAGTATTCCGAAAGGGAACTTTTATGCGAAAGCAAAGAAGACCCAGACGTAACGTTAACAGCTAATGCATCTTCTTCAGATAAACCTACACCATTGTAAAGAAGCCTGCCATGCCCTCCTGGATCGTCTGGCAGAAGATCAGCCGGATGTAGTCCTCATCCAGGAACCCTGGGTACGGAATGGCGAAATCTGCGGTTTGAGGACACCAGGTTATAAAGTATATAAGACTAATTGTGAAGGTACTAAAAGAGCATGCATAATGGCAAAAGTACATCTTAATATCTTTATGATTCATAATTTCAGTAACGCAGATACTACGACGGTTAGCTGGGAAGTGAGCGGAAGCAACACCTGGCTAACCTCGTTCTATTTTGCCGGAGACGACACAGGTCCACTGCCGTCACCGCTAATAAGAAGCCTTGTGGAAGACTGTAAAGCTCACAACCGCAAACTAGTACTAGGAGGTGATGCCAATGCCCACCATACCATATGGGGGAGCTCGGATACAAACGAACGAGGTGAGTCTCTCTTTAATTATATTATATGTAGTAAGCTTTTAGTGTGTAACAAAGGCAACGAACCTACATTTATTACGCGTAATAGACAAGAAGTTCTTGATATTACGCTGGCAAGTCAAACCCTTTACGGAAAGATGACGCAGTGGAGGGTTCTGAATGAACACTCTTACTCCGATCATCGCTACATAGAAATTAAATTTGGGGGAAACAACCCACGGGCTCCACCCGCCAATAGGAACTTGAAAAAGACCAACTGGCATATATATAAACGGGAACTTAAGGAAAGACTTCCAAATTCCCAAAATATTACTATTGAAGACAGAGAATTATTGAACGAACACGTACAAACCCTTACGGAGGTCTGTAGAACTGCGCTAAACAAGGCTTGCCCTTTAAGTAGGTATAAGGGGAAGAAAAAGCCGCCCTGGTGGTCAGAAGACCTGTCTACATTAAGAAACGACAGCAGAAAACAGTTTAACAGAGCGAAAGCGACACGGGAGAGTAAAGACTGGGACTGCTACTACAGTAAACTAAAAATTTACAAAAAAGAAGTTAGGAAAGCGAAAAGGTCTGGTTGGAGAAAGTTCTGTGGAGAAATCGAAGGAACCACAGAGGCCTCCAGACTGCGCAAAATCCTCTCAAAAAAACACAATCCCATCGGATACCTCCAAAAACCGGACAGGAGTTGGACTACTTCGAGTGACGAAACGTTGAAGTTGCTAGTGGACACGCACTTTCCCTGCAACGAATCATCTAACGTAGTAATCGACAATGGTACGGAAAGATCAAATTCTGACATTGAAGAAATAATCACTGAAACTAGGATAACCTGGGCAGTGAACACGTTCAAACCATTTAAATCACCGGGCCCAGATGGATTATTCCCGGCCCAAATACAACATTCACTCAACTACATCATGGAGTGGGTGACGGCCATATTTAAGGCCGCTCTGAAACTGAAAAGTGTCCCATCAACATGGAAAGAGGTAAAAGTGGTCTTTATCCCTAAAGCGGGAAAAAGTTCACACACAACACCTAAGGATTTCAGGCCAATAAGCCTATCCTCCTTTCTGCTAAAGACATTAGAAAGAATTCTAGAAGAACACATTAGGGCTAACATCAGCCCTAATAAGCTCAGCATCTCACAACATGCGTACTGTAAAGGGAAATCAACCGAAACAGCACTTAACTCACTTGTTACAGAAATCGAGAAGTCAATGTATAACAAAGAATTCACACTGGTAGCCTTCCTAGATATCGAGGGCGCTTTCAACAACATCCTACCGGATACCATAATAAAGGCACTGACGGATTTCGGGATCTCTGGAGCTCTGGTTGAGTTCATCAAAAACATGCTCTTGAGCAGATTTGTGATCGCAACCCTAGGGGCCACAGAGATCAAGAAAAAAGTTAGCAGAGGAACACCTCAAGGCGGCGTGCTGTCCCCTCTCCTATGGGTGCTGACACTAAACTCATTGCTAAAGAGCCTAGAGGAGAGAGGACAACACGTAGTAGCATATGCGGACGATGTTGCAATGGTAGTAAGGGGGAAATTCCCCAATACACTCATAGAAATCATGCAAGATTTACTAAATATGGTTGAAAACTGGTCAAAAGCAAATGGGCTAAGTGTCAACCCCAATAAAACTGAACTAATCCTATTTACCAGGAAACACAAAATACCGAATATAACTCCTCCGACTCTAGGAGGAACGGCACTGTCATTTAGTGATGAGGCCCGCTACTTAGGTCTAATACTGGACCGAAAGCTAACATGGAAGGCAAATGTCGAAGATAGAGTAAAAAGGGCGACAATAGCACTATACTCTTGTAAACAGCTGATAGGACTAAGTTGGGGTCTCTCCCCATCTATCGTATATTGGCTTTACACGGCAATTGTCAGACCTATCCTAACATACGGCATATTAGTATGGTGGCCAGCTTTAGATAAATTGTACATCAAAAGAACCATGGCACACGTACAAAGAATGGCCAGTCTTTGCATTTGCGGAGCCCTCAGAACCACACCCACAGATGCACTAAATATCATGCTTAACATTTTACCAATAGAGCAGTACGGTAAGCAAACAGCTGCCAAAGCAACTCTCAGACTAAGAGAAATCGGCCTACTCAGAACGAACCAAAGAGGGCACTCCTCAATTTTAAAACAATTCCCCTGCATTCCCAACACAACGGATTTCTGTAGAACCAAGGACATCAATTTGTATAAATCCTTCGTCACAGTATTTCCTTCCAAAGAGGAATGGGATAACGGGCTCATTGTTAAGATAAATAAAGTAAACATCTACACAGATGGCTCAAAACTGGATAACAAAGTAGGGGGAGGGGTCTACTCCGACAAACTCGGAGTATGCCAATCATTCCGCTTACCTGATCATTGCAGTGTATTTCAGGCGGAAGTCACTGCCATAAAAGAGGGGCTTAAAGAGATAAAAACGAGAGTATTATCCACAAATGAAGTCTTCATTTACTCGGACAGTCAAGCAGCAATAAAAGCGCTGGAATCAAAAACACACTCGTCAAAAACAGTTCTAGAATGTTTTAAACTACTAGACGACGTATCTAAGTGCTACAAGGTGCACCTTATCTGGGTACCGGGCCACAGAGACATTCCAGGAAATTGTAAGGCGGATGAACTTGCAAGAGCCGGTACAACGCTCGATCTCGAACCGGATAAGGAACTGCTACCCATACCTATAGCCACCTGTAAATTACTTATAGAAAGGGAAACCATCAAAAAGGTAAATACAATCTGGCAAAACCTCACAACTTGCGAACTAAGCAGACAGACATGGCCGAACTGGAACAGCGGTCGATCGAAGATCTTGCTAAGATTCAACAGGGAATCTATAAGAAAAATGATAGGTGTTTTAACAGGTCATTGTTTAATAGGCAGCCACGCTAGAAGGTTAGGACTACCTTACTTCGATTTCTGTAGAAGCTGTCTAAATACAGAAGAAGAGGAAACAGTCAGACACCTTTTATGTGAGTGTGAAAGCCTAGCTAGGAGAAGGCTGCGCACCCTCGATACAGCATTTTTAACCGATGTAGCGGATATAGCCCATCTAAAGCTAACGAAGCTCTGCTCGTTTATTAAAGCAACCGGATGGTTTGAAAGGGAACACGTAGAGTAAGGATAAGCTCCAGTGGCATCACAATGGACCTGCCGAAGGTCTAAGTGCGTCTTACGACAACCACCCTACCTACCTACCTACCTACCTATCAAAATGGTGCTCACACGAAAACAAAAACCAAGGCAAGAAATTTTTTCATGTCGCAGAAAATGCGCAACACCATCAGGAAAAATAAACAAATTTTCAAAATCAATGAGTATTGACCAACATTGGATAGGCTAAAAATTCTGACTAAAAATTTTCAAATTTTTATGAAAGCATATTAAATTTTGTTGTTCCATTAAGTTTGAAACTTTGGGTTACATGGTTTTTGTTGTAATATGAACTATATATAATATTTAAAACAAATACAAAAAAGGATTCAACCGTTTGAGTTCAAGGGGTATTGAAAAAACACTGACGAAGAATCCCAAACCGCGCAACCGCGCTTTCACTACATTAGTAAGAAAAGACATAAACAGTGCGTCAATTTTTTATGTTGCCCACAATGTTTTCTCGAAATAAAATTTAAATAGGGCGATCGCGCAGCTTTGGACGGCTAATAAAAGGACAACAAAAAAAAAAGTAAAAACTTAGTACGATTCCGCGCTGCTATTATTTTGAGCACCACTATACATATATACGTACCAAATAAAATTATATTTTTAGAAACGAAATACAATGAGCGAAATTCGATATATTTTGACAGACTATTTTTTTTAGAAAAACCCTCTAAATATATTGAGATCACAGCTTAAAAACCTTCAAACTTTCAACTATTGGTTATTTTTAAACCTTATCAGTTCCATTCCAGAAAAATAACTAAAGAGAAACTTCCAAAAAGTTGGTTTCTATGGTTAATAATGAGAGGAACAAACCATACTTTAAATAAAATGACTTATAGTCTATTTCCATCCCGCTTTAACTTAGGTTTACGCTTAGTTACTTTCAAACAGGATTTAAACGCCTTAATTTAAAAATTTTCTTTCAGATCAGAGTTAACTCAAAAAAAGTTCAGCTAACAGAAAACTTTATTTTTACAATGATGATCCTTTGAAAATGTAGAGCACTATCGAAAGTAGGATGGCGTAAGGGCTTTGGCTCCAACCTCAATACTTAACTTTTAAACGGACGGTTCTAAAATGACTAGTGAAGTAGCCACTGGGATATATAATACTGTGCAGAGTTGGACCTAAGGAAGTAATATAAGCTTCCAGATTACTCCAGTGCTATTCCAGGGTGAGGTCTTCGCACAGTCGTACTCGATTTATACTATCACTAACACGAAGAGATTGTATTAGTATAACTTTGGTAGGCGAGCTGACGGTACATACCGTACATACCCAGTTGTGCCGTATTCTTATAAAATAAGAATCTCGGGCAGCGCGGAATGCAGGAAATGTAGGGAGCAGGACTCAATGGAAACTGTAGAGCATATCTTTGGCAATAGAAACAGGCATAGAAAACACACATAGTCCATGCGGGTGGACTATTTTAAAACGCACAACTGATGAACTTCATCTGGTATCGCTGTGGACCGAACCGGTCCATGCGTGACCGCAAGCCAATCAGTTCAACCTAACTTAACCTGTACAAAAATTTTTCTGGCGCAGCTAGAGCTGAGAGTACATACATTCTGCCCAAAAAGTACCGAGAATTTTTCAATAAAACGCAAAATAATTGTTTAATCATCCAAATTTATTTTATCGCTTTCAAAATAGGCTCCATTGGAAGCAACACACATATGCCAACGATTATTTCAGTCATCAAAGCACCTTTTAAACGCGTTTGAAGAGATCTTCTTCAGCTCTTTCAGCGAGTTCTCCTTAATGGCCTCTATCGAATCATCGCGCCGTCCGCGGAGTGGCAATTTAAGTTTTGGGAAAAAGTCACAGGGGGTTAAATCCGGTGAATACGGCAGTATATGGTATGGTTTTGCGCATCATTTTGAATGTGTAAAAAGTACAAAAAAAAATTTTTATTAGTCATTTGACATCCGTTGCCTTAATCTAACTTTGCTCATTGCAATTTTTATATAAAAGCTGCGAACAGTGTTTCTTATTAATTATGACAATTATGCGTTTATAGTTAACTATGAAAATGGTTTAGGGAAAATAAAAGCTAAATATGCAGTTATATCAATCAGCCAACACTAATCAAGAACCCCTTTCGTAACTTCAATAATTACTTCCACTAGGCCACTTGAAAACTCGACGATAAGAACAGGGCCCTTGGATGAAAATTCAATGGGTAATTATTTTCAAAAATTCTCTTGTTCTACAAAACATCTTTTGATGATACTGAACACCAGGCGGCGCAAATTTAATCATTCTATCAGAACATTTATAATTTTTGCGAATGACGGTAAAGGTCAAAATAAAGATTTCCATCATTCAAAACAATTTTTCTTTTTTGTTTTTAGTTAGTAACAGGCGGCGCAAATTTAATCATCCTATCAGAACATTTATAATTTTTGCGAATGACGGTAAAGGTCAAAATAAAGATTTCCATCATTCAAAACAATTTTTCTTTTTTGTTTTTAGTTAGTAAAAAACTTATTCAAAAACGAAGTTGGATGATTAATTTGCGCCAAGACATAAATTACGTAGAAAACTTGCAAAATTATGATAAATATAGAAGCAATATGGAAGAAGAATTTTCCTTTGTATTAACTATAAATGTTTATTTTTGTGACAAACGAATTACATGCAAATTATTGTGGTGAAAATGCTGATAATTCTGAAACTTGACAGAGTCAAATTTATGTGGAACTGGGGTATTATTTCGAATATAAATTTTGATAGACATTTTTTCAGTTCTTTTGCAACACAACTAACTTCCTACAATTAAGAGCGCATTCACATTTTTGATTTAGTATTTTTATCGGTAAGCTGTATGAAATGTAGTGCTTCCATTTTTTTTTTTTTTGTTTGTGAAGGAGTAATTAGCAAGTATCAGGTCAGTCCATAAGTTCGTGCGTATTTTACCCATAATTTCACTTTTATACGATTTTTGCATACAAATTACTCGCGGAATATAACGGAACTATTTATATTTCCTTGGGTATATTGTGCATTCAACAAGTGATTTTAATCGCGGATAGAAGCACGTGTTGTTAAAAAATAAAATGGAATCTTCGAACGCCTATAAGAGGCATATTTTGTATTTTTTTTTTATAAAAATGGTAGAAATGCAACAACTGCTGTTGCAACAACTGCTGCTGCAAAAATAAACACTGGAGAGGACACCGTGAGTGTAAGGACTGCGCAAAAGTGGTTTTCAAAATTCCGAAGTGGTAACTGCGACGTGAAGGATGCCCCGCGCGCTGGTCGTCCTGAAGTATTTAACTCCGAAGCCTTTCTCGAACTCGTGGAAGCTGAGCACAATTTGACAGCCGATGTGATAGCTCAGAGGTTAAATTCATCGCATGGAACAGTTTACAGGCACCTGGTTCACTTGTGAAAGGTTTCAAAGCTGGGAAAATGGGTTCCGCATAGGTTTTCCGTCGCCAACCTTCAGCAGAGAGTGAATGTGTGTTCTCAGCCGCTGCAACGGCTTGAAAATGAAAGTTTTTTGAACTGTATCATTACTGGTGATGAAAAGTGGGTCCTTTATAATAATCCTGTTCGCAAAAGCTAATGGTTAGACAAAGAAGATTCTCCTGTCTATTTGGTGGGATATGGCCTGTATTGTTTATTATGAACTTCTGGAACCAAACCAGACAATCACTGCTGATTATTATTCCCATCAGTCGGCAAACCTGAATGAGAATCTTAACAAAAATCGACCGTCTTTAGTGAATAGACGCAAAGTTTTGTTTCACCACGACAACGCAATACCTCATACCGCAAGGCAAACATTAGGCAAGCTGATCGAGCTCGAATGGGAGCTAACGCCGCATCCACCATACTCTCCGGATATTGCACCTTGTGATGATCACCTTTTCCGTGGACTTCAATCCCATATGAGTAACAAGAACTACTGCTCAAAAGAAGCTATAAAAAGGGATATCGAAGCGTATTTTGGCTCCAAGGACAAACAATTTCTTGAGCAGGGATTTAAAAATTTGCCTAAACGTTGGGAAGACATTGTAAGTAATGAAGGAAAATATATTATTGATTAATAAATACTTTAAACATCTTTTTTATCAATTTTAAAACCACCTTTAAAAACGCACGAACTTATGGACTGACCTGATAATTTAATAGAGATAGCATATCTGCCTTAATACTGCAGGGTGGGCCATATAGCGTTTGCATTTTGAACCACCTATTTTTTTGAGAATGGTAACACAAATGACATGTCAAATGTGTTCCTAATTTACTTAAAGGTTTGACATTTACGAAATGGGACGCTATACGCTTGAACAAAATTGGGAAATATTGAAAACCTATTTCCAAAGTGGTGAGTCTTCTGCTTCTTTTCTAATTTTCACATCGGTGGCTACGTCAATAAGCAAAATTGTCGGATTTGGGGCTCAGAAAATCCACACGTTACTGTAGAGAAGCAAATGCATCCACAACGAGTCACTGTTTGGTGCGGTTTTTGGCCATTTTTTCGAAAATGAGCGAGGAGCCGCGGATACAGTAAATGGCGAGCGTTACCGTGGCATGATCAACGAGTTGTTTCCAAAAATTGAAGAGGATGACATGGACGACATTTGGTTTCAACAGGACGGTGCAACTTGTCACACTGCCAAAGTTACACTCGAACTTTTGGCTACCGATTTTGAAAACCGAATAATCAGCCGAAATTCCGATATCAATTGGCCGCCTCGGAGCTGTGATTTAAGCCCGTTGGACTATTTTTTGTGGGGAGCTGTTAAGGACAAATGCCATGCGAACCATCCAGAGACGATTGATGCTTTAAAACACGAAATCGAAGTTGCCATTCATGAAATTGGAGCCCAAACAATCGAAAATGTGCTTAAAAATTGGGTTGATCGAATGGCCTACTGTAAAGCCAGTCGTGGCAGTCATTTGAACGATATTATTTTTCATTCATAAATGACAATGTTCAATCTTCAAAATAAAAAAAAAGTTTGAAAATATATTGATTCGTTTTTTTTATATCCGATTCAAAAAGCAAATTTTACATGGCCCACCCTATATTACGCGATGTTTCTTTTGCGTTTGCTTTTCGACAGTCAAAACTATGAGAAATTCTCTGCCATAAAAAGCTCTTCCCAAACGAGTTGCTCGGTCTAAACTTGACAGCCTTCTATGAGAAGAAATACCATTATAAAAATTATGATCGCGCGTAATTAATTTTATAAATGATTATCAAACAGGTATTCACTCTTTTATGAACACTATTAAAATCAGGGGGTGATAAGATCTATCTTTATTGCTTGCATTTGCGTAAAAAAAGTAGAAACGAACGAGATATGAAGGTGCGATAAAAATACATTTTGTACATGTATGTATGTTTGGAATGCAGGCATATGTAAATATTTTACAACCGCGGCTGCACGACGCCTTATATTTGAAACTTGTGAGATGAATTGATTTTCAAAAAACAAAGCAAGCCAAAAAACAAAAAAAAAATAAAAACGATACTAGTATGGTGCTCAGGCTCAGCAAATATGTGGCTGCTTTTTTCAAGTGAAAGTTCAAGACAAACACGACGAAGGCACACGTGAATAAAGAAAGGTGCACGACTGTTGAGCGTGCGCCTAGAATTTCCGACTATCTAAATAGGGAAGTGCTCTGCCAGGTTGATTGATGTACTTGACAAACCGTCATCCACAAAATCCGATAGACGGAACAAGACAAGACAACCATTGTGTCTGGTGACCTTTCTGCTGTTACCAAGGAAAAGACATTTCGTCACCAAGTGTTGCTGACTACGTCGCTGAACAAAAGAAAATAGAAATTTAACAGAGAAATGACCTTGCCAATGACACTTAACGCATAGGTGGCGATGGGTGGCGCTGAGGGGAAAATGACTGCCTACATGCGAGAATACTAAATAACTACATATGTATGCATGTATGTATGCATGTATACTGACGCTCTTATACAAGTACAAGAAGTTCGCATACACCTAACCACCAGTATTGAAACTCTGAAAAAAATGGCAAAAGTCCCAATAAAGCTGACTGAAGAAGACTTCCAGCACTGTGTTGAAAAATGTAAAATGTGGATGGAGCGCTATAGAGGTAGAGGAAGGGTGTAATTATATTGAAAGTAAAAAAGAAATAAGCCTGAAATCAAAAAACAAAAAATGTTGTATGCAATTGATCGGTTATCGATACTTACAAGTAAAATCATTCTATAAATAAAAAATAGTTTAAAAAAACTAAAAAACACGCTTTTATTGCTAATCGAACTAAAAAGTAGAAAATAAATTTTAATGACAAAGAGACCTATAATGAAGTAATAGCAAATCGAACGATCAGTCATAGTCAACTACCTCAGAACAGAATTATAACAAAAATTAAGATACAAATAGAGTAATTCAAATTAGAGTTAAAAGCGTGGGATGCTTGATATAGTAAATATTACAATCATTCTATTGACAACTACCTATGTACAGAGGGTTATGAAAGTGAAGCAAAATGCATCCCACGCTTTTAGCTCTAATTTGAATTATTCTATTATATTTGTATCTTAATTTTTGTTATAATTCTGTTCTGAGGTAGTTGACTATGACTGATCCTTCGATTTGCTATTACTTCATTATAGGTCCCTTTGTCATTAAAATTTATTTTCTACTTTTTAGTTCGATTAGCAATAAAAGCGTGTTTTTTAGTTTTTTTAAACTATTTTTTATTTTCTACTTTTTAGTTCGATTAGCAAAAAAGCGCGTTTTTTAGTTTCTTTAAACAATTTTTTTTTATTATGAATGAAAATTATTGTTATCATTGCAGTCAGTGAATAAATGATTCGATATATTCGTGTTATATTTAATTCCTTTCTTATCGACTGTGAGTCTAAAGCTATGCAGTTATCGGCCGTGATAAAGAAGTAATTGGGATGAAGAACTTATTTCGTGGAGGGTGCCTGAGAAACTGATTTACAAGAATAAATAAAGATTTTTCATTTTACAACCAAATTCACCTTACTTTTTGCCCACAGTAAAAAAAAGAAAATATTAATCCTGGCAATCCTAATAAGGATAATGGAAAACTTTTATCAAATTATTGCATTGTCATCGGTCCTTGATAGGTATGCAAAATTTCAAGTCGATCAGATTTTTAGAAGTCAGTGAAAATGAAGCTCAAAGATTCCGTTACATACATACATACATACAACCCGACCTAATAAAAGTGTGTTAAAAAGGAGCGAACTATCATAAAGAGCTCCGATTAGTACTGCTCCCAGCTAGCGATTTAACGAACTCGAATAAAAACTGGCGTGTGGTTAGAAATTTTATAAAAAAAAATAAGTCTATATTTTTCCACAGTGTAGCAAGAAACACTTGTTTCATATGCAATCGTCATTAAATATTTCGGCATTGTTGAATGGCAATTATTTACTTACGGCCTCGGCATACAAATGGCTGCTGAACAGAATTTTTTGGCTGTTTATGCGTGCATTTAAGGGTTGATGTACTTTGGGTACAACCTAGTAGGTGGCGTCAAAGATCACCTAGCCAGTGCGTCGTCGACAGCGCCCGAAGCTTAATGAGGAGCGCGTAAGGGGAGGTGGCGCGTAAATGGTGGGCGCAATTTTGCAAAAGCAATAAAAATGATTGGCTCACGCCGCTGGTGTAGTGTGTAATGCCTCTTGAGAACCGAACGTGATAAACATGTTTGATTAAACTATGTACGTATGTACATATGTATGTACCTACATATATAAGCATGTATGTGTAAGTATATTTGCTAACTACCATCTGCTTTCGCTGCCTGCGTAAGGACGTTTACACTTTCAGGTGCGATTTATTTACGTATATATGGGCACATGAACAATATTTACATACACTTGTATGTATGTATGTATGTATGTATGTATGCAAAAATAACAGAGTTTCAAATCAAAAGTGGACGGATGTTACGATTTTTCAGCAGAAAATTGCTCATACTTTTTGTTTCTATGCACTATATGCCACTGGCGGTATCTGTTATTGCCCACATATTCTTTTGTTTTTGTTTTTAGAATTTGTTTCTTGTTTTGTTTTAAGATTTTGTTTATTTATTTATACGTTTTCACATACAAAATTGTAAATATCATATAATTTTTTTTCATACACCCCGCATTTCTGTTGTGCCTTTGTACATTTGCATGTTTGTGTATACTGATTATAATGTGCAGTATATGTATAATATATGTGTAAATAGTAGGAATGCATGATTAGCGGTGATTTTTGATTTAGGAATTTCGCGATTTTTGAATATAATCTTGGTATTCGGGATTAGGCCGGGATTGTAAATTGAAAATTGTAAAAATCAATAAGCCTTTGTTTTTCGCCAATATTAACGGTAATTTTTGACTTAGGAATTTCGGGACTAGTCCCGGAATGTACATTTTTTAAATTAAAAACCTTTGTATTTGCTAATATTAACGGCGATTTTTCATTTCGGTTTTTTTTTCAAATGTTGTCCCGTAAAATACAGCTCGGTAAAAATTCAATTAGCCTTTTGTGTTCTGCTAAAAACTTTAAAAATTTTAACTCACCATTAATATTAAAAGGGTCATTCCGTGTGATGGATTGAAGAAATTGATTTTTCTTTTTTTCTATATAGAATATGTGGGCACAGCGATATTTTAATATCCGATGTGGTTAGAAAGTAGTTATAATAGAGAAATGGCAAGATATTCGAACGCGACGTTGATATCTCAAGAACGGCTTCAGAGATATCGTGGCTATCACCCGTAAAAAAAAATGAAGGCATTTTTCAGAAAATAGAAAAAAATTTAACAAGTCATTGTATGTATTGCATTGTATAGTTTACAAGAAAGCCTGTTCAAAATACATTTGCATCTGCTTTTCATACAGTTCAATAGGCGTGATTTATGTTGAAAAATAAATATTTCTTTCACTTAAAGACAAAACAGTTTCTTTTGGAATATTTTGGTACAAAGAATTATTTTTAGTTGATTATTTTTCTTTTTTTTTGTTCTGGCTATTGATTGAGAATTATTTTCTATGAATTTTCTTGGAATTCTAAGTTTTTGAAAAAAATATTCAAAACTGCTAAGAAAAACGACCGTCACTAGGAATGACACGCTTTAATAAAAATAAAATTAAAAATTTTTGCAAAAATTTAAGGGGGAGCCTGGTTTATAAGGTCAAACAAATCAATTTCTTTTTTTTCGTTTTAAGCGATTCCTAATATATTTCAGAATATTCACACAAAGTTACAGAGCCTAATTCTCAATATTTCCGTAGATACAAAGCCAAAAGTAGGCGAGCGTTAGGAAGTTACGCTGTGACCGGACAGCTATAGTACAAACTTTATCTCCTTTTCTCGACTGTTCATTTTTATGATTTCTTTGATTTGGCGTACATGAATGAAAAAAAACTAATAAACCTTTTGAAATGAATCATCGCAAAGAGATGCAATTTTTAGAGCTCATAAACCAGGCTCCCCCCTTAAGAAGATTAGGTTTTGAACGTTACCTTTTTAATAAATAAAAAAAGCACAAACAAAGTAATTTTTAAATCAGAACCTTGTTAATAAATTAATATAATTTATAAGTCGCAATTGTGTATACTAAATCGAACAGTTGGAAACATTTTTTTGTAATTTTTATTAAAATTTCTTCTTCTGTATTAAGAATACTAATGTGAGTCTCAAAATCGGAAAGCTATTGTTTATTGGATTTTTACCGAGTCGCTAAGAAATTATGAGAATTGGAGTATTTTAATCGTAATCTAAATTTATTGTCCACAAAACCAACTGACAAAAACTCCACACATCAAATGATTGTTGTATAAGTCTGGTCTCAGTGTGTCAATTGCTTACGACATAGTTTGGTCAAATTGAAATAACCCACAATGATAGCTGTTTTCATTAGAATGACACTCTTGTCATGTAATAGTGAGAATCAGGCAATATGTCCTCGAATTATTGCACTATTTTTGGCACGTCACGGACGTTTCTGTAATTTCGATTAATGCCCACTTTCTTTCCAACACTTGAACCTGAAAAAAGTAGAAATTTTCTCGGGATTGGTATCCCTATAGAGTAAGTATGTATGCATACAAAATAAATATTATTGTAAAAATATTGTGTGTGTTTTAGCACTTCGCCTTTGTTTTAGCTTCGATTTTTTTTTTTAATTTAGCTTTTGATTTTTTTATTGACTGCTTGCTTTAATTTAACCGCTCAAATTAAGCAAAACTCGACTGTTCCTTATAACTCGCACGCTAGTAGCAACACGCGCATTGTCGTCTGTTGTTGTTGTTAGCGGCCGGGCATTTGGCCCAGTGTAAACAATTACAAACCATTCAATGTCATAGACGGACAGACAACAGCCAAATATCGAAAACAATAGCGGAAAGCATTTAAAATGTAGGTATTGTGCAAATGTTATTTACGGTCTTTTATGTAGGTACTTACGTCGTACGCCAATACAGCAAGCAGGCCGTTTGCAAGCACACATGCAAGTACATACATATACACATACATACATATGTACATCAATGCCCGCAAATTCGCTTAATGGAATTATTGCGAAAAATTCGGAGAAAGTATCTGACGTATGGAAATTTATGTGCCTTGTCCATAGTCTTAGTTAGGGCATAAAAATTCATACATACACACATTTTTGCACATAAATAAATTGTATTTCACAAAGCAAGACCGATTTATACTAAAAACATTTATGTTTCGACGTGTACAATTAAAGCAGTTTTGATTAGTGGAATTTTCGAATGCAAACAAAATTTTTAAAATTGAAAATTGTATAATAAAATATACCGTCAGCGTCAAAAACAAGTGTACACCACATAGTGATAAATTCTGACTTTTTTATTTTGTGATTTCGATTATTATTTTATAAAAACAAAGTTTATACAACAATAACCATGTAGAGCAAAGTTTCGAACTTTGTATAAAATTTTCATCAAAATTTCTAGTTCGAATTAAAAAAAAAAATTCGGGTGTGCAGTTTAATAAATCAAAAATTTCTGAAAAAATACTAGCATGAAATTTTATAGGTCATTGAATTTTGGTAATAATAACGTGAAAGTTTCAAGTGGTTCAGAAATTGCGTTAATTTCGACTTTTTTTCTGCTTACGGTAATGGGTGTTTTCTTCTACATAAAAAAATGTGGAGTAGGTGTTAAATGGAGAAGATGCACAAGACCGCACCAAAAAAAAAAAATTCTCAAAAATCAGCGTGAGTTTTCACCTACTTGAAACTTACACTTTATATATATATAATTGGCGCGTACACCCTTTTTGGGTGTTTGGCGGAGCTCCTATTTATGGTGTGCGTCTTTATGTTGCTCCACAAATGGAGGGACCTACAATTTCAAGCCGACTCCGAACGGCAGAGATTTTTATGAGGATCTTTTTCATGGCAGAGGAGGTTTGCCATTGCCTGCCGAGGGGCGACCGCTATTAGAAATATGTTTTTATTAATTTTGGTTTCTCCGAGATTCGAACCAACGTTCTATCTGTGAATTGCGAATGGTAATCATGCACCAACCCATTCGGCTACTATACCAAAATTTAATGAGCTGTAATGTTGCATATTTGAAATTTTTTCAGCAATTCTGATAAAAAAGTTTTAAAATTTGCCGGTTCTTTTTTATTAATTTTGTACCAAGCTTAAGACTTTGCATTATATGGTTTTCGTAGTAGTATGAACTATGTATATACATATGTATATATAAAATATTCAAAATTTGTTAATATAATATATGGTGTACACTTTCTTTTTGACGTTGACCGTACATATGCAAGTATGACAATTAGGGCGGGTCGATTTAAAAATCGCTCATTGCTCTGTGAAAATTGTATTCTAGGGATCAAAATAAGAAACTTTGCCGAAGAAACCATACCTCTGAAACGAATTCTGATGTCCCCCAATTTGGGTCGAACGAAAAATCCCACTTTGCCCATTTAGAGTGCTCCAATCGAGTCCAAATGTATGACCGACCCCCACTAACTTTGGACGGCCGATCCACCCATGCCAGTGGCACACCCCCTGGAACTCCCCTGGGGGGTTCCCCATACAATCATTTCAAAATATCACCATTTACATGAGAAAAGAAACTGAAAAGTTCGACCCAAATTGGGGCACATCAGAATTCGTTTTAGAGGTATGGTTACTTCGGCAAAGTTTCTTATTTTGATCCCTAGAATACGATTTTCATAGAGCAATGGGCGATTTTTTTGCCTCCCCACAAATCGACCCGGCCTAATGACAATAGTATGTTGCATACATTATGGCGGGCATTATTGGTGTGCATCTTGAATTTTTCTAAGAAATGTAGGGCCATAAAAGCCTTTTTCATAGTTGATATTCATTCGGAGTGTGCAAGAAAACACCTTTCCATCATCTTAGGTTTAAATTAAGAATTTATATTAAGACTGAATTCAGCAAAAACTGCGACTTAACACCAAAGCTGGCCTTGCGTAAGTCAACAGACGTCAAAAGCACGATTACAGCGGAAGGCGCGTTAGTGTAGTTGTTTTCCCTAGTTACTTTTTAGTAAGCTTCAGCACCGAATCACACATGAAATCACTACTTTATCGGACAATAATACTCGGTCAATAATATTACACTCCGATTTGCCTAGTTCGATCTGCTTTCATTTCTAAATCAGTGGATATAGAACATCTTCGTAGCTGCACTTCACGAAATTGTGCTCAACTTTCTTTTGCGGACATCTATAGAAAATATTCAAGGTTTGGTCGACCAGAACTTTTAGAACCCGACTCTAACCTAGATCAGTAACTTAACTTGGTCACTAATCGACTAATAAACCAATATAGGCTTCTGAGTTTTATTCCTAGAGCCTTGCATTTGGTTAAAATATGGGTTTTCCATGTAAGTTTGCATGACGTTGATTTGGGGGATGATTATATTATTGAGCTTAGCTTGTGGGAAAATTTTGTGATTTAGTGTAAAATGATTTTTGACGACCATTAATTTATAGACAACAGTGTCGCATTAGAGTGGGTAGGACCTCTGATCTGGTAGGTATGTATCATACTAGAACGCGGTACTTGAGACAACAAAAAAATTGTCCTCTCGAGGCAAAAATATTGTATATAATAAAAAATGTAAAGGGGCCGCCTACGTTCAGCCACTTTGTTTTTGAAAAAAAAAAAAAAAAATTTCTTATAATATGTGACCTGGTCTATGAAAAGGTACCTTACGTGTCAAAAAATCATTTTTCACTTTTTTGTTGATTCGAATAGTGTGTGAAAAGCTCTTTAAAATGGTGAAAACCAGAAAGTCATAATTTGTTTAAAAGTTTGTTAAAAGAAAAAAAAAAGTAAAGTACAAATACGAAAAAGACTGATTTTTTTGTCATAATACAAATTAGAATAACGAAGATAATAATTTGTGCAAATTAAAAACTGAACCATTCCTGGACAGTCTGAGGTGTAATGAATACGATACTGAAGTCTGTTTTCAAAAGAAGAAAATAAGCCAAACCGGATTGAAAAATATTAATATTTAAAAAAGTTATAAGGGCTTTTAGAAGTTTGAACTTTAACTACTATTTTCTCGAAAACTTGTTTTCGCACGTAAGGTACCTTTTCGTAGACCAGGTCACATATAGTAGTACGGTCTACTGTACAGAGTATGCACTCGTATATTTAATAACTAAAAGGCGAACATCTTATCCTGCATTGGACGTTACTATTAATTCACAAACAATTGCCAGCCATATGTACATAAAGTGTATGAACCATATCATATTCTCATATGTACATATGTCTTGTTTTTACTTTATTGTATTTGTTCATTGCTTAGCAGTGATTTAATTTATTTTTAGATTTTTGTTCATACCCTCAAATTACTCTGTGACAATTTTACTGTCCTTCGGCTGCCGTATCTGTGTAGATATGCATGTGCATGTGTGTACACGTGATTGTGATTGTGTGAGACGTGATATCTGAAAGTCATTGAGCCATGCAAAATTCGTCAAGCCGCACAACAGTTGGAGTTGAAGCCGCTAATCACCGCCGCACGGCCCAACAACTCGACTGCGCTGAGGCTGTGCTATACATGCGCACACATTAATGAGGCGCGAGCGAATAAAAGCGCTTCCCCACAGCCAACGACGTATCGAAACTGACATCAACAAAATGAAATCAACGAACGGATGATGGTGAAATGAAAGAGAGTGTATGCAGGGTCTTTAAAGTTTGAACCTATTTTTGTTTTTAATTCGAACTAAATTAATTTTTATTTTAGTTGGGAACCCAATTTAAGAATGAGAATACTGCCTAACATTGGACGTCGGACGACAGAAGGAAGACGTCTCAAGCATCAATTTTGTCGAATACAGTACTAAATATTTTAGAAGGTCTGAGTTTTTATTTACTGATAAATAGTTTGAAAATTTTAGGCGAAGGTGCGGATGTTTATCGAAAATATTAAGTATAAAACGATTTCAAATATAATTTTTTTGTCTGACTTCCAAAGTAGAATTTGACGAGAAATTTTTCTGTAGTACATTTTAACTCTCTAACTCTTGCTTAAGGGGGGAGCCTGGTTTATGAGGTCTAAAAATTGCATCTCTTTGCGATTTTTTTTTTAAGGAAAAAATTAATTTAGCACTGCAAAGTTTTTTTTATCTTTTAATTAACATTTAAAAACTATAAATTTTGTACTGGTTAAAATAAGTTGAAAAAAAATGTTTAACATAGAAATTGGTAGAGCGCTGCAACGCTGGAGTTTCCAACTGGCGTACAAGATACAGCTCGTAATTATTATCTAAAGCAAAAAATTGAAATGGATTTCTAATTATCATAATTTTTTATTCTAGATGAACTAAGAAAACTGAGAGAAATTCCAAAATTTCAACTTTTTGGAGGTTTTAAAGAAAAAAATGCCTTTCTATAAAAAAAAATTCACTTCAACTTGGTATAAAAATCTTGAAAATTTTTTTTAATCTATTTTCTTAGTTCAAATAGAAGAGAATTTTATACTGAAGAGAACAAGTTATGATTCATTTCAAAAGGTTCATTAGTTTTTTTTTCATTCATGTATGCCAATTCAAAGAAATCATAAAAATGAAAAGTCGAGAAAAGAAAATAAAGTTTGTACTATAGCTGTCCGGTCACAGCGTAACTTCCTAACGCTCGCCTACTTTTGGCTTTGTATCTATGGAAATATTGAGAATTAGGCTCTGTATCTTTGTGTGAATATTCTGAAATATATTAGGAATCGCTTAAAACGAAAAAAAAAAAATTGATTTTTTTTACCTTATAAACCAGGCTCCCCCCTTAAATGGGTATTATGGACCCTTTCTCAACATAGGTAATAATGACAGTTTATTAAGGCAGTTAGAGGGTTCAATTGTTCCACAGAAATTTTAAGCCAGCAATTTTACTGAGGGTCAGAGAAAACGAATATGTGTTAAGGCGAGTGAGCAGCAAGAAAGTTTTATCCAAGCTAATGTTTACAGATTTGTCGATTTACTACGACGGTAGCGCATTTTAATTATTTTCGTACTTTCTCATAGAATTCCTCTTTTCACCAGAAAAAACGTAGTGCAAGTAAGTAAATTGCACATTTTATATGTAATATCTGCCAATAGCAATGGCATCAAACTTTTAAAACAATACTGTAAAATAAGTAAACTCTAACTTGAACGACCCTGTACATATATACGTATGTATATGGCAAGGGCCGCGGTGGAGAATGTTGACAATGCCTGCGAATGTGTAAATTTGCACGGCTGCTGCGTCTGTCATTCTGTTTTATTTAATTTTTGTTTGTTTACTGCTCGTTTCGGGTTTTGGTGGACGTTTTCTTTTATGAGCGCAGTTAAATTTGGCTAAAAGTGGTTGTTTCTTTCGCTGTGTTTTATTTTTTTTTTATTTTGACAAATCCCGTAAATGTGGAACGTCAAGTGATTTTCGACAACAACCTTGCGAAAAAAGATAAAAAATATGTCTTTATATACAGAAGAATTGACAGAGAGAGTAGTGAAACAACAAATTTTTAAAAATAAATAACAATGGCGTATAATATAATTTTCTGGTCAGGTTTATAAAACAAAATACTTATGTATGTGTATATGCATGCAATATATATGTATATATATATAATTGGCGCGTGCACCTTTTTTGGGTGTTTGGCCGAGCTCCTCCTCCTATTTGTGGCGTGCGTCTTGATGTTGTTTCACAAATGGAGGGACCTACAGTTTCAAGCCGATTCCGAACGGCAGATATTTTTATGAGGAGCTTTTTCATGGCAATAATACACTCGGAGGTTTGCCATTGCCTGCCGATATGACCAAAACAAAATCTTTTATTAATTTAAATTAGCCCATTTGGGGTTTTATGAAAAAAATACTCTGGCTGGAAGTTCCGAGAAAAATCGAAGAAATGAAGAGGTATAGAAAATTGTGTATAGAACGACCGAACATCACCAAGTTTTTCAGCACCAAACATTTTTCTGAGCAATAAACTAGCAATGTAGTACATTTTTTTTTTTTTTATTAATAAAAATGTTTTGTGAAAACAATAAGCAAAAAACAAATTTCTACATGTGCCAAGTAGTAATTGTTTACTACTCGTAGTTGAATAATTTTGCACATTGTACTTAGTCTTGCCATAAATTTTGCGACAAATTTTACAATGCATACGTCGAAAAAAAAATTAGTATTTTTGCTTGTGCAAGTGAGACTTACGAATTGATGAAGAAAACTTACTATTTGGAGAATGTTTGTCTGGGTATGATCAATCCTTTTTCACAAACGTCTGAAGTGACAGACAGAAAAAGATGTGGTCGCCCTCGAGTGGTTCGAATCAATGCAGCCGTTCGAGAAAGAATTCGCAGAAATACCCTTAGAAAGCAGAAAATCATGTCCAGGAAATGAATGAATCGAGCAGAGCCATGCCAAGACTAATTAGAGACGATCTCCACATGAAGGCCTTCCGTCACTCTACTGTTCATTTTTTGACAACGCGCTTAAAGAAAATTAGACTCGAGAGATGCAAGCAGTTTCTTCGGTGGCACGCGGTCAGCGGCCATAAAAATATTATTTTCACTGATGAGAAAATTTGCACTGTTGAAGAAGTTTTTAATTAGCAAAACGACAAAATCTATGCAAAAACCTCTCAAACGCAAAAAATGTTGTTCCAAGGGTTCAGCGCGCCCACCATCCAGCCTCCGTAATGGTTTAATGGTGAGTGTCTAGTAAAGGCTTTACATCTCTTCATTTCTGCGAAAAAGGCTGTGTAACAGGAAAATGCCTTAAAAGGCGTGGTGAAGCAGTTGAGCAGTGCTCTCTTCAATGGAGGGCTTTGTATCTTTCGGTAAGAGTCTGCTCCAACTCATAAGGCAAAAACCACCCAGCAGTGGCTAAAAAACAATATTCCTGATTTCATAGACACAGAAGATTTGCCGTCTGCAAGTTCAGATCTGAATCCATTAGGCTACAATTTGTGGTCGGAATCTCGAACAATCTTTGGTTCGAGCAGGGACGTCAATGTCAATGAAAACCGTGCGTGCTGCGATAGCTGAATAGTCTAATCGTTTGAAGGTTTGTGAAGAAGCAAATGGGGACCATTTCGAATAAAAATTTAAACTTTTGTTTTTTAATATTTGCATGTTTAAATAAAACTAACTTCATTAAAAAAGTATTATTAGTATTATAAGTATTTCATATCTATAACGAACTTAACGTGTAACAGAACTTATGGCAGGACTAAGCTTATTGGCATTTTCACCTCATAACAATTGCTCACTAACCGCACTCGCTAGATATGTTAAAGCAAATTTTTTCAATTGAAAAGGTGGCAATAGATATCCATTAATATAAATGTCCACAATAACTTGTTTCAATATTATTACTGCAAATCATATCGGTATCATATACAGTCTGTCTAATAGACGCGTGACCGCCATAACTTGGAAACTATTTGACCAATTCGATTCCAACGAACTGCATTGCATGGATTGCATGGCCTCATAATATTTATTATACGCAATTTATTCAATGAAATGTACATATATGGTAGTCCCCCTAATAGCTATAATGACTGCTCATCTTTGAGTTTTACTTTGTGTTAATTTCTGCGCAAGTTGTGGAGTTAATCAGCTCCAAACCAGCTGAAATTGCCATGATGACTGTTTGCTTTGAGTTTGTGCTTAACTATTGCCCAAACATTTTCAAAAGCGTTGGCATTAGGATACTGTGAAGGCCAATCCAACATTTCAATCTAATTTTGCTGTTTCCTTCACCTTCGGCTTCGATGGTTGTCTTCTGGGAAAATCTAGAGTTGGCTAAATCTTCCAAGTATCTTTGCTGACGGTAAAAATTCTTTTTGGTACATTTTTTTTCATCAAAAGTGCATTCAAATTGTAAGATAGCACGAAAAAGCAGTAAAATCATTTTTCGGAGAAGCTACCCCAAACGTGAATCTAACGAGTCAGTCCTACGTAACCGCAACGACCCGGATTTATATCCGTCAAAGGCTGTCACTTCAGCATACATATACGTGAAATGCTTATGCTGCTGCAACAACAACAACAACAACATAAACCAGGAAAGACGTATGCAAGTATTCGCGAAAAAGAAAGATTCGTCCGTGAATAAGACGTTTGCCCAATTCCGTTCTGAATTTTATTTAGCCCATGCAAGTCATTTTTTTAATGTGCTCCGGAATTTGAGATTTTTTGCACGTAAACGTCCTCGAATCACGTCTTTGGATACATTAATCCCACTTTTTCTTAAAACTGATTCACTTTCAGGCAACGATAAGTTCGCTTTTGTCACAAAGAAATCAATGCTCTTCTGATCTTGCTTTGAAGAGGTTGTTTTTTTTGGCTCCGTTCGGGTAAGTCACCAACGTTTTTAAGTTCGATACGAGGTGTGTTCAAAAAGTAACGTGATTTTTGTGTTTATTTTTAATTATTTATTTATTCATTAATATCTATTATGCCCCCTTCAAAGTAATCCCCGTGAGATATTATGCACTTGTGCCAACGTTTTTTCCAATCTTCGAAGGACTTTAAAAAATATTTTTTTTTTATCTTCTTTAGCTCGTCCGACGGCATCGAATCTTTATCTCGTCAATCGTAGCGTAGCATCGTCCTTTCATGGGCCACTTCAGTTTCGGGAACAAGAAAAAGTCACAGGGCACCATACCTGGGGAATACGGTGGCTGTGGCATCATTAGTGTGTTGTTTTTGGCCCAAAAGTCGCGCACAAGCAACCATGTGTCGTGATGCGAGATCCAATTTTTGTTCTTCCACAAATCCGGGCGTTTCGCGCAAATTGCACATAACTTGCAGGTAATACAGGTAATTCCTTATTGACCGTTTTGCCCAGTGGCAAGAACTCATGATGCACAACGCCCCTGCAATCGAAGAAAACGGTGAGCAAAACTTATACATTCGACCGAACTTGGCGCGCTTTTTTCGGTCTAGGTTCGTGCGGCAGTTTCCATTGAAATGATTGAGCTTTGTTTTCCACATCATAACCATAAACCGACGATTGGCCAATACCATTTTCTTCACTTCATCAATTTTTTTCGTCTGTTGTTGAAGTGTTCGGGCGTCCGGCACGCTTTTCGTCGTTCACATCTTCTCGGCCTTCGGAGGACATTTTGTACCACCGATAAACGTTGCTTTGGTCCAAAGTAGCGTAGTTTCTCCGTATGACATTCGGAATGCATCCGCGCACTTAATTTCGTTTTTCACACAAAATTTGATACACGTTCTTTGATCCATCTTTTTGAATAGGTAAAAATCGAAGACGCGAAAATTCAAAATTCGCGATACTTTTCGAACACACCTCGTACACTTTTCACCCATTTATTTATGAACGCCTCCGACTTTTCCAAATATTTTGCTGCAGATACACGTAACATTTTTAGGTTGTTGTTGTTGGTGTAGAAGCAGTATAAATATTCCCCATGCATATACGGGGAATGCTGCTGAAGCGGCAATCCTTGGCCGGATATATGTAAATCTGGGTCGTTCCGTCTACGTAGAACCGACTGTCGTGGGATCAAACATTTTTAGGTCTTTAGGTCTGCTTCAAATCGTTTTTTCATACGCGGAACTCATCTTGTAAACACAGTATACGCTTTCTAAATTTCTCATTAAACTAACAAATTGCAAAACACGAAACGGATACACCTATTTAGCAGCTTATACATTTTTTAGATAGACTGTAAATTCGAATGTTTTGAATTTTTTCTGAAGTAACAAAAATGAAGAAATGTTCGGTCAAAGTTCAGTTTTTTTTATTTTTCACCGAAGCTGAATTGAACTTTTGCGCCCAAAGCCAAGGCTCTGTCGTTCACTAAAATTTTAAGTAAATCACCGTAATACAACATCTCTATTTCTGGCTGGCTAACACTTCTTCCGCCTCCCTAATGAAAGCTAAGCTAAATATTGATATATTAAATGCAAATTGCATTCGTGTCCTAGAGCGTCAGCGGTTTGATTTACTCGTAAAAGTACAAAAACAGAAACTTAAATGCTTAATTTGGGGCCACGTAATATCAAGAGACCTTTTTCGAAAGGCCGTCATAGTTGTATTACTCCTCCACATCAAAATCCATTTGAAATCCCTTGAAATCCGTATTAAAATGATCCTCTAGATAAGTAATGATATAATTTTCATGTTTAGTTAATTTTTAATCAAAATTCAAAGAAATACATGTCATTTCAACACTTGAGAAAGCTTGAAAATAAGAAACAGCCACCGTCTTCTTGGCGAAGGATGAAGGTTCAGGGCTACACAAGTCTTTATTTAATGAATTTATTTGATGCTACCGAGTTTCCGAATAACGTCGATCTCGCGTAATGCAGAATTGTATTCGGCATGTTAAAACCCTAGGGTTAAGTACAGTCACGTGCTTCATTCAAAATTTAGTCGACTTCTAGCAGTTATCGTTGGAATTGCTAAAAACAAAGGGAACTGTTTAGCCATTTAACATACTTTGATTGATGATACCGAATATTTCATTAATTAAATTATATTTACGTATGCAATTGAAACTTGTAATCTCTGACCAGTCGCCGTATTGAAGTAATTGACAATTAGTTGCACTGCGCTACAAATTTATGGTGTCCAAGTATACCATAGTGATAAGAGTGCTAATTATTTATCGATCACGGGACGTAAATTGATAAAAGAATTTAAAGAAAAACTTTTTGCAGTGACATTAAGCTTCTAACGAAATTCACACGAATTTTCGACACATGTTGCAATCCGTGTAAAAAGTATTATTTATAACAATAGTCAGCAAATGGGAAAGATGAAATAAAATTTTATAAATAGACTTAAATATAGAATCCGAAAATCACCCAATTCAATTTCTCATTTACCGCACGTTTTATAATAATTTTTATAAATCACTAGCAACTGACTTACCCATATTCTCATAAATGTCATCGCTGACATCCCACCGATCGATGATGCCAAGGCATTGTTGCAGCCGTGCAAAAGTTGCTGTCAGCGGTCGATGTGAGCACCATTCTCGCAACACGGTGCGCATTGGATCATCATTGTTGCTGCTGCAGAAACTGCGCACCTCGGCCAGCTCGGCGACACCACGCCAATCGCGCTCGTAACCATCTTCCGAGCGCAAAATCTTACGACAATTTAGTAACTGCGATAATTGTAGGCGTGTATTTGCGCTTAATTCCTGAAGTGGCGTTTCGACAAACAAGCCAATATCGGCACTGTTAACTTCCGTTGCGGCCGAGTCCATTGACGTCGATAGGCTGGAATTGTAGGTGGAGGAGGTGGTCGAAGATGCAGAACCGGGCGTGCTGACACCGACTGAGGAGACGGACGGCATGCGATTACTAATATTTGGTATAGAGATGGCCAGACGTTGTTGTTGCACCATATTTGAGCTGATTGTTTTGCTTTCAAATTTTTTTTTTTTGTCTTTGGTTTTGGTTGGTTATTGTTAATTTGATATTTTTATGTTTGTGTTACAGTTGTTGTTGTTTGTTGTCTTGCACGCGAGTTTATTGGCTTGAAGCGTTCAACGAACGCTCACGACAGCGTGAACACGCAGACAAACACACCTTTCTATACGCCAGTGACACGAACGTTTGCATGTAAAATGAAGAGAAAGAAAGAATAAAGGAAATAATGAATAAGTATATTTCAATAAAAATTTTATTTAGAGTGCATAATCTTATTTAGCAAGAATCACAACGACAACTGCAATAAAATAATAACTGATAAGCGCTAATCCAACGCCAAGCCGTTGAAATGAGTTTACACCGACAAACTTTGATTTGCGCTACTGGCGTTGACGAATAGCTGACAGCGCACGATTACTCACATCCTCATATGTGCTAATATTTCATGTGTATGTGCATGTGCAAGTGCAATAGGATCGCTAAAGTAAATTGGATGAATTCAATGCTAGTGTGAGACTAGTCCATTTTGATGCTACATTGGTCGGCGTGAATACCCAGCAAACGGGCGAAAAAAAAAATTCTTCCGCTTAGCAGGTGAACGTGGCTGGTTTTGCCTAATTTAATATGGGACTGGTTGATTTTGTAGCTACATTGGCAGTTTTAGCCAAATTTTCGAAATAAGGCCCATTCACGCTTCCAGAACTCATAGCGCACCCAACGGTGACACCTTGAACCAGAAAATTACTTGTTGACGTATCCAGACAAATGAAAATGGGCTTTGTTTGAACAAACTAATGGGTTGTTCTTGAATGAATTAAGCGAATCTACGAATTCTTGCATTTTCCTTGAAAATTCTCTATGCTTATAGAAGAATTTATGGTCTTCAGGGGTAACATTACCAAAATGGGCGAAAAAAATACTAACGTTGACTAACTACTTAGTTTGGGTGTACGAAATACTTCTTTTCAGATTGTATATTTGATATGAATAGAGGTACAGTGAGTCAAAAAATTATTGGCACACTCGAAAAATCAAAGTCCTCAGTGCTATAACTTTTCTTCTAATGAAAGTATAAAAAAAAATTGAAAACGGTATTTTCTAAATGTATTTATTTATTAGGTATCTGAACAAACAAAAAAATAATATCGACATAGGTTTACAAGCTCAACCATGAAAAGTAAAATAAGGCACAAATTCACATCAAAAAAATATTGGCGGATTCTTTTTGTGTTACCTCATGATTTTGACGTCGTAACGGTAAACTCCCGTTATTTTCAATATTGCTTTTTACATATTCGTACGTTTTAGGAATTGTATACGGTCGCAATCATTTTTGATCGCGATTTCAACGGACATAGACCGAAATGGGCCGTGATGCTGAAATTTCCTTAGAACTACGTCAATTAAGTATAAAACTGTATTTAAAAAAAATCCTATCGCGAAATGGGCAAACTTGCCGATAAATCATAGTCCAGCGTTCGAAACATCGTTATGCATTATTGCAATACTGGCAAAATATGTAGCTCCGGAGAGCAGATCTGGCCGCCCAAAAAAATTAACCGAACGACAGTAGCGAATTGTGGTGTCCACGGTGGCACCAAATCCAAAAACTTCGGCTGCCAAATTGTGCGAGACCCGGTAAAATTCATTTGAAATCAATTTCAACTCCCAAACTGGTCGGAATACCCCACATAAGGCTGGGTGTGATGACCGTGTTTCTCGACACAAACCCTTCATTTCGAAGGTAAATAAGAAAAACAGGCTAGAATTTGCTAAACAGCATTTCAATAAGCCCAACGCTTTTTGCAACACCACCATATTTAGTGATGAAGCAAAATTCAATTTATTTCGGTCAGATGGAGCACAAAAGATTTAGTGAAAGCCAAATAAAGAGCTTCAAGAAAACAACCTGCTCAAAACAGTTAAACACGGTGGAGGAAATATGATGATTTGGGGGTGTTTCGCGGCATCTGGTGTCGGAAAGCTCGTGTTCATAGATGAGACAATGTATAGGCATGTGTATCGCGCCATTCTTAAAGATGAAACAAGTGTCGAAAGACTGGGCCTTAATGGGACAACTTGGCAATTTCAACAACATAATGACCCAAAACATTCATCTTATCTTGTGCAGGAGTGGTTGATATACCATCGCAAACAGCTTAAAACACCCCCCAATCGCCGGACTTAAATCCTATTGAGCTGTGTAGCATCTTCTGGAACGAGAGATACGATCTCACCACGTAACGTCAAAGAATTCTCTAAAAGAGGCAATAATTGCTGAATGGACTAAAATAACACCTTCCGAAACTTCAAATCTGGTAAATAGTATGAAGAGACGTTTGCAGGCCGTTACGCAGTCGAAAGGAGGGCCCATAAAGTATTAGCGCGTTACAGCTGCAATGGAGTAAGCTGATTACGCTACCTGTGCCAATACTTTTTGATGTGAATTTGTGCCTTATTTTACCTTTCAAGGTTGAGCTTGTAAACCTATGTCGAAATTAATTTTTTTTTGTGCAGATACCTAATAAATAAATACATTTAGAAAATACCATTTTCTATTTTTTATACTTTCATTAGAAGAAAAGTTATAGCACTGGGAACTTTGATTGTTGATTCACTGTATGTATGATACATTTTTTGTCGTTCTAATTCGGCGACAAATCCAATCTTAGAAATCGCTTCTCCTTCTAAAACCTTCTCCATGGGCAAAGGGGTTTCCCCTAAAGTGTAAGACATGGAATAATAAGCAAAAATTATTACAACCCATATTGCCTTTGAAAGTAGTTAGGAATAGCTTTTTTAAATCAAAGCTTGCATTTAGAAATTGTACACTTCAAAAAATTAGGTTTTTGGCCAATTTTTGGTACTTCCCTAAAATTTTATTGTATTACGAAATTTCTTCTCAATCCTTGAAACAATCTACCCGCCCATTTTCAAGAATTTTATTTCGAGAATTGTGCGTTTTAAATTTTTCCCCCTATAGAATAAACTTTATATTGTTTTTTAGATATAAAACTATTGTTAAAAATCTAGAGTGGTACCTATTATAACGCCTTAGGGTCATCTACATTTACAATTTTTTTCGGCAGTTAACAAAATGTAAAATTGTGTGATTATTTAAAAGTTACAATTATCTAGTAATTAACCAATATCGAACATTTTAAATAGTAAGATGCTTTTCGGGATGGCTCCATGAATTTTTTGAAAGCTTTTGAGGGCAGAAATACGCTTTTACTTGTGGCTTTTGATCAGAAGATGAATTTCATGGCCTCAAATTTTCTTGTAGAGTTTGTATGGACAACCAAAGCATTGCCACTTAGAGAACAGTGACTTTGTTGGCGAAATATTTGTACCATAAAACCCACACTCAGCACTAGTTCCCTTTACACCAGTTTAATACTATAGAATAGGTTATATTTTTAAAGCGGAGTAGGTATAATTACATCAACACACATTAGTGTTGAATGCTTGTCAAAATAATAAAAATGTGTGTGCTACAATACACGTGCTTATCAGGTCACATATACTTAGTTGACTTGGACTACGTACCAAAGTCAATAAAAATTGTTTTTATGTGTCATCCAATGAACGAGTTTGAAATCGAAGGAGTCTAGAATGATATGTATACTTATGCCCTGCTGATAGACTAGTAATTGCAATAGCCTTACGACATCGATAAGCAATATACCTATGTATATATGTAGCTATATTGCTATTCTTACTTACATAGGTACAGTCAACTCAGCAGGAGGTGAAATCTGCTTATGTGGGTATATACAGAAGGTAGCCTCTGAAACTAAAATGATGATTAAAATTGCTTCTATGACAGAAAACTACATCATTTCGTGTTATAATAGCTTTTTACTTTATTCTCTTATCTTATTTTAAAAGCGCCGAATTGTGAACCCGTCAAATCTAAAAGTCGGGAGTATGAAAAGCAAATTTTAATATTATATTTACTTTTTGTGTATACACACACACTCATAGAGTCATTGCGAATTAGAAGAAAACTAAGTAAACTAATTGGTGACTCAGAGACAACCTGATAGCCAGTTAGTGAGAAACAATAAATACTAATATTTATGAATAAATAAAGGCAAAAGTTAAAAAAACAGTGTAGTGCAAAGGTTAGATAAACAAAGTAGCAATTAAAAAAAAAAACGCGAACTGATGACGCATTTATTTAAAAAAGGGTCTATACCATATTTTGTATTGGTGACACATTATTTTTTTCTAAAATGCTGCTGAAAATGCTATTTCGATAAATGGTGACACAACAAAGCTAAAATTGCTGACTATTTGTGAGTTAAAATATAGTTGAGGTTTTAGCAGGAGGGCGCACCATATCAGACAGTCTATAAAGTAATCGAACCCTTGCGAATTATGCTCGGTTATCGCTTATCAACTTTATTGACGGTGTCGATTGACCATCTCGGCGCTATGATTTCATTATACTGTAGAGTCTAGACATTTCTTTAGTAGGTTGGATGGATGAAAAGAAGCGGCGAACTACTTCGCAGACGTTCTGTTATTTCCGGAGACTATAAATATGGTTTATGTTGGTGAAAAAAATATATCAGTCCATTTACAAATTTATTTTTTCACTCTTATTAAGTTTTTGTTATGTTCTTTAACTTTAAAGAACTTTCTTTGATGACAGAAAAAATTTCTTCCGTTTCCACGACAGTCGGTTCTACGTTACCGAAACGACCCGGATTTATATCCGGCCAAGGATTGTCACTCCAGCAGCATTCCCCGTATGTAAGTATGGGAAATGTTTATGCTGCTACAACAACAGCAACAACGGGTTGCGTCTATAGAGGGAGCGGTGTTAGATGATTGGGTTTGTTGGGGCATGTGAAAAGGTGGTTAGTGTTGTGGGGGGTGTCTTCACATGCCGGACATATGTTTAGTATGTCGGGGTCAATTTTTAATAAGTAGGAGTTTTACCTGCTACAATATCCAAACGTAGGTGTACCAAGGTTACGCGGGACTCTGGGGAAGTTGGAGCTCTTTGTCTGCGATGGGTAGTTGGACTCCGATAACGGCATTCGATTTCTAGCGCATCTTTTTCTTTGCTAATTTTTAGACGTTCCTGACCACCCACCTACCTTCATAGTGCTTATAAAGGGTGGTTAAGTTTCAAGGGCCGGTTTTGAATAAAATACAATTTTTTTATTGTCATTTCACTTTGTTATGATAATATTGTATGGCTCAATCACGTATGGAACAAAATATCGGCCAAATCACCGCCGCGGCATCGCCGGCACACCTCCATCCGATGGTCCAAATTTTCGATGACGGTGAAGAATAATTGAAGTTCTATGCCGTTAATGTGCCGAATTATCTCATGCTTTAGCTCTTGAATTGTTGCTGTCTTATCGATGTACACCTTTTCTTTCAAATAACCCCGAAGAAAGACATCCAACGGTGTCGTTGGCGTTTAGGTGTGGTTCACAATCAACATCGGCCCTTGAATTTTAACCACCCTTAAGATATGAAATAATATGGGGTAAGAGGAGAAGCTCGACCAAACACCTAACAGAAGTGTAAAGCCCTATACTTTTTTTATGCAGTCGAAGTCGAACCAAGCACATGTTAAAAAGTCGGTTTTAGGGAGCAATGGTCAGCTCCTCAACGAAAAAAATTGCCAAAACTCAAGGAGAATTTTGAATTACTTGACTCTCGCAATCTAATAATATTGAAGGGGCTATAAATAAAACTGCACAACTAGAATTTTTCTAAAAAATTGTATGCATTTTTTTTTTGTTAAATTATTGTGAATTTTGTACAAACTATGAGTTATATGGTTTTTGTTTTAGAATGTCCTACACTTCTAAAAAACATAAAAAAAGTAAAAAAAAAAATCTGTTAAAACTGGGTTATTCGTCGCGCTCCTATTATTTTGAACACAGGTGTGCATACATATATTACTTATATATTAAACTGAGGTTCGTGACAGCCCAGTCGAATGAGATCCATTATAGGAAAAAAGTACTAACCACAAAAACAAACGTTTATACACTTTTAAGCGATTAAAAGAGAATGGAAATTTAAATTAAATTTCATTCATTAATTTTATAACCACTTGAATACTTTATCGCATTTTTTAATAAATAATTGTTGGCTGGCGTTGCGATAAAATATGTACAATACGTATGTATGTATGTATGTATGTATGTATGAACAAATTCTATATAAATAATTCACTTTTATCAGACTATGAAGTACAAAGTATTGAGCTTTTTCTGTTAGATATCTTTAATAAGTCATGTCTCACGGTGAACTCATGCACCTCATCGGGCCTTACTATAGGCCGATTTAAAGGTGATATTACTTAAAAAAAGTTATTTAATGTGATTGTTTTTTTTGGTGAATTCAGTTGTGTTTTACTGCGTTCCAAATAAAGGTAAAAATTGAAAATTCGATACATTTTTCAGTACCACGACGTCCAAGGTGAAAAGTCGGAACAGGCAACCAAAACAATTTGTGCTACTTATGGGCATACAAATGGATGATTCCACAGATTGTTTTCTAGTAATATTTTCGTTGAATATGAAGCAGAATCTGGTAGGCGGATTGCCGAATATATTGAAAAAAATTAGTCACAAAACTGTTAGGAACCATTTGCATGTAAGCATAATTATGACTGTCGGATAATTTCATCGTCGAAAAAAAGCGAATTAATGTTGAAAACTTTTTACTTCGCCTAATGTCTATATTAGGATGGTCGCTTTTTTCGTCAAATCGTAACGCATAAAATTGCCACTGTTTATCTGCCCGCGCAGAAGATAATTAGGGTAACACTTAAGATGAGTTTGTGAACTCATAGGTACATATGCATTACTCATCCTGAGAAAGTACGGCACTGTTTAGAAAAATTGCGGAAGTTAATAATATTAAGCATAAAAATACGTTTGGACAAGCTAGTGCAAAATTAATCATTCAATATTGTTTTTGCACACCCCTTTTTTATCAACTCGCACTACGCACTCCACCGCTTATCTATTTTTATACTGCAGCTATCCACTTCACAAGTGCTAAATGCGATTGACGTATGACGCCATTGGCAAAAATAATAAATCTTCCGATAGGGTGATTAATTTTGTGCCACTTGTATAACACCATCCCTAGGTATAGCGGATTTTTTATCACATAAGGACGTTTCCATGTAAAGTGATCCAAGTATTTTGGATAATGTCGTCGAATTTTTGAATAATTGGGTTATTTGTAAGCTTGAGTATAATAAGAAATAAGCCGAACAAATTTTGAAAAACAAAAATATATTCATTTTAAATTTTCAGCATTGAAGCATTTGATATGGATTTTTTTAAGAGAAATATCTTTGGTCCTTTTTATTGTAACATTTTCATAATTTTTTTTATTTACGATAAAATATACTTTGTACAGTCTGTTACATAAGAGCGTGGTCACTGTTAAATAATAACAACAATTGATTTTTCGAAAATTCGCAAATTTATTGATAATTTGGTCGTCAATACTCAATGCAAATACCTCAGTAGCAAGTCCAATCTCCTGCATTGTCAATTATGGCCTGGCACCGTCGGGGCATACTTTCCACTAGTTTTTCTGCATATTCTACCGGAAAAGACCTCCACATTTTCCGAATTTGTCGAGAAAGTTGATCTAAATTACATGGCTTGCGTCTGCGAATAACATCAACGTTACCGACCTTTTTATAGCGATTTATCCGCTTGCTAACGAGCTGCTTCGACTTTGCCATATATTATATTTCGCAGCAGTTCGCGTTAATTTGGGCTTTTTTTCATGAAAACATAGAAAAATTGCCTCAAAGCGAGAGGCGTAAACAGCATTCGAAAAACCACTCAATTGAAGACTAAATTTGACAGACAGCTGACTTTTTACAGAAATCATGAAGCTGAAAGCACTGAGGTGCCCTCTATGTCATAGAAAAAGACCACGCTCTTATGTAACAGACTGTATAAAAATAGTTTTTCAGAAAATGTTTTTATTATTTTCCACAAAATATTTGGGAACAATTTTTTGAAACATTTTTGAAAAACGCCCATCACCAATTTTTTTCTTATTTTTAATTCGATTTAAGTAAATATTTTCATAAATATACTATTATTACCATTGAAATGTATCAAAATAAACGGATAATCGTAAGAATATAACAGTTGATGTTTTTCTTGATAACCAGTTTGAACAAGACTGGAATAGAGATTTTGTTGCTTGTAAATTCCACTATTTTTTCATAAGAAATATGTTTTCACCATTGAGCTATTTTCAATATTTCAGTTAGTATTGACGTTTTGAAAAAACAAAAAAAGGAAATTATGAAAATCTTAAAAAATATGGGGGAAGAAGCCGGGTAACTGCTTATATGAAACAACTTTTCTCAATCACCAAGACTATAGCTACAGTGCTTGCTGTACATTATGACCCTCTAAACCGTTGAAAGCAAATAAAAAATAAAATAAAAACTCACACGTGTTGGACCATAATTTTGTTCAGCAAAAATGGTCAGCACGATCGATGCCCTCTTTCAGAAATATCCCATGGTTTTGGTTTCTCTGTTACCGTTCAAGTGGGTGTAATTAAGAAATTTTTTAAATCGTATCACATATATAAATATAAAAATCACTAACCAGTGAGAAGATTTTGCTTCAAATTCGAATAACAAAAGAGTGATTTTTAAGAAAGTTGTGCAATTTTTCGAAATTTTTGGGTATTTGCATACATACATAACTATCAATTTAAGAAGAAAAAATTTAGTACTATTTTGGCCCCATCTAATCAAATTTCACTGAAGTGAGTTTATATGAATGAAAGTAAATTTTGCTTCACTTTCTAGTCTTTTTACGATACTTCACATTTAGAAATATTAACAAGTTTCCAATTGATTTTCGATTCATAGGCTGTTCAGCATATTTCTACAGAAATTCGTATTTCATCATACATCGCACCTTTTTCCCCCATACACATCCAACCACCCTAATGCACATACGCATGTATGATCTTAAATATACAAGTACTAATGTTCCGGCCGATAGCTTTAGTCGCTGGTGCCTTTCCTGTAGTAAAATAATTATTTATTATTACGTTTTATTTCACATAACAGCAATATTTATAAGCATCAAAGCGTTGAGATTTAAACCGATCTACCAAACAACGAAAGGTTAGCTAAAACAATATAGTTGTACCCATCTAAGCAAATATCTAAGCGCATTTTCCCTTAATGAGTTTATATCAGTAAGTGCTTGTATATAAATTTTGGTAAAACCACAATAACAGGTTTGAAAAAAAAAATGACAAATAGCCTCATTAACCATCTCTACATTAACACATGTAAATCTCATACTTACATACGTACATGTAATATAATCATTTATAAAGAAAAAATCTAAAAAATACAAAAAAGGCAAATATACAATATTGAAAAAAAAAAAAGAAAAAACGTGTTGAAAATATTTAGCAAGCTGGCGAAGCGAGTCTACGTTAAGCGCTACAAATACGACGAAAAGGAGTGCCGGAAAGGGCTGAAATGCATATTTATTGCTTTCAAGACGAGTGTCAGTTTGCACTAAAATCTTTAAATTGGCTGCCACATAAATAAAAATTTCAATAAAATAATCTATAATTACTATAATTACAAGTATTATAGGGATTGCTCCGGCAGTTAAAAGTAGAGCTAGGTTAAATGGGTATGCACGGAACGCGACAAACGAAAGCACATCAACATTTTCACTAGTTTTCACTATATAAAACGATTATACAATATAATTTGTTTTTTCACGTTTATAAAAGTATAGATGATTGTCTACCAAACACCATATAACTATAAGCTTCAAACTTTGAACAAAAATTATAAAAATTCAACAAACTAATCACAAATCCACGGTTTTTAATTAGTATCTCTAGAAAAATATTTTGTATGCAGTTTTTTTGGTACAATAAAGGGCAAGTTTGAAGATCCTAAAAAATCCAATTAATTTTTTATAATTTCTTTTCCTTCGCCGTGTTGCGAATATTCTTCATATAAAAAGAAATATCGTACAAATATTAATGTTTTGTCGCGCGATATTCATAGGTATTTAAGTTAACTTAAGGGGTTAGGCCACTCTAGGATTTTCAAAATATCAAATTTTTTTTTTTTTGCTTAAAAGATGCTTTAAACTCTTTAGAATATAAAACAAAAAGTCCTATGCGTGAAAAAAATGTTTATCTCTAATATTTCGCACTTTTGCGCGAGCGCCTCTGACGTCTCTGAACCGACTATTCAAATTTAAAGCGTGTTTATCTCAAAACGTGATTTTTCAAAACGGCAAGCAGCATAACACAAACAATTTTTAATATTTTCACTTGTAATTGTACAAGGATCTTTAGAACATTATTCCGCACTGAAATACGTACGGATTTTTTTATTAATTAATTAGAAAAATTTTTATAAACAATTAACGGTTCCATTTTAGACGAAAAATTCTACTTTTGACTTCAAACATCTGCAAAATACACAAATTTCAATATTTCTAAAATCCCGTACGTATTTCTACAGCTATACTCACGTCGATTGAGAAGAATGTTTTTAATTTGGTTAGGTGGACATTTACGTCAGTTGTACTGCTTGCCGTGAAGTGCCTTTTTCGCAGGGCGCGTTCAGAGATTCACTCCAAAGGCGCCATTTTGTAATATTTTTCAATAAAAATATTTGTAATTACACTTAAATACATGCTTAATAATATACTTAAAAAGTTTTTTCCTGGCACCTTTCTTTCAATGTAAAAAAAAATCCTTAAAAAACTGCTTTTTTACAGTAGCTAGAGTGGCGTAACCCCTTAATGTAACAGAAAAACACTCTTCCGGGTGTTTAGCATTTTCAAACTCATGGACATTTGTAGCTTGAAAGTTCATAGTCTCCAGGAATGCATGGGGTGAACAAAAAATAGTTTGAAAGCCTAAATACCCATTCGGATGGCCGAACTAGTGCGCATGGCTATAAAAAATATTTTGGCACCAAGAATTTTTTTGAGCAGATTTTTCATGAGGAAAATGTACACATGGCAAGCCCTTGTCTGTCGAGAAACCATCACTTAGAAAACCCATATTCTCTCATTCAGATGTTAAAGCCGGTATGTTAGGCATAAAAGCAATAGCTTAACAAACACAAAAACTGCATAAGGCAGAGGGCTGTTACGACCTTTCTTATCCATAGATTTAAAAACAAAAATGTATTTATTGGGTTGGGTTTGTGCTATTTATGTGTGGCATTTACCCGCTGTAGAGAAGAACGCCGAAAGCTCTAGCCAGCCAACGCAACAAACAACTCCTAACTAATCTGAATTCCGAATTACGAATTTAACTAAATTAGCACCAAAAAACGAGGTAGGCCAGAAAGGCTGATGAAGTGAAGATGACTCACTTATTCACAGCCATTATGGATTCGGTAGTTCCCGTTATAGATTTTGGTCTTAAAAGCTTTGCTCAATCCCGTAAGAATCAAACTTATAAGATCCCACCTAAATCTGCTATTATTTAGGTGGGATCTTATAAGTTTGATTCTTACGGGATTGAGCAAAGCTTTTAAGACCAAAATCTATAAATCTGCTATTATTTAGGTGGGATCTTATAAGTTTGATTCTTACGGGATTGAGCAAAGCTTTTAAGACCAAAATCTATAACGGGAACTACCGAATTGATTTATATTATTATCCTATACCGAGAATAATTAATTCTTGCAGTTGTGATTTGAAACGACTAAGCCACTACCACAAGCCTACGCCGCAAAAAACGTTTTTTTTTTTGTTTTAATTTTTCTATAAACTAAAATAATCGAAAGCTTTGAGCACATTCCCACGACATTTATGTGGAATGTAAATGTTTTTACAACAACAACAGCTTTGAACTATATATTATGTATACATGTATCTCTATTTATGTGCGTATATAGCATAAACAAGTTAAAAAAAAATTTCGATATATTTTCGATTTCACTCAAATTTGGCACATGTGCTAAATTCATGCTTCAACTGGAAATGGACTTTAGAAAAATTTTAATTTTTTCACAGAATATTAGAGAGGTAGCAAAAATCAAAACATTCCCTAATAAGACAGTCTAAAGTCCCATTGAATAACTTTTTACTTTGTTTTGAACTTCATCCGTTCCATTGCTTATCTGTTTGTATAGGTACTACAGTTGTTTAGTTAATTGACAATTTGATTGCCATTTGCAAAAATTTTAAATCCTCCGATAGGGTGATTAATTTTGCGCCACGTTGCATAAATCAAAATTTTCTGATCCGGTTTACATAAATAGGATTTCGTTGGAAAGTTGTTGTTGTAGCAGCAAAAACATTCCCCGGGGAGTGCTGCTGGAGTGACAGACCATGGTCGGATATATAGTAAATCGGGGGCGTTCCGGTAACGTAAAACCGACTATCGGGGGAATGGTAGTATACATATATTGGGTAGTCTTTTCGTATTTCTAATCAAACTTCAAATCATTTTTTTATATGTATAATGAACTTTATTAAAATAAATATGTACCAGTTTGGTCGACCACCTTTTGCCATTTTTCTTCTAGAGACATTATTCCATTAGTGTAAAACTTTTGTGGTTTCGCGGCGAAAAACTGTGACAAGTAATTTTCACAGGCTTCTCTTGAAGCCAACTTTACTCCATTAAGGGACTTATGCATTGGCCGAAACAAATGGTAGTCCGATGGTGCAAGGTCAGGGCTATATGGCGGATGCATCAAAACTTCCCACCCAAGCTCTCCCAGTTTTTGCCGAGTCATCAAAGATGTGTGTGGCCTAGCGTTGTCCTGATGGAAGACGACCCCCTTTCTGCTGATCAGTTCTGGCCGTTTTTTTCGATTGCTTGCTTCAATCTCATCAGTTGTTGACAGTAAAGTGTAGAGCCAATGCAAATCATTCTTCCCTTTTTTATACAAAAATTTCAAAATATAGCGAATTTCTTCATTATTTTCATTCATTTTTGAACAGCTATAACTTTTTTCAACTTCTCCGAATTTAATTTTTTTTTTTTTGGTTAAATGAAGCTTAAAATGTCACCTTTCTAACACCATAAGATATGACACAATGTGATTGGTAGCACTGGAGATAGATGACTCCAACGACATCTATTGACAAAATACGAAAAGACTTTTTCGACTACCCAATATACCAGTTTGAGTACCTATATAATTTTTCCTATAAAATATTCTTTCAAAAACAAAAAGTAGAGCTTTTCAATTTTCAAAACTTCATCCCATATTCACAAAATTTGCTCCTATAGTACAGAATTTCTACTGAAAATTACCGTTTAAATAAAATATTATAAATGGCTTCAGAAGTTATAACTTTTTGAAGGTACACTATTAAACCAAAAACAACAAATTATGGAATATAAAGAAAATAATTCCCCAAGAAAATTAAGCTTTTTCTAAATCTGTAATAAGGCCTTTTTATTTTCATTCAAAAATTAGATAAAATTATGTATGCGTATATGTTCTAAAAAAAAACAAATTTGATTTACAAAGTGTGAAAATTGTTTTAATAATTGAAATTAACAAAGCTACATTTTTATAAAAAACTAATTGAAATTAAATAAATTCAAAACTTGCCAATATTTGTCCTTATAATAATTTCGGAGGTTTATTACAACAATGGCCACTTTTTTTAAATACTTTCTTACAGAACCAATATGAGTATTTATGTAAATAGGCCACCGACAGTTGATGCCTCGGATAATTTACCCAGTCGCTGCACCTTATTTGTGCTAGGGGTATATACATACATACATATGTGCGAGTATATATACCTTGGCCTAGGGTATTTACTTATTGGCAAAATGTATTTAACTATCTATTCAACAAATGATGCCGATAGTAAATGCGAGCAAACTTACTTATCTAATAAGTAAAAGCAAACAACTTTCAAGTGTCAAAAACCACATGTGACACGACTTGCGTGAAAGGGAATTCCTGTATCGAGACAGCAGAAAGTTACAATTTTACAATTGTATAGTATGCGCAAACACCTATTTGAGCATCTTATAGATAAACAATACATACAAATACACAAAGAATTTTTGCAAAATATTCCATATGAAACATGTACAGGTACATGCGTTTGAGGCGATTTTCTTAATACTGTATTCCAACAAGCTGCAGAATGGTCTTCTCTTTGAGAAGAGTACAGAAGAACAATTTGGTTTCACTTGATTTGAAAAATTGTAGTTAGATAGTTGTTGTTGTTGTTGAAGTGGTTAAATATTTCCACTGAAATACACCTAATTAGTGACCAGCACCGTTTTGCTACCACTGATTCGTGTGATGTTTTTTTTTTTGTTTTGTTTCCAAGTCAGATCCATTTAGTGAGGTCCAAGTATAGCAGCAAATTCTTTATCTCGATGTCTGAGATCTCATTAATTTGCTGCAAGAATGGCTTACCGAAGGAGCGAAGTCGTGCCCTAGCTAGCCCCGGACATTCACATAAGTAGTGGAAAAGACTTTCCTTCGCCCCTTCCGCTTCTGCAGATGGGATTGAAAGGGAGGTTGAGTCTGGCTGCATGCTTCCCTACTTTCCAATGACCTGTAAGGGTTGCAGTGATGCGTGAGATGTTTGGTCGAGAACAGCCTAACAGGTGATTTGTCCTTTGGATTTTGTATGACGCCCAAGTGTTTCTTGTTGTAATATACATGTAGTTAATTGCTTCCATCTTCTTTCGGCTAAAGCATGGTAGTGTGAAGCAATGAATGCTTTTATTGTGTTGAGTGGGGTGGAGACTGCCACTAAGTCAAGTATCGAACCTATTCTTGCTAGCTTATCCTCTATCTCATTACCCCGTATGTTCCTATGACCGGGAACCCATATCAAAGTGATTTCAAGCCAATGACTAAGCAATTCCAGCTCCTCTCTATACAGTAAGGCTAGTTTGGATGAAATGCAGTTGGAGGCTAAGGCCTTTATAGCTGTTTGACTGTCTGAGAAGATAGCTACTCTTGCACCAACTTCCTTGTAGAGTTTTAGTGATTTTCATGCTTCTCTGATCGCTAAAAGTTCTGCCTGGAGCACGCTGGTATAGGCAGGAAGACGAATTGACTAAGATAGGTTGAGTGGCTCCGAATGGAAGCCAGCTGTACCCCCCAAAGTTCATCTTATAACCATAGGTATAGATTTCGATATCGTACGAGTATCTTCCATTCACCTTCCCTTTGCTCCATTCGGCTCTTGGTGGAAAACGTACCGTAAAGTCTTTCTTGTCCAGCTTCCTATGTCTCTGAGTCTCACCACGCTGCAAGTAGCGATTGTTTAAATGTGTAAATCTAAAGGTAGCAGATGAGTTAGTACATTAAGCGCTTCAGAAGGACTGGTGCTAAGCGTTCCTGTAGTTAAGATACACGTTGTTTTTGTATATTGTTCAGCTTAGTTTTGTTATTTCTTTTTTATTGCAGGCTACCAAACTAGTGGACCAATTGGTTAGTTTTGGTTGGAGACCCCATTTTTTACCTAACATTTTCTTACACGTGTAAAGTGCTATATTCGCTTTCTTTACCCTGTACTCTACGTTGGGCTTCCAGCTGAGTTTGGGGTCTAGGATAACAACACCTAGGTATTAAAATTGGGTACCTTGGTTTTCTTGGTGAATAGCATCAGTTCAGTTTTTCTCGGGTTTACACTTAAACTACAGTCCGTGGCCCAATTGCTGAGTAATACCAGAGCTCCTTTCATAATCTCCCTGATTGTGGTTGGAAACATTCCTGAAACCAGAAGCACTATGTCGTCCGCGTACGCCATTACTTTAATTCCCTTACGGTTGAATTTGGTAAGGATATTGTTGACAACTAATAACCACAGCAGAGGCGATAAGACTCCTCCCTGAGGGGTTCCCCTGTTGGCAGAGCGTTTTATCGAGCTGCTGCCCACCTCACCGATGATTAATCTAGTTTTAAGCATGTTCTCTGTCCATTCGTTGGGTCCTATGTCTGTCTAACATATTAAGAGCCTCAATTATGGATCTTGTGCTAACATTGTTGAACGCCCCTCTATGTCGAGAAAAGCGATAGTTAGATAGTTAGAAGAAAAGAAATCACTAAAGCAACTCGTTTAAGGGGTCCCGGTGGTCTAGAATTTTCAAAAAATAGATTTTTTTATATTTCAAAAGTATAGGCCTTTAAGAATATACTGTCAAATTTTTGGAAGGATTTCTGATTCTACAGACGTTTTAGCAGTTAGAGTAAGTCAATGGTCGCATTATCCACTCTAAAAACTTTAAACCCAATTACCTCCTGGTGTTGTAAAAAAAAAATTTAAATCGATTTATGTGAAAGTTTAATATGTTCTTCACAACATCAATGGCTATCGCCCGTACTAGAGAATCATATTATTATTTCAATTATTTCGTATTTTTTGATTAAAAAACTGAAAAACCCGACTTTTGGAGTATCCAATTCAAAACTGCGCAATTTTGTGAAGTTTTTTTTTATTCTAGTACGGGACATAGCTACAGTCATACTGATTAATACCTTTTTTGGTTTTTGTGTTTCAGATAAATAGAAGAGCCAAAATGGACAACACCGTCAAGGTCCAACTTCAACGTCCAGGGAGCGCCAACTTCAAGTCCAGGGAGGGTTAACTTCAGCGTCATTTTTTAAATTATTAAAATTAAAAACATTTTTTGTTTTCATTTTTTTATGCAAAAAAAAGTTAAATAAAATGTCTAGAAAATTTAAATATTGTTACTCTTTTTTTATTGTAAAAAAAATCCTGAAAATAAATTTTCGAGCTCACTGGGACTCCTTAAGCTTCAATCAAGAAGAAGAAGAGCCCTGTAAAACAGTCCATATACTCAGCACATTCCAGACTACCACGACCGGGAATATCCCCTTGATTTGGATGGTGAAACAACGAAACTCGAATCGGTGGACTAGCCAAGGTTCTGCCCTTGGCGTGATGCAGATAAAGTTTTTGGCTTATCGAATTTATGAATTGCTGTATGGCTCAGATGGGCTAACCGCAGATCCAAGATTAGATAAAAAATGCTCGTTTGTGTTCCGGAGTATGAGCTTTCGCGATTGAGTACAACTGCAAAACCTATGTTTTGGTCAAAGAGGGTTATTAACTTTTCAAATATCGTGTGCTAAATAAGTCATTCTGGAAGAAAATGTGAAAGTGTGAAGTTCAAAAATTTACATCCATATCTTGATTCAGTTTCTCACCATGCAAGGAAAAACAATAGCTTATTAGAATATTATACTCGAGCAACGTAGAGATTCAATTGAAAACGATCAAGCCGGCTGATTGAGGCTACGATCTTAGACATTATTGAAAAGGCGAAAGGTTTATTCTGGCCAAAGCACTTCGAAGAAAAACAAAAAAAAACACCAACAATGTTTAGAGTATCGTCTATGATCATTTTGAATATCCTCTATGATCATCTTGGTATATTTGAGGTCAGCGCACAAAAGGTGTCACACCACTCGCGAATTTTATAAGATGAATTAAAGTAGCGAGAGGAGGAAGAGTTTACGAACCGGATTCCTACTGAAGAAAATACTTGGTTGCATTGTTGGGCTTGTTCGAGCTTCAATCATGAATCATTGCATGATTTGTGAAAGTATCACGTTCGATGAAAAATTCTGGCAACATTATCAAAAGCATCACGTTCGAAGTGTCAAAAATTTGTCAAATGCTGTGCGCGACATCAAAAATTTTTTGTTTGCCTAACATCAGAAAAGTATCAGTCGAGCAATTGCAACAATGTTGCAAATTGTCTTCAGTGCAGCAGTATCGAACAAGCCCGTTAACTGCCTGAGTGGTTGGAGGTAGTATAACAAAAAAGGTGAATGACTCTGTTAAAGGTTCAGGGCGGTACTTTTTACTGAAAAGTTGGTAAATATCTTCTTTTTTATGGCATTCACGTAGTTGTTGTAACATTATAAAATAGTCCCCAAAAAATGGATTGACTCTTTATTTATTTTATTTTTACTTTTTTATTTTAGCTCCTATTGGAGCATAGGGCGTCATCGATAGTCCCTGGTCAGATTTAAATTTGGGTCGTTCCAGCAAAGTAGAGACAAAAGTCGAGGGAACGTCCGAAGCCATCATCATTAGCTGATTATAAAGGAAAAGGTGGCAGTAGGTGTTACAGAAGAATTATTGTAGTATTCTTTAGGAAAAATAAAAAGATTGTTTGAAGAAAACACAAAGGGAGAATAAACTTAAAGGGGTGCAACTTTTATACGACAATATGCCCATGGAATAAGATCCTCCTTACGGTCTAGATTTAGTTCTTTGAGTTTAATATTTAAATAAAAAAAAGCGTTGGAGAAACAAATTCACTCATGAAGATGAGGTAAAGTCAGCTAGTTTTGCCTCATCTTGAAGACCCAGAATAAAATTTTTTAGCATAAATAAACCCTGCAACACACACGAGAAGTGCATTGCACTTAAAGGATATAAGAAATGCACCCGTCATGAGAGCTCTGGTCGATTTCAATACTATTTAAAAGTCAATCGGAATTGACTTTACTTCTTCTAAACACTCTTTCGCGTACACATTGGCGTGTACACCCTTTTTGGATGTTTGGCTGAGCTCTTCCTTCTCTTTGTGGTGTGCGTCTTGACGTTATTCCACAAATTGAGGGACCTACAGTTTCCAGCCGACTCCGAACGGGCAGATATTTTTATGAGGAGCGTTTTCATGGCAGAAATACACTCGGAGGTTTGCAATTGTCGAGGGGCGACCGCTGTTAGAAAAATGTTTTTCTTAATTTTGGTGTTTCACCGAGATTCGAACCGACGTTCCCTATGTGCATTCCGAATAGTAGTCATGCACCAACCATTTCGGTGGCCGCTCTCTTTCATAAAACTTCTTCATTGTGCTTATAAATAATTTCATTTAGTATTTATATTTTTTCTTACGGATTAAAATTATTTGATTTGTTAAAAAATATATATTAGTCTGTAGGACAATTTGTTTTTGTTGACTACTTTTTATCTTAATAAATAAATTACTACTTATACCATGACAAGCTCATCAAATGCTTATAGAAGCTTATGGTGGGCATGCTCTAAGTAGAGCACAGTGCTTCAGGTTGTTTGAAAAATGAAAAGATTGAGGACGCCGGATTTTAAAGGTCGGAAGATGGGTGCCGCATAAACCGACAATGCGTCAATGCACCGCCACATCGAACAAGAGCGACCCGGGAATTAGTGGAGACGTACGATTGGGAACTGCTGGTGCATGCGGCTTACTCACCAGACTTGGCGCTTTCCGATTATCATTTGTTTGCATCGATGGGCCACGCACTTTCCGAGCAGCGCTTCAATTCTCACGAAGAAGCAAAAAAATGGCTCGATGATTGGTTTGCGGCCAAATACGGCCAATTGTTTTCGCGCGGCATCCACAAATTGCCTGAGAGATGGGAAAAATGTCTCGCTAGCGATGGCTATTATTTTGAAGATAAAATTTGTAACCATTTTTTGTTAATAAACGTTTGAAATTGAAAAAAAGTATATGTATGTCGAAAATAAGACTATTTTCAAGTTTAATTTCACATCTCTTTATCTTCAATCCGCAAACTTTCTGAATTCCTCTGCTATTCGGAGTGGTAAAGTACTCGCAACATCAGCCAACAAGAAATCTTACCATCACATGACTCGCCATCTGACCAGCAGTTCTGATGTTGTCTCAGAAGAAGACTACTATCATGTATAAATCATTTTGCAGCCCTTTCTTACACTCCAATTGATTAAAGATAATTTTTAAAGAAGTTTTTGTACGAACTGATACTTATACGAATCATTTAGTATTTTAGAGCGGCAATTTAAATCTAATAAAATTTCCTGTGATATAGTTTCCTAGTGAAATGATCTTGATTTCCGGGTTCTCAAGTTTAACTTGTGCCCTAACTGTATGAAAAAAAAACAAAATTAATTAATTTCAACACTATCTCTCTTTTAGTTAGCAAATAAATTAAGAGTTTGATAACAGCAAATAAATTGTGACACTTAAAGCTCTTCACATCATTTATTGTTGTGCTAGAAAGCTAACATTATCTTATGAGCTAATTTGCTGATTAGCAAACTAAGAATATACAGCCGTAGAAATATACTTAAGAACGATACTCAATTCACTCCATTTGAGCCTTTTTTCAATAAAATCACTAAAATGTTACGCATATTAGGTTATATTTGAAAATTTTAAAACGTGTTCAACATGTATGTATCAGTCTTTAAATAAACAAAAATTTTTTTTATTTTTTTACAAAAGTTAATACATTGCGAAATTCACTTGAGAAAAATAATAGTAAAATTAAAGAAAAAAATGCAAACGAAAGGGAAAAGTATACATTAATACTTTGTTGAAAATCATTTTTGCTTTACTACTGGTGCACAGGTGCCTTTGCATTCCACTTCTACAACGCTCAACAGGAATTGATTCCCATGATGCCTTGGCCTTTCAAATAACTGATACTTTATGATATCCTGCGTACTGTGTGCATTTTTTACGTCGTTCCAAAGATGTTTTATTGGATTTAAGTCGGCACCAAATTGTCTTCGAAAAACTTTTTTGCCACACGAGAAGTGTGATTCGGATCATTGTCTTGTTGACATTTCCACATTACCGGTAAATTTTCTTCTGCATAAGGATGCATTACATTTAGAAATATCTGAACGTACTTGATCGCATCCTTATTACCTAATATACGATATGATGAATTGGCTCGACACCGTTCCACGAAAAGCAGCCGCACACCATTATTGAGCCTTCTCCGCGCTTTATGATTGGTAAGACGAACTTAGAGATGAATTGGAACAACTCTACTTATTTTCGTTTCATCACTGAATAAAATATAACGCCACTGATTTAGAGTTCAGGAACAGTGTGCTCTCGAGCAAACTCAATTCGGCTGATACTGTTATCAAGGACTTCTTTCGTGCCAGTCGAAGCGCAATTGTTCTTTTCGTTACTGGCCTTTCGAAGTGAACAAAAATTTCTCGATGGATGTCAGCAGGTTTCTTCCTGGGATCCTATTTTGGCAATCCAACGATCATTCTATAAATTTGGCTAGTAGCCTTTTGCGCTTTCTTTTCATGCTCAGAAAAATAGTTTAATGCATTAAGAACCATCGCCTCTGAAAAGTTTAATTGTGTTGAAATAAAGTATAATTACTTTTCGAAGAGCTGGTGAGCAATTTTTCGGTTTGGACATTATTGAATCCTTTCATCTAAAGTAAAGTGCTGAAGGAATACTGCAGATACTTTATTTTTCACTTACTTGCCAGATAAATATAAAACAGAAAACAATTCACTAAATTTTGGACGAAGATCGAAGCGTTCTTAAGTATATTTCTTACAAAAAAATATCAGCGCTTCTACTAAAACGCAAAAAATCAATGCGAACCCTTCGAGAGAAATATGTAGATGAATGAATGGAGTTCAATTAATGTAATCACAGCGTACAAACGGAATCGTACTTGATAAAAGATACGCATATATGGTTGCCAACGCATCGTTCTTAAGTATTTTTCAGCGGCTGTAATGAATAGAAGAAAGATAGGCTTGTTGTTTATTGCTCGAATTTATAGCAAGATTTAAAAAAAGAAAACACTTTTATACATAATCAATGTTTAGATTTTGCACGGATTTCAAGATAAATATTTTAGTAGAAATACGAAAATACCTTCGAGAATAAGCCATAAGCGCTAACCTTCGACGGCAAAGCGTTTAATTTTACTTTTTTTTAGTTTATTTCAACACATATTTATTTGCATGGTTTTCGCTCTTCGTCAGAAATTATTTACCACGTACATAAATATGTAACAAAGATTGTTTTGACACTGACAGCTCTATCTCACGTATACAGGGTGGTTCAAGTACAATTTTCTGATTAAGACTGCCCCTCGACGACCCTTGACGACCCAAAAAAGTCGCTTTGTAAATTTTTATTGACAAAAATCGTTTAATGCGCCTACTGCACACAGATTTCGGCAAAAATAACCCCTATTGTGGAAAGCACACGCCAAAAGTAGGGTATGCTCTGACGACATTGTGCTGCTCCAGCCAAGAGTGTGAAATTCAAACCAGCAATATCGATTCGCCATCTATTTTGAAACTTTAAAATTTGTTGCACCAGTTTGATGAGTCTGATTTGTATAAAAAGCTCAGATGATTCATTTCAAGGTTCAATTGACTCAGCAACTGCAAACAACCGATCGTTTCGTTTTCGGTTGTCCAGGCAACCAGTGTAATATACAAGGTTGACAACATGCAAAACTTAACCGTTTTCGAAATATATGACTATAAAGATTTAAAAAAAAAAAAACTTTTGTTTTGGCTTATACGTCCATCTTTTATAAATGCTAGTTTAAGGGTCTGAATTTTTTTTGCTTTCTTCTTCATTTGATTTATACCTGGTAACCACGTGCAAAGGAATATGGGTATTGAAAATTAGCTGGGAAAAACCCACTCTCAGCTCTCGTAGCCCTGAGCTAAACATATTAATAATATCGAAAACGAAGCTCTTTTCAATATAATTTTTCGTCAATTTGGAATAAAATTTTTACATATCGATATTATTTAATAGTATTTTTTAATTTCACTTCACAAATGTGAAAAAATATGCATAATTTTCGGTAGGGGCCACCTAAAATTTAAAAAAATTTAAAAAATATTGTAAAAGAAAAGGTTTAAAATTAAAAAAAAGTTTAAAAATACACGAAAAAGTTTCAAATTAAAAACGAAGTTTAAAAATACAAGAAAAAGTTTAAAATTGAAAAAAAAAGTTTAAAAATATAAGACAGACTTTAAAATTTAAAAAAGTTTAAATAAAAAAAATTAAATTAAAAAAAGTTAAAAAATAACAGAAGCTTAAAAAAAAAAAATTTCATAAAAAACTTAAAATTGAAAAACGGTTTAAGCTAAAAAAAAAAAGTTTAAATTAAAAAACAAATTATAATTAAAAAGGCTTAAAATTAAAAAGGAAATTTTTTTTTAAATTAAAAAAACTTAAAATTAAAAAAGGTTTAAACTAAAAAAAGTTTAAAATTAAAAAAAAAAATTTTTAATTTAAAAAAATATTAAAATTAAAAAAAGTTTAAAATGAAACAAAATTAAAGGCTGGAATTTAGAACAATGCCGATTTTGGAATTTCTGGCAAACTATAATGTCTTTTTTAATGAAACTTGGTGGAGATGTTAGTGAGGTGTTAAGGAACACTCTTTATAACTTTAAATTAATCGGGAAATAATAATTTTTTAATTATTTACATTCAAAATGCCCTTGGGAACATCAGTATAATTTGCCACATTACACTCTATATTTTTTAACATTTCACTATAAATCACCAAATATACACTCACACGCGTGTTTGTACCGATTTTTATGCTAATATTCTAATTATATCTATTAAAATTAAATGCAAATTCATTTGCCTATGCAATCACATTCCAATTTTAAGCGCGAACAAGAAGAAGATTGGAATTACAACAGTATGGTGTTGCCGGATGCCTGCAAATGAAAACAAAAATTAAGTACTTGAGTTTAGTGTTAATGATGGGAATGGGGGTTATTGTGCCTGCTTACTACATACACGCATATGACGTTTTAATTTTGGGTTCAATGGTTTTAACACGGAAAGGAGTTCTACGCAAAAATACTGTGGATTGCGTAGCCGGAGTTGGACTGATGAGGGTTATTTTTTTGAAGTGCGGCCGAAGGCCGCCCACGCAAAAAGGAGTTCTACGCAAAAATACTGTGGATTGCGTAGCCGGAGTTGGACTGATGAGGGTTATTTTTTTGAAGCGCGGCCGAAGGCCGCCCACGCGAAAAGGAGTTCTACGCAAAAATACTGTGGATTGCGTAGCCGGAGTTAGACTGATGAGGGTTATTTTTTTGAAGCGCGGCCAAAGGCCGCCCACGCGAAAAGGAGTTCTACGCAAAAATACTGTGGATTGCGTAGCCGGAGTTGGACTGATGAGGGTTATTTTTTTGAAGCGCGGCCGAAGGCCGCCCACGCGAAAAGGAGTTCTACGCAAAAATACTGTGGATTGCGTAGCCGGAGTTGGACTGATGAGAGTTATTTTTTTGAAGCGCGGCCGAAGGCCGCCCACGCGAAAAGGAGTTCTACGCAAAAATACTGTGGATTGCGTAGCCGGAGTTGGACTGATGAGGGTTATTTTTTTGAAGCGCGGCCGAAGGCCGCCCACGCGAAAAGGAGTTCTACGCAAAAATACTGTGGATTGCGTAGCCGGAGTTGGACTGATGAGAGTTATTTTTTTGAAGCGCGGCCGAAGGCCGCCCACGCGAAAAGGAGTTCTACGCAAAAATACTGTGGATTGCGTAGCCGGAGTAGGACTGATGAGGGTTATTTTTATGAAGCGCGGCCGCAGGCCGCCTACGCGATAAAGAGTTCCACGCAAAAATACTGTGTTAATTAATTTAATTTAATTTTAATTACTTTATTATTTTTTGTGATACGCTTAATATCATTGTTTTTAAGTTTAAATGAGTTGTATGTTTTTATTTTCAAATTCATTTCTCAACTTTAAATTACAGCAAAAAAATACTGCAGTTTTACAATGAACCTTCCACTGAACATCCCTGCGTGCGAACTTCGTTTTCATTTCAGGTGTATGGCAACACCAACTTTTCGCCAAATTAGAGAACTTTAACATTAAATTACTTAAAAACTATAAGCCTCCGGCAGGTTCTGTTTTCAGTTTTAAGATGGGGATACACCCCTCTATCACCCCCTTTTTACCGTTTTTTCCAAAGCGATCGGCATTATACTAAATTCTAGCCAAATTAAATTTAAAGAAGTTAAAAAATAAAAGAAAAAAAATTAAATTAAAAAAAAAATTAGAAAAAAGGTTTAAATGAAAAAAAAAAAATTTAATTAAAAAAAGTGTAAGTTAAAAACAGAATTAAATTAAAAAAACTTTAAATTAGAAGAAAAAATTTAAAATTAAACAAAAAATTAAAAAAAAAGTTTAAAATTACAAAAAGAAAATATTAAAATTAAAAAAAAAAAATAAAAAAGTTAAAAATCCAAAACTAAAAAAGCTTAAAGAAAAAATCTTTAATTAAAAAAAGACCAAAATTAAACAAAAAATGTAGTATGCGAAAAAATGGTAAACAAAAAAGGGTCTAATTTTTTTGGCCAAAGATAAAAAAATTGTTAGGACCATTCGACTCAACTTTTGTGGGACTGCGAAAATCTTGCTTGGAATTAATAGCGCAAATATTAACTCATCTTTTAATACGACCTTTCAGATTGTGGCCTTGTTGTTTTACACCATTTCACAAGGCACAAAAAAAAATCATAATAAAGCTAAGGGTAGACCACCAGTCATCAACTTATTTGTCACTCCCCTCATCATCGAAGGACAAATCGGATTAGCGTAACAGTGTTGATCAGTTAAATTAACCTAACCTAACTTATGGCTTGTTAGTTTGGACACCGGAAGTTTAGCAAAACAAAAAAAATTACAAAACCTGGAGGTCGGCAAACATGCACATTTGATTTTTGTGCAGCCAATGCATAGGTAATTTGATGTGGATTTTAAAATAAATGGTGGCATCTTTTATTGATTTTTGTGCTACTGTTACTGTTGTAGCTGCACAAGCATTCCTCATAAATATTTAGCAAATGCTGCTGAAGCGGCAGTCCTTGGCCGGGTATAAATACGGGGCATTCTGGCAACGCAGTTCATTCAACGGTGCGCATTACAAGAGTCGTGGTTACCAGATTACATGGTCTTGGATGATTTTTGTCTAGCGCGCCTCACAAGCCATAAACCAATAAAACTTGTGCGTGCACATTAGTGCAAATAAGTAGTCATTACACGTGTATTGGAACCACCCTTTATAAGACAGACCACAAGAAATGTGCGTATAGCGAGTTAAAAAATTTGGCTATCACTTGTTTAGAGTGCTTTTAAAATCGGTTATACTTTGCTTTGTTCTTAACAAATTCTTTATCAAGAACAGAGCAAATAAGAACGTAAATAAGCACTTAAGCGAAAATGAACTGACTACTGCGACGGCTTTCAAATATTTTACACAGTACATTCACCATCTACATATGTATCTGTAGGCATTACAAAATGTTAATTGTTACTTTTTATCATTAACAATTATTGTTTTGGCTTGTGGCAAAAACGTGTACCAAATATCCAATCTGCTTTATTCAGTCACAAACGAGGAAAACTGCCTAAAACTAGTACAAATCAAATATGATAATTAACTAAACTATACATTTCTGTGTAGCAAATGAACAACAGGTTGCGCTGCGCACCAGTTAAGGCAATGAAGTAGGAATCAAATGAATTGTTTTGCTTATTTTAAGGGTGAATAAGTTTGAAGTTAGTATTAGAATGACTATGTACTGTATATGTATGTATGTGAGTATATCCAAATGTATGAATGTGCATGCATGCTGCGAGCTTTACCTGTAAGATCGCAACAAGAGATAAGCCGTCATAAATAAGAGAAAAATTTACTAAAAGATAACACGATTTTTGTGCACCTATGAGCTGTATTTAAAAAAAAAGACAGTTCAGTTAAAAGTTATACATATTCAGTTTTAAAATCCGCAATGTCATGGCTACAATTAGCGCATGCCTTTGAAAATGCAAAGCTGCTTTAAATCGTCACAGACTTCGTTCGGCAAGCGTGAAACGTTGCATGATGAAATGGCAAACTGAAATTCCATGGCAAATATCAAATTACTGTGTATTTTGACAGTTGAATGTCAATGGTAACTTTGACTGCTGCTGGGACGTAGCAATTGGAAAAACTAACACTGCTATCTGGGTACATTTCACGTATCAGAACGTCATGCATTTATTTGACCAATTTCGCACATGACGTTTTAATACGCTATTGAAATGGAGGCAATATTTAAGATGTTGATGATGAGGCCAATCCTGAGATATAGTTCCGAGGTGTGGGCCTTAAGCCATCAAGGATAACACAAGCATTAACTTATAAAGCTACTAGTATAGCATATCACAGAACACCGGCGGGAAAAAGAAGCAGAGGCAGACCGCGGAAAAGATGCCTGGATTCTATCGTGAATGATCTAAGGGCAATGAGCGTTGCCAATTGGAAGGAGCTGTCTAATTCGTGTGCCTTTCCAAACCGACGACCCTCACAGCCGTTTGCTTTCTTTATAGATGAAAGATAAGGAGCCAGCACGACCTTCACATGCGTGTTGGGTGCTGGTGCTGCTTCTTTAATGGCAATAACAAATATTAAATCAGTCATTTAATCATTCTGACCGCCAATCGTTCTCGCCAACAAGTCCCACTTTGGAATGAGTAATCTTCTCATTACGTACAGAAAAAAAAAGAAACATATACATATGTATTTATTATGCTCGCCCTGTCTACCTATGACGTAGAAGCACAGACTACTTTCACGCATGCATACGTACACTTTTACGCTTAGCCGACGGCGTGTGTTAGAGTAGAGTCATCTAAACAATGAATTTAGAATAGTTGTAAGTCATATGGAGCTCTGTGTAGAGCCCCGTATGACTTGTAACCGAATATTGATGTTTATTAGCTATGGCTACTCTATGGAAAAGTGCCATATTCGCTTTCAATTAATTTAGTTCAAGATTCCAGAGATGAAAATTAGACGAATAGGATCATAAGCACGTTGTCGTTGTTGTAACAACATACAGATTCACCAAAAATATTTAAACATAGGAAATTTAATGCTACAACAACCACATCATGCATACATGCATACTGCTACAACAACAACAACAATATCATACATACATACATACATATGTATATGCATAAATCCGGTTCGGTCTGGTAACGTAACGTGAAGGAAGTACAATCAAATTCATAAAAAAATTAAATATAATATATTTCAAACATTTCATAAATCTAATTTTATATTTGTGTTGATCAGAGACTGAGTTGACTGAGACCATTGTGAGATTTAATAATGGAAAATATGTACAATCCGCTTCGGTTAGCTTATCAAAAAGAGGCATATCTGTCCTTTTTTTTTGGCTTTTATTACAAATAAGCCATTTTAAGTGATTATAAAATTTTAGAATTTACGTGCAAGCAAAGAAATTAGTAAATTGCTTATAAATCCTAAAATTTTATAATCACTTAAAATGGCTTATTTGTAATAAAAGCCAAAAAAAGAACAGATATGCCTCTTTTTGATAAGCTAAGCGAAGCGGATTGTACATATTTTCCATTATCAAATCTCACAATGGTCTCAGTCAAGACAAATGAGGTGTTCCTATCGCTAAAACGTCTATCAAACTGACATAGCATGACGTCCCGTTTGTGTGCTAATTGGCAAACATCAACGAAAAACAAGAGAAACGATAAGCACTTCTTACTATTATTGACAAGCAATCATTCCGTCCGCCTGTCCGGCCGTCCGTCGGTTGATTGGTCGGCCGTACGGCCTTGTGTCGCCCGTGTTTCCAACGGGAAAGTGCTTGAACTCGTAGTAATTTTTTTAAATTAATTTATAAGTTTATGACAATCACATGGTCGACTCCCTTAGTTGGCGTGCGGCCAAGTAATGCAAACGTGCAGAAATTGGAAAGAGGCAAGGTGTTCACTCTAAGTGGATTCGTTTGCACTGCAAGATTAGGCTTGTTAGTAGTGGGTACAAATGATTACATTACTTTGCAGTCATTTTATTGCATTACGTGGCGCTATAAAGTTTCTAGTTGGCAGACTGAAAATAGGCAATGAATAATGTTTTTTTTTTGTTTTTTGGTACCTTTTAGAGCTATGCAGCGGTTTCAACAAGAATATAGATTTTCAATAGATGAGTATTCATATAGAGGTGACCAAGCCTAGTTTTTTGACGAAGGTACTGAAAAATATTTGCTATTTATTCCAAAGAAATACATTTTCCACATGTACTTGTTGGAATATAATCGAAATCTTTCATAAAATTGATTAATATTTATTGTATAAAAAAAAAGAACGAAGCACATTTTTATTTAAATGGTTTCGCTTACAAGGGGGAATTATGGGATTTTGAGCATTAAACACTCAAGAACTGTTTGTTGAAGAGCAGTATAATTGTATGTATATTTTGTTCGTGTTACTGTTTTGACGTAATAAGAGCTGAAATGCGGTTACTCTCAACACATTGGGTTTTAGGGGTATATTCCCAAGTAGGATTTTTGCCTATTATCGGTTTTCAAAAACAAATAATTTCGAGTAGTTCTAAAGCAACTTGATAACCTAGATCAAGTGGCCAACCACTGTTAGAGTCAATTTACACGATTTCCAATTTCTTCCCCAGGTGAAAAATCATGCGTGTCGTGCTTGGTGCCAGAAAGTGTATGTAAAGAAATCAACGGGGTAGGCAAGCACGCACAGTCAGCGAAATCGGGGAAACCCTCAGATTCAAATTTTACATCATCGAGGGGTCGAAAGTATTCACATTTTCGTATTTTTATTCACGTGCACTTTGAGCTCCTGCTCAACGAAGCGAATGACCAAGAAAATTGCCCACTTAAACGTCGAAAACAAGCAAGGAAAGCCTTAATAATAAAAAAGTGATCGTGTAAATGCACGAAGATTTTGTAAGACTTTCTTAAAAGAGAATGTGCAAAAAACCCAAGGTGAAAAGTGATTGTATAGTCTGACAAGTCCTTCTCCACCTGATCTTTGCAACACAGCGGAGGCTTTCCTCTTCCTCTGATACCACCAGCGAATACTTTCAGAGTCGGTATCCATTCGGAGGACATAACTCAGCCAAAGAAGCCGCTGAAGCATGTTGGACATACATTTTGACTATGTGGAGGTCGATTCTATGGATAAGTAGTAGTTTAGCCGATTTTTTTAGCCGATAGATACGATTTCCAGAACATATCCAGACGAGCTGGAACTTTTCGTCTGGGTCGGAAATTTTTGAAAGTATTTGCAGTCGAGTTTGACCCTAGATCTCTTCGGTTTAGTCGAAGATATATCTACTGACTCGTCTGGGAGGTGACTCAGGCTCTAACACGCGTGTACGGGGGCGATTCCTGTGGTACCACCTCAGCAAAATGTGCTTGCTGTGCTTCTTGACCGGGAACATGGCAGCCTTATTGTGAAGGGGTTATAGGGGATACATCCCGTGGCTGTCCTGATAGCAGTATATTGACAGGTCTGGAGGTTTTTCACTGCATATTACTAGTACTAGAAGACGTACAGTTAAATGGTATGAAAATTACAATAAAACGCCAAATAATTGTTTAATCATGAACATTTATTTTGTCGCCTTTAAAATAGGCTCCATTGGAAGCAATGCGCATATGCCAACGATTAGTCCAGTCATCCAAGCACATTTTAAACGTATTTTAAGAGATCTTCTTTAGTTATTTCAGCGAATTCTCCTTAATTGCCCCTATCGACTCAAAGCGGCGTCCGCGGAGTGGCGAGTAGCATAACTTTCACTTTTCACCGACTTGGACCTGGTTTTTTTAGTTTCGGCTCATGTGGATACAACCATTCAGCCGCCTTTTGACTGGTTTGCATGTCAGACGCGTATACCCACGTCTCATCACCTGTTATGACGCGCTGGGTAAACGTTGGGTCCGAATTTATTTGCTCAAGCATGTCTTCAGCCACCTTCTTCTGATGAGTTTTTTGAAAGAAATTCAACTCGCGATTCGTAACACACGCTAAGGACTCGAGCAACCTCCCTCAAACTTAAACGAAGGTTTTCCAGCACCCTTTCCCTGACTTTGTCGACGTTTTCATCCGTTGATTGGCGACCAGATCGGGGAAAATCTTTCACGACTTCTCGGCCCTCTGCAATAGCCTTATACCACTAGTAGACCCGTGTTTTTGATAAAGCACACTCGCCATAGGTTTTCTGCAATATTTTCAACGATTCGCCACACGAAATTCTGTTCAGAATACAAAATATAAGACAAATTCTTTGTTCGATATTTTTATCCATAGTGAAAATCGCAGAGCATTCTTGCGTTTGACTGTAGTAGCTATAATGCCTTTAAGGGCTTAAGGGTACTGCAAAAAATAGGACTTCAATTAATGCTAGAGTATTAATTTCGTATCCGATAAGTCTAGATTTATTAATTGAAGCATTGGCTTTATACAAGCCTATGCGAAAAGTATCTAAATTGCGAAGGTTTCTCACGACACATTCAATCAAGAAGGGACGAACAGTCGGTTTTACTCGAAAGAATGTCGAGAAGAAATGAAAAATCCAGAAGAGATCGTCTGTTATTTAATAATAATAAGCCCAATCGATTTACATATGTATATGAATGGCGTAGTTAACAGCAGCGTGTCCCAATTTAGACTGAACAAATGAAGAATATGGAATATGGAGCGAATATGACTCAGAGAATTACGAAGAATGACGCCAAACAAATGCCAGCATAGCAAGTGACTTGGAAATAATATAATTTATAAACAAAGTAAAATTGAACTTTGAATAAAAAACCACTCCTTAATCCCATCAACCAATTGAAGAGTGGTATCACATAAAAAGTACGATGCAATAAGTGGCTTGGGTAACTTAGAAAACGTTACTTTATGACAGTTAATTTAATAACGGCCGGTTCTACGAATCGGGCCTTAAACAGCTCAAAAACCTATTGTTTTCACTATTCTCGTTCATTGAGAAGCTTACTTAAAGAGTATTCGGTTCATCAAGATATTAAAATCGCCTTTCAAATGCACAATTCAAATTTTTTGTTTGTTCGAGACATAACAAATTTTAACTGAAGATATTAACTAAAGGGTGGTTAAATTTCAAGGGCCGATGTTGAATGTGAACCACACCTGAACGTCAGCGACACCATTGGACTTCTTTTTTTGGGGTTATTTGAAAGAAAAGGTATACGTCGATAAGCCAGCAACAATTCATGAGCTAAAGGAGGAGATAATTCGACACATTAACGGCATAGAACCTCAATTATGCCTCAGCGTCATCGAAAGTTTGGACCATCGGATGGAGGTGTGCCTCCGAGGCCGCGGCGGCTATTTGGCCGATATTTTGTTCCATACGTAATTGCGCCATACCAATATTATCATAATAAAGAGAAATGGCAATAATTTCCTAAAAAACGTATTTTATTCAAAATCAACACCGGCACTTGAAACTTAACCACCCTTTATTATTGGCTGGAAAGTATTTTTTTTTAGTTTTCGTGCCTTTGGTTAGTTTTCTCTCTTTCGCGCTATAACGATAACCTAAGTGTTTCACCTAATCCAAATTAATATTCAAATTTTTCCATTTGGTTAACAAACTTTAATACATTTCAATCCACTTAGTGTTGCGAAGGCAGAATTTGAAAGTTAAGGCTTTAGAAATTGTTATGGTTATTGTTGTTGTAACAGGATCAACATTCCAAATAAATGTCTGGAGAATTTCGTAATTTCGTTGGCCGGATATAAATTTGAATCGTTCCGGGAACGTATAACCGACTGTCATGGGAGCGCAAGCTATTTGGGTAGTTGACACTCCTTTCTTTTACTTTTGATACTATTTTCTTCACTTTTATAAAATTTGTATAACTCCGCTTGCTGTTATGCGCAACATTTTCCTTACGCCTAGCTAGTCATTGGCCACAACTCCATAGTAGGTCCCTACGTTTAGGCCTAAAGATCATATCGCACAACTGTGGGATCTACGTTCGCAGAACAACCAGATTTATATCCATGCAATGACTGTCACTTCAGCAGAATTCCACAAAAATGTTAGATTGTTTATGGTCTTAAAAATAGTTCAGGTATCACTGCTTGTGTAGCTTGAATGTTAAATAATTACCTGCAAGTACACTGCTTTATTAATTATTTGATTACACAAACATACTTACACGTAAGCACTAGACACTTGTAATATTTTCATACTTTTATTCGACCCAATTTTGTTGATGGATGTAAATATAATTGGTTTAGGCCGTCAATGTCAGTATTTTTGTAGTTGGGACTACAGCTGTGTTTATCAATTATCGCTATTATTTTTATTACATTTTTAATTGTGCTCTGCTATATGTAATATAATACATACATATGTATGTCATTGTGAGTGTGTATGAATATACTTGTGGGGCCTTGTGGGACGTTTTTGTGGTAGTACTAAGAATTAGAAATTACTTTTGCCGCAAGATATTCGTGATTATAAATCCAGGTGCTAGGGCGATTAAAAAGGTAGTGCCGCTGTTGGTTTATCTAAACGAACAGCCAACACCGATGATTTCAACACTTCTGAGTAAAGTTAGATTGAACAATGAATTGCAATATTTAGAACCAGCCGAGTTCTAGCTTATGTATGTATGCATGTGCACGTATTTTGTCATTTGTTTTACACATATGTGCATATATATATACGTATATCGTATGTACCGAATATACTACGTATAAATAAGAGTACTGCTTAAATTGGGGCTGTAAACAACTGATGGATATATGGGCCGTTTATGTTGTGATAACCCATAGCGCGTCAAACATCTATAAGCAATATAAGCAACTATACATTAAGTACACACACATACATGTATACATATAATAGATAAATTAGCAGCAGTAACAGCAATAACAGAACCTATATACAGAAGGTGTAGTTGAGCAAATTATTTTCAATTAGCGAATACACGGCAGAATAGAAAATAAAACAAAACATTCCAATATATGTATGTGGAATACTGTGCACAATACTGAAACACATAAATACATATTAAACAAATTGCGGTTTTGTCAATTGTTGCTGTCGTCGTAGTGAAAGAATGAAAAATATTGCTAAATGTGAATTGTGTTCACCTTCAGGCTGTCTGCGTCTCCGTCTGTGTCTTTCTATCAGTTAGTGGCGAGTGCGATTACCTCAATGTCCAAGGCGTACACCGTGTGCGTCGTGTGTTGACAACTAACGCACAAATTGCGAGTGCGGAGGTGCGGGTGTTGCGACTACAGCTACGACTCAGCTCCACAGATTTTTTCTGTTCGACTGTGCTGCCTCCACTAGATTTCGATGTACTCGTTACTAGTTCACTTTATATTGTTACGATAGTTGTTGTTAGTGCAGCCTTTTAAATGCGCGAATTTCAATTGTTTGCATATGACAATCATGCCAACATCACGCACAACAAACACCAATGATCACACTGACTGCCTGACTGACAACCGCAGTCAAATATGTTAATAAAAGCAATAATAATAATAAATGCGAACACAATTATTATTTTATTCAATTAACTAGTGCTGATATTTATTTAAATTTTTTGTTTTGCCCCAACATGTATTCGCGTGATATGTCGTTCGTATAGATATGTATAGATGTTTGCTGAATTTGCGCTTGAATTTTGTAATTAGTATGAAGGCACAAAAACACTTTGTCAATTTATTGGTTCAATAGTTCAAATTTTCCTTTTTTTTGCACTTCTACACGACGAATCACTTGTTGCGCTTGCTTAGTACTTCTCCTCCTATCACGATTGAGATCACAAGCCACATTTCCACTTTTTTAGCACTCCTTCTACGTTTAATGCGGCGGCGCTGGCACTTTGCCATACAACAGCAAAGCGTTGCCCAGTAGAGGCGGGCACAACACCAGATGCTTATATATAGCAGCCACAAAACAATAGAGGAACAAAAATTCTTCACAATAATTTTTTAACTATGCAAGTACAAAATTACTGCTATTTTTCTAATAAATTCATTCGTTAATAAAGCGAATATTGAACATCAAAATATAACTTAAGTGCGGCTAGCATGAAACGTTGAAAAGGCAGTGGTAATTCACGCACAAAAACACAACAAACGAGCAATGACGGCTAAAGACGACTGAGCAAAAGAGCAACGAGCAAATGTCAAAACAGTAGATTTAACGGCGAATTCATAGAAGGTGACTTCGCTACATCAATAACCACATCTACATGCATTTTTTTTTATATGATACTAGGATTATCGAAGTTTCCGTGAGAATCTAAACGGAGAATAATTAGCACAGTGCCGTACGCTTGAAAAAAACTAAAACCTAAAACTTAAAACCACACGCTCCGTAGGCTTATAGTGGTTAAGTTATATATTGTTACAATTGTATAAAAATAAAATTACGAACTGAAATTCTTCATATTTTTTGGGTTTTTATTTCCATTTGCAGCCATCCGGTAATACAATATTGTTCTCAAATCCAATGAATCGTTATTTTCGTTTAAAATTGGCATGTGATGGTATTGATAAATTAATTTGCATATAATTTTCATTGAAATATTTTGAATACAAGTATAGAAACAAGTAAAAATGCCCGTGCGATTGTGTATTTTATGAATTGAAGTGTAGTATAAAAGAAAATATTTTATAATGTGGCACACTAAAGTGAAGTTGCCGAAGGCACTTTCAAGGAAAACAATTGCAATACTATTATTTCCATACTATTGGGAGTTATAAAGGTTGTATAAGAACCACTTCTTAACATCTCCACCAAGCTTTGTTAAATTAATCATTTCCCTCTGTTTAAAATTTTCTATGCGGCATTAAATGAAATCCGACCCATCTAAACAAGCCAATAAGGTATAAACAAAGAAGCGCACTCCAACATTAAAATTCGCAAATCGTAAGAAAATAAAACAAATCGGCTGCTGTAGCGAAGTCACCTTGTGTGAATTCGTCTTTAGCTGAAGCGAATATCTTTGCACTAGTGTTGCCAACACCTATGAACATAAAAGGGAGTTTTTTAAGGCGTTTGTAGAACTAAAATAAGAAAATGAACATAATACTTATATTTATTAATTGGCGAATAGACTTTGAGATATTTTTAATTAAAAAAAAGGTCAAATTTATTTTAATGTTATCGATATATTCGGCCATATCGTGAATTCCATGCGAGCATATATTCCTATAAATGTCAATAAAATATGTACAAGAACATATTCCCTACTTTGTTTTTTTTTGTATTGAAGTCCATGGGAACGATTTGTTCACAAGTAATTCATAAAAGTGCCGATTAAACTATATAAAGATTGAAAAGTATCGCCAGATGGAAATGCGGGATGCTTGCAATATTGCAATATTATTTTTGAGCTGCTAATATAATGCTTACACAGAGCGAAATTTGGTGTATTCTTTTCTATCTTTAAAATTTGGATATCTAGATTGTTGGTTGCTAAATTTTAATATATCCATATATCTTTTTTGCAAAACCCTTAATATCAACAAAGCGGAGTAGACACATAGAAAGTGTTCCGCCGTCTCAAATGTTGTCTGCCGGACCACAATCTTACTCGTAGGTACCTTCTGAGATTGAGAGTAAAATGAGATTTATCCACCTTTTCTTAATTTTTCAAGAAGATAGTGCTAGTGTTATTTTTGTATGCAAGGGAATGCCCATTCGAGATCTGAAAGTGCGGCTTTGATGACTTGTGAAGCATGGGGCCTGGCGTTGTCGTGGAGGAGTATGGTTTGACCATGTCGATCAGGTCTTTTCCGTCGAATAGCCTCATTCACGCGGTGTGGCTGGGCAATGAAAGCTGCTTGTTGCCCCTGACTTTCTTTTCGAGTATTTTCCAGTGCACCATGCCCTCCCAGTCCCGCCAAATACATATCATGATCTTCTCGGATGAAGATCCGCCTTGACTTTCGGCTTTGGCGTATCTCCTGGAACTACCCACTTCTTTCTTTGCTTCATATTGATGTAGGTATAGCCATCATTTCTCTCGACGATTCGGCACAAAAAGCGCTGTTTATGACCGCGTGATGCTCGATGGCGGACGAGATGCTGAGAAGTAATTTGAAGGTGACTTTCTTAGTTTTTTTTGTTAAGCTTGTGAGTCAGCTGGGCTCCCATTTGTTCGATAAACCCCATGGAATGAAGAGTATAGAGAATCGTTTTATGACCGCAGTTAATTTTTTCCGTCAATTCACGATTCGTTTGGCGACCATTCTCCTTCAAAAGTGATTTGAGACGTTCTTCTTCGAATTCAGAAGGCCTTCCGCTACATGTCGTATTATCGACAACAAAGTTGTGATTTTTGAACTTTGCACACCATTTCGTGCTGTAGGCTCGCCTATGACACCATATACGTCGCAAATGTCCTGGGCTGCTTCGGCAGCTTTTTGACCTCGATGAAAAGCAAAGAAAAGCAGGTATCGAAAAGATTGATGTTTGCCTACTGGGTATTCCATTTCTAAGCCTCAAAACTAATACAAAATTAAATCACTCAAAAATACAATTAACATAGTTTTGAAGAGCAGAAAGAGTTGTATCGAATGAATACTTACCCTTTGCCAAACAGGAAACGAATCATTGTAAAATAAAAGAAAATATAAAAAACGCTATGAACTTATTCCTCAGCCCAGTAGTATTTCTTCAACAGTGGCGTAGCTTGAAGCTTTAAAAAGGAACGAATGCCTAGAAGCTGCGCGCCGTTAAATCCACACGCTTCTCCTTGTAAACTACTCTAGGGACTAAAGTTCGAGTTAAATTTTTATGGGGGTTAGTTGACATATCTGATGGACTGCTATCTGTGCTCAAGATACTCGTATACCAGATGAACATGCATGCGAATATTAAAGCGGAGGATTTTAGAGAACATACAAATGTATGCTTTTCAAACATATAGTAAGTAACGTGGCAGCTAAATGTAATGCCAAATACCAACGACCCCAAAGGACAATGATATTACACTTCAAAGCGAGAGGCAGAGATAAATAACTTTCCAAACAAAAGTAAGTGTTGGTAAGCGTTTAATATGCTTAAAAGGGAGAACGCAAATGGCTGAAAGGGCCCAAAGCAACAAGGCGCATCGATGGCAGTAGTTAGTAGAAACTGGCATATGAAAATACAAAAATTTACACAAAAGCACGCCACCCGAGAGACAAAGCGCAATGACATTGAAATATATGCATGTATATGTATGCAGCGGCATTGGGGCAGGATTGGCAGTGCTACCAATACTAACTTATATGCAAACATGGAAATATTGTTGTGATAAAGTTTTAACACAAGCCACTTAGACTATGAGTTCATATGCCTAGAATAGCGGCAAAAGTTGTTGGTAAAGGACAAACAAAATTTGTATACATACGTTCACACATACATATGTACATACGTAAATAATATAATATGTACGCAACATTCGTGTTGTAATACTCGTGGCAGTTAAGTTAAACAGAAATGTGTCTTGTACGTGTTGTGCCAGGGCAATGGCTTTTTAATTGACTAATCGAAGCTCAACATATACACGACGGCTGGCAGTTTGACTGGCTGGGTTGGCTGTCTGTGTAGTTTAGGTGAAAATTGAGAATTGTAGGATTAGTTGTATGATAGGAATTGTAGCTGCGGGTGTTTCTTAAGTAAAATCTATAGAATTATATATGCATGTATGAATGTGGGTACATATATTCATCTACATACATACGAGCATATCTGTGTGTGTTAATAATCTCAAGGGCACTTGTGTTTTGGTTGTTGTACCTGCTAAATATCGACATATCCGATACGCATTTCAATGCAAATTATGATTTAGTAGCAGTTTGCCTAATAATATTTGGGTGAGAATGCATGTAATTTGATAGTAAATACGCATGCAGAGAAGTAGAAGCTTTAAACCTTTATTGAGATAGCTTTAGTTTTATTATAGTAAATTCAATATCACATTAACTAATTCATATGAGCCGTAAGCCCTGGCAGCTAGTGCTCCTTTTTTATTGTAAAATAATAATTAATTTATTGTTATTTTCCATATATTAAATAAATAAATAAACTAATTCATATTCCCCATGACTTGCCATGCAACGAAAAAAATATTCAATTGATGGTTAGTGAAGTGCTTTTGCATAAATATTATTTCTTGAACAATTCGATAATAAAAACTGGGGAAACTATATAAAATCTCTTGGTTTCTTTAGATAAACGTCTTAATATTTCAAAATTCCTATCTAACTAAAACTACAACAACAGCTTCGCTGAACTTTGCAGTCAAAGCCATAATTGTTTTAAAAATTAAATATTTCCTTTACCTTTTTGGATACTCTCCAAAATCAACAATAAAATAAATTAAAAACCATATTAAATGCGACCAGAAGAGCTGCAATTGGCGCCTACCGCACTACACCTATAAATAACTTGACATACGAAGCCATCTTTATATATATATAACTGGCGCGTAAACCCTTTTTTGGTGTTTGTCCGAGCTCCTCCTCCTATTTGTGGCGTGTCTTGATGTTGTTCCACAAATGGGGGGACCTACAGTTTCAAGCCGACTCCGAACGGCAGATATTTTTTTTTTATGAGGAGCTTTTTCATGGCAGAAATATACTCGTAGGTTTGCGACCGCTATTAGAAAAATTTTTTTCTTCATTTTGGTATTTCACCGAGATTCGAACCTACGTTCTCTCTGTGAATTCCAAATGTTAGTCCCGCACCAACTCATTCGGCTACGGTGGCCGGTGTCTTTATCGTCATAAAAATATGAATGTCCTTCTAGGGCGACATAATGTTGATATATCTATATTTTCTCATAGTTCCTAAAGAGCCGGTGTTGATTTTGAATAAAATACAATTTTTTTAGGAAATTATTCTCATTTCTCTTTATTATGATAATATGGGTATGGCTCTATTACGTATGGAACAATATACTGGCCAAATGGCCGCCGCGGCCTCGGCGGCATACCTCCATCCGATGGTCAAAATTTTCGATAACGCTGAGGCATAATTGAGGTTCTATGCCGTTAATGTGCCGAATTATCTCATCCTCTAGCTCTTGAATTGTTGCTTGCTTCTCGACGTACACCTTTTCTATCGAATAACCCCATTCAACATCGGGCCTTGAAATTTAACCACCCTTTAGATGAAACATAGGGCATCAATAAACAAGTTATACAGCCCTATCATGCAAATCATCGCAGACTGTTTTTCGTAGAAACTAAGAAATTGTAATCATACAATTCGAATAGCTCCGAACGTACATTCGAAATTCGTAGAGTAGCATTCACCGAATACATTCGTAACGTCAAATCCTAGAGTTTCGTACAATTTTTCTACGACGACGTTAAACTCCGTTAGTTTAGAAAAATTAAAACCAGTGATAAAAAAAGATTTAAAATGAAACAAATAAAAGAGCTGTAATATGTAAGTCCTATATTAACTAAACCATAAATAAAAAGAAATTTTTGAACTATATGTACTTTTATGTGACTTCCACAGGTGTAAAGTTGTAACAACACGGCAGCAATATGCGACTTTGTTGGAGGCGCAATCAATCATGGCATTGATACCGTAGTAGCCCTTCCGGTTGTAGTAGAAGAATTTTTCTTTATTGGGGGAAATAATTTTTATGTGCGTCCGATCCACACACAAAATGATGCCAGGAAACCTATATTTTTTATAGAATTCCATCTTGCTTTACCGTTTTTAATTGGCACTCATGTCGAAATTTACCCACTGAGGACACGTTTGTAGTGAGACCAAGACGCATTAGTTAGTACATAGCTAAATGTCGACTGCCCCATTGTCACGTCGAAATCTTTGCCAACTCCATGCTGATAGTCTCCCTCCGTAGTCTCTAACCGTAAAACAGAGGGTAGTCAGACAACTGGAGTTTTGGACGATGACCTCATTGAGCTTGCGATGTCTTCAATAAAACTCAAAACGTAAGTAAATGCAGCTTTATTTAACCGGTAATTTTTGATGAACCTGTTTTAAACCGTATTTAAGTAAACATTTCTTTAATAAAAAGGCAAGCACTTACATTGGTTCGCCCATATCGAGAAAGTTGCTTGCATCTCTCAATATTTTTTGCTCAATTCTGAGACTCCGTTTGCTTCTCTCACTTTCCTTCTCCATTTACACAAGCGCACATGTCAAAGGATGCATTTTAATTTGAAAATTCAGCTAACTTGACAAAAAATTTAAAGACTATTTGCTAAATTGTATTGTTTACATCAAAGTGAGCTGTTGTCGAAATATCAAAATTTGACATTTGAGTTTGGCAGCACTTTTTTCGTATTCACATGGAACCCACGATTCGAATTTTTTCGTATTCGTAGTAGACGTTCGTATTCGAAGGTTTTCTATGACGGATCCTATGGTAAGGCTGATAATTTCCTTTGTTTAGAGCTAAATTTTTAATTTGACTCCAGGAACGGCCTGCTCTGTCCGCTTGTGCTGCTATCTACGGCTTCCTTAGGGATTCCAGTCTGTCCGTGGATGTCATCCCGTGGTTTCCGCAGTGCAGATAACCCTTGCGAAAATGACAGAGAAGTGAAGATGATCCCTCAATTCGTTAGTTGAGTGGAAGATCACCCTAGAATGCAGAACGCAGGTATCAGAATTTGGTCGTTGGTACCATGTGAGATGGTACCATGTGGTATAAGCACACATATAGTATAAGTTTCGAATCCATATATTTGCTAATAAACTGTAAATTAGATACTTTAGTAGTCACTCCCAATTTGATTGTGACCTGTCAGTACAACTTAACCTAACATTAGCTTCTCAATTCTGCAGCCAGCATGTACCGTCAACTAGTTGAATCACTAGCACTCTTATACTCGTATACACATGTACGTGTGTGTATGAGTAATTCTCTGCATTTCCCTCACATGCCCAAATACATTGGTATATGTGCTTATAAATTATTATTGCTTACATATGTATGGTAGGTGTGTGTGTTTTACGTTAACTAACTAATGCGCATTTCTTTTGTTATCTACGAATCTCTTTGCCAGTCTAAATACTCGTCTACATCAGTGTCTGTGTTTCCGTCTGATTGTCTACCTCTCTCTCGTAGTGCAATTGTACTTTGCTTGTTTGTGCTTACTTATCATACATACATATGTACGTACCCACCTAGCTACCGTTATTTTAGTTGGTGCCATTCTTAGTTTCACCATGACAGTTGAAATTCCCTTTGGATACCAATTTGACCCTGAGTGTCTAGGACGTCCAAGTGTACGCTATCGCAAAGTCATCAAAAACGCTTGTTTGTTTGCTACCCACCTTCATGGACTTTAGGGATATTAAAAGGCAACGGAGCATTTACTATATTTCTATGCACACACACATATGCACATATTACATCATTGTTGTGCATACATATGTACATATATACAGATGTATAAAACTATATGGCGTATTCATGGTTGGTACATATAAATACATTTCCTGTAGGGAAAATGGATCGTATTAAGTTGAACTTCTTCAAAACAGATAAGTAAAGAGCGCGTAAAGGTTAAAATAAAGATCTCCATGATTCAAAATATTTTTTTTTACTTAGTAAAAACGTTTTTCAAAAACAAATTTAAATGATTAATTTTGCGCATACTTATATATCAAAGTAACTAATTAAGAAGTTCTGACTATTTATATTTGTCTTGTTTATTTCATAATTTTATGTATCAAAATATATTACTTGCATATTTTATTCTCCCACAAAAACAATATTGTTAAATCTAATTTTAAAACATTTTGCAGATTTCTAAAAAACTTCAAGTATGCAGGATTTTAGCACATTGAGTTTTGGTGCAATGGTGTGCATGTTTGAAGGGTCCGAAAATCGCGTCTATTTCTTATCGTATCGGCGGCCGCATGGGTTTGTGCGTGACTACCATTCGAAATTCGGAGAGAACGTAGGGTCGAATCTCAGTGAAACACCAAAATGAAGAAAAACATTTTTCGGTCGCCCGTCAGCAGGCAATCGCAAACCTCCGAGTGTATTTCTGCCATGAAAAAGCTTCTCATAAAAATATCTGCCGCTCGGAGTAGCCTTAAAACAAAAATAAATGTTTTCAATAAAAAATTTTCAATATAAAATTTTTGATGAAAAACCTGCTTAAATTTTTTTTAATATTTTAAAATTTCCACAGTTTGAATATCTTTGTTTCATTATGGTCCAATGAGAAATTTATCGAAATTTTTTTTTCAATTTTTTTTGTTTTTTAATTTCAACATTTTTGATTTTTGTGCTTTTATTATGCCCTAATGGAAAATTTATCGAAAATGTTTCTAATTTCTTTCAAATTTCAATATGCTCCAATGAAAAATGTATCGAACAATTTTTTCAATATTCTTTTTTAAATTTAATATTCTCTGTCATAGTTTAATTTTTTTGGTTTTATTAGCACCAATGAAAAATGTATCGATATTTTCGTTTCTCAATTTTGAAAATTTCGGTACTTTTGATTTTTTTTATTATGTTACAATGCAAAATGTATCGAAACAAATTTTCAGTTTTCGATTTTTTTGACTCTTTTCTCATTTGCTCCAATGAAATTTGTACCTAATTTCTTTTTTTAATTTTTAGAATTTCGATATTTATGATTTGTTTTCTTATTCCACAATGAAACATTTTTTGAATCATTTTTCTAAATTTTTTTAAATTTCGATTTGATTTTTTTATTTGCTCGAATGAAAAATTTATCGAAATTTTTTTTTAGATTTTTTCAAATTTAGGTATTTTTTATTTCATAAGCTTCAATGAAGTTTTTTTCGATTTTTTATTTAATTTTTAAAATTTTGATATTTTTATTTTTTCCTTATGCCTCAATGGGACATTTTTGTTTTAATTTCTTTTTTAAATTTTTTTAAAATTCAACATTATTTTGCTTTTATTATGCTCCAATGAAAAATTGATCAAACACTTCCTTTTTAAATTTTTTCAAAGTTGGATATATATATTTCTTTCATATGTTCCAATGAAAATTTTATCGAAAGCTTAATTCAAGTTTGAATATTTTGAAAATTTCGATACTTCAGATTTTTTTGGCACTATGCTACAATGAAGAGTATATCGATTTTTTTTTCAATTTGTACAAATTTCGATATTTGTTTTTTTTTGATTTTATTATGCTCCTATGAAAAATTTAACGAACTTATTTTCAATTTTAGATATTTATAATTTTTTGTTCATATGCGCCAATGAAAATTTTATCGAAATTTTTTTCAATTTGGATATTTTTTATTTTTTTCATATGCTAAAATGAAAAATTTATTGAATTTTTTTTTCAATTTCCGTTCAGAGTTCAGAGTTCCATTGTTTTTGCTTTTATTTACAATTTATCGACATTTTATTTTTAATTTTTTCCAATGAAAATATTTTTGAGTTGTTCAAATTTAGATACTTTTTATTTTTTTGCTTTTACAATGCTCAAAGGAAAAATTTACCGATACATTTTCTGAATTTGTTTAATTTTCGATACTTTTGATTTTTTTCAGTATGATTTGGTGTTTCCTTTCAAATAATACAAAATTTTTTATTTTTTATTATCAAAATTATCAAATTTACTATGTTTCATGCACAACTTTGCCTAAATACATATGGATATAAGTATATCAGTAGATATAAATTTGGAAGAAGCAAGATACCATTAGCCTACTGCTTTGGCACAACTTCACTAATTACTGCAATTCTAATAACTACAATTGGCCTTCTGGTCAGGCAAATTGTTTTATAAGCATTTTAAATAATCAAATCCAAACTACCGATTTTGTAACTAATAAATAATTCGATTGACCAAAAATATATATAGGTTGTCAAAAAAGTCTTGCGGTATTTTTATTGAATTTTCAATTGTTCATAAAATTGGTTATAATAATGCGATTTAAGTCAAATATGCGCCGTTTTGTTCGATGACGAGTTCCCAACGAGATGCCAACTGCATAATGCCCCTCTTATAGAAGCTCGCTTCCCTATTGTCAAAAAACTCGGAGAGCCAATTTTCACAGGACTCTCTTGAGGACAACTTCCGACTACCAAGCTCGTTCGCCATGGACAGAAATAGGTGGTAATCACTTGGTGCGAGATCCGGACTATACGGTGGGTGCAAAAGAACCTCCCATCCGAGCTCCCGGAGCTTCTGGCGCGTCACCAAAGATGTGTGTGGCCTGGCGTTGCCCTGATGGAAGACAATTCGGCCTCTGTTGATCAAAGATGGCCTCATCTGCATGAGTGCTGCATTCAAGCGGTCCAGTTGTTGGCAGTACAGGTCCGAATTGAGCGTTTGGCCATAGGGGAGCAGCTCATAGTGGATGATTCCCTGCCAATCCCACCAAACACACAGAAGAACCTTCCTGGCCGTCAATCCAGGCTTGGCCACCGTCTGGGCAGCTTCACCGCTTTTCGACCACGACCGTTTGCGCTTCACGTTGTCGTAAGTGACCCACTTTTCATCGCCAGTCACCATCCGCTTCAAAAACAGGTCGATTTTGTTGCGATTCGGAAGCGATTCGCATGCATCCATACGGGCAAAAATGTTTTTTTGCGTCAAGTCGTGTGGCACCCATACATCGAGCTTCTTTTTGAATCCAAGCTTCTTCAAATGGTTTACAACGGTTTGATGACTCATGCCCACCTCTTGGCCGATGCTACGGCTGCTACTATGCCGGTCTCTTTCGATCAATTCAGCGATTTTATCGCAATTTTTGACGACAGGCCTTCCAGACCGTGGCGCATCTTCGATCACCTCTGCACCAGAACGAAAACGTTGAAACCATCGTTGTGCGGTGGAAATGGAAACTGTATCGGGTCCATAAACTGCACAAATTTTATTGGCAGCACGAGATGCATTTTTGCCTTTATCGTAGTAGTACTGTAAAATATGCCGTATTTTCTCTTTATTTTGCTCCATGTTTGCGACGCTATAACTCACGAGCGACTAAAAGCAAACAACAATTAATCAAACACGTGTTAGCACGTGAAAAGAGCTTTCCAAAAAGCTCTAGTGTGAACCGATGCGACGAATACAACTAGAACTACGCGCTTGCAAAGACAAGCTTGCGGAAATACCGCAAGACTTTTTTGACAACCTTTATTATGACAATGCACTGCCATTTTTTAGCCAATCGCCAAGCGAAATTCGCCAGTATTTGCTTAAGAAATGGCAGATAGATGAACTAACTAATGATCCACATCACTCGGGCATACTAAGCTTTTCCTGCAGGGTGTAGCCGTTTGCACGCAATCGCAAGTACACGTGGGCAAAGTACTCGCGTAAATACACATGGACGCTTTAAGTATGACTGTTATACCAAGGATACGTGAGACTTGTTCCACGGCAGTTAATTACATTAAATTATTATTTACGGTAAAGGCTAAAGTAATGAGCATATTTTGAAAAAGGGCACTCAATGGAATAGAATGATATTAATAGCACAATTTAAAAATTAAAGAAATATCAAATATAAATATCAAAAACCACTTTTAAGTAAATTTAATTACTAGTAGTAGTAATTAAAGGAATATCAAATATAAATATCAAAAACCTTATTTAAGTATCATGAAAATAAAGAAATTAAAATTAATTTACAAGTTACAAAAATATATTTAACATTTGTTCAAATGGTAAGCATAATAAAGGGAGAGAGGCTTGTAGACCCGTACAGCCCACTTACTGAGAGTTTCATAAACGTTGGAATACTATAAAACAAAGGCTTCTCTAGAGTTTAATGTTGAAGTTACTAAAGTAACTTACAACTTACATATAAAAAAGTATATATAGAAACATATTTTGGGGGTTGATATTGAGACCCTCAAGCAAATACAGTTAGATTTAGGTGAATTGGTTAAATTGGTACCACTCTGGCACTCCCCAAGTAACACTAAAGCCCGTTTTGAGCTGTTAATGTAATGGAGAAGATTGATGGGGCTTAGGTTGGTGCATTGCTGCCAGGCTGTCGAAGAAAGGAGCACCCACTGACCTTAATCGTCTAGCTGCCAAACTCGGACATTTACAAAGAAAGTTATCAACTGTCTCCTTCTCAGAAAGGTCTACACAGCTTCTGCATTGGAGAAATAGCTCATGAAGAAGTGGAGCTCCTACTTTTCTGCTCTTTCCTGAGGAATAAGTTGTGCAATTCCCCTTTGACAACAGTCAGGAGGACTCCGATGACCAGGTAGGAGGTCTCTGAGATCAAATCAATCCCCTCATCAGCAATTTCATTTTCTTCCATGCTTCTATGCCCCCCAACCGAGATCAGAGAAATGTTACCTACACACGCAAGAGATTTGAACTCCTCCTTACAGGAGTTGACTAGTTTGGATGGCGTCGTCAGAGCCTTGATTGCGGCATAAATATTAAGAGCTGTAGTTCCCCAGTTTAGGAATATTATAGCCGTTTCGAAGAGCTTTCCACCAAACCAGGTATTCATCCGTTAAAATTGGCAGAACGGCTATGTTGTATATCTAAACCACGATCAGTAGCTTGAGTACAGTTAGATATAATATCGCTGAATTTTTTCGTAATTATAATTTCTAGTCAGGTTACGAGCCTTCTGATTAAGAGCTAGAAGAAACCATATCAAGCGTGCCTTGTGGACAAACTTTCATGGCTCTTCGCCGTCGAAATGGACTTTCTTAATACAACGTGGCACAAAATAATTCATCCAATTTTATTTTTGAATAATTGCTTCACTAAAAAAATGATGGAAATCTTAATTTTGAACTCGACGCGCTCCTTTGCTTGTCTGGTATCCAAGCAGCTGTTTAGCTCCCAACTATGAAATATGATTGTCGTACGACGCTATTTGCAAAACTTATAAATATTCCGATAGCCTGATTAATTTTTGAATATACGTATGAACAAAGCGTTCTTATACTCGTAGGTGCTCTTGCGGTGCTCTTGCGGTGCTCTTCAGGACTCCCTTTTCACTTCTTTTTTTCAGAGCGCTATTCCGAGGTGTTGCGCCTGCCTAAGAATAGGTTGGTGGAGGAGTCTTTTACGAGAAATCCCACTTTGAATTTAAATTTATTCATTTTAAGTTTCTTCCTATTAATAAAGTAGTCGAAAGATGGCGAACTAATTTAATAACTTTTACGGAGATAAACATGGAAGCGAATTATATATTATAGCCTGATCGAACGATTCTCTGAACTCACATCAATAATTAATTAGAGTAATGAAATGAACCCATGTTTGATGAATACCAATCCAGCTGCATCTTGGTAACTTCAGTGCAAATAAATTATAAAGGGTGGTTGAATGTGAACCACACATAAACGTCAAGTTTTTTTCTGCATTTCATTTGACAGTTTTCAATTTCAGACTAACTCAATTTGAACCATGGAAAGATACACAATCAAGCAACGCGTTAAAGTTATTCAGGCTTACGAGTATTATGAAAACGGGCGTTCAAATCAAAATGCATATCGAAGAAAATCATCTTCAGTGATGAGGCACATTTTCACCTCAGTGGATTCGTCAATAAGCAGAATTGCCGCATTTGGGCGAATGATAATCCAAGAGTGATTGCCGAAAAACCTATGCACCCACAAAGAGTGACTCTTTGGTGCGGTTTATGGGAAGGCGGCATCATTGGGCCGTATTTTTTCCAAAATGAGGTCGGTCAGGCAGTTACTGTGAATAGTGTTCGCTATCGTGAGATGATAACGAACTTTTTATAGCCCGAATTGTAAGATATGGATGTGGACGATATGTGGTTCCAACAGGACGGTGCCACTTGTCACACAGCTAACGAAACAATGGCTCTTTTGCGCGAAACATTTGATGGCCGAATAATCTCACGTCGCGGCGATGTCAATTGACCGCCAAGATCATGTGATTTGACATCGTTGGATTTCTTTCTTTGGGGTTATTTGAAAAGAAAGGTGTACATCCATAAGCCAGCAACAATTCAAGAGCTAAAGGATGAGATAATTCGGCACACTAACGGCATAGAACCTCAATTATGGCTCAGCGTCATCGAGAATTTGGATCATCGGATGGAGGTGTGCCGCCGAGACTGCGGCGGCTATTTGGCCCATATTTTGTTCTATACGTAATTGAGCCATACCAATATTATCATAATAAAGAGAAATGACAATAATTTCCTAAAAAAATTGTATTTTATTCAAAATCAACACCGGCCTTGAAACTTAACCACCCTTTACATGGCGTGATAAAAACCGAGAGTGCTGGCTAGGAAGTTATGATGAATCCATGAGATACAAGTCTACCTAAAATTTTGTCTTTTGCTTACAATTTGTTTTTATCTCTGCAAAGCATTTTTAAAGGTACCTGTTGAGTTTAATAGAGGTCTGCAAAAATTCAAATTTATTTTTGCTCAGAGCATTTAGAAGTTCTACACTGAGGGGATACTGGCTGAAATTAGAAAATGGGAAAATACCATCAATCGTAAAGAGTCATATTAAATGTAATGAAATTCAATAAAAGATTGTGAAAAAAGTTTACATTTTGCTCAAATTTTTTGAGTAACTTTTTAAACACCGAAATATTTTGTAAAGCCAAATTTTTGGTTCACATTTATAAAGAGTATCGCGTGATATAATGTTTTTTTCCATGCTGATTTTTTGGTATAAAAAGGTAAGAATAAAGAATTTTTAAAGCACAAAACCCTTTAAATTTTTAATGCTACGTTTTGTTGGTTAAACTGAAAATAAACAACAAACTAATTTTTAAATTCGGCGGAATTCGAAAGCAAAAAGAATAAAAAGAAAAACCTATCTAAGTCAGATAAGGAGAATATGATGAGGGTGGCAATTTAAGTACATAGAAATAAGAAGGAGTGCAAGCACACGGGCCAAATAAAGGAGCAGCGTAAATAAATTCCAAAAATTGCTTGTAGCTAAAGCATGAAAAGTTTTATTTCAGAAATAAGTTGTAACGGAATCCAATGCAAATATTGGACAGATATACATTTTGCTAAAGTTATATGTGAGAATATGGTAGTAAAGAGCAACAAATAAGTGGGTTTGCCCAAAAGGGGTTCAGTCTATAAATAAATAGCTCGTTGATTGCCTAGCGGCTTCAGTGGGAGGTATAAAGAAATTAGGCATTACAAGAATAAAATTGAATAGCTGTGTATGCGTTAAGCGTTTTGTTGAATTAAGACTGTGAATGGAGGGTAGAAGTGGGGTGTGTTGATGTATCGGATGCTTTTTTTAGAGTTTGAGAATTTAAAATCATAATACAAAATAGAAATATTTTTGGAATGAATTTTTCTTATTACAATCTAGTAGATAATTTAATGGCATTTATTTTTTTTAATGTTATCCGGTGTATATTCGGGGCTGCTACAAGTTACATGGTCCATTCGTTCAGTCCAATAAATCGATCTTTGATCACTTAGCAAAAGCCGTCGGTATTTAGCTGATTAAATTTTGGAAACAAAAATTGAACCAGCATGGCTCAATACCGCTCGCCATTCACCGTAGCGACAGTTCCTTTCTCATTTCGAAAGAAATAAGGACCGATGATGCTGCCAGAATTTCGCGAACAGATTTATTTTTTCAAAGTAAATTTTCACGATTTGGAAGCATTATTTTGATGCTAAATGATTCATGATGAGTTGCCAAACCTTACTGAAAAGAAATGTCAACATAGTATGTTATTCTCAGCTGGCAAACCGTAGTTATCGATATCGATAGTTCTCATGGAGCTAAAAAAATACCCGATAGAAAATATGATAGTAAAAGCTTTGGGCAAACCAAAATGGACTTTATCAAAAATTGGCTATTAGGCATCTAAGCACTAAATTAAGCAAAAACAGATGTATAAATGAAATGTTGCGTGGAAATTGCATCTGTTGTGTCTGAAATTAAAACTGAAAGCCTTTTGATTCTTTATTGACGCTGACATCCTAAATTAAAGGGGGGAGGTAAGTTTAATTTGCTGGAAAAATGTATCTTTTTAAAAATTTTTTTTTGACAATACTGATAATCTAAGTTAACTCAGTAAATTTTTGTCTAGTAGTGCAACATTTTTGCAGTATTTTTTCTAAATTTTCATTGCAAAATATCGAAAATAGAGCGAATGACACTGAACCTTTGGGGCGCTTCAAAAAAAAAAAATGGTTGTAACTTGCCACTGAATTATCTGAAATAAAAAAATGAAAATGTAATTATTTCTTCTGAGATATTTCTCATGGGGAATTTTATCGATTTTAGCACGTGGATAACAAAAACCGATTTACCCTAAACAAATCGGCCAATATTTATTATAAAATTAATATTTATAAAAAACCCTAAACCCAAAAAAAATTCTGGATACCTTGTGATTAATGTGAAGGCGTACTGGCAACATTCCAAACAAAAAAGGGTCTAGTAGATTATGAGTTATGAAGTATATGGGCTTAAAAAATTTACAACTTTCAGAAAAATGCTTTAAAGTCGATCAGGTACAAAATCCGGCTTGCAGTAGTGGACTGTGAAATACAAGGTAAAATTCAAAATAAAAAAGAATGGCATTATAAAAATGTTTTTGATGGCACCATCTTTCTAATGAGTTAGTGCGTTGGAAGTTACATCCCTAGCTAACTTCCAGTGAAAGCTTGGTGACATTCGGTTCAGTGGAAGTGAAATTATTGCATCTAAAGTGTCGGTATGTTTGTGTCATCGGTACAAAAATGAGTTTCGAACAAAGACCTAATATCAAATTTTTTAAAAATCGGTAAAACGTTTACCGAAACATTTGAATTGATGAAAAACGTTTATGGCGATGATTGTCTATCTCGTGTCAGAGTTCATGAGTGGTTTACACATTTCAGAGATAGTTGTGAGGACATACATGACAATGAGCTAACGGGCTGCCCAAAATCAGTAATCACCGAAAACTCCATCGAATGGTTCGTAAATTTATCAAAAAATAACCGAAATAATCATTTAAATTCATGGAATCGGAGTTGAATATCTCCAAAACATCGATTATAAAAGCATTTTAAATGATAATTTGGGCTTACGAAAGGTCTATGCACGTTTCATTCCGCACTAATTAACTGATGACCAAAAATTACTCAGAATTCAACAATCGAAAAACTTCATTAAAGAGGCGAAAAAAGACGAGAACTTCATTTACAATATTGTAACTGGTGATGAAACGTGGTGTTTCCAACATGAACCTGAAACTAAGCGTCAAAGTATCCCCATGGAGTTCGTGCCAACGAGCCAAACGAGTCAATGCGATTTTCTATCTTGCGTTTTGTTGCATCTCATTCGTTGAATTCGCCCTGAATACCGCGAAGAAGGAAGCTGGCGCTTATTGCTTCAGAATGCACCAACTCATGGATCCACTCTTGTGACTGATTTTTTTACTAGAAATCGCATTTTAACCATCAATCACTCACCGTAGCGCCTGATATGGCTCCCCGTGACTTATACCTATTCGAAAAATTGCATTTGGTCATGAAAGGAAAACGTTTTGCGTCCGTAGAGGCCATTCAAAAGGCTTGTACCGACATCCTGAAGGGCATTCCGGTCAATGAAACACACACAAGAGGGGACTATTTTGAATAAATAAACTCGAAGTTATCAGAACAATATCCTGTCGTTTCTATTTTAGCTGAGCCTTTTTTATTTTGGGCTTCTCCTTGCATTCATAACTGCGTCAATTTTGCTTCAATCAACTTTAATTTTTGCCACAATAGTATTGAGATAATATATCATGCACTCATTAAAAAGATCTAAAAAAAAAGTTTAAATAAAGGGTTTTCCAATAACAGGTGTTAGGTGTTAGACAGAAGAGATGATTAACGATTTTTTATGGCCGGAATTGGATGGTATTGATCTGGACAACATTTATTTTCAACAAGACGGCGCTACGTGCCACACAAGCAACGAAACCATTGATATTTGACGGGAAACGTTTCCGGACCGTGTTATTTCTCGAAGAGGTGATCACAATTTGCCACCGAGATCTTGCGATTTAACTTCTTGTGACTTTTTCCTTTGGGGCCACGTGAAAGAGAAGGTCTACGCCAACAGCCCAAGGTCGATTCAAGACCTCAAAGATGGAATTCGTGAGGCTATCGAGGAAATAGGGCAACCACTTTACAATTCGGTTATGAAAAATTTCATGAAAAGGATATTGTCCCGTAAGCGTGGTGGTGGTGTTTTAGGGTACCTACAGTAAGATTAAATAAAACATTTGCAAAATGCACTTAAACAAGTTTTTGCTGAGAAAAGTTCTGCAATAACGGCTATTCCGTCACATTAATCCGAGTCTGTGGCCAACATCAGACCGTCAACCGGTTTTCAGCGATTTTAAAGCAATCAGCTGATTTGCAGACGTAAAAAGGGATGTGACAGCGGTTTGTTTACGACAGAGGTCGGCAAACACCGTGACCCTGTTGGCGATATACAATATAAAATCAGCAGAGTCACCCCGAATTTCACATCATTGCTATCTGAAAAACGAATGATTGGAAGTCTGATTTTATTCAACTAATCTGACTTTACATATTTGGTTATAATTTCATTCACCTCTCTCTCTCTCACAATTTTGCTTCGGGTGGCCAAATTTTGTAATCTATAAGTATAAACTTTGAGTCTGAGTAGCTTCTATTCACTAAGATATAGGGGTCTATCAAATAAGTCAGTGGCCACTGTAGAAGGTAGTGTGACTGAGCACTCAAACCTGTTGATTCCATGCCGTTCCAAATAACTCAGCTTTTGCCAGTTCAACATGCGAAAGCTTTTGCTTAAATAAAGGGTATTTCAAAAGTGTCATTTAGATGTGAGTAGGGAATAATTCCTAGACGGTACCTTTTTTATGTCATCTTCGACATTTGTCAACTAGACAGATGTACAATTTTAGCGTTAAAATAATTGGTACTTATTATAAAAATGTTTTATCCTTAAGAACAAACTACTGTAATTTTGGTGATTCTTGGAAATAATCGTCCGAATGAGTCAACAATGGTTGGTGAAAAGATTTGAAGAAACGGGTACTGCCGAGAATAAAAAAAGGATCGGCAGATTTCTGGACTTCTGTTGAGAGTATTGCTGCTATAGTGCAAAGTGTTGTTAAACAACCTTCAACATCGATATCTGGACGTTCTTAAAAATTAGGTGGATTTAGCCTTTAGGCGTACATTTAAATGGCGTAAAATTTTAGTTTTAGCATAGGTGGATGACATCTGCTTACTCACTTATAGACTTTGCGGCTTGAATCTCCTTATTCAAGTTCCTGCACGTCTTCAAGCGTCAACATGCCGGCCTTAAGATAAATGCTAAAAAAACGAAAGTGCTGCGTCTCAATGAGTTCCATCAGAGCCGGTTGTAGGCGGCGCATAACAGTATGAAAGTGTAGAGAAATTTAGTTACTTGGCTGCATGGTCAACCACGAATGCCGCGCTGAGGTAGAAGTTGAGGGTAGGATTAGCAAAGCTATTTTATCATTCGGTATCTTCTCGCCTTTGCGGTAAAATACCAACACCAGCCTTCATACCAAATTGCGCGTATTTAACAAAAAAGTCACATCTGTCCTCTTCCATGAATTACATGGAAAGTATTGGCGACAATCACGAAATGCCTGAAAACGTTTGTCAACCGCTCCCTGTGGCGTATTTTTCGAATTTCTTGGCCCAGTATAATATTGAACTCGGATCTGCTATTTAAAAAAAGCTAAGCTGGTTGGCGGACGGAGCGAAAAATAAGAAAAAGGAAGTGGCAGTGGATAGGACAAATGCAAAAAGGGCTAGGCAAGCTCTGCGTTGGAACTCCATCAAACAAGCCGGCCGAGGAGCTTATAGGCCACATACTACATGGAGACGCTCAACACAAGCTGAAATGAGCTCCTCTGGTCTTACGTGAACCGAACTGGGATAAACGGGTGTACATTTTGTCAAAACAATATCGGGAATTGTTCATTTAAAAAGCGCGCGTTACACGTATTCCTAATTTTTTTTTGCCGGACTGTTGGAACAACTGTCCTCTATAGTGTTGCAGACTTCGAGCGTGATCTGTCAATTCATTAGCTTGTTTTTGGCATTTAATTATACCAGTCAATCGCAGGTGTGCTTTGCGATTTTCACTATGGATAAAAATATCGAATAAAGAATTTGTCTTAAATTTGGGGTTTTGAACGAGATTTCGGGTGCCGAGCCGTTGAAAATGTTGCAGAAAGCCTATGGCGAACGTGCTTTATCAAAAACACGGGTCTACGAGTGTAATAAGGCTTTTGCAGGGGGCCGAGAAGTCGGAGAAGATTTACCCCTATCTGGTCGCCCATCAACGTCTTCAACGGATGAAAACGTCGACAAAGTTAAAGAAATGATTATGGAAAACCATCATTTATGTTTGAGGGAGGTAGCTCGTGACCTTAGCGTATCTCACGATTCAATGCGCAACATTTTACACCATCAATTGGGCATGAGACGCGTGGCTGCTTGACTTGTTCCAAGAGAGTTGAATTTCTTTCAAAAAATTAATCGGAAGAAGGAGGCTGAAGATATGCTTGAGCAAGTGATTTCGGTTCGAACGTTAATCTTACGCATCATAACAGTTGGTGAGACGTGGATGTACGAGTTTCATATGCACACCAGTCAATAGGCGGCTAAATGGCGTCATCCACATGAGCCGAAAGTTAAAAAAACCCCTCAAATTTGGGCAAAAGTAAAAGTCATGCTTGTTTTTGATTATCATGGTGTTGTGCACTCGGAATTCGTTCCAAATGGTTCTATAGTAAATAAAGAATATTCTGCGACGTTTGAGAGAGAATGTGCATAGGAAACGGCCCAATTTGGGGAAAGAAAACTCATGGATCTTGAACCGTGATAACGCACCGTCTCACAAGGCTCATATTGTGAACAATTTTTTGACCAAAAACTCGACAAATACCTTCGAACAACCACCGTATTCACCGGGTTTAGCCCCCTGTGTCTTTTTCCTTTTCTCAAAACTTAAATTGACACTCCGAAGCCGCCGCCTTGAGTCGATAGAGGCCATTAAGGAGAATTCACTGAAGGAGCTGAAGAAGATCTCCTCAAACGCGTTTAAAAGGTGCTTTGATGACTGAACTATTGGTAATTGTTGGCATATGTGTATTGCTTCGAATGGAGCCTATTTTGAAGGCGACGTTTTATTGAACAATTCTCGGTACTTTTGGACAGAATATGAGTAAGTAGCTCAAAATCGTGTGCGTTGGCGAAGAGGCGTAGTTGCCGCCCTATACTCCAACAGGAGTTAAATTAAACTATATAATAGATATTTTTCATACATAATTGTTTAGAGTATTTTGAATAAAAATAGTGTATTTTAAAACAAAATTTAGAGAATTGCAACCACTGGGCCAACCAACGCGTGACACTTCTAACCTTCTCTTAGTTATCAAAGAGCTGGATTGAGTTGAGTACTGGTTCTTTGTAGAATGTGTAAACAACTTGTCATACTGAGGCTGCAAATATCTACCATGTTTTTCCTATACAACTACATTCTCACGCCTTCAAAGTCGGATTTTTTTCCAGCAGTTAGGGTTTCATTAAATTTACTGTCTGCAATTGAAATATTTTAATCAAATCTTACTTATAAACAATTTGCGCTTTTCGCTTTCTTGATGGACAGTTACATGAAATGACAATGACGCGCAGACAGATTTGTAAGTCAGTGTCCGTCGTTGACAGGCAAAACAAAAAATGTACGCACAACAAAATAACTATGAAATTTGTTTTTAACCCGCATCAAATTTAGAGCCTCTTCAAGGACAATAACAAAAGTGTAAATATTAAAAAGGCAAACGAATGGAAGGTGAAATTATTCGTCAAGTCAAGTAGTACCTAATTGCATTCGGAATCGAATTTTATATACTTCAAAGAAACAGCGCTTGCAACGCTAGAAATGGAGTTTTAGTTAAGAGATATTTAATGATTTAAAAAATTAACATCAAATTGAGCTTTCATATGAAGATTCATACCAGTATATCTCTGTAAGTGCTGCCCCAGATTCTTTCCAACTACTTCTGCCCCTTAAAACCAATTTGTAAACTTAAAACTAATTTTATAAAGCTTATAATGATCTTGTGATGGTACGAGGGGTACCTTTATATTTTGCGGCTTTGCAACACTACGTGTGATGAGCTGTAATTCGATAGTTTTATCGAAAAGTTGGTATCTTTTAGCATAAAATTACATATAACGTTTTCACTTACGAGCTATATTTCTTCCTTTTTTCGTGAGTGGAAAAATTCATTTCGCCTGAAAAATAGAATTAACTCGTCAAAAATTTTTATGCGATGATTTATTACGATTTTTGAGGTGTATTATCGAGACAGGAGTGCATTATCGACTTACTTCGACTTTTAGCTCTGAACCGCCATACTTAGCTACTGAAATGTTGGTACAACGAGTTCCAATGTGGCTGTCGATCCTTGCAGGATGAATTTCGAGAAGACCATTCAAAAATGGTTGTTGGGTTAGAAACTATCGATACTGTACGTCAATAGATAATGCAATATCGTCTTTTGATATATAGCGAGATAGAGGCATCCTTGGACATTAGCCAGCATACATTCAATATTGCATGAACATTTGGTCAACAAGAAGATTTCTGGATATTGCCACCTGATTTGCCACCTAATGATTTCTTTTTGTTCCCAAACATTAAAAAAATAAAATGAAAGATCAACGTTTCTCATCGCCCGAATGAGCATTTAAACACCTTTGTTTTAGAGGTATCCTCTTCTGAGCGGCAAAAGTGCTTTGAAAATCGGTTCAAGCGAAATTCAATGCAAAAGTGGGTTGACTTCCAAGGTGAATATTTTGAAAAACAATAAAACCTTTTTTCATTATTATTTTACTGTGTTTTCATTATTGGGCGTAAATATGAAAAGCAACCCTTGTGTTGCTTAGTCTCCTTCTACACAACTCTACAGACGTCGGTTTGATATGGCTGCGTGTAAGTAAAACCGAACCTGTTGAGTGAATGTTGAATCGTTAAGAGCGCGTAGAAATTTTATATGTGGAAGGGGTTCAGCTTATTAGTAAGGGGCTACCTTTTGTAAGAGTATACCTGATATCCGTTCAGGCAAGTTAGTGCCACAATCTTGGAATGAGATGGGTGCCAGTTCACAGCCTCTTTGCAATCTAGTTAGGATTTTTACAGGGTTTGGAGACCGCCAGTGAAAGTGCTAATTTGACTCTAATTTTCACTAATATCGCACGGCTAGTTTCGTCACGAATTTAGTATTCGAAAGGAGTGTTGGAAGGTTCTATTTTAATGTGTAATGAATGTGTAACTTTTTTTGGCTATGTTCAAATTATCGAAAGCGTCATTTTAAATCTCTTCGCACCACTGAAAATGTAATCGACGAGATGCTAAGTAGTGAGGAAACGTGGGAGATCATTAGTGGTTTCGCGGAAAGAATTCTCCGGATTAAAAAGAGGGACCTGGACGCAGACACATATGTCTATACATTTGTAATGAGGAAGATGAAACGTAAGTTTCAAAGCGATTCCAGAGTGGGCGACGGTTCCAAACGAGGGGCAGTTTTTTTGTCAGTCCGTCACTTCATCTCACAAAAAAAAATCGAACTAGGTCAAATCGCAGCTCTGAAGTGCCCAATTGACATCAACGCAAAAATCGATTGTGGCATGCACTTAGGCTTAGCGCGCCATCTTGCTGAAACGAGGGATCGTTCACTCACAGAAGATGCATTGGCTTCTCGACAATCACATGTTGCATGCCATGATGTGCAGTTTTGCATGTTAGCAAAGCCGACGAGATGAAAATGCGCTTTCGTAAACAATAAGATTTTAACTTCTTTTCAATAACCCCACTGCTTGTGCTACACCACATTGACCATTGACCACCACCAATATTTCGTAATGCCGTTCCAGCGCAAAGCGGTTAATTTTATTTCGCAGAGCCACAGTACTGATTTTCGGTCAAGATTTTCAGCAGGAAAGAGCTGTCTCTGTCAAAAAAAACACCCAATAAAAAAAAAAAACAACGCACGATTATGGATCGCCCTGTGCTGCTGAATGATTTAAGAAGCCTTTTCGATTCGCTACTTCTCTATTCGCTATCTCTGCTCGCTTGAAGCCCATAACAGAATTGTAGCGGAACACCGCATAACGGGATGGCGGGTGATGATGAATCAGCTGATCCACTTCCGTCGGAAAGTTCGGTCGGTTAAACACAATACAGTTATTTTTGTAGTGGAATCTTTTCATTTGTTATATTTGTAATGCAACTCGTTGATCATTGTTACAAAAAAACTTTCTCTAAGTCATTGATAATTTGCAGAATTTCTTGGGCAAATCGAATATTATTCGCTTGTTATTTTCCTGCTGTAAAAAATTGTCAACAAGTAAACAGAAAAGCAACCCTTAGTCTTCAACCCCTGAGAAAAAATAGAAATGATTTAATTATTTTCCCGCCGTAAAAATAACCGACGACCAATTCTGTTTTTAAATGTGCCCGTTACCCGCTGCAATTCTGTTCTGTGTTAACACTATAACAACAAATATAATTACTGCTATTATTTATCTGTCAATATTTCGGTCAGTATTGCCTTCTACGCCTGCAAATCTGTGTTCGGCAAAAAATGGGGGCTCAAGCCACGTGTCGTACTTTGGATGTACAACGTAGTGGGTCTTCCAATTTTAACATATGGGGGCCTAGTTTGCTGCTTAGCTCTTCAGAAGGGCTACAACCCCATTAAACTGGAGAGGGAGCAGAGAACTGCATATGTGGGACCACTGCAAACTGTGTTTTGAGGGTTGTGCTAGGGCTATCTTTCCGAGGAGGCAAGACAGGAAAGAGAGGAGAGTCGGCACGGATATAAGTACCTCTGTTTTCACTGACGGATCCAAAATGGAGTCTGGAGTGGGAGCGGGGGTTTTCTCTAAATCAGCCAGCATTTCGGTCTCCTTTAAACTGCCTGAAACGAGCAGCGTTTTTCAAGCAGAGGTCATCTCGATCGAGCAGGAAACATCTCCCTTATCTGGGCACCGGAATATAGAGGGAAATGAAATTGCCGACGAGCTTGCTAGGAAGGGGTCGACAGAACCGGTTCCAGCTGTCCACTTCTCAGACATCGGAGTCTCCTTGGCCGTCCTTAAAGGGGCACTACACAATTTCTTTCTAAAAAAGCGCAAGACAGATGTAGGTCTGTCTCATCGTGAGCTATTTCGAAAACACTATAGCCTCAATACGATAGAAAAAGAACGCTTAAGGAGATGGTAATACCCCGTCATTCAATTTCCAGACTCATTGCGGTGTTCACTGGCCACTGGGTGATCGGTACTCATGCGTAGAAACTTGAAATTCCGTACAATCCCTATTGCAGAAGCTGTGGGGATCCTACAGAGAAAGAGACTGTTGAACATTTTCTCTGCAAATGTCCGGCACTGGCGGCTAGGCGCTTGAGATTCCTTAGCGTGCCCTTGGGAATGATTTGAAGAAATTCTCCAGCCTAGATCCCTTTCCTCTACTCCACTACATCAACAGCACTGGATGGCTGTAGAAGATTTTCACTTCCCAATAATTTTTCTTTGCACATTATGGTATCAAAATGGCATGTAAGTGCTACTTGAAGTGTGTCTGTGGCACTCTTGCCATTTTACCTACCTACCATTTCGACCTCAAATAAAAGTCATTTTCAGGAACTCCTGGTTACGCCTGACCAATTTTTTAATAGTGTTAGTAATTTTTCTCTAACGTATTAATGAAATATCGCCTTTTCGCCTTTTTGGGAGTTACCGTTATACGACAGATTCGCATTGTTTTTGTGCGTACCAACGCATTTTCAATACCAACTATTCCATGAGTACCGATTTTTGTTGAGATATTTCTGTTTTTGCTTCAGTTATCCGTTGCAAAAGCTGGTAACCAGGCAGAACAAAATAAATTCCTTCCATCATCCACGAAATTTTGATATTTATACTCATATCTATTCGATTTCATTTCGCCATGCCTATTACAAACAACCGTTATGTACACAAAGTTATTACTTGTATACCCTTGTGTAATAGTAGACAGAGGTATAACAAAGCAGACAGACAAGAATTTCGGCAGCAAATACGAACTGAATTGAGTAGAAGAGTCATTCACGTGTACATACACTTATACAACTATAAAAACACATATTTACAAATTTATAAGAGCTAACAGCGTAATAAATAAATGTTGCCGAAAAAGCGGCAATAACAAATCAACTAGAAAATACGTTCAATATGTAGGTGTATGAATGAACATATGTGTGCAAAAACAGAGAATCAAGATTAACTTACTTTCGTCAAAAGCAACAACAATACCAAAAAAATGCTCCAATGAAAGCAGAAGGTAGTTGTACTCTTCTTGCACCTCATTCATCACCTCAACACTTGGCACTGCGGTTCGTTTGGGTGAAAAGTTAGTTACTCTGGGAGCTGAACATTTGTTGCTGTAGGCACTTAACAACTGTCGCCATTACCGCCACTACCGTATTCGCATAGGTAAACATCTCAAGTTGGCAATGGCAAAACCTTGCCATCTTCATATTGACAATAAATTGCTCTGCGAACTTTTCCTCCTATTAACCACTCCAATGCCAATTGCTATGAGATACTCGTGTGATTATGATCGCCGCTACTATGTCTACAGCTGCTGCTCACCACAAACAATACTCCATCAATGGCCTACTAGAGGCGCTAATTTGAGGCCATTTCGGTATGGTTATACTCACAGCGATTGACCACTCTCACAATGCGTGGCAACTTCCAGCCTCAATATTGTCAGTTTCTTATTTTTGTTGTTTTTCTTTGTACGTAGTCCAATGTGGCGCACGGTGTTGCTTCCCAATATGTAATTCATTACAAATCTGTCGCTTTGGTTTTCAACAACTCGCAATTGTTTAGTTTTGTTCTTGTAAGGCTTAATAACTAGCGTAGCGTGCTTTTAGGCTTGCGCCTGTACTTGTGTGCGTTTGTATGTAGGCGCTTCGCATACACAAAATACCCATAAATTGTCCATCTGTCGACTTCATTTGACCATAATTGTTCAGCTTCAACTAACCAGACGACATTTGGGGTTTCGGTATGTATGTATATTAGGATGATCCCAAGACTCATTGAATAAGAATCTCAAATCAATAAATAAGAATCGACACTTTAGATACCAAATAAATATAAAAACTCAAATCAGCTGCTCTATTGCTACATATTTCATGTACAATGAGCCTTGAATGGTAAAAAATTGATGGTACCAAGTAAATTTGTTCTATTTTAATATTTTTTATTTTTAATATTTACCAGCTTTGAAAATTGCCATTGAATTCTTATATGAAAATTCTCTTTTCCGTACATTTTGTATAAAATGTGTAAAGATCGATATTATTTTATTTCCCTTCAGAAATATTTACGAAATGATGCCTTAAGTTTTACTTAAAAAAATTAATTATTTATAGTGACCTAAAACTGAAAAAAAGGTTAATTAAAAGTCAAACAATAATCCCATGTCGATGGGTCGTTCGAGTCCGGCCAATTAGTTGAGAAATCATGACTTCTTTATTAAACTACTGCACGGTGTATACTTCATATCACTTGTTTATGATAAAATATTATTAAAATAAACAAATTTGAAAAATCTCTTCGGATATGTTTAGTTAAAGCCTAGAAGATACCTTAGATACCTTAGACCCCTTTTTGGGTGTTTGGCCGAGCTCCTCCTCCTATTTGTGGTGTGTGCCTTGATGTTGTTCCACAAATGGAGGGCCTACCATTTCAAGCTGACTCCGAACGGCAGATATTTTTATGAGGAGCTTTTTCATGGCAGAAATACACTCGGAGGTTTGCCATTGCCTGCCGAGGGGCGACCGCTATTGGAAAATACTTTTTCTTAATTTTTTGATCTTTCACCGAGATTCGAACCGACGTTCACTCTCTAAATTCCAAATGGTAGTTACGCACGAATCCATTCGGACACGGCGGCCGCGTTATATATTAGTAGAAATAAGCGTCGGACGCAAACGACCCATCGACATGGGATTGAGGTAAGTATAAGGGTTATTCTCGTGCTTTTATTTCTGGTATAATTTTTTGAACATCAGTGAAGAGAAATTGCGATAGGATTAAATACTATAATTGTGCATTTTTTCCTAGGAAGTTTGAAACCGCTGGTATACGGGTAAAAATACCCGTATTAAATAAAAAAATTATAATATGTATAAGAGATTAGTTGCTTTGACAAAAAAAAAAAATTATCAAAAATAAAATTTTGGTTTCCTCTTTGGGCCACCGTAATATATGTAAATATATTCTTGTTGTTGATCTACATAGGTATGTCCATTGCGTTGATCCATTTGCTCTGGATTTATGTTGTTGTGGCCTTATTGGTTTTAAGGCTAATGCGCTATTGGGCTTGGTTTGTCACTTATCACCTTTAAAAATTGGTTGCATGCTATTCGTTTTTTTTTTATTTTATAAAATTTTATTTTACTTGTTTTTACAACTATTTGGTTGCCTCAGTACTTTCATCCGCGAAAAAAAGGTCTCGCTTATCACTGAGGTGAGTAAATTTTGTAGAGATTGTGCAGTTATGAGAGTGTATGTGTAATACAAGCATGGTGTGAGAGTGATTGAAAGCATGGCGAAGCAGCAAAAACAATATGAAAAGTTCAATATTTAGGTAAAAGCTGTAGAAGTGAGCTTTTATCTTGCTTATAACAAAACAGTTTTAAGCTCACTGCATTAAAACAAAGGCAAGAGAAATGTAGATTAGGAATACATAGGAAACAAATGAAAATAAATGGTAGGGTGAAGGGAGGATATGAAGACACAGAAAAACGAGAAAGAAGGAAGTAGAAGCTCGTTGTTTCTTAAAAGGGATAGACAGACCCTGTGATACAAGCGGTCAACGACTCCAACTGCAGCATTTATCTCAAATCTACTAATTTTTATTGAAAAGTAACAACAATTACTAATCGAAAGTCAAATTGAATCTCTCAAAGCTGCTTGTTTACACAAATAAGAAGTTTGCATAGATTTGAATCTTGTTAAGGAAAAGTTTTTCTTACCATATTTTGGAGTATGCCGAAATATTATAACTTCCAATAACTTCTGTGTACTGACTACCTAAGCATAATTTTATTCCGCGATAATGGCTTAAAGCGAGTCCGAGTAAGACCACCTGTGTACATGTTCACCAGAACTGTACCCTCTTACCATAACGAGATGCAACTGCAAGGAGTCTATCTCAAAAATAAAAATTAAAAAGTTCTGGAATGGTTAAAGAATAAAAAGGCGCGAATTAATGTATGTCCAATGACTTTCCGCTGGAAATCTTGACAGAAAGAGAATATCGTAACTCCGCGGATCGAATTTAATCGTTTACAATCGTCGTAAACCATTGAAAAACAATAGTAAACGTGCTTTCAATGAGAAAAGTCAAAATCATCAATCAATCAAAGAAAAGAAGTCAAAATCATATTTTCTGCGGAAGCGAATTTTCATCCCGCCGGGTATGCAAACAACCAAAACTGCCGTATTTGGAGGCTTTTAAACCAGCATGCGATCATGGAGAAACCAATTCCTCCTCTGTGAGTGGACGATCTTTCCTCTCAAGCTTTAAATTCGATGCCAATTGGCCACTGCGATTTGACGCCGTCCGATTTGTTTTTGTGAGATGCCGTAACGGATCGATGTTATGCGAACAATCCATTAGTGATTCAAGCCTTTAAGACGAATATCAAGCAAGCCATTCGTAAAATAGAGCCAGAAACCGTCACCAAAATGTTCGAAAACAGGGTTAACTGTATGAGCAACTTCGAAGCCAGTCAAGGTAGTCACAGGAAGGAAATCGTGTTCCATAGATAATGCGAATATTTGCTCCAATCGAATTAAATCGAAAAAATTGTTGTTTCGTTTTATTAGTTTTTTTGAATTTTTAAAAGAAATTACTTTACGATCCGACCATTATTTTTATATATTTTTGCGTATTAAGAAGTGGTTTAAAAATCAGGGACCCTCAAAAAAAAAAATGTCTTGCATTCCTTATATGCAGCAAATTTGCTGCAACATCAGTGAAAAAAATAATGAAAATCAAAGAGAATTTTGAGCCACTTGTAACTTTGACTCTATTTACGAGGTGGAAAAGTTTTTAGAGACGCTGATTAAAAAGTTAAAAAGTTTCACGAATCTTGGGAAAAGGTGATTGCAACAGAGCTTTAGAGTTGTTTCTCGTCATTTTCAATTCGAACGCCCCATAGTACGATACTGGTCCCATACCTTAACACCAGCTTCACGGCTGTGATGTCGACTCAAGTACATTTCCTTCTTTCTTAAGTCATGCAAATAGTAATTGTATCCATCCGGCCCATCCAGATTGATCTTCTTTTCGTCAATAAGTACTACTTTTTTCAATTCAACGGGATATGTAGATATTTGTAACAGAACTCCAAATCTTGTGGTCCCTTGCAAAATCGCGGCGGCGTTCTTTGTAAAATTTATTGAAATGTGGATTTTTTTCGAGCTTTTCATGCTTCAGATGTGGCGCTTTTAGGATATCCTTTAAAGCGATGTGTTAGCTGGCTGCAAGATTTGCCATTTCTTTAACTTTTATTGTAAGAAGGGCGGAATTTGATTCAATCCAAAAAATTTTGTGGGTTTCCTTCGGTGTCAAAGCCATTGCAGTTCTGCCTTTGTATTTTTCACCATAAAGGGCACCTTGTTTCACGTGAAGAAATACAACGTTTGGACATCGATCAATCACTTAGGCAATTTGGCGGTTTGAAAGTGCCACTGAGGTCAAGATATCGAATTGACTTTTATCGTGATCTGTTAATCTGTTCTGCTTTGCCATTTTATTAGAATTAAGAAGTTTTCTGACCAAATACAATGAATGCTTAAAAAACGATCTCTTTTGACAGCTTTAATGCAAAAATAATATAGGCAAACTGAATGTCTCTATTCAAGTGAACCAATAAATCAAGCACAATATTACAACCGCTGAAGTTTTACTGCTGCTAAATACTGTAAGATTGAATAATATTCTGATGCATATTTATTGGGTAAGGGAATAAGTTTTCGCCCTTTCTTAGCCAAAGTTACGACTAATTTAAACAATTAAATAATACATGATATTATAAGAAGTATGTGCTATTGGAAGCTACAACTTTACTCCATCTTTCAGACAGCATACGGATTCCTCCTCTGACGGAAAATTTGAGTTCTTTTGACTTGATCTATTCATTGAGCCAGTTTGCGATGCTCTCGTAAGAAGTGAACCACTCCCCAATAAGAGCTGACTGCATTGATCGGAACAGATGGTAAACTGAAGGTGCTATGACTGGGGAGTATGGGAGGTGGGGCAAGTATTCCAAAGCATCCCATTCCGGCCGCTTTTCTTTGAAAGCTCGATTCAAACGCGTTAGCTGCAGTTTCAGTGATGGTTTCAGACGACGATGCGATGCAGAAAACCTTTTCTTTTCTGCTGTTCAAGAAGCAACTCTCACATCACCAAACGTCTCTCGATGTCCCTCTCCTTTAATTGATGTGGCACCCAGTTACATGTATTCTGGATCATTCCTATCGCGTGTAAACGTTTACCGACGGTTGATCTGTCAACATCCAACTCTTTAGACATATCAGTACGGGTTCGACATGCGTCTTAATCCAATAGTTTTTGTAGTTGAGTATCTTCAATTTTTTCGGTGTCCCTTCGCGATCTTTAGCACTCACGTCGAAATTTCCACTTTGCAACCGTCGAAACCACTCTTTACAAGTTTTATTTGATTTCCGTAAATATTGATCAATATACGACGCGTTCAGCTGCACTTTTCTTTAAAAGGTAATAATTAAGCATGACTTCCCGCAAATGCTGTTTTTTCGGGACGAACCTAGACTTTTTGACGTCAGATTAAAAGGGATCTTTACGCTTCAAAAAAATGTCAACTACTGCCATCGAGATTTCACATATACACCTTCAAATCACCAGTACGAGGGCGGAAACTTATTTCCATAACCAATATTTCAGAGCAAAGTACTGTCGTTCCCACGACAGTCGGTTCTACGTAACCGGAACGACCCCGATTTATATCCGGCCAAGGACTGTCACTTCAGCAGCATTCCTCGTATATGCACGGCGCTAGTTGTTTTAGTTGTTTTACAAAAAAATTGTACAAGACAAAAAATTTACCTACTTTCCCTGTTCCTAAAAAAAACCAACAAAGAAGAACAGACAGTTACACATTGTATCAGTGGCGCTAGCAAGAGGAAGCGGGCGACCGCGGTAATAGCCCAGACACACGAAATTTAGCGTAGTCCTCAACCCTCAACAATCTGTGCGATCCTTTTGCCAGAAAAATGTGAGACACAGATGGCGCTCCAAGCAGTAAGAAGGTGTTATTTTTAAGCAGCGACAGGTGGGCATTCCCACCACTTAGGACTGGTAGCGGCAGGCTAATCACCTACCCTGTCAGAAATCTGAAACAGATTAATGAAACCAATGCAAGACTGAGTCTTGTCGAGGCGCTATGCTCCCGGGAGGATTGAATAAAGAAAAAAAATATATATCTGATATACCAATTAAATAGCTTGGCAACGTTTGAATTTTTATTGAAACTCGATTGAAGTGAATCTCAAAAACAGTTTTCTAGAAAATGAACCAGAAATCGAATTCTTTTCGATTGTTTGGCGGCTACTTAGCTATCTCGTTAAAGTATTGTAAAATAAAAATATTAGATAAAAATTGCGTGCAAGTATTCAATTGTAAGTCTATTATACACATATACATATAATGCATCTATAAAATTTTCCGAGAAAAAAATGACAGGAGAAAAGATTGAATTGCAGTAATCACTTGTCAATCAACATGTACTGGATACTATTACTTAAATGGCGGGATAAAAATCCACAAAATGCCAGGGGTTTTCACTTTTAATTTTTTGCTCATCAAACTGTACTCGTCTGTTCCGTTGTTTACGCCAGCTTCTTCTAACTGTACTCGTCTGTCCATTACTATGCCAGCTTCTTCTAATTCTCACATATCTTGAAATGAAATTGTGCATAAAAAACTTCCCACAAGCTCATAAACCAACATTTCTCCAGGACTTATGCGCTCATTAGAACTCTGCATACCACTCAAAGGAAAAATGTACATATTCTTCATATCCACTTCCATAATTAATTGTCAATACTTATAGAATATGAAAATATTTTCATGTGACGGAAATATTTCGTAATGAGAAAAATCACAGATGTTTTTGAAGGATTTTCCAAGAAGGGCGAATAATGAGGTGGTCCAACGCGAAGGAAATAAATCGTCATATGTATGCGTATATAATCAAACAAATGTACAGGAACGTAAAAAATCTACGTATTCACACACATACATAAATATAATATAAATATACACATACACAATAGTCCATCTGCAATCTTCAATCTTCAGCCATACGGACAAATTCAAGATTATTACCTGCCTTTCAACAGGCGGTTGCCTCCACAGTCCATCTTAACATCACAGCAGATATGAAAGATATCAACAACACAAGACAAGACAAAAAAAAAGCATAAAAACAAAATCAGCCTTGTACGAGTAGTGTGCCAGGGTTATGATAGCAGATATGAGAGAACACAGGAGGACCAACTGATAAGAATTGCAAAGCGAAGCGTGGCGCGTACAGCGTAACTTTTCTCTAAAAAACTCTCTTCTCATTTGGCACGAAACGGCGAGAAGCTTTCATCTGTTTACTTTGGAGACTTTTCTATCCGACACAGCATCACAAACACCCCATTGTTGTTTTGCAGGAAACAAAAACAAACGCAAACTAGAAATACAACAGCAACAACAAAAACAACATGTTCCAGTGATAAATTACGTAGAAACAACAGCAACACTGGAGCCAGAGTGAATGTACGATGCTGCGTCGGCAGCATCCACATCAGTCTCCACATCATCGTCGGCAGCCACAAGTTGCCGTTTCGTGACTGTGCAACAGTAGAAGACGTGTTGCTTGCAAGAACGGACGTGGCTAGCGGATATAATCTCTAAGCGACCTAAAGAGAAACGCAACCGGAAGTAAATACTACTAGCAATGAATTTGCACATAGCGCTCCAAAATCCAGCTTGGTGGCGCTTACTAACACAACAACGTTGTAGCGGCGCATACATATATGTATATGCATACCTAAGTACATAGGCAAACATGTGCCGAGTGTGTGTGTGTTTAAAATTGTTAAATTTTGTGTAGAAAACCGTTACAATTTTTCAAAGCATAATACAAAATTTAATGTGAGTTGCAAAACGAAAAAAAAATGAAATAAAAAATAAAATAAAAAAAATTTAATAAACAAGTCAAGTGAAAGTGTAAAGAGAAATCAAAGCCAAGAAAAAATTATAAAAATTAATTTCGTGGAAATTGGCCAATGGCTACATTTTCTGCTTCCACTTCCAAAATCACACAATTTAAATTCTGTGCATGACGTGCAATTGACAGCGGGGGGAAAAACAACACACCCGCGCAGCAACAAAAGCAAACTGTTTTACAGCAACATAAGGTGCGTTTGATTTCTGCTGCTGATGCGGTTACTGCGTGTCTGAGTGCAGCCACAGAGCGAGTAAACTGAGCAAGTCCCCAAGAGTGGGACAACCTCTAGCGAGTGGGACACACACAAGGCGTGCAAAATACTTATTTAGATACAATTTACTTTCCTTTTTCTTGTGGTTGGTGTTTTGAGCGTTTCCACGCAAGTCAGCACGTGAATGCATATCTAAACTATATATAAAAACAAAAACAAACAGAAAAAACGTGTGTGTACGTGCGTAGGTGCGTACGAAGCTGCTACCTTGGCCTTGCAAGAAGCAGCAACAGCTGGGATGCTTGTGCCAGTCTGTGAGTGCTGCTGCTGTTGTTGCAGAAAATTGGAAATTTGAGATGAAAAAAATTGCAAAAATTGGTGACTGTCTCAAACAGAAATCTGACCATTTAAGCAGGGAGAATTTTGGTGAAAGCAAAGTTTGCTAAAGGAACTATGGTAGATGTTGACAGAACTCATTAAAAAGTTTACATAGCAAACGAAATACAGCGTGTGCGAAAAAATGGTTTTGGAAACAAAACAACAATTTATAAAAAAAAACTAAAAGATCTGAGAAAAAGTTTTTTTAATAAATAACCCTGCAAGCAGTTAATTGAATATTCTAAGAAGCCAGAAAATTGACGTAATTGATAAGCTGACATGAATTTGCCTATTGTTTGAAATATTGAATGAATCGCTACGAATGTTTGCATTTAATTTACAAGTGCAAGCAATGCTCTTTCTCATAACGTTTATAAAGGGTGATCAATTTAGAGGTATCGAATTTTAAATTGAAATAAAGCAACGAAATTTCAAATTGATTCGGCAATCTTTATTAGTTTTGTGTAGAACCATTCCCGACTTTTTTTTAAAGATAATCCCTCTCAATAGTTGGCCGCAACTGCGCCTTAATTTGGCCACCCGTAAATATCAATTTTGAATGACTCGCTGGAGGACTTCGGTTGGTATCTCGTGAATAACTTTATTAATGTTGGCTTCCAATGCCTCAATCGAAGCTGATTTATCTACAAAGCATTTAGACTTTACATATTCCCACAAATAAAAGTCCAAAGGTGTGATGTCACACAAACTTGGTGGTCAATCTACTGGTCCGAGACAGCAGCTAAATTACTCACCGAAACGACGATGCAGTAAATCCATTGATTCACGGGCTGTATGGTAAGTTTTGCAAGCGCCGTGCTGTTGGAAAAAAATTGGAGGAATCACGATATCGTTCGCCATTCACTGTTACATAGACGCCAGTCTCTTCTTTGAAGAAATATGGGCCGATGATTCCTCCAACCCATAGGCCGCACCAAACGGTTATTTTCAATAGATGTAATGAGTGCTCTTGAAGGCTTCGGGTTGCTCAGTTCAAATTTTGCTTATTGACGTAGCTGCTAAGCCAAAAATGGGCTTCATCGCTGAACACCATAAGTTGGCCTGAGTGCGCGAGGAACACTTTTCATAGAGCGTCGATTTTCGTAATACAATTCTACGATTTTTAAACGTTGTTGAGGTGTAAGCCTTTTCATGATGAAAAGCCAATAAATACTGAAAAAAATTATGTATTAAGGTTGACAGTAGTCATGCGCGATCTGTCAAAAAAAGCTTGTTTGAAAAAGTTCCTCCAATGTGATTACCCTTTAGAAAAACTTTTATATAATATAAAACCTAGAGCAAAATGCTGTCCAGCAACAAGCCTGTTATATGAAATCGCAAAAGGTTAGGTTAGATTGAGGTGACTGTTAGCAATTTGCCAGCAGACATAGGTTCACAATTGAGCTCTTTTTGATGCTACAGGGATTCAAAGCGATAACTCTACTGTTCCTACTTTCACCAGTTCGTGGCGCGGGAGTATTGAGTACCAGCAGAAATTACACAAGAACTCCCAAAAAATATCGCCCTAGAATCAAATATTGAATACATTTTAATGCGATTTTTTTTAAATAATCTTGCGACTGCACGACTTTATTACTATCGTTTTTTTTTCTAAGAAAGAGTGTTTCAGGTCATTGACCGGAACGTCCTTCAGGATGTTGGTACAAGACTTTTAGATGGCCTCTACGGATAAAAAACGTTTTCCTTTCATGACCAAATGCAATTTTCCGAATAGGTATAAGTCACAGGGAGCCATATCAGGCGAATACGGTAAGTGATTGATGATTAAAATCTTGTTTCTAGTCAAAAATCAATCATAAGAGTGGATCGATGAGATGGTGCATTATCATGCAATAATCGCTTTCGGGGTATTCAGGGCGAACTCGACGAATGCGATGCAACAAACGTTTCATAACGCCAAGATAGAAAATTGCATTGACGGTTTGGACCGTTGGCACGAACTCCTTGTGGACAATTCCCTTGGAATCGTAAAAACAAATAAGCATCGACTTGATTTTTGACTTCCCCAAACGTGACTTTTTCGGTGGTGGTTCATCTGGGGTCTTCCATTCGGCACTTGGACGCTTAGTTTCAGTTTCAGGTTCATGTTCGAAACACCACGTTTCATCACCAGTTACAATGTTGTAAAGAAAGTTCTTGTCTTTTCTCACCTCTTTAATGATGGCTTTCGAATGTTGGATTCTGAGAAATTTTTGGTCCTCAGTTAATTTGTGCTGAGTGAAATGTTCACAGATCTTTCGATAGTACAATTGATCAGTTAAAATGCGATAAATCCATGTTCTGGAGATATTCAACTCCGATTCCATGAAATTCAAGGATGATTTCGATTAATTTTTGATAAATTGACGAACAATTTCGATGAAACTTTCGGTGATTACTGATTTTGGTAGGCCCGTATGTTCATTGTCATTTATGTTCTCACAACCATCTCTGAAACGTGCACTCCACTCACGAACTCTGGCACGAGTTAGACAATCATCGCCATGAACTTATTTTCTCAATTTCTGTCAGATATGTGAAGCCATTGCATGCTCATATGGGTTTTTGAGATTCTCAGTAAAAAAAAATGTGAGTGCCATCCAAGGCACATATCAAATTAGATTTTTTGCTATTTATTTGTTCTCAAGATTGTCAAATTTATTTTTAATTACTCTAAACCATCAGCCCTTGTTGTTTTTGTTCCACTGCTACTACTTGTTCAAGTACATTTCGTGTTGCAGGTACGATCGAAATAGAAAAAATATGATGCTTGAAGAATTTGACTTATAGAAAATATTTTTAAATACCTCAAGCTTACCAGTTCCAAAATTTGTTTGCAATTGTGTAATGATTACTTACTCTTTGAAGTCTTCTAAGTTAACCTGTTAATCGAGGCAACAGATCTGAGCTGCTATTGATTTTCAACACTTTTACTGCTCTCGGTCCACTTCAGTACGCTAAATTCGTTGTCTTCTATTTAAAGCAGCGCAGTCACCTAGGGAAGACTTGATAGTTTCTGTTTTTTCTTCCTCTTTGTAACCTTTTCAAAAATCATTCTGAGAGAAATTATTATTATTATTTTTATATAGGGTACCGGGAAAGTCATCCTAGATACTTAAGACCAGCGAGTGTAGGTAATTTCTGATTAATTTAGTTATCTGATGTGATATTTAAGACTTTAACATTTTTAAAATACTTGATTTTAAAGAGTATTAAAAAACAATTTGTTTTGCGTCTACTTTTTTAAATGTTAGATCAAGGGTCCAATTCTTTTTGTGTGTTTGATTAAAGATTATGTCTGTTACTAAAAATCATCAATAAAGTGTGAACCAAGTAATGACAGTAAAAAAATGCCTGCTTTATAAATTTTTAATTTACGATTTTCCATTAAGTGTTTCCTATTTCACATTATTAAAAAAATTATAAAAAAAAATTGTATAGAAACTGTTCTTCTGAATTATTTAAAAAAATAGCATTTTTTTTAGCTACTCCAAAAAGACAAATTTCTCAGTGAGCCTGTGTACAGGTTATTGTTGAAAAATAAATTTTACAATTAACCTTAAAAAATAGGCACTAAGGTTTTTGACTGAGAGAAAGAGAACCCAGTGGTATACGCTCCCAATAGTAATGTTTAACGTAGGTAACCTCATAGTCAGATGGATATTTCGGTCCTACATAGCAGAGGACCTTTTGAAATTTCTGATATTTTGCTGAGACTAGCTTCTTTGTGGAGGAATTTTCTATTGCTGAGCTTGAAAAAAACGAACTACCCTCCTAGCCAGATCAGTTACAATATACAAGTGCCTCTAAGTGCGTTATCTGACATACCACTGTGGGCAAAAAGTAAAATGAATTTATTTGTCAAACTTCGGGGGATTAAATTTCGCTCTAGTAATTTTTTTCATGAGTTGGCAGCACTGTCCACAACATCTGGGCCAACTTTCATGTGAATGTCATTATCAGTAATATATTTACGCTTGTGTTTACCAAACGGCTAAGAGTGCATTTTTCGATTTTTACAATGTCTGATTTGATTGAGCAGAGAAGTGTCATCAAATTTTGTTTGTGGAATGAAATTTCGGCTGTGGAAACGTTTAGCATGTTGCAGAAGGCATTTGGTGATTCGACCATGTCGCAGAAAAATGTTTATAAGTGGTACAAAGACTTCAAAGAGGTTCGACAAAGTGTTGAGGACTTGGAGCGCTCTGGACGACCATCGACGTCAACAGATGACCAACACGTCAATAAAGTGAAGGAGTTAGTGCTCAAAAATCGTCGGTTGACTGTTAAAGACCTTACTGATATGATCGGAATATCAGAAAGATCTGTGAAAACCATTTTGAAAGACCATTTGGGCCTACGAAAAGTCAAATCTCGTTTGGTACCGAAAACTCTCAATTTCTTGGAAAAAAGTCGTCGCGTTGATGTGTGTGAAACAATGCTTTCAGAGTATCAGGACAAGCTCAAATGCATCATTATGGGAGATGAGACTTGGATTTATGCTTACGACCCTGAAACAACCGATCAATCAAGCGAATATCGTGCTAAAGGCGAGGCCAGACCGAAAAGAGCACGTCAAAGTCGTTCAAAAATAAATGTCATGGTGACAGTTTTTTTCGATTTTCGTGGTGTGGTACACTATGAATTCCTTCCATCTGGCCAAACTGTTAATAAGTAATATTATTTGAGCGTTATGCGTCGTTTACGTGAAGCAATTCGTCTAAAAAGACCAGAATTATGGGCCAACAACTCTTGGTTTTTGCATCACGATAATGCACCGTCTCACACTGCACTCGTTCTTCGTGACCATTTCGCCATAAATTCCACGCATATCGTTCCGCAACCACCGTATTTGCCTGATTTGGCTCCGTGTGACTTCTGGCTATTCCCAAAACTCAAGAGACCACTCCGGGGAACGCGTTTCGAGTCGATTGAGGAGATAAATGCTGAATCGAAGAAGGTGCTGATGGCATGTTTCGGGGATTGGAAAAATCGTTGGCATAAGTGTATTTCATGGAGAGGGGGTTTATTTTGAAGGGGGTGAAATTGATTTACAAGAATAAATAAAGATTTTTCATTTTACAACCAAATTCACCTTACTTTTTGCGCACAGTAGTATGTAACTATTCGCCTAAAAGAGTTATCCGTGAATATGACGTTTGTCAAATTTCGTTTTGAATTTGCTTCAGCCATGCAAGTCCTTTTTCAATGTTTGATAATGAGGCTCGCGTTTTCTTTCTTCAACGTGCTCTGGCACTTGAGGTCTTTTGGTCGTAAATGTCCTCGAATCCTGTGTTTGGATACATTAGATCTCAATGAGAATATAAATTTTCACATTTAATTTTTTAACCTTAATTTTTACTAACTCTAAGTGAAAACGTAGTTTATTATTTAATATAAAAAAACCTTATTAGTAAAAAATCTAAGCTTTGTGCGAAATTCAGAAATATTCATCAAAAGCTCATCACAATTTCTAACTTTTTAACAACAATTTTTAGTTAACTTCTGAGTATGCAGTGGGCGCTATGTACCCACCAGACGGCGCTATAGCAACTATGATAATTATTATTATTTTTTTTATGCAGTTTCGGAACCAATTTAATTTTAGTATAATAAAAGACTTGAATTGCCTCGAAAATCGCTTTGATACTGGGGATTTTTTTTGTACTAACGGTGTTGAACTTTTACGTGTTTGGTTTTTTTACATGTAAAATCGTGTTTTATATCGAAGAAAATACATCATATCATTAGTTGTTTTTTAATTCACTGCGATTTTTTAGGCACATTATCATTCAAAAATGAAAAAGACTATAAAACTGCATACACAAAAGTTTTATGAAAATTCTTATTGGTATTTTGTTGGAAACTTGAAACAATGGTTCATATGGCTTTTGTGGGAAAAATAATTATATTTTTTTTATTTAAAAATTTAATTCAAATTTAAAATCTTTTATTTAATTAAAAGAATTCGATTTCACAACTTATAATTTAAAGGGGTATGTGAGTTTTTTTCGACGGGTGTGCTTCGGCTAATCTAAGCCAATTACTTTTTCCTTGAACAATTTCCACTTAGTACAGTAAAGTATTTTATGTTAATAATAAACAATTTAAATTTATTTTGATTCTTTGGAGAATGTATAGCTATCAAAAAACAAATCAAATTCATTAAATTTCAAATTACTTTCATTGCAAGCTCTTAAAAGCAAATAAATTTTCTCTGTGCTCATGAATTTAAATAAATAAATATTCGTCGTATGGTTAGGCCGGGTCATTGTACATTTGAAATGCTGAAAGAAACATAAATAAACCCCTTGATGGTGAAATGAGGTAAAATTAAAATAAAAGTATTCAACTTTTTTTTTTATTTTCAAAGAGAAATTAAATAAATAAAAATATTATGGGAATGCGCAAACATTTCCATTATTTATTCTCGCACAGTGGCATTGCGCATATGTTAAAAATAAAAACCTAAAAGCTCAAATTTCCCAAATTTACGTTTAAATGTCATATAAAAAATACTCGAAGAAATCAGAAACATAAATAGGAACATCTATTCGCTCAAACAAAATTATCTGTTTAACCTCCGAAGTGAGAACATCCTTAGTACTCTATTTGCGCGCCGACAAAGGTGACCGCAACCTTGCTGTTCTGTGCATGATTTCTTAGAACTGCGCAAGTGGAAGTAGTAGTGATAGTGGATTTCAAGAAAGCAGATATGCTTGCACATTTTTCATTACCTATCTTCTCTTGTACTTCACCAAACTTTGCTAATGAATTTAAATACAAATTATGGGTTTTTTCTTCCTAAAATTAAAGGACGCAGGATTGACAGAGTTTTAGTCATATTGCCACGCATCAACAGAAAAATTCTTAATCAAGCTTTGTCCAACTGCACACTTTTTCAGCAGATGCATCCAGCTCTCTAGACACCCAAAGGTCAGATACATATATAAAAAATTCTAGATAGCTTGCATATCAGAGGAAAGCAACCAATGCGACTTAAAATTGCTGCAGTCATATTCATTGCATAACAGTTTTCAACTGCAGTTGTTAGTCACTTTCTTTATCTTTCTTGTTATTCATAACTGATAAGTCATTTTGCATTCATAGGTGAATATTGGTATTTTAAGCTGCTATTTTTTGCACTTGCCCACAAAATATACCATTTAATTAATAAAAAACTAGAAGACTCATAAAATTATATTATAACTCAAACTATACAAACACACAAACAAAAAATGAAAATTGAATTGCTGATTTTTTTAATATAGGTACTTTCAATTTCTTCCAAAGTTGTATTTAAATTGTTTTTCTTTAAACTGAAAATTATAATAAATTATTTAAGCACTAATAGAAACTACTTGATTTACTAGTATTTAATAGTGAAGCAAAGAAAGAAATTCGTTTCACAGCTGCTGAGGATGGCAAGGAAGTTATTCTCTCGACAGTCGGTTCTGCGTTACCGGAATGACCTGGATTGATATCCGGCCAAGGAGTTGATGCTCCAGCACCATTCCCCCGTACATGTATTGGGAGTGCTTATGTTGCTACAACACCAACAATGGACTCCCCATTGCATTTAATATCGGCTTTTTTAATTGGTTCAGCATAGAATTTCATGAAGATTTGCCCACCTCTCTCTGGCAAGAGCAAATATTTTGGTTGAATTCTTCTGATAAAATATTGCATTGAAGCAATTATTTTATTAAAATGCTTTCAGGTGTAGTTCGATTGAATTTTATGGTCTTTTGTCCTTAGAGTAGCCAATGTGGGAAGAAGAAATACGTAGAAAGTGAAATGTTAGTTTAGACTCTAAATGAAGTATCAGATATTCAAAAGGCTAGAAAGGACTGCAAATTGCAATCATTTTGTGACTCTTTTTCTTTTCTTGATTGGTTCGAAAACCGCTTACGCGATTTTAGCCGAGTTTATCAAAGGGCGCCAATGGCTTGTTTCTCATGCTAATCGGCGCGATTTGGACACACCAATTGAACCCAAGTTCTTATCAACCTGATCTTTACAAAACAGATGAGGCCTTCCTCTTCTTCTGTTACCACCAGCTGGTACCGCATCGAACACTTTCCGAGCCGGAGCATTTGTATCCCTTCGGACGACATGAACAAGCCAATGGAGCGGCAGGATCTTTATTCGCTATGTCTATGTCGACGTAAAGCTCATTGTTCCAGTCAATTTGTGATTGCACTAAAATGATTGCATTCAAGTGATTATAAAAAGTTGATGACTACTCAGTTATGACTGACAAAATGAATAAAGACTAAGTTTTTTGGTTCTAATCATGGCTAACCCAAAATTATTGCAGTAGTTTGTTCCCAATAAAATGAATACAATAGTCAAAAACTTTTGCATTATTTAACACCTTTGTTGCATATATACGCATCACTTGCAACAAGCTTAAAAAAAGAAGCTAGTGAATTTCTGAGTAACTATATTTAAAAAATTTCATCTCGTAGAAAAGACTGATAGCAGGTTTGAGATGAATAGCACTAAATTAAATAGAAATGTTTGGAGTAGAAGAACTCATTCCTCTAAAATAATTTTACATTATTTCGCAACTTAAAGAAAATGAAATAACTATAAGTAAGAATAAAGTACCGGAAAATAATTCACTTAAATCCTAAAGTAGTCAGCTATGGCATCGAAGATACAAGGGCGCAAAATTAATCATCATTAAATCTTCCGTCTGATTTAAGTGACGTCGTTGCTTAGTGTAAAAGAAATAAGTTAAATATAAATCCAATTTCGCTTTTGAATAAGTTTTCTACTAAATAAAAAAATGATTTTGATTGAAAGAAATCTTTTACCTTTACGCGCGCCACACATTTTCTTGTGTATTATCTTAATATATGTAGAGCAAACTCGAACTAATCTTATGTGGTGAAATTTAGGGATGGCTGAGAATGGCAAGCAAAGCGAAATCTTTGCTGAATCTACTACAACTCAATTAATATTAAGATAAATTAAGAATTTAGGATAGAATTTGAATTCTGAAAATCACAAGTCACCAAAAATTTGGATAACCGAATATAAACTACATGCCTTTGAGAGTATATTCACTGCAAAATATTTATATCTCATGCTTGGTTTCAGTAAGTCGCTAAAAAGCAATTAGTCGCACAAAAATTAAAAAAAAAAAAATTATGCAATGCGGACCTTTATTGCTGATAATCCGGACTAAACTCCGATTTTGGGTCTGACATTTTTATATTTCCATACAATGTCGACATTTTGTTTATTATAATGAGTAATGAAAGCGACAAAAAAGAATGATTTTTTTTTATCTTTGAACTATAGCGGAGGCCACTGAGCAATCACCTTGCATTTTTTTTTTTAGCTAAAATGGTTTGTAAGTAATCACCACAGAAATATCTTCAAAGCTACGTAAAAGTCACTATGGTCTAACATCTAACAGTATTAACCTTTATAATACTCTTCAAGCTCATTTCCAAAGAGCAAAAAATTACGTATACGCTCTGTATGACCATTCATCTGTTAGCCTCTTTTAATTAATATAACTTAGGGAGTTTTTTGTATAGAAAATATGCCTTTTAATTTGCTTCACCAGAAGACAGTCATCCCCTTAGGATTTTTGATTTAAAAAAAAAGATCTCTAGATGACGTAGAAAACCTTTCGAGTCACTATTGTACTTCAACCTTCCGCAGTAAATAAAATAATTTTTGTAGTATAAAAATATTACAAAAAAAAAAAACAATTAAAATACCAAATACCACAAAACCAAGTAGATTTTATTTTTTTCCTTTTCTTTGTGTTCTTTTTAAAAAAAACTTACATTATCTCCATTTATTTTACCCTGCAAGAATGGGTAGTCGGAAACTCATTAAATAAAAAAAATAACCAACGAAACATTAATATGCCTGAAAGTGACAAGGATGGAAAATTTGTTAAAGTTATGTGCACAAATTGTAAGCGCGACGATGTGCAAACGCTGAGGAATTAAATATCACATAAATACATACTCACATACATATTTGTGTGTGCAATAACAACCAGAAGTTGGCAGCAACAGTCGGCAACAAATGCCGGTTGAGGGTAGAGAATTAAAATTTATATTTAACAAATTTGTTTGGCAATGTAAAAACAGGGTGCAATCAGTGTGTGAAAAGCAATAACAAGAAATATTAGAAACGAACATACTACACCTGCGCTCAAATTATGAGGAGCGCGTGGAGTTATCAAGTTTTAAAAATTGTTTGTGTATATAATTTCTTTTTTATAAAAGTATAGTGCATTCTACAACAAAATCCAAATAATTCAAAGCCCTAAACTTTGTACAAAATTTACAAAAATTTAACAAAGTTAAAAAAAACCAAGAAAATAATTTATAAACATTATTCAATTTTTTAGATAGAATTTTTAGCATAACAAAGTGCAAATTCTCGAGGATTTTTGAAAGTTTGTTTATAAAATTTTGTGTTAAAATTTCTAAATTTTCCCTTAGAAATTTTAGAAAATTTTTGCATATGCAGTTTTATTACACATTTGACAACAGTATAAAAAATTGTAAATTTTAGTTATCTTAAAATTCTCGTTGATTTTTGGAATTTTTTTTTTCGCTGAGGGGTTGAGCATTTTCCTTCAAAGACTTCTAAGCTTGTGCTTTATGCTCATAACGTCCTGTAGGGGAGCAACGACACTAACGCTAGAGGTGAGTCACTACTGGACTTTATTCTAGAAAATAAAATTAGTCTTTTGAATTTAGGCTCAGAGCCGACTTTTGTTACTATAAACATATGTGAAGTTTTGGACATCACACTGGCTTCCGACATGTTTTCTAATCACATTAAAAGATGGCGAGTTTCAAACGAAAATTCGTTCTCAGACCATCGGTATATCGAATTCGAAATCGACATTAGGTCTTCCCAAGTTAGTCAGTTCAGAAATATACGGAAAACTGACTGGGGAGTTTACAATAAAAAATTAAGAGCTTTACTGCCAAAGAGAGCCCCAAAATAAACAAGAAAAGAACAAAGGAATTGCTTAGTCTCTCAAGAGACAATATCCCGAAGGTCGTGGCTTATTTAACCGGTCACTGCCTATTTGGCAGGCATTCCTCGACACTAGGAGGATGGTTCCATGTGTAGAAGTCCACGCAAGTGGGGAAAGTTACTGATCGCCATTAACTTGGGAATGGCCAGGACGATTCTTCTGCATATTGTTCAAGCAGCGTGAGAAGGCGAAACATTCCAGGATAACTGGTTGTGCGCTGGGCTTGGGACCCGCCACTTAAAAATCCCCCCCAATGGAAAGTTTAAAAAAGCCTCGGATGAGACCTCCCTATACTGATGACGACCCCTGCAAACGAACTAAGGACTATGATTTGAGGGCATGCACCTGGAATGTCCGTCCCTTAATGGGGAAGGTGCCTCTGCCCGGCTGGTTGATGTCCTCGTGAGAGTAAAGGCTGCCATCACTGTCATCCAAGAGATGCGATGGACGGAAAAAGGCAAGAAAACCATAGGACCTTGCGACGTCTACTACAGCTGCCATGTAAAGGAGCGCAAATTCGGTGTCGGATTTGTTGTGGGAGAGAGACTTCGTCGCCAAGTACTGTCGTTCACTCCGGTGGACGAGCGTCTCGCAACAATCCGCATCAAAGTCCGTTTTTTTAACATATCGCTAATTTGCGCCCACGCCTCGACGGAAGAGAAGGACGATGCGACCAAAGATTCTTTCTATGAGCGCCTGGAACGTTCCTATGAGCGCTGCCCCCGCCACGACATAAAAATCGTGCTTGGCGACTTCAACGCCAGGGTGGGCAAGGAGGGAATTTTTGGTCCCACAGTCGGAAAATTCAGCCTGCACAACGAAGCATCGGGTAACGGACAGAGGCTGATCGACTTCGCCGGGGCCCGAAACATGGTAGTCTGCAGCACCAGATTCCAGCATAAGAAGATTCACCAAGCAACCTGGCTGTCTCCTGATCGAAAAACACGAAACCAGATCGATCATGTTGTGATAGATGGAAGACACGCTTCTAGTGTATTAGATGTACGTACGATCCGAGGACCCAACATCGACTCGGATCACTACCTTGTTGCAGCCAAACTGCGCACGCGCCTCTGTGCAGCAAAAAACGTGCATCTACCTACGCAAAGAATGTTCGACATCGAAAAGCTGCAATCACAACAGACAGCCAGAAGATTCGCCACTCGACTCTCACTCCTGCTCTCAGAGAGTACTGCCCAACAAACCGGCATCCACGAACAATGGAGCAACATTTCTCGTTCTCTACGTACCGCCGCCGAAGAAGAAATCGGATTCCGGCGAGCCCGAAAAAACAATTGGTACGATGAGGAATGTCACGCTGCCGCAGGAAGAAAGGATGCCGCCTATAGAGCCACGCTGCGATCGCTACCGAGAGCAAAAAAGGAATAGAGACGTATTATTCGAAACAAGAAACGAGAGGCCGAAATACGTGAGTGCCAGGAGCTTGAGATGCTGGCCAACAGGAACAACGCCCGAAAATTCTACCAGAAAGTTCGGCGGCTTACAGAAGGTTTTAAGACTGGGGCGTTTTCCTGTAAGAATAAAGACGGCGAACTGGTGACTGACGTACAGAGCAATCTTAAATTATGGAGGGAACACTTCTCGAACCTATTAAACAGTGACAGCTGCGCATGTCACCGAGAAATTGAAGATCCCCATACCCCAATCGTTGACGACGTAATTGTCGTTCCGCTACCCGATCATTACGAGGTGAGAATAGCGATAACGCGACTAAAGAACAACAAAGCGGCGGGCGCCGACGGACTGCCGGCTGAGCTATTCAAACATGTCAGCGAGGAGCTGGTAAGGTGCATGCATCAGCGCCTATGCAAAATATGATCGAAAACATGTCTGCCGGTAGGAATTTAAGTGTGCTCTGCCGAATCCATAAGAAGGGCGTATTGTGTGAAAGGCTGAAGCCCACCGTCAACCAACTGATTGGACCTTATCAGTGTGGCTTCAGACCTGGACATCATCGGCCTTAACAACCGCGTTGTTAGTTCTGCCTTCTCCAAACTGGATAAAGAGGCAAAGCGAATGGGTCTGGTGGTGAACGAGGACAAAACGAAGTACCTCCTGTCTTCAAACAAACAGTCGGCGCACTCGCGTATCGGCACCCACGTCACTGTAGACAGTTATAATTTTGAGGTTGTAAAAGACTTCGTGTATTTAGGAACCAGCATTAACACCGATAACAATGTCAGCCTTGAAATTCAACGTAGAATCTCTCTTGCCAACAAGTGCTACTTTGGACTAAATAGGCAATTGAGCAGTAAAGTCCTCTCTCGACGAACAAAACTAACACTCTACAAGACTCTCATCATGCCCGTCCTAACGTATGGCGCAGAAGCTTGGACGATGACAACATCCGATGAAGCGACGCTTGGAGTGTTCGAGAGAAAGATTCTGCGTAAGATTTGTGGACCTTTGCACGTTGGCAATAGCGAATATCGCAGACGATGGAACGATGAGCAGTTTGAGTTTTACGACGACATAGACATAGCGCAGCGAATAAAGATCCAGCGGCTACGTTGGCTTAGTCATGTCGTTCGAATGGATACAAACGCTCCGGCTCTGAAAGTATTCGATGCGGTAGTAGAGGAAGAGGAAGGCCTCCTCTGCGTTAGAAAGATCAGGTGGAGAAGGACCTGGCTTCCCTTGGTGTGTCCAATTGGCGCCGGTTAGCACGAGAAAGAAAGGCATGACGCGTTTTGTTAAACTCGGCCAAAATCGCGTAAGCGGTTATAGCGCCAATTAAGAAGAAGAAGAAGGAGCTTTCTCTCATGAATATTGCAGAAGTTGCAAAGATGAGGAAGAGGAAAAAATAGTCGAGCACTTCCTTACAGAACTGTCTGGCGGGGGTTCACATCAATACTACGTTTCATAAGAGCCACAAAATGGTTCCACGAAGGATGATAAATGAGGTTCCCGTGTAGCACAGTGGTATGACAACGGACTTATAAGGTCTAACTGAGTTGGTCGTACCGGCGACTACCACCATAACCTAACCTAAGCTTGTGCTTTAGGAGGAGGAGAAATTCTTGCGGGAATATTCCCAGCATCATATGCAACAACAATTTTCAGAAATCAACGCGATTTTTGAAAATTTCGAACATACGCTTCATTGTACTAAAATTTAGATCATAAAACTGCATAGGCAGAAGCTTTCTAAAGATTTCAGTTAAACGTTTGAAAGTTATGGTTTAAATTTTTTTATTTTAATTTGTTACATTACTTTGAATTTTGTGCAAGGTTTTTAGCTTTGAAATGTATGATTTTTTATATAATTTGATAAAAGAGTAAGAAAAAAAAATAAATAAAAACAATTGTTAAATCGTCAGTCATCGCGCGCCTATTATTTTGAACACGAGTGTGTGTGTATGAGTGTACATATGCACGAGCATTTGCTACCACACGAAAAGTGAAACCAAAGTACACTTGTAAATTGGAATGCCCGCAACAGCAGCAGTTAGAATGAGCGCTTTAAGGTTGTTGCATAATTGTTACATGCACTCCAGCATACCAACAATAACATGTACGCACCAACCCACCACACACAGCGATCAAACGCAAACTTGCAAATTTCCTTTACATAGCATACTTCAAGGGGCATTAATATGATATGTGTTGAGGTGAAGCGAAAGAGCCGCTTATAGTAAATTAGAATTCCCTTTTCAGCAACCATTTAACACATGTTGGAATAAATATTCTCACACATATAGCGGTACATATCACTAAAGCAACAACAAACATATCTACAGTAAATGACAAAGTAGCAAGCAAAATACAATTTAATGCCTAAAATAACCAGCTAAGCGCGTCAAAGGCAACATTTCACTGCTGCTAATGTGATTGATGCACGCTTTGTTGTGGCGCTTTGACGTGGTGGATTTGTAAAGCAGCAAAATAAAAATCAAAATATGTAGTAGAAGAAAAATTTACGTAACAATAAAAAAGAAAAGAAAAAAAAACACGATAAAAAAAATATAAAAGAAAAAGATTATACGCGATGTGAAAGTGTAGAAAAGTGAAAAGAGAAAAATTCTAATGCTAAGCACATAAAAAGCTTGAGTCTCCTTTTAAACTGCAAGAAGCAGAAGAAGCAGAAAAAGAAGAAAAAAGAATTAAGCGCAACAATAACAACTAACTGAGTTCTACAAATAGTGAACCAACCAACCAATAGCAACAAAACGGCCGACACGCGCCACTACTTTAGTAAACAACCCACAGCAACAGCCAACTGCCGTGGCGGCCAAGAAACTGAGTGAAGAAAAAAAAGCCGCCGTAAAAGTAGCAAGACGTTGCTTTATGTTCGTTGAATTGAGCTTAGAATAGTGAGTTAGGAAGCCTTCTGTTTGCTTTACCATCCACACTCTTTGCTGTTGGGAATTTTGCTGCCTCCAGCAGTATTGGTTAGAAGGTAAGTGTGCCACATTGCCCATGTATTTGTTGCTATCGCTTCTTAACTGAGTGTTGATACATCATTGTATTGTATTTGTGTACACAATAGCAGCCTGGGTTACTTTTGATCCGGGTTGCTATACGTACGCAAGAGAAATCTTCTCTATTTATATATGTATCAGTAAATTTGCTTTTCCCAGCTACTTACATATGCAAATGAAATTGTTGGCATTAATATTTAAAATCCATTAATATTTCGACTATTACACAATATTTACATATAATATTTATGATTCACTCTTTATATTTACTGACGAAATGAAAATTGTAAAATTTAAATGAAATACAGTAAAATAAACAGATTTTAATTAGTACGAATGCGATAAAACTCTGCTGTGTAGTAGAAAACTAAAATAAAAATCCAAAAATTGGCAACACCAAATGATACCAAAGTATTCATGCGTTGCGACTCCAACAGCTCGTTTTCGCTTATACTCGTACCTAGAATGAGATCACTCACAAACCTTAGGCTAACAAACAAAAAAAAAAAAACACTTTAAACATATTTGGGCGCTTAGTGTAGTCGGCACTAGTTGGAGGATAGCAACTAATAATTATGATAATCTTTATTGCTTTTCTCGCCCGCTGCTCCTCCAATTTTTGTTTGTTCATTTTATTAACTTAATTTATTAAGCCCTTAATTACAAGCCTTGCAGTGTAGTGGCACAAAATAACTTAAATATAATATTTAAAGATAAAACTTTAAAGTGGTTTCCAGCTTAAATAAAAACAGAGACATAGGAAGCGCGATATCAAGATCGAGACTATTAAAAGTTCTATTAATTTCATAAAGAGACGAAGTAATGGGTGCATAATGTGAATTAAAAATTTTACCACGTAACGGAAAGTTAAAGCGCATAACTGTTTGGAAAGTATTGACGCTTATCTGCTCCAATAGATTTCGACAATCAATGATACCACATAGAATGTCATAGATAAACATTATATATATATATAAATAATTGACGCGTTCGCCTTTTTGCCTGTTTGGCCGAGCTCCTCCTCCTATTTGTGGTGTGCGTCTTGATGTTGTTCCGCAAATGGAGGGATCTACAGTTTCAAGCCGATTCCGAACGGCAGATATTTTTATGAGGAGCTTTTTCATGGCAGAAATACATTCGGAGGCTTGCCATTGCCTGCCGAGAGGCGACCGCTATTAGAAAAATGTTTTTCTTAATTTGGTATTTCACCGAGATTCGAACCGACGTTCTCTCTGTGAATTCCGAATGATAATCATGCACCAACCCATTCGGCTACGGCGGCCCACCCTATACCTTCGGGAAATTTTTGATGTAAAAAAAAAATTTGTTGTAAATTATTTATATAGGGTTTTCCAATAACAGATGTTATGTTAATTAACGAGTTTCTGTGGCCGGAATTGGATGGCATTGATCAGCAACTAGACGCCGCTAGGTGCCACACAAGCAACGAAACTATTGATTTTTTACGGGAAAAGTTTCCGGACCATGTTATCTCTCAAAGAGGTGATCATAATTGGCCTGCGAGAACGTGTGATTTAACACCTTCTGACTTTTTTCTTTAGGGCCACATGAAAGAAAAGGTCTACGCCAACAGCACAGGGTCGATTCAAGACCTTAAAGATGCAATTTGTGAGGCAATGAAAAATTTCATGAAAAGGATATTGTCCTGTAAGCGTGGTCGTGGTGGTCATTTGCCTGATGTGGTTTTCCACTATTAACGGCATACCTTCCTCTTCATAATGAAATAAACATCCGTTCATTTATATTAAAAAATAGCATTTTTTTTGTATATAAATACCAGAATAACACCTCTTATTAGATAACCCTATAGGAGAATAGTCCTGGTCCACTAGCTAATTGAATGTCAGCATTATTACTGCGATTTAGTGAAAACTCACCAAACACAACTCACAGCTCCTTTAAGGGGTTAGGGGTAGTCAGAATTTTCAAAAAATCGATTTTTTTTGCATTTTGTTGAAGTATAATGTTTTAAAAATATTGTGTAAAAATTTGAAGTGAATCCGACAAATACTTTTCAAGTTATTCAACAATTAACAAAGGGCGCTCGGCCGCTCCGGAGCCGATAGCAAAACTTTAAATGCGTTTTTCTCAAAACTATGTTTTTCAAACTGGTGAACACTGTAACTTAAAAACTGCTACGTAGATTTCAATAAAATTTATACAGCTTTTGAAAAACATAAAAAACTTGTGCCTGATCGAAGGATTTTTTTTTTTCAAAAATTTCGATTTTTTTTTAACAATTAACTGTTGGTTTTTTTTTCTAAAATCTGGAAAAAATTTTCTGAGGCCGCCATTTTGTTCATTTTGAAAAAAAAAAAAAGCTTCGATCAGGCACAAGATTATCTATTAATAAAACTAATTTTTCTTGTCCGATTGGTTTTAGATGAATCTGCAAGGACTTGTGATGTTCACCGCAAGGGACTTCTGGAGAAACGGGCTTCACACAAACAGCGATAACTTTTGCAATTATTAATTTTTTTTTTTGAAATTTTGGTGAAGTCAAGTTAAAACATGATGTTTTTATGCTATGTTTTTATTTTTGTTAAATAAATTAATTAAGTAGCAAAAAAAAATTCGTGAAAATCATCATTTTTTCGGGCCTCTGACTACCCCTAACCCCTTAAACCAAAATTTGCCTATTTATAAATCGGTGCTCATTGGTACACAAAGTTTTTAAGAAAACAAGTTTTTATCATTATGAAAACTTATTTTCGTATTCATTTGCTTTTCACGGTTTTACACATACACCTAATCCTAATTTGACCTACTTTTTTAATTCCAAATTTGTCACACATTAATTGATTAATTTTATTCTTGGCACTTACGTTGATAACTTCATTTTGCCACCTACTGTATTTTCATAGAAATTCATTCAAGCTTTTGAGTAACATTTTCTTTAATACAATAAATCAAAACTCAGAAAACACATCTGTGGTTTTAGCAGGAAATTTAAAGTGGGACAGAGTTGGTTGCAATAAAGTGTTTCAGAAAATTCTCAAAACTCATAACCATTTATGGTGGCATGAAAGTAATACCATCAACAATATCCACCTATATACCTATACATATATATTCATATGTACAATACATATATACGCAAGCATGACCAACTTTTACCACATCGTTAGCTTCTCTGAATTATTAAATTTTCGAGTATTTTTGGGAATCACAAAATAATTAAAAGCAAGGTAAAGTTGAGTGCTCCCTCGAGGAATGAATATTTGCAAATGTTATGAGCCACGCTCGCTCCAGTGCTCTTTCCTAGACCGCCAGCTTGCTCGCCAGCAAATGAAGTGTAAAATTCCATAATTTAATTATTTAGTGTGTTGGCTGCCGTGGCAAAGCAATAAAAACGTAATGGAGTGCAGGTGTAATTGTTCGAGACTAAACGGTTGAATAAAATGCATAGATTTATGTAGACTTCTAATTAAATAATAATTATGTCGACAATTAAGGTGAGCCGGAATGACAAAAAAGGAGGAAAGTTAGAGTGCAGGACACGTAAGGAGGGGAGAGCCATGTTGTGTGGGGAAGTGATGTGCGGTAGAAGTTAGCTACGCTGATGGCAGAAAAAACTGATAAATGTTTGAAACATTTTTTTTTCTTAACTAAAATAAATCAAACCTCGTAGATTGAAAAGTAATGAGTCTTATTTTTTTTAAGCAGTTTTATTAAACCTTTTGGCTTATACAACTAATATTCTTCAAAATAGGACCCTTGAGCGTCAACACACCGCTGGTAGCGGTCCTTCCACTGCAGGAAACATTTTTTAAACTCATCCACCGGAATCGCTTTCAATTCGGCTGTCACAGTCTATTGGATCGCCTCGCTGAAACGCCTCCCCTTCAGCCAGGTTCACCAAGTTTCATCTTCTGTGATACAATTGTCTAAAGTATTATCCTGTTCGTCACTTTCCAATAATTCACGACTCTTTTCCACACGCAATTGCTTTTGTTCATCAGTCAAAACCTTTGGAACTAATTTGGCACACACTTTGCGCATTTCAAGTTTTTCGGTCACGATTTCCCGCACATTGTAATAAGTTAAATTTAACTCTTCACTGATCTCACTCTTACGTAGGCTAGCACGACGGTCAATGTTCAAAAATTCACGAACCCGGTTCACATCTTCGTCTGTTTGCGTCGTCGAAGGCCTTCCAGATCGCTGTTCGTCTTCGACGTCCTCCCGGCCTTCCTTGAACGACTTGTGCCACCGTTTTACCTTGGCATTGGACAGAGATTCGTTCCCGCAAGCCTCCTTGAGTAGCCCAATGGTTTCGGTACTCGTTTGGTTTAGCTTTACGCAAAATTTGATCGAGTAACGTTGCTCCAACGATCGCTGCATTTTCGCCACTGCAAAATCCTAACACACTGTTACCATTGGAGAAGTTTTTTTTCAATCCATTTCTTTATTGCGAATGTTTAAAAAACACATTAAGTAATATTTTTATTTAGAGCTATTTAAATCATTTAAGTTACATTTGTGAAGTGCAATTATGATAAATAATAATTTAGACTAATTTATTATGATATGGAGCCTTTTGTAGATTTTCTTTTGAGCCTGGTGAGGGTTAGGGGTTTTTCAATTATTTCTGTGACAAGAGGACTTGAATGCGATTTGAGTCGAGTGTTGTGTAATGTGAAATATTTTCTTATTTCTTCAATTATTGTAGGCTCTTTGAGATGAGTTTGGGCAGTTGTGATATAATAAGGGGCGTTTGAAATCATTCTGACGGTTCTCGACTGGAATTTTAAGAATTTCGATGCTGCAGTTGGATGCCATATGTCCCTATCGGTTTCGATATAGCGAGGAAAATGAGAGCTTAGGTACTTTCGAGAGAAACATCCGATGTAGTCACAAGCTGAGTTTTATTTCTAGAGCCTTGCGTTTGGTGAAAATATGGGTTTTCCATGTAAGTTTGCATGACGTTGGTTTGGGGGATGATTATGAAGTCCTTTCTGGAGCTTTTGGGAGGCCACATGGGGTAGGAGTCAATTATAAGTACGGCATTGCCATCCGCTAACGTTCCAACGATTGTTTCTTCAGAAGCTGGTGGATCGTATGTGTATAGCAAGTATAGGATGGGGCTCATAATACTGGCTTGGGGTACACCGGCTGAACTTTCACATAGTTCGGACTGTTCTTGACCTTATTTGACAAAGAAATATCGATTTTCCAGTTAGAATTTAATAAATAATAAACATTTAATAACTTATTGGAAGAGTGTCTTTAATGATATTTATAGAGTAATCCAACATGCCAAACGCGGTGAAAGGCTTGAGATATATCGAGGAAAGGCGCTGTGCAATATTTTTTTTTTGGTCAATTCCTTTTTGTATGCTCTTTATGATTCTATTACTCGATTCTACTTATTCGATGGTACTGTGTTTTTTCCTAAACCGAATTGGTGATTTGGGATTATATTTCGGCTTTCAATTATAGGCATCATTCATTTGAGAAGAAGGGATTCCATTACTTTAGATGCAATAGGCTCATGGGCCAATATAATTCGACTTGTTAAACGCGTTTTCCTGTTTCTTTTTTTTTTTGGAATATTCAGTACTGGGCCACATGTTTTGAAGAAAATAATGTAAAGAGAGGATAGAAGGGTGTGTCATGATACTAAAACTGAAAATCGCACGCTCTGGAGGATTATATCTTTTAAGTAATTTATTGCTGAAGTTGTGTAATTTAGCGAAAAGTTAGAGTCTTCAAACACGTGTGTAGTTATGTGGACTGGAAGGAGGTTTGTATATCTGTAGTGTTTTTGGTTTTAGCTTAAAATTGAGAAACATTTTTGGAAGTATAGGTCTCAGGAAAAAATGTTAAATAAAAACCGCGCGATTGTCTGTATGAACTTATATAGATATACAGCGTACCGAAACTTCAAAATAGTGATATAAAAATTATCACAAAAAACAATAAATTAAATATAAATTAAAAGGTATGGCATACACGTGCATTTTATTGGTTGTACCTTCTGTTCAAATAGGAACGAGACGTTATCAATAAAACGGTCCGCGGATGACATATGGCAAAAATAATTTTTTTGTTTTTTGGTAGGACTGTTATAAGCTTACATGGCAAATTTCAGTGTGATATGTCACATAGTTTGTTTTCTCTGCTACTGTAAACAAGTCAAGCTCGAGTGTGTTCTTCGAATTCTCTTTTATGACTTCAATTGTCTCAAAATGTTTTCCATGGAGCGGCAACTTGAGCTTGGGAAACAGGAAAAAGTCACATGGAGCCATATCAGGCGAATACGGTGTTTGCGGAACGATATTAACATTATTTTTGTTCAAATAACCGCGAACAAGACGTGATGTGTGAGCTGGTGCATTATCGTGATGCAAGAACCATGACTTGTTGTCCCACAATTCCTTCCTTTTAAGACGAATGTTCCCGCGCAAACGTTTTAAAACGTCTAAATAATATTCAGCGTTAACCGATTTTGCGGTTTGTGTGATTTTTAAGCACAAATTCCTTTACTTTTCCGATGTTTTCGTCGTTTACTGATGTTGCTGGACCACGTTCATGAGGCAAGTTTTCAACCGATGTACGGCCCTCTTTGAACTATTTGTACCACTGGAAAATACGTGCACGCGATAGAGCAGAGTTCCCATAGGTTGTCTGCAACATTTTTAAGGCGTCTGAAGCCGAAATTTTGTTCAAATAACAAAATTTCAAACAAATTCTTTGAATTGCCATCGTTAAATTCGAAGAACACACTCGAGCTTGACTTGTTTACAGTAGCACAGAAAACAAGCTATGCGACATATCACACTGAAATTTGCCATTTAAGCTTATAACAATCCTACCAAAAAATAAAAAATTTATTTTTGCCATATGTCATCCGCGGACCGTTTTATTGATACCGTCTCGTTCATATTTGATTAGAAGGTATATGCTGCGTATCATATTCGCAACATAAATGCCATGAGGTTATCTACTGAATTATCATTTTACAATAAGTTCTCAATCTTTTAAAAGAATGGATGTTGGTGGAGTATGTTAAAATTTTTCAGATCTCAGACTGTAACGCCGACCATCATAGACGCTTTTTAATGGGGAGTTTATTATTAAATTGAAATTTAGCTCAATTCTATCTAGCCGAGTTGTTTTTCTGCTTCACCCTTTTGAGAAAGAGGATGGAAACTATAAACAAAGCGAAAATATGCTTTGCCCTGGCCAACTTCTTTTTTTTTAATTCTTGAACAAAACATGATTTTATACGCCAAAATACAAATTGTTCAAAGTTCACTATTGAAATTTAAACAAAAAAGAAAAAATCCTGGGCATTTAAGAGTTAACTACATCTATTTCCTCGATCAATTTTACTCATATTTAAATATAATAGCATACGGATATGACTCCGAAATACAATTTGGGGTAAAAAAGATGTATGACATCTAGCTCCAATTCGCTTAACATATTTACCGACGGCTCGAAAATGATGGACGGAGTAGGTGCAGTGACAGTCAGGCTGCATTGAAGGCCCTGGAGAACGCGAAGCAAATCTCAAAGATTGTTCAAGAATGTAAGAAGCTTAATTCTGTCGCAAGACAAAACAGGCTTGTACTTACATGGGTTCCGGGACACTCCGGTGTTCAAGGAAACGAAATTGCCGACGAATTGGCCAACCGTGGATCAGCGGTGCCCCCACAGGGGCCAGAGACAATAATCGGATTCAGTCCCGCAGGAATCAAGAATTGGATCAACGATTATGTAGGCAATCTACATAAAGAGCGATGGTCCGGTCTAGAACGCTGCAGAACTGCAAAGTGTTTTGTGACAAGTCCAAACAGAAAACTGTCAAACTTTCTACTAAAACTTAGAAGGAAAGACATTCGGTTGATGGTCGGCATCATTACAGGACACAACCCATGGGGTCAACATATGACCACCATTTGAATCATCGAGAACCCGGTATGCCTGTCATGATTCGAGGAAGCGGATAGCACTGAGCACTTTCTCTGTGAGTGTCCTGCCTTTGCTAGAGCACGGCTACGAGTATTGGGTTCCGATGTCATGAGAATGAGTAATATTCGTTCTCTAAAACTGGAGAATATTTACAGATTTGCCAAAGAATCTGGAAAATTCTCACAGGACTAACTATCTCTATCTTTGTTTTTATTCTTTCCTATCTCTTCCTCTGATACTTTTCTCCTTCCCTCCTTGACTATCTACCCCCTTTCCAGAGCTTTAAATACAATGGGCTCTTTAGCCTGAGTGTTTTAGGAGCCACCAAATCTCCTGGTGCTCCTTGGCTCGACCTTTTCAAATTCAAATTCAAATTCAGGTGCAGGGATTTATTGCGCGGAGCTGGACATCAGGCGGTCAATTAAGCTGCCTGACCATTGCAGTATTTTTCAAGCAGAAGTATTTGCTGCAGAAATAGCACTAGCAAGTACATGGAGCAACTTCAATATAAATATGTATATTCGTTGACAGCCAAGCGGCAATAAACTCATATGGAATTTCATCTAAAAACGTTCCCTGGTCCCTGGGAAGCCATAGAGAGACTAGCCGTTGACAGACGGTTACACATCTATTGGGTACCCGGATATAAGGGCATTGCAGGAAACGAAATTGTAGATGAGATTGCCAAAAGCACTGTTTACATACAATTTGAAAAAGAAAACGATATACTGAAACCTTTAAATACGGTATATAATGACATCGTTGCGGACATGAAAACACGGATAGACAGGAGGTGAAATAATCTAGCCATTTGCAAAACCGCGAAAATTATATATACACAGAGTGCAGATAATTACGATAGATTCGTAATAGCCCTGTCTAGAAAGGAAAGCAGAACTATCGTAGATATACTGATAGGCCACAATTTGCTAGCGGCATATGTGTACAAGATGGGAATTGCAATCAATGATAGCTGCAGATTTTGCAATGAACTAGAAAAGAGGTAAACTCTTGAACCCCTTCGATGTGTTTGCCCTGCATTAGCTAGAACCCGAATGAAATGTTTAGGAGCTCTAAAATATGAGAGGTTAAAGAGGCTATATGTAATGGCACTTCATTTGTCTAACTGTATTGGTATGGGAATCTGAGAAGTAGACCGATTAGATACCCGCACTCGAAGCCATTGCTTTTTGTTATTGCTATTGTTTTTTTTTAAACAATAAGAGTAAATCATAGAAAGAACAACTTCACTGCAGTGGGACAAGTTTTGCAATTGCAACGAGACTGTCTCTTGTTTCTTGATTTTATTTAGCATATCCAAAGTATTACAATACGCGTAATGGCTTAGGGCCACTACTCCAGAAGCCATTTGAGTGACTCCATGTAAAATGAGAGAAGAAGTTTGGACATTTTAGTAAATTTATTTGAAAATGTATTTATTATTGGCTTAAGGGGTAACACCACGCGTAAAATAAACACGATTTTTAAAGAATTTTTTTGTATAGAAGGAAAGGGAAAGGGAAGTTATTACTTATATACTAAAATACAAAACTACAAAGCTTGATCGAAAAATTTTACAAAATGGTGGCATTGGAGACATTTTTGTAATGTGGTTTCTCTTGAAGGAGCTCCGCGGCACGCAGCACAGAGGGTGCAAATTTTAATCTGGAACAAAGAAACATTTTTTTTCTTAATCTACATAAGAATAGCTAGAGAAACACGTAGGAGATTTAAAAAATATTTATTTTTGTGGAATTAGCAAGCATTTAAAGGAAAAAACTCTATTTTGCCTAAAAAAACGGCACTTAAATAATTATAACAATCGTTAAAATTAATCTATCGAAAATCCCCTACGCTCTTTTCTTAAGAAGGTTATTATACAGACGTAGTGAAAAACCTGATTAAAAATATTTAAAATTGTTTGAGTTATGCTGCGTGCCAATTTCAGAAAACGTGTTTTGAGAAAAACGCGTTTAAAGTTTGGAAATTTGGAGAAGTCGTTAGGTAACAGTCACTAACGCTTGGTTAAAAGCTTAAAATATTTATGAAATAAACTTCGGTAACTTATAAAACTTTTTGTTCTGTATTTTAAAAGGTTTAAAGAATTTTTTAAGCTTATAAAAAAAAAATTTCTACAGTGGTGTTACCCCTTAAGTGCAAAAGAAGTAAACTGGAAAAATTGTGGTCAAAAAATAAAAAATTTTGAGTCTTATTCAAATAAAATATTTTATAAGGAAATATACTCGGTTTATTTTAACATTTTTATAATTTTTTCTTAATTTAAGAAAAAATAAAGTTTAAAGAGTAATTTGGTTTTATATTTTTTTTGGGGAAAAGGCAAAATTGTGTTTAATAAATAGTTTTAGAAATATTTTTTTGTAATAATACTTGATGAAAAATTTCCATTAAATTTTTTCCTATTTAATTTTTTTTTATTAATAAGAGACTATGCTAAACAATGCCTGAAAGTTTCATAATGGGATTCCTATAACCGAGTTACAAATTCAAATCTGTACCGGAAATTAAATAAGTAAGCAGATAAATGGTAACTTTCATTGAATGCAACTTGAAAAGTTATTTTGATTTCATTATGACATTTTCAGGTATTACTGTGCATACTGACTTTTACAAATAGCGACAAACAAAAAAATTACCCAAACAAAAAATTATAAAATGTTTCCCAAAAATACTTTATTGTTTTTTTAAGGATATTTCATCGTAAAGTGAAGCCAAGTCCTTCTTCACCTGATCTTTCCAATTCAGTGGAGGCCTTCTTCTTCCTGTGCTTCTACCAATTGGCATCGCATCGAATATTTTCAGAGCCGGCGTGTTTGTATCCATTCGGACGACATGACCCAGCCGACGTAACCGCTGAATCTTTATACGCTGCATTATGTCTATGTCATCGTAAAGTTCATACAGCTCATCGCCTCCTCAGATATTTTCGGCGTCAAAGCTTCTGCTCCATACGTTAGGACGGGCACTATGAGAACCTTGTAGAGTGTTAGGTTTGATCTGCGAGAGAGGAATTCACCATTCAATTGCCTACCAGCATCACCTAACGGCTCAAAATGATCTAAAAATGTATTTCAAGTCAAATAATCAAAGCTGCTCCATTTGTGGAACAACATCAAAAGGGTGTACGCGCCAAAAGGGTGTACGACCCAAATTGGGGGACATCAGAATTCGTTTTAGAGGTATGGTTCCTTCGGCAAAATTTCTTATTTTGATCCCTAAAATATGATTTTCACAGAGCAATGGGCGATTTTTTTGCCTCCCCACAAAAGACACTAAAAGTTCGACCCAAATTGGGGGACATCAGAATTCGTTTTAGAGGTATGATTCCTTCGGCAAAGTTTCTAATTTTGATCCCTAAAATATGATTTTCACAGAACAATGGGTGATTTTTTTGCCTACCCACAAATCGACCCGGCCTAATATATATATATATACTGTTTTTGAATACTAATTAAATCAAACTATAAAATACGCTTTGTTTTAAATATTTCGACATCTGATGCCATCAATAGTTTATGCCTTCTGGTTATCGAACTTTTAAATCCTTATAATCGTGCTGCCTAACGAAATATATTATTACAGCTGTAGGCTTATTATTTTGTTCATTTACAAAAATGCCTTTACATCAAAGCTTATCGTACATTATTAATATATTTTTTTAATTTAATGTTTAAACGATTTTATGAAAAACTTTCAAAACACGTTTGTGACCAACGGTGCGTATGAGTGATGGTGCTGAGATGATTTTTTGCTGTTAAATAATTCATTATCAGGGCATAGCGCATAAAAAAATGCTTCAATGCGTATCTACTTACAATAATAAAATTTCCAACTTAATTGCTACTCGAACTTATATCTATAAAAAAGGTTTAATAATATTTCCCATCCCCATTAACGAGCGCAAGGTCGCTTTCGCACTTTTTATAAGCTTCTTTAAAATGTGCTGTTAAACTGGCATAAAAATATATTTGATGAATAAAGTTATTGCTGTGCTGAATTTTATTCATGAAAATTGTTAATAACAACAGGTGTAAAAATATATAGCATATAAATACAAAAACAAAAAAAAAATAAATTGAAAATGATTATAGCATCACCCTGCTCTTTACAATAAACTATGTCTAAATGAAAAAACAAAAGTTTAGATGTAAAGTTATGTGGCGCGTAAATATAAATAACCCATTATTTAGAAATGATATGTATGTATGCACGCAAATTTACTTCAATCGAAAATTATCCAATAAAAATGAGAAAAATATAAACGTTAAAAAATAAGATGAAAAGGCGCCAATGGCTTTAGACATAAATGAAAAGGTAAATAAAAATGTTAAATAAAATGTTGCAATAAATAATTTTTTCTTGTTTAGACGGCGAAGTATTTTTTAATATTGCAGTGTTTTCGTAAATATACATTATTTTACATATGTTCATCACCACCGAAGCATTGCATTGTATATAGATAGTGAAATATGTGTTGTGGATCGCCCTTTGCGCATTACAGGGTTTGATTGAAAAGTAATAAGCCTTCCCGCGCGGAGCGTCTGCCAAGCGATCAACCGAATCGGCTGGTGAGGGAAATTGATCGTTGGACCTTATCCTTCAACTTGAAACCGGTCCCAGTTCGCTGGCAACAGCGGTGCAGTCAACATCGCTCCGCGTGTGAAAGCTGTTTTAAAAGTGTGTTAGGATTTTGTAGTGGCGAAAATGCAGCAATCATTGGAGCAACGTATCTCGATCAAATTGCTTAAAAAAAAATAAGGCTCATCACTTTTCAATCAAACCCTGTACATTTCGCCTGTCCTGTAGCAGTTCATTATTGTTTCATTTTCTGCCTTAAATGAATGGAAAACAAAGAAAAATAACTTCACAAACCGTGAAAGGAATTGTTGGTACTGGTACTACGCTCATATTAACCCTAAAACGGCGCTGAAAAAATATGCCCTACCTACAAAAATAATCAAAATTTCAGCCAATTCGAGTACACTACTTTCTACCTTGGCAAATAATTTTATGTAATCTTCCAGAAACTCGAAAAGTTACGAATACTTTTCTACTTTCTTGTTTACGGGAATTTTTTAAATACTTTCAAACATAAAAATTGGCAGTCCTAAGGAAATGAAGCACTTTTGAATACAAATTTCATTAAAAAATGTAATGAGTTTGCCTTTAGAGTTTTTAATTCGAATCTGTGTCCATAATTAACAAATTGAGAAAAGCAGACAAAATATGGCGGCAAATCTTTGAAAAATTTAAGTCCGTCTATTATTAAAAATTTTTCAAGAGAAAAAAAAATATATATATTATAAAAAAATTTACTCCGACATTTTGAATTTGGCCACAGATTTGAGTTCAGCTCACAAATAAATTATATTAATAAGTACAGGGTGCTTGGTGGCAGAATTAGGTTTTAAAGTTTCTCCTTAACCGCTGGGCGTATAAGCAGGGAGGGGAACGCGTTAGCTTCGTTATTCATGTGGGTTATTTAATCACAATGTCACAGTGCGCCGTTAAACAATTTGCGTTAACCCTTGAAGCATATTTCAAGGCCAATTATTTGTGCGAAACTGCTCGTCATAAATTTTGCTTACATTACAATATTCGACGTTTAAGGGATATCCCAAATAAAGATTTGATTCGTTCATGGGTGTGAAGATTCCGGTCAACAAGTTCGGTGACAAGCAGCCCACGGCGGGAGCCCAGTTGGAGCTGTAAGTAAGCAAAATTGTCATTATTTGCCATCTAAAGGACATAACCAACTACTAAAATATCAGAAACCACTTCACAGTGAAGGTTTGACGTGCGTTGCCAAGTGATATAATTGGACCATATTTTTTTTTGAAAATTGTCGCGAGCAAGCAATTTCTGTGGCTGGTGCATTTTATTACTGAATGATTATTTTCTGCTAAAACAAAGATAACGTCCGTCCTTCAATACACACACTTAGTTTTAGCAAGATGACGCTACGTTACACGCGGTCAAAGAGATCATGGCGGTACTACGTAATTTCTATGAACTTTTTTCTGTGAGGTTATCTCAAAAGTAAAGTCTGTGAAACGAACCCAGAGAGGTTCTCACAACAAAAAGAAAGTGTCGTTCGCGAGGTTAATGACATCCCGAGCGAATCTCCAGCGAATGGCATGGAGTACGGAGACCAGATTTTAAACGTGTATTCGACGTAACGGTCAATATTTAGAGAAAATTATTAAAAGGAAATAAAGTCCGCGCTTGTCTTCTCGTTATTGAAATCAACTTTTTTCATTAGTATCGTAGTTCTCTTTTAATTTAGGTTTCAATTTCAAATCCTGCCATTGAACACCCTGTATTTAACATTTTCATCAGTTTTCTTTCGAGCTTGCGGCGTTGTGAAGGGACTAAGTAACTCCTTTTATATGTTGAAATCATTTTAATATAGAACAAAAATTTATTTATGTGTACTTATAAAATATTTATTACAGAAAGTTACTTTCCATCTCATACATGGCAAAAATACATTATTCTTCTACAACTATATACAAACTGAGTGTTCCACGCGTTTGAGGTATCCAGGCTGCTGCGAAAGAAAAAATAAAATTGGTCTTGAATTAATAAATAATCAAGCAATTTTACCGCCTCATAAATCATGTGGGACACCAGAAGTGTAAAGAAAAAAGTGTGAAAAAAATGCCATAAAGGTGAGTGAGGTTTGAATGAGGGTTGCGTTGAAAAAGGTTAGACGTGAAGAATAGAAAATTAATTATAAAAATAAGAATCAAAAAGAAAAAAAAAACTGCAAATTAAAACGAGCAATAAAAACCAATTAAATTTTATTGCAATTTTCCACGGTAGCCAACATTTAATTAACAGTAATTTAGCGTTCTCTCTCTCTCTCTTGACACGCGTGGGAACTTACGAGCCTACAACTGATGGGTTTTGTGTTTGTTTGTAGTTATTGTGTGTGTGAGTTTTCAGTGCTGTGAAGAGTACTTGTCTATATATGTATGGAATTTTTCAATAATATCCTAGGCGTGATAAAAAGTATTCGCTAAAACTGTATTAATTATTATTATTTTTTTACGCAGCGTAAATTTTAATTTAAAACGGATGCTATTTAATTAAATTTGTTCTAGCTAAATTTGCCCATGTAATCGTTGTTGGCAAAAGAACTAAGAATTTAGTATGTTATGAATAAATAGATTCAAAGTGAAAATGGGAAAAACTAAGGCACAGTGCTTCAAACGCTTGACAAAAATGCAAAAATCAAAAGTTTAGAAACTTGTAGTTTGTGATATAATTTGAAAACTAGAGCTCCAATTGAGAAAATGTTTAACTTATTTTGTGATAAAACAGACCTTAAGCCTTATACATCTCCTCAAGTCACAAGTAATTTGTAAGCACCTTTTGGTGGAAAGCTCTAGGGAGAGAGTACAATTCCAAATTACTCGGCAGAATACAAAGATCAGCCTGTGCAGTAACGGTCGGTGCAATCAGATCATGTCCTAGAGAGACTCTCAATGCACTGACACACGTTATTCCAATAGGCCTACATATAAAGAAGACGACAACCATGAGTGCATTTAGGTTAAATGAAGCGGGTTGCTGAAAAGAAAAAACTTATGGTCACGCTACTCTATTATTGCGACAAGCTCAGTTAATCACGGTGAGGACTGACTACATCGTCCCGATGGTAACTTTCAATAGGAATTTTGCCACACTCTTTCCATCTAAGGAATAATGGAATAAGGGATTATCTCTAAACAACTTCGATACCACAGTCTATACAGATGGCAGTAAAATGGATTGTGGTGTTGGAGCTGGTATATATTCTCATAGACCTAAAATTGAAAGATCTGTGCGTCTCCCTAATGCTTGCAGTGTCTCTCAGGCGGAAGTACTGGCAGTTGGGGAAGCTAGTCTAGGCTACTAATCGCAGATTTCTCTTTTATGGGCAATATCGCTATTCTTTCGGATAGCCAAGCTGCAATCCAGGCACTGGACGCAGCTATAACAACCTCTTAAGTGGTGGAGCAAAGTAGGAATAACCTCACCACCTTGAGTGGAAAACATAAAGTAACCTTAATTTGGGTCCCGGGACACCGAAACATAGAAGGTAACGAAAAAGCTGATGAACTGGCAAGAGGGCAGTACCGGTATTCACACCATTAGGTGCGGTCAAGAATGCAATTTCTCTAGAATACCTTCGAATCGAAGATTGTAGATGGAGAGACCAGACGAAATGCAAAATCAGCAGGACGTTATGGCCCACCTACAACCTCAAGCAGTCGACGATTGCTTGATTGATAAACATGAAACGACGGGACGCCTGTAGACTAACGACAGTCATAACTGGCTTCTGGTCTATCGGAGAACAAGCCGCCAAAATGGGCATACCTCACAACACATACTGTCACAGTTGTAAGCAACCGGAGAAAAATGAAACAATCTTCCATTTCCTCTGTGAATGCCCTGCCCTATGGAAGGACAGAATGTTAAGCCTGGGCCGACCGCTGTTCGAGAATCTCGAACAACTGTCTGGCTTAGACGTCAACAACCTAATAAGGTTCCTAAACCACACAGACTGGATATAGTCTTGCTGTAAATAACTGTTAAACAATTTGGGAACGAGGATGTGGCAACAAAATGGTGCGGAAGCGATGGTTGGATTCTGGATGAATCACCACTCTAACCAACCATCATTTCTATCCTTAACAAGATGCACTTTTATAAATATATTTATGATGAACCCAAAAATAAACGTCTCATGAAAAAAGTTAAAAAAGAATATTTATTATTAGTAGATCCTCCTGGGAAAATTTAGCGACAAAAAAAAAACGCATAAGACGTCCAAAGTATTCTTATGGTTTATGGCAAATTAAACCCTCTATTACAAGCGAAAAGTAAAATTTTCTCCATCTCGCAGAAATATTTCATTATTTTGAAGAAGTACCGCTGTGCTCTTTTTCGTATTTGTTTTTGCTAATCTATTTTTATAGTACGCGAAAGAGTTTTTGTGAATATCCTCAGAGCGGCACTGTTTGTTCGATTTAAAAAAACAAGGTATCGTATCAAAGAGATTGACCAGGAATGTGCAATACATTTTTATTTTGTGAAGGTAAAACTCGATTTACCGGTAGAGAGGGTTTTGAAATTTGATGAGATGAAAAACCGACACCATGAGAGATTTCTCTTCACTCTTTAATGGTTAGACGGTTGAACATTTTAAATATATTTTAGGTTTTGAGATGAAATATTAAAAAAGTGAAATTTATCATAGTTCGTCAGTTAATTGAAATACTTATGTATCACAATATGGGTGTCAAACGGAGGAGATTTAAGAATATTGTCGTTTAAATATATTTTTCAAAAAGGTTGCCACCTATTTTGAAAGCCAGACTTTAATAAATCGTACACAAGTTATGTGAAATATTCCAATATTGATGTCAAAAAGAAGGAGCTTTAAAAGTATGAAACCAAATGAAAATGAATATGAAACATTTTTAGGAGTGGTATTTGTAGTTGATTGAAAAAATACGAATTTACTCACTTTTACGATAAAATTGGAATTCGGTAAGGTTAAATTAGCCAGGTTGCTTTTCTATGACAAGACACTCGGTGGCCCTAAGGCCCATTGTTATACCTGCATTTGATTTACATCTACTAAGTTGCTTAAACCAGTTAGATCTTTTTGAGAAGGTAACAAGTCCCTCAGTGAAAAATTTTGCATATTTCCCAGGTCTTAAAAGAAATAATCGCCAAGATATTTGGCACGGCTTCCTTGAAGTGAAGGACATTCACAGCGGAGCTGTTGTACCAACTCAATTTCTTCTACATTTTCACAATTCCTGCAGAAGTCATTGCCAGGTAACCTGTGGAAAGCCTTTTCTTTTCTGATTTTTTAAAAATAATAACAATAAAAAATATCGAGAAAGATGTTTTGGAGAAAATTTTTGGTAGAGACATTTTTTCACCCTCCCATTCTCTGCTTCGAAAGGAATTTCGTAATGAAAATCCCTTCTAGATTGGAATGGCTTGAAGAAGATCCATCATCCAACACACCCGTTAAAGTTTACACGGACGGATCTACAATGGGCACCGGTGTAGGGCCAGGGTTATTTTGCGAAGAGCTTTCTATCAGTGAATACTTTAAACTACCGGATCACTGTAGTGTTTTTCAAACGGAAATAAATGCTATTCATGAAGCCTAAAAATGGTTAGAGATGAACAGAATATCAGCTGCCCCACGAGCCCTGGATGCATTCCAAACAACATCAAGGAGTGTCTTACGTTGTCGCCAATCTCTAAATGAGATGGCCAAACAATATCCTATAATCTTATGCTGGGTTCCAGGCCACAGAGATATATCAGTGAACTGTAGGGCAGAACAACTTGCAAGAGAATGTACCTGTATGCCTAATATAAGTAATTTGATGGGGGTACCTCTCGCAACTTGTAAGTTTTTTCTTAAGGACGCACTAATCAGTTCTGTAAATCAAAGATGGATTAGTGTCAATACCTGTAGGGAAACATGACCAAGGCTAAATCTACGACTATACTAAAAATATTATAAAATTGCGTTGGCTTCAAATTAGGACCTTAGTAGGGGCCTCATAGGAAATCATGCAAGGAGATTAGGCGTTTACATGTATGACTTCTGTCGTAGCTGCAGGAATGAGGAGGAGTTGGAAACAATTCAACACCTGTTTTGCACATGCCCGGCTCTAGCCAGAAGCAGGAACCGATACTTAAGATCCTAGGTAGGTAGGTAGGTAAGATGGCAAGAGTACCCCAGGTACACTTCAAGTAGCACTTACGTGCCGTTTTGATACCACAATGTGGACCATTACCTGTGCAAAGAAAAATTATTGGGAAGAGAAAATCTTCTACAGCCATCCAGTGCTGTTGATGTAGTGGAGGAGAGGATAGGGATGTAGGCTGGAGAATTTCTTCAAGTCATCCCCAAGGGCACGCTAAGGAATCTCAAGCTCCTAGCCGCCAGAGCCGGACATTTACAGAGAAAGTGTTCCACAGTCTCTTTCTCTGCAGGATCCCCACAGCTTCTGTAATAGGGGTAGTACGGAATTCCGAGCTTCTCCGCATGAGTACCGATCACCCAGTGACCAGAGAACACCGCAATGAGTTTGGAAATTGAATGGCGGGGATCCCATCACCTTAAGCATTCTGTTTCTATCGTTTTGAAGCCATAGTGTTTTCGAAATAGCGCACGATGAGACAGACCTCCATCTGTCTTGCGCTGTTTTTAGAAAGAAATTATGTAGTTTCCCTTTAACGACGTCCAAGGGGACACCGCTACCTGAGAAGGGAACAGCTGGAACCGGTTCTGCCGACCCCTTCCTGGCAAGCTGATCACTCAATATTCCTGTGCCCGGGAACCCAGACAGGGGGAATGTTTCCTGGACGTTGGAGACGTTTGAGTTCCTCCTTACAGGAGTTCACCAGAAGAGAGCTACAATACGGCGACGACAGGGCCTTGATCGCAGCTTGACTGTCGCAAAAAAATATTAAAGTCTCCCTCCCAACTGCGATCCCGAAGCATTATGCATGCCTGCAGGATCGCGAAGACCTCTGCTTGAAAAACGCTGCTCGTTTCTGGCAGTTTAAAGGAGACCGAAATGCTGGCTGGTTTAGAATAAACCCCCGCACCCACTCCAGACTCCATTTTGGATCCGTCAGTGAAAACAGAGATATCTATATCCGTACCGACTCTCTCCTCTTTCCAATCTTGCCTGCTCGGAAAGATAGCCCTAGCACAACCCTCAAAGCACAGTTTGCAGATGGAGAGGTCAGTGCGAATAACAGAGAAGTTGTCCTACAGGAAGTTGTCTCCAAAGGCCAATTTCCTTCAACCTAATAGCACTCTGAGCAGCAATGGATTTAACCTGCAGATCCACAGGAAGTAAGTGCAGGATAACGCTGAGCGCAGCAGTGGGAGATGTTCTACAAGCACCAGTGATGCCCACACGCTTGAGACGGCATTTGTTGCCAAACATAGATTTACAGTCGCAGAAGGCTATATTGGCCTTCTTACGGTCCTACTTAAGATCCTACTTAAGATCCTACTTCTGAATCAAATATATATAATCTATACACTTTAGGTATCAACAACCTTTTACGCTTTGTCAAAAGCTCAGGATGGTTTAATATGGAAAAGGAAATGTAACCCAGACCCTGTGGCTCACAACGGACCCATTTTGTGGTCGAAGTGGCATCGCTGTCTCTATGTGCAATGCGGCTGCCAAACCTAACCTAACCTAACCTAACCTAACCTAAAAATTTACCAAAAAAAATTTTTATTTATGTTTGAAAGAACGAAAAGTATTTCAGTTTAAAAAACTCTATATCAAAGTTTTCAACATTACATAGATCTCAAAATTATTAAATTGTTTCCAAAACTTTTCCGGTTTAATTTTATTATAATCAACCGTATGAAAAACTAATTTTTAGAAAAATTTACAAAAATTTTCAAAATACTTGGATTATTTGACTCATTTATTTAAATTGTCTATATATCTATTCAAATTGCTTGAAATCGCTAAAATTTGTTATGTGCAAAAACTAAAAATAAAAAAAAAAACAAGGAAACCACGTTAACAACTTTGAAGTTGGATGTGTCGTCATTTTTTTCTTCCTCGCCTGCATGCCACTGAAACTAAGAGCTGAGTGTATAATTTGCCCTATTTTCCATTTCATTTCCATATTTGTTTTTCTGCTATATATTCCTGCTGAGTTCGCGAGCCGTTCGCGGAAGTTATTCTGCATCAGTGAGCACGAGTGATTTTCAATTTTAGAACTGCATATTCTTTACGCATTTTCCAAGTTTCGTTTCTCCTCTTGCACATTTTTGAAGCAACTGCGTATTACAGTTTATTATTTCTCTTCCTTTTTAGTTTCCACCATTTTTACTTTTTCATTGCCCTTAATGCTCTATTGAGTTTCGGCATTAATATTCTAAAAATCTTCACCCGTAAATTTAATGCAATACATAAATGCCCATAGAACTTGAACTTAGACATCAATAAGCTCCACAGCTTTTTCTTACAGACATTGAAAAATGTGTATCGTAAAATAATGTAATTTGCTCCGTTGGTGCTGAATTTGCTATTCTTAAGCTTTAATGTGTTTTTAAGTTATTAACTCATGGGTGACTATAGTCGGATTGCGGGCTTTTGCTTAAATAACACCATTTTATTGACAGTCAATGACATTTTATGTAAAGTTTTATTATCCAAACAAAAAGTTGGGCGAGTACTCAAATTGTCTGAAATTATAATATGTAATTGGCAACGTTCTTTCTGGGATATTTACAGCATAAGTTTATTGAGTTACACAGTATTCTTATGCCTTATCTATGTGTCTATGTATGTATACATGAAAATAATTCAAATTGTCATAAACATATAGACACTCTTTATTCTCTGCGCTTTGCTTGTACTGCATTATAATCCTCTCAGCACACCCTTTCCTTTATTCGCTTACGCACAACCTGTAGTTAGTCCTCCAGCTGTTTTCAATTTGTTCAATTTCGAAGTGACAGCAGTCACAGATGAAAATCACTTGTCTGTCAGAGATGATGGCAACACGCCTTTGGCTTAAAAGAAATAAAGGAAGATAGGTAAGCTGTTGAAAATTTAAGAGAAACATAAAAGCAGCAAGTAAAGAACATTGGTGACACAGAAATGTGGTTACAAAAAAAAAAAAAAAAAATAAATAAATAACCGACAGAAATGTTTGTGAGCATCTTTCCTGTAAACGGAATTGACAAGAAAGTTGCAAACATTAGATGAATACACAGCTATACATATATATTTATACAAAACTACCAATCAACAGATGCTTCTTTCTTTCCTCTGCTTTTAATTTTTTTAAGTTGTAATACATTTTCTGTTGATTTACATTTGATCTCTTATCAAAGTTGTGACGGTAGTTGAATGGCAAAGGGTTTCTATTACATAGTATTAGCCGGAGCTTATAAATATGAAAAAATACTCTGATTATCGGTTTATGTAAGGATCGAATCGGTCGACGTTAGCGAATGGGTTGGTGTGTGACTATTTTTCAATATTGCATGGGTTCGAAGGCCCGGGCACGAAACACCAAATCAAAATGGCTGTTGCTGCTTGGCAGGCAGCGGCGAACCTCCGGGGGTATTTCTGTCAGGAAAAAAAACCATCTGCCGTTCGGAAGAGGCATAAAACTGTAGGTCCTTCTATTTATGGAACTATAAGTATATCGAGACGCACACCACAAATAGGAGAAAGAGCTCAGCAAAAAAGCCAATAAAGGATCACATCCAATTATATTGTACTTATGTATAGAGATCAGCTCAAACTTCACTTCTCACCTACGGAGTAGAATTATAATACAAATTCGGAGCGATTCCATGTCAAACGATCCAAGTATGTTAAGTATTTCTAAAATTTGGTTTATGGTAGGCACGAAAATTTTTTATAATATAATTTTCAGATTTGTATAGAGTGTTTTACAGTCAAACATCTTGGAAAAAATTGTTTTTTTTGGGAAATTTTATTTTCTTGTTAAAAAATTTTTGATAAATATTTTTCACTTAGGGATATATTTCCGATGATTTTTAATAATCAGTTAGTTAACAATATTAATGATTGGACACACGATCGAGCTGATTCGCTTATAGAGGAAAACCCCTTGAGTCGCGGTTCAAATATGCATAGATTGACTCAACTACGTCTGAAGAAATACAACGCTTTTCGGGGTTGTGCATCATTATGGATATGAATATTAATATTACCTATAACTCAGTACTTCAAATATAGTGCTATGGCGCGGACGCCTAAGGTTTAGGCAATACATTCCCAATAAAAAGGCAAAATATGGAGTAAAGCTTTATGAATTGTGCTCCCCAGATGGTTATTTACTAAGTGCTCTAATATATACAGGCATAGAGACTGCTAATCATCAAAATGGGCACGTAGCTTCTGTTGTTAATGAGTTAGCCTAAGATTACTTGGGTGTAGGATTTATATTGTTTCCTTAGCCAAGTCTTTACATAAAGATAAGGCATACATTGTCAGCACTCTTAGAACAAATCGTAAAGAGCATCCATTGAGAGTTGTGCCAACTAAACTAAAAAAGGAGAAACTGTCTTTAGGAGAACAGGTTATGTTCTTGTACAAAAATACGAAGACAAAAGATATGTTTTTGGCTCTTATACAAAACACAAGGTCACTATGGGTAAAAAAGATAAAAGAGGAAGTGAAAAGTCAACACCAGTTTCAATTCGTCTCCCTTTTAATTGGCGCGATAACCGCTTACGGGATTTTGGCCGAGTTTAACAAAGCGCGCCAGTCGTGCCTTTCTCGTGCTAACCGGCGCCAGTTGGACACACCAAGTGAAACCAAGTCCTTCTCCACCTGATCTTTCCAACGCAGAGGTGGTCTTCCTCTTCCTCCGCAACCACCAGCTGGTACCGCATCGAATACTTTAAGAGCCGGAGCATTTGTATCCATTCGGGCGACATGGCCCAGTCATTGGAGCCGCAGGACTTTTATTCGCTGCTCTATGCCTATGTCGTCGAAAGCTCATATCGCTCATCTTTCAATCATCTGCGATATGCAACGTTGCCAACGTGCAAAGGTCCAAAAATCTTGAGCAGAATCTTTCTCTCAAACACTCCAAGCGACGCTTCCTCGGATGTTGTCATCATTCACTCTTCTACGCCATACGTTAGGACGGGCCTGATAAGAGCCTTGTAGTCTCTTCGCATGAGAACCGAAGTCTCTTACAACCTCGAAATCATAACTTCCTGCAGTGACGTGGGTGCCGATACGCGAGTGCGCCGACTGTTTGTTTGATGACAGGAAGTACTTCATTTTGTCTTCGTTCACCATCAGACCCATTCGCTTTGCTTCTTTATCCAGTTTGAAAAAAGCAGAACTAACAACGCGGTTTTTAAGGCCGATGACGTCAATATCGTCGGCACATGCCGGCAATTGTACGCTCTTATAAAATATTCTGCGGCTCATACGATCCTTTCAACATCAGTTTAAGAAGTCACACGGCAGCGAGTCACCCTGTCTGAAACTTTGTTTTGTATCAAACGGCTCTGAGAGGTTTCTTACTACTCAACCTCACGAAAGTATGTCCTAAAAATATTTTTCCTATCCCAGACGGGTCACTCTGGAACGGATACTAGATGTATAATTTTGTAGACAACAAAGAAAAACTTATTCACAATTCCGTGAAGATATTGCTCTGGAACTTCTACATTTTTATGCTCCGCCATCTACGAGCGCGCGAGGACGTAAAGCGAATACTCATTTTTCGAAAAATTTAACTAAAAGGTTAAATGTCGGTTGCGGAAGCGACGGTTGTCAAAATAAAGGCCATGCAATTAGTCTATATATCGATCTACGTTTCAGAGATTATTACACCCAAAATAAGACAACATTTAGACATAATATTTTGTATCTTTGAATAAAACTAAATTAGATGAAATCCTGCAGTTTGGTTGTCACATAAATGTGTCCCTGGTCTGTACCATCTCGCTTATATCTACTGTAAATCAGCGTAACAAATATTTGACAGTGTCAAACAAATTTCTTTTACAAAGAGTTTGTGTCTCTAAAATACTCAATGACAAGCAAAACCCACATTGCTAGACAAAAACATAAAATTTCTAGATGGCCTGTGATGACAAATTGCTTAAATGCCCTTGGTAGCAAACGTGTTAATTAAAACTAGAAAAAAAATATGTATAAGCAAAAAAAAAAAATATTTAAATAATTTTTAAAATCGAACATTTCTAGAATGGTTAAGTTTTGGTCATCATGCCACCTAACCAAATGAACAAGAAGTGGCCTAAATAAAAATGTCCTAAAGTAGCTAGGACGACTAATCCCTGAGTTTTATAACTATAACATAGTTACTTGGTGAAAAGTTTTGAAAAATTTATTTTTTTTTTTATTATTTGGTTTTAATAATTTTTATGCAAAATGGTTAAGTTTACTTTAAAAATCGTACAAATTCAAGTTTCAAGCTTGGTACAAATATGAAATTCTATAAAGCTTCAACAATATGTGAAACTTCTTAGTTCGAATTTTTAGAAAAATTTTGGGTATGCAATTTTATAGCCCACTGAATTTTCGTTTAATAAAGTGCAGAGTTTGAAGTGACTCAAAATCGCATAGATTTTCTATAATTTTTTTTGCGGATGCTGTTTGGTGCTCATATTAAATATTAAACAAACAAAAAATACTGATTTTTCTAGTAGTTTTTTGATAAACTTACCTAGAGTGTGTTCCGCAAAAAAAGAATACCTTGTTGCTTCTCATACTAGATTATGGCCACCGCACTCTAACTTCATATTCGTGCAGAAAAGAATGCCAGCCCACGGTTCAAAGAGCTTTATAAAATTTTCATAAATACCAAATTTTTTTTGTTTTCACAATTTGTTTTTTTTTTTTGTGGATAATATTTATTAATTTATTATTTTGCAGCATTTTTGTATCCAGTATTAATTAGAGTGTATTCAATTATGCAATTAATTTTGTAAATTGAAGGACTCCTTAAATACTAAAATTCCACAGAAATAGAATTTGCATACCAGTACATGCAGATATTTGGTAAATAATTTAGATTATTCCGATATAATATTGTGACAATTTTGTTATTTTTTCCTGAAACATTTTGCGGTTAAATTTATTTGAAGCATTACTAAGTGAAGTGCTTACAAAAACATATGAGTTCATACAAATGCAAGTATGTATGTATGCATGAATGTGTTTGTGGAAGTCTAGTAAAGCATGAATATTTTTGTGCACAGGTGGCAAAGCTAACAAAAAGTTGAAGCGCTTAAATATAATTTGTACCAGCTGCCAAAGTCAGCAAAATCATACTTGTTGAGAGGGTGACCCCAGCGAACTGCCATGCACTAAAACGCGCTGAATTGTAATATAAGCTTTTTAAAATTACGAAAGTAGTATTTATTTTTTTCTGTTGCAGGTTGAAAATGTACTCACATGAATTTTATTTTGTGCAGAGCTTCGCGTTCGTGCGTGTCCCCTGCAATGTTGCCTATGTAAGTGGTGGTGACGCATTTTCAAGTAAGTTGTACGCGACATAAATGCATACCGTATGCGAGAATGTACCCTGTAGCCAAACGTTGTGAACTATCACACAACTTGTATGAGTCGCAGACCCAACTAGTCAGGTAACGGTATTTCTTTATGCAAACAACTGGTAGTTTTTGCATGGCGATGTCCTACGAGTTGTCAATTGTCAGATCATAAATATACCAGTCCCATACTAGACAAAAAAATACTAGTCAAATTTTGAACCAAAACAACTAATTTGAGATTAAGAAGGTTAATTAAAAAATAATATAAATTCATGAAAATGCAATAAAATCCTTTCTATTAAGTATTACATATTTTTAATTAGCAGCCTTAGATTTGCTTAAAATATTAGCCTTACATTTTCTAAGTACTGAAGGAAAAGAAAAATAAATACGTAAATTTTTCAAAATAGGTAACACCAAAAAAAAAAAAAAAAAAACAAAAAAAAAACATTTTTCGTTACATGTTGTCAAAAGTAAAAAATTCCAAGTACCATAAATTAATTTTTTTTTTTTTACCAAAATATTGAATATGTTTTTGTTGGCGAAACAAACTCACTATTTAACTGCATAAGTACTCGTTTATTTAACTAAAAGTGAAGTAAATGGAATAAAATGGGCACGTTTTGTATCGGTATAAATTTGTCCCTTTTCGGACTAGTTCGATGGCGCTCAGAAAGTTTTAGTTGTAAATCAGTATTTTTTCCAACTAGTTTGGCATTTCACTGCCGAGAAAATTAAGAAAATGCAGAAAATTAAAATTATGAACATGTACCAAATGCATTTATTTATTTTCCTTCATTCTTATTCCATGCTCTATATACTTTCTATGCATTCTATGCGGCAACACGAAGCTGCTTTAGTTACAGTTACATACATGCACAAATGTGTTTAATTTTACTCCTAAGTAGAAAAGGGAATTACTATTTACTGTTGCTTGTGCCGTGGGGGTTGAAAGTTACTAAAATTTTTTTAAGCATTTAAACTAATGCACCTCTGTGATTGCGTGTGTGCTGTCCTTTGATCGTGCCCAGCATTGCCATAGAGAAGCATTGCATAATTTTCAAAAACTTTCCATTGGCAAGTTGTCAACTAACTAACAACATTTTCATTCAAACAATTCTATGTAAATGAGGGGAGTTTTTATAGGATTATCATTGAATGAAATACGAGTTTGTTACCCACTTGGAACAGAAAGAGCCTAAAACATTGATTGATAGTGCTCATGCATAGGAAAATCGATATGTGTGCGATACTAAGGCTCAGTTGTAGTAAGTCTACATCTTTAGTTTTTCGCCAACGTGTCAGTGTTTAAAAACAAACTTCAAAGTTATAAATGTATAAAATTACATTATACTTATACAAGTTCCGGCACTCGAAGTGTAACCAACTTCAGACCGCTCGCGTAGCTGATGCCCGTGAAGCTGCTGTCTGTTAGTTTTGCTAAAGGATAGTTCAGAGTATTGTTTTCAAACACGAGGAAGCATTTTGCCGAGAGTAAACGCAAAAAAAGAAGATCAGTAACAGATTTCAAACGTACTGGAGTGATTGCTTTGTATTATATTTGGCTGGAAAATCACAACTAGCGATTGTTCGTGAGCTCGAGCACTGTAAAGTAGATAAAGATTTTATTTACCGCACCATTACTCGTTACAATGGTGCTGGTAGCATTGCCAAACGTTATGGAGGTGGTCATCAAAAGACTGCAACGTCACGTGAAATGGTTGAAAAAGTGAAGAAGCGACTTGAGCGAAATCGCCGACGAAGTGCCAATCAAATGAAGAACTGAAAATATCTGACCATAGCATCCATCGCATACTGAAAAATTATTCAAAGTCAAGCCTTATAAGTTCCAAAAGACTCATGAGCGAACGAAGGAGTTGCTTCGCTTAGCCAAAACGGTCAACTTCCGAACATTGTGTTTTCTAACGAGGAAATTTTTCAATTCAATTTTTCCCAAAACGATAGGGTTTGTTTGGCCGACCGTTCATACGAGAATTGGAGTCATCGATTGGCGCTCTCCAATCTTTTTCATTGAGCCTGGCATCAAGACTTTCCAAAAGTACTCGGCACCGTCTCACAAAGCTCGAGTGAACTAAGAATATCTAAAAACAACGTTCCGAACTTCATAACGTCCATAAAATGGCACACAAAGTCACCAGTCGCGTATCCGATGGATTATTCTCTTTGGGTAATTTTGGAGAACAAGGGCCGAACTAAAAGATACACCACCTCGAGGCGCTGAAAAAAGCCATTGCTCGCGAGTGGACCAAAATACCTGTGGTAACAAACGAGGTTTCAGACAGGGTGACTCGCTGTCGTGTGAATTCTTTAACTTGATGCTACAAAAGATTGTGCGAGTCGCAGAACTTAATCGTTCAGGCATAATTCATTATAAGAGCGCATAATTGTTGGCAAATGACGATGATCTTGACGTCGTTGGCCTTAAAAACCGCGCTGTTAGTTCTGCCAGTTCTGCTTTTGTAATCAAACAAATAGTCGGCGCACTCGCGTTCGACACCCATGTCACAGTTGACAGTAAGATATGCTTTTTAAGTAGTAAGAGACATGGCGGCCGCCGTATGACGGCCCAAGCAAAACATCACGCCTAATTATTATTTATCCATTGTTCAGATATAAAAAACAAAAATAATTAAAATGACAAAAAATTATTTTCATCTCAATTGCAGATGCTAAAAATAAAAAACTGTGAAATTTCCCAAGAAACTTACTTAAAATTACTCATCGTATCGGAAGAATTATATATAATTTTTGCAAATGCCTTTAGACGTCAATCATAATTAACACTTGTGAACTAGACAGCTGAGGTTTACAAACAGATAAGTAATGGAGCGCATAAAGGCCAAAATAAAGATTTTATTTATTCAGTAAAAAAGTGCTTAAAAAATGTTGGATAATATAATTATCAATTAAACGCTGGTCGAACTAAATACTGTTTGAGACTCTCCAAATTTCAGTAAGGTCTTCAACAAGTCATATTCTCCAATTTTTACAACAAACTGTAGTCCAATGAATTCAGATCTGAACTTGCAGACGGCAAATCTTCTGCGGCTATGAAACCAGGAACATTGAGTTTTAGCCACTGCTGGGTGGTTTTTGTCTTATGGGCTGAAACGAAATCATGCTGGAGAATCCATCGCTGGACGAAACTTTTTCTTGAGAATCGCTAATGCGTGAGGTTCCTTCAATTTTGCTATATAATTTCAACCTGAAAGCGTCTTCAATTCTTACTACTTTGAAATATGTTAAAGTTCTGATCATAGAAAGATGTGCCTTTTGTCAGTGAAGTACTGGAATATGCACTTAAGGACGAGGTTAAGCTTAATGGAGTACACTGCCAGGCGCTCAACTCTTTCAAAATAAAGCAAGTATTGCTCACGAGACTCAATAAAAGAGAGACTATCAGATCTTCATCACTTAATGGTAGAAGAATAAAATTTTCGAATTTTTTTCGAAATTTCGGGGAATTACATTTGATTAAAAAGTAGCATGGGTAATTAATATCGAAGTGCACAGAGGGACTCTGGGACTATAAATACTGAAATTTGATAATATACAGGGTGGGCCAGAATCGGCCATAAAAAAAACTAATCATTATTTTTTCAAACTTTTTTCTTTATTTTGATGATTGAACATTGTCATTTATGAATGAAAAATAATATCGTTCAAATGACTGCCACGACTGGCTTTACAGTAAGCCATTCGATCAATCCACTTTTTAAGCACATTTTCGATTGTTTGGGCTCCAATTTCATGAATGTCAACTTCGATTTCGTGTTTTAAAGCATCAATCGTCTCTGGATGGTTCGCATAGCATTTCTCCTTAACGGCTCCCCACAAAAAATAGACCAAGAGCTTACATCACAGCTCCGAGGCGGCCAATTGATATCGGAATTTCGGCTGATTATTCGGTTTTCAAAAACAGTAGCTAAAAGTTCGAGTGTAACTTTGGCAGTGTGACAAATTGTACCGTCCTGTTGAAACCAAATGTCGTCCATGTCATCCTCTTCAATTTTTGGAAACAAAAACTCGTTCAGCATGTCACGGTAATGCTCGCCATTTACTGTAGCCGCGGCTCCTCGCTCATTTTCGAAAAAAAAAAATGACCCGATGATGCCGCCAGACCAAAAACCGCACCAAACAGTGACTCGTTGTGGATGCATTTGCTTCTCTACAGTAACGTGTGGATTTTCTGAGCCCCAAATCCGACAATTTTGCTTATTGACGTAGCCACCGATGTGAAAATCAGAAAAGAGGAAGAAGACTCACCACTTTGGAAATAGGTTTTCAATATTTCCCAATTTTGTCTAGCGTATAGCGTCCCATTTCGTGAATGTCAAACCTTTAAGTAAATTATGAGCACATTTGACATGTTATTTGTGTTACCATTCTCAAAAAAATAGGTGGTTCAAAAAGCAAACGCTATATGGCCCACCCTGTATTAGTAATATAATTATAATAATTACACGGCAAAAAGAGATTTGAGAGAAACAAAATACTTGCTGTAAAAAATTTGTACAGGTTTGGAATACTTTTATACTCGACGAGTAAGCTTGTTAAGCGTATCAGGATCGTAAAAAAATGTCAAGCATTCATTATCAGGTCAAAATGCATAATATCGTCAGCACAAAAACAAAAACAAAAATTATCAAAAATCAATTTTTGTCCCCACAATTCAATGGGCTTTAAAACTGTGTACCTGAAATTTTTTTAAAGTTCTAATTAAAAAGTTTGAAATGTTGATTGAAATACCATAGCTAAATTTTTTTTAATTTTCCGAAATTGAGATTTTAATTGATTTGATTTTTGAAGTAGAATGAAAATGGAACAAATTAATTGTCTAAACTTGTCATTAAGCATCAGTTTTAGAGCTATTTAACGCATCCTTTGAACATGAGCCGAAATATTTCGACGCCAGCGCCCCCTAGGGAGTATTATTTTCAAGGTAAGACTTACACTATAATATGCTCAGGGAATTTCTCTACATATCAGCGGAAGTCTTCTCAAATTCGGTTCATACGTTATGAAGATTAGCGAAACATACAGAAAGAAATGATAGCCTTTAAAAATGGACTTAGTATATTTTTTACACTTTACATCATTCGCAATAATTTTTTTATCTTCTTTTGATAATATTTACAATGCACAGACACCACACTTTTGCAGGCCGCTCTGTGATATGCTGCTGTTGGGAGAATTTCTTCATTTTCCTGTTTAGTGTTCAGTGATTGTTCCCATACATCTAAAAAATATTGTACTATTGCCATATTTACTTTGCATCTAAATATTCCTTATGTTTGCGCCCCTCTAGTCTTTTAGACTGCAATTTTGTCCCAAGCAAGTGCTTTCTAGTGGGCAATACGGCTCCAATCCTATATCCGTAAGGAATGCTTTTGTTTTTACTCAGCTATGGTCTCCTCTCTCAAATCCAAAGCAGAATCAAAGCTGCATTGAAGACATAATAGTATCAGCTGTCTATATCTCTGCATGTTTCTCCATTTCTATTTTCAGTTTCTTTAAAGGAAGCCTCTTGAATTCCAATTATATGAGAAGAGAAATTTTCCAAATTTCTTTAATATAATATTTTTTACAAAAAAAAGTTATGATTCTGATGCTTTACTCATTGATCATTCCCTGAAATTTTTTTATCCATTCTTAAACTTCAAACTTTGAGTTGTAGTGTATATATGTACAATATATATCAATATATTACTATTATAGAGCGATTATAAACATTTAAAACATTATTTTTATAATTTAGTACCACGAAATTTTAAAGTCCTTTAAGGGGACCCGGTGATTTAGAAATTTAAAAAAATTAATTTTTTGTTTTTTCGATGAGTCGAAAGTATAGTACCTTGAGAATATACTGCGAAATTTTTGTGTAGAAATTCCCAATATTATAGCTTCTACAGCCCATTAACTACGTAGAGAGGGGTCCGCGCGCTCTTCATTTATCTCGAAAGTTAAATTCATGAGAAAATGAAGAACTGAGTATGTAGAGTTGCTATATAAAACTCTTAGCATGCTCGGTGTACATGTATTTGAATTCACTCCTGCAATATACACTCCGCTTTATTCCTACAACACTCCATGCGAAATTTCCATTGTGAGAATCAGTGCAGAAGTTTTCGGCTGGGTGATATTGGGTTAACTTAACTAATCAACAATAGTCCCACATTGACCTGAACTGGCCGTTAGTGCTACGAAGAGAGACCTAGCAGTCGAAATTTCCTATTTTCCCTGAACTGCTCCACACTAATTTGATATCTAAACACATTTGTATGTGTCCATGTGCAAGACTTTCTTGTGAGAATAGTGAGTGGAAAAAGCGTTGGCGAAAGTGTTGGCTAACTAAAGCAAATAAACTCATAAATTAAAGATCGCACATTGAAAGCGGAAATGCAAATCTAGATAGAAAACAAAACTCAAATAACTTTTTAAATATAAAACAAATTTAAAAGCATTGAGCGAAAAACAAGAAGTGATGGCGCAAATATGGCAAGCAGATGGTCAGCAGAATGCGAATTGTGTGTGTTACTGATTTCGAGGTGCGCTCAATAGAGCGCGTAAACAAGCAACTTGGAAAGTACCTACATAGGTAATTGCACACCTGTGTGCGCTAATTACAATATAAGTACTCATTTTTTTATTTATTTTTTATTTATTTATTTAAGTACTTATAAGTACCTTTAAATAGTTTGCATTTGAGCTTTTCAATACAGGGTCCTTCAATTACAAAATTCCTTTATTTTCATGAATTTGAATTGAAATTAAAAACATACTTTGAGTGGGACCTCATTACATTTTTTTTGACATATGTATATACCTAGTAGAGGGCTCACATTTTTATGACCGATAAATTGTATTTTTCAAATGCCTCTCGCGTGCATGTTTACAGATGTCGATTATTTTGGCAAAATTTGTCGGTTCATTTGGATGATTCTCGATCGCAGATTCGTTCGTAATGCTCCAATTGTTGAGAGGACTATTCAGTTAGGGATTAGAGACTTAAAAAGCACTAGCACAAGTGTAGTCAGGTGGCTTTGAAAGTCCTTCTATCAACTGCAATCACCTCAAAATTGTGTATGAGGAAAATGATAGTTAGGGCTGAAGGAAAATAGTTAAAAATGGGGCAAAACATACCCCTAATTTGTCCTGTGCTTCTCTAGGGACTTACAGAACACCTCATTAACGAGTTTCTCAGGAAGTGGCAGGCGAAGAAATTCGTTGAACACTGCCAAAATTCTATAGGTCAGCGACAAGCGGGACAATTCCTAACGCCGGACAAAGCAGTTTCTGATAATCTACTTGCACTCAGCAGAGTAGAATGAAGACTTTTAATTGGTTACTTTATAGGCCACAATAGCCTGGGATATTACTTAAACAAAATTGGTCTCTCTGAGACTATCATCTGTCTATTCTGTGAAATTGGCACTGAAAATTCAGAACCCATTATTTTGAGATATCATGCACTAGGCAGAAAAAGGTTATACATTAAAAAAAACTCTTAAAAATACAGACATTTTCAGTAGCCTGTTGGATATCCTCGACGTTTCAACAATTTCCTAAGTCTATTGGGCATATGGTTTACCAATTTGGTGGACCCCTCGATAGTAATCTTCTCCCACTCCTTCCACATAACATCTTTCAAGACCTCTTCGCTTGTAACTTGGAGTTGCTGTATATTTCTTTCCAGAAGTGCCTATAACTGCTCGATAGGACTTAAATCTGGCGATACTGGAGGTGTTGGTTGGTTCGAGTGGTGATTCCAGAATCCAACTAGCGCTTTCGCACCATTTTGTTGCCACATCCTCGTTACCATTTCGTTTAACAGTTATTTACAGCAAGACTATTTCCAGTTTGTGCAGTTTAGGAACCTTATTAACTTGTTGACGTCTAAGCCAGACAGTTGTTCGAGACTCTCGAACAGCGGTTTGCCCAGGGTTAACTTTCTGTCCTTCCATAGGGCAGGGCATTCACAGAGGAAATGGAGGATTGTTTCCTTTTTCTCCGGATGCCCATTTTGGCGGCTTTTTCCCCGATAGACCGAAAGCCAGTTATGACTGCTGTTAGCCTACAGGCGTTCCGTCGTTTCATGCTTGTCAAACGAAAAGCTTTGTGTTGGCAATAGTTTGGCGACATTATAGACAAGCAAAAGCTTTACCGTATGAGCCGCATACTTGGGGTCATTGACTTTTTGAAAACAGTATTGATGTCATAAGCCCATAATCCGAACTCACAGTGCGGGTTTTTTACACACTTTGTTCAGAACTGCCTAGGGGATCTAATTTTTTGACTAATTTTAATAATTTTTTTTTCAAATGGTCGTAAATAATTGTAGAAGAAATTATCTAGTAATAACCAAGGCAAGTACGCAAATTTCCAATCGCCCTTAAGGGGTGAAGTCATTCCCTAAATACCTACATACTAATTTTTTTGAACGTAGGTTCGAATCTCAGTGAAACACCAAAATTAAGAAAAACATTTTTCTAATAGCGGTCGCCCCTCGGCAGGCAATGGCAAACCTCCGAGTGTATTTCTGCCATGAGAAAGCTCCTCATAAATATCATTTGCCGTTCGGAGTCGGCTTAAAACTTTAGGACTCTGCATTTGTGGACCAACATCAAGACGCACACTACAAAAAAGAAGAAATTATTTATTTATTTTATTTTTTTATTCAGTGCTGTACCAGATTTCCTGCAGACAACTTTCCTTCGTTTGATATGAAAAATGCACAACTTTCTTTCATCTAAAAAAGTAACTTTTTCCCAAAAATTCTGAAAGTTTGTTTACTTATACATGCTAATTTGCAAAAGCAATGCGTCTTTGCCTATTTATTAGGAAAATATAGGACTATGAATAAGTTCGTGCGGTTTTTTTTTCGAAATTTGAAACTTTATTGACGTAAAATGGTTACAAATTTAATATTCAAAGTATTGTCCATCGCTTACTACTACTTTTTCCCATCTTTCTGGCAATTCACGGATTCCCTTTGTGAAAAATTCGGTCGGTTTTGCCGCAATCCACGAATCGATCCATTTTTTGACTTCATCGTAATTACGGAAGTGCTGGTCAGCCAGGCCATGTTGCATCGATCGGAAGAGATAGTAATCGGATGGCGCAAGGTCTGGACTATACGGCGGGTGGGGTAGGACATCCCATTTGAGCGTTTCTAAGTATGTTTTGACCACTTGTGCAACATGTGGCCGAGCATTGTCATGTTGCAAAATAACTTTGTCGTGTCTATCGGCGTATTGCGGCCGTTTTTCTCGCAGTGCTCGGCTCAAACGCATCAATTGTCGTCGGTAGACATCCCCCGTAATCGTTTCATTCGGTTTCAGTAGCTCATAATACACAACACCCAGCTGGTCCCACCAGATACACAGCATAACCTTCAGGCCATGAATATTCTGCGCCGACGTCGATGTTGAAGCATGGCCAGGGTATCCATACGTTGCCCGACGTTTTGGATTGTCGTAATGGACCCACTTTTCATCGCCAGTCACAATTCGATGCAAAAAACCCTTTCTTTTGTGCCGTTGAAGCAGTTGTTCGCATGCCATAAAACGGCGTTCAACGTCTCTTGGCTTCAATTCATACGGCACCCAATGGCCTACCTTTCGGATCATTCCCATGGCTTTTAAACGTTTGGAAATGGTTGATTGATCAACTCCCAAAGTTTTTGCAACCTCTTCTTGCGTTTGAGCCGGATCTTGATCGAGCAATTCCTCCAATTCGGTATCCATGAACTTTGGCGGCGCACCCTCGCGTTCTTCGTCTTCCAAGCCAAAATCACCACTTTTAAAGCGTGCAAACCACTTCTGGCACGTTCGCTCAGCTAGAGCATGCTAACCATAAACTTCCACCAAGATACGATGACTTTCGGCTGCTTTTTTCTTCATATTAAAATAATGAAGAAGAATTCCCCGCAAAAACACATTATTTGGCACGAAATTCGACATTTTCAAGTGTGGTAAAAATATTATTGTTTACGCTTCAAATAAAAAACTTATACTGACGTTTGTGCCTTATGACAGTAGCTCTCCAATGAATGTTTGGAAATGTGGATCGATGGAATAATAATCAAGTTACGCCATCTGTTGTAAAACCGCACGAACTTATTCATAGTCCTATTATTAAATGGCTTCTTCCTAGTAACTCTTCCATTACTCTCTCCAAGGGAATTTTTACACGGAGTTCATGTCAATAGGCCAAACCGTAAATGGAATTTTCTATCTTGCTTTTTTTGCATTCGTAGAATTCGCCCTGAATACCGCAAAGAAGGAAGCTGGCGCTTCTTGCATGATAACGCACGATTTCATCGATCTACTCTTCTGACTGATTTTTTGACTAGAAGTCGCATTTTAACCATCAGTCACTGACAGTATTCACCTGACATGACTCCCTGTGACTTCTACATATTCGAAAAATTGCATTTGGCTATGAAAGGAAAACGTTTTTATCCGTAGAGGCCATCTAAAACTCTTGTACCGACATCCTGAAGGACGTTCCGGCCAATGACCTGAAACACTCTTTAGAAATGTTTTTAGATCGCGCCAAACAGTGTATCGAGGCCTGGGAGTACTATTTTTAATAAATAAACTCGAAGTTATCAGAACAAAGCTCCTGTCGTTTCTATTTTCGCCCAGTCTTGTTTATTTTGGACTTGACCGTGTGTATTTTTGAAACTTATTATTTGGTTTATCTTTCACTTTTGCGGTAGATATCTGGACTTATGTATTTCTTCACAGCGTATTGCGATTTTCCTGTTTGTTTAAATGCACGCCATGCTCGTGGTCTTCAAGTTAAATATAATTCTGGTATTTTCATAGTTTGAATTATTATACTGATGGCTCCACATTGTCAGGCTCCGCATGAAATTCTATTGAAAACGATAAACAAATAGATTATTAAATAAAAATAAAAATTGTGCGTACCAAAAATCGTCCCAGCAACACAAAAAGCAAATCCGCAAATAATGAGCGTATACTATTGACACTCGAAAATAAGTACCGTTAGAATCGATTGGTATGACTAATAAAATGGCAAACAAAGAAGATTATAAAGTTGAATTTGTACTTAGCTCACCGTTAGAATATCATTGACAAATAGTATTTAAAAATAGGAGGAGCGTAGAATTATGACATCTACTGAATGCGGAAAAATTCAAGTTTTAGCATATTTAAAATGTCCCATTGCTCTCGTCGCTGATATCTATGAAATTTTTCGTCTATCTGTAGCTACCCACTTTGTCTGGCTATTGACGTTTTCTTAATAAAAGGTTTTCGCAATGAGCTATTCATACATCACCCGAAATATCAGTTTATAAATACATATTCGCATACGCCTACGTATGTGCACATATACACACCCGCATACATTTACATATATGCGTATGTTTTCGATAAACAATTTTATAAACAAATCCACGCGAGCTTCAAACTAACAACAAATTTTTATATATAAAATTTTCCCGTTATTCTGAATTTCATTGAATTTTCTTTCAGTTTGCTGCGCTAGTGTTGATAACGTCATCGTTCCGTTTGCATTTGTTGCGCTTGCCGCCAATGGCACACTTTTATTGTTGTAGTATACATGTATCTATATGTATGCTATGTTTTGTTATTGTTGTAGTAGATACGCACACATATAACGAATTTTGTTTTTCAAAATTTATGTTAAGTCATGTGAAATGATTGCGTATTTCTTCTTCTTCTTCTAATTTTAGATTGTTTTTTATCGCTTTCTATGCAATATTTGCCAACTGTAATGCTGTCGGTTGGCTGCCACGTCTTGAGGCACGTTCCGAGTTAGTATATCTTGTTGATTTGCTTTTGGCATACTACGTCATCAAAGTTGTTAAAGTAAACAAAAGAAAAAAATGAGTGTTTTTGCTTATAGAAGCATTAAATTTATACTTTTTGCAATGTTATTTTTTTATGAAATATTTTTAGCCATTTATAGACTCATATAGATCAGACATACATATTCTGTATATGTGTGTGCGCGTACGTTTTGTTTATTTTATTATCGTTGGAAAAATTTTCTACCCTCCGGCGTTCGTACGAGGAAAGATAATCACTTGGGAGGCTTGGCGTGGTAAAAATTTATTTCTTGAATATTAAATACTTCATAATATGCTGATATTTAGACATTTTATGGAGTATTTTATTCTATTGAAAATATTATGATGCCCCAGATTTATATCTTTTTATACTTGTAGCCGTTTCAATCCAATGTGTATGTGTCTGTCCGGGGCACATACTTATATAAAGCAGTGTATGTTACGGCCGTTGTTTTGTGTGTCAATTTACATATATGTGGTTGTGATGTAATAAAATCATAAAAAATTGCGGGCTAAACGTATTCTCATCGAGCACATTAAGATTTCTTAAGTTCCCATTTAGTTGAGAATTTAGCTTAGAAAAAGCAGGATATGACAAAAGTCCACATACAGTTCAATTAGCTTAAAAAAAACAAATTTATTCATTTCAAAACTAGCTTTTTGGAATACTTTTAGTATTTAGTAGGTCCCCCACCGTTAACAATCACTGCTTGAAGGCGTCGTGGCATTGATCCAACTAGTTGGGCAAGCTCTTTCCGCGTTAGTTGGTTCCACGCCTCCATCAATTGGTTTTTTTTAGCGATTCTGCGTAAGTTATAATACTATTACGAATTTTTCTCCCTAAAAGCTGCCAAACAAGCGCTATCGGATTTAAATTCGGACTCTGCGGGGGCGTATTTACTTATCTGGGTGCGAAATATCTATAAGAGCCAGTTTTTGACTAGTAGTGCGGTATGCTTAGAGTCATTGCCTTGTGGGAAAATACAATCTTACGCAAGACCAAAATATTCTAATAATACTGAGATGTCCATATTCGACGGACCCATGTGTTTTTTTTAAATCAAAGAAAAACAAATTTTTTTTTTTTATGCTGACGATAATAATCATTTTATTTGGTTCAAGTAGATTTGTTGACATCACTTTTTGAATATGATATCTCTCAAATGGCCGCCTTGAGCCTGCATGGCGTATTTCCTGATGCTGGTCTTGAGCTCTTCTATGGTCTTTGGCTTATTAATATAAACCTTTGATTTTAAATATCCCCACAAGAAGAAGTCAGGTGGCGTTAAATCGGGCGAACGCGGCGGCCAGTCAAAGTCGCCATTTTTCGACATCAAACAACGAGGAAACAATTTCTTCAAAAAATCGATTGTGGTGCGAGCTATGTGAGGTGGAGCGCCGTCTTGTTGAAACCACAACTGCCTCATACGCTTTCGACGAATAATTGGCATCACAAAAGTGGTTATCATATCGTGATAACGCTCCTGATTGACGGTAACAGCTTGACCATCTTCATTTTTTTCTTCTTCTTTTGTTGACTTCTTTTGTTGAATGTAAATTTCAACAATTTGGGAGCGCTCGCGTGGCGTGTACTGTTCCATGGCAAAAATCTGCTTGGACTGACGCTTCCAACGCGGTATGTCATTAAGCGATCTGTCGTCTCTGTCAAAAGATACAGGGTTGCCAGATGGGCCCGTCGAATATGGGCAACCCTGTAGTCTTAAATGTTGTTCTAACGAGTTTTTATATTTATATCAGTCCATAGTACCTTTAATAAAGTTAATCTCTTCAGATGAACGGCGGTTTTTTTACGTGATGTCCTGCTGAAATATCCGCTTTATCAAGATAGCGTTTAATAGTTCTGGGATGAACACTTTTTCCGGACGTCTCGACGATATGTTGGGCTAATTTCAGAGCATTAAATCTCAGATTTTTGTCGTTTTCTTTTAAAATGGAGCTTACATCTTTTCCGAATAGTCTACGCCAAAAAGTAGGCACCAAAAATATATTTCCTACAAATTGCACCAACAAACAAGCGCCAAAAAGTAGGCAATGTTATTTCTCACTAGAAATTAGCAACCACAAGGAAAAACTCAGGAAAAATTGACTAAAGTGTATCTAAGATATGCATAAGGTATAGCTCTCTCTCTCCTCTTCTTCTACGCCATATCTTTTTTCTCTCTCGCGGAACGAAAATGCCCAAAACGTTGCATGGTCTTAAAATTTTACTCTCCATTCTCGCACGTCCAACGACGCCTAAGAAGTTTCACTTCAAAAAAAAAAAAAATTGTGCAACCAGTTCAGTCATTCTTGATTTGTAGCAGCTCGAAAACTAATTTAATAATTTTCCAATACACTTTGACTTATAGGCACGCCTACAAAGAAAAAAAATGCATGTAATGTGATGCGTTAATTAGTAAAAACTTCCCTTCGCCTTTAACTTTTTTTACATAACTGAATTTTCCCATTCCTCAAGTTGAGCTAAATTATCCACACTCTTTTGACGTGATCCTCTCATTATTTTAGTCACAATGCAATATAAACTTATTAACCCCTATTTTGTTCACCACAAAAATTGTATTTGGATGAAAACACAGTAAAATAATAATGAAAATGGCTTTATTTTTTTTTTAATTTTCTTTGGAAGTTAGTACATTTTTCCATTCGCTTGAACACATTTTCAAAGCACTTTTGCCACTCAAAGTGTATACCTCCAAAATGAACTGCTTAAAGGTTTCTTCAGGCGTTGAAAAACGTTGACCTCGCATTTTATTTTTGATGTGCGGACATAAAGAGAAAATATTACAAGCACTTCTGTGATCCGATACGTGAGAGCTCGCATTCGTCGGCGGTTGGTTTTCCTTAATTTACCGAAAACTTCTGGCAAATAAATGGTTGTGTATAACACAGAATAGACTGCTTTAAGGTTTTCAATTCTTCAACTAATAAAAAGCTCATAAGTGGAAACTTTGTATGGAAGTTTATGCTAAAAAGTACCAAACTTTTCGATAAAAATATCAAATTCCAGTTCATTGCACGCAGAGTTGCAAAGGCGCATAATATGAAAGCCCTCGGCCTCAAAAATGATGTGCATTTATTCTCTATCTTAAAAAAAACCATCTGCGTATTTCTCAATAATACTTCAAACCACCCCTCAATCGGTTTAGTAGTTTTTATGTGATGCATGAACAAAGAAAAGGGCTACAGTCGTATAACACAAGGTGGCTCGAAATTAATCACTTATCGGAAGACTTACAATTTTTGCAAATGGCTTTGTACGACAAGTAATGGAACGTGTAAATGTCAAAATAAAGGTTTCCATCGCTTAAAATTGTTTTTTTTATTTAGTAAAAAAGCTATTCAAAAAGAATATTGGATGTTGTTGTGCCACCTAGCGGACAATTTAAATACGTCCAAATCAAGCAAACCAATGCTTCGCACTTTTTCCTTCGCCTAATATACAGACGAGTAAAGGCTTGTAAAAATTTCGCTTTTAAGTTACTTACATTAAAGTAAATTGTTTTTGTTTGTTTGTTTACATGAACCGTTGGCAGAGCGGCGATAATTTATATCAGCCACGGAAATTGATTCTTTTTCCATTTGGATAATTTGTGCTTTTCACTTTACTTATTTACCTTCTGAAATGAGCGTATTTGTATTTTGTGTACTTCTTTTATATTTTTCGCAACATATGCGGGAACATTTTCGAGCTTAACGGATGTAGGTCATTAAATTAGAATGACTGTGAGTGTTGGCTTTTATTTTATTAATTTCAGTAAAAGCAACAGAACAAAAGTTAAACCGGATATAATTTGACTTTATCACTATGAGGCTTTCCATAAAATTGAAAATTTTATTGTAACTAACAGGGTGTTGCTAAGTAGATGCGACTGCTCATAGAGAAAATCTTAACTATTGAGGCGAATTTCTAATATATCACTAGTTTCGTTTCACCAATTGCGAACCACTTTGTTCAGAGTGTGGCAGTGAAAGATGAAATTAAGGGCACACAATCAAGCTTTTCATATTTGTAACTGGGCTACCGTTAGTTGACCGTTAGTTATTTTGTAAATTTCTTTCCAGTGAAACCCTGTGTTGTCACATTATATCCGATGGAGCATGAAGCAAATCTGGAAAACTGCCGACAATTCAACCGCTGTTAGGTGAGCGGAAGCCGCTGAACCTATAATCAAAAAAGTAGTCAGAGTACACTCTGTTTTTGATCTTTAATAACAAAATGATACCTGGAGTCTCTCGTGGAAGAAAGTATGTCGTTAGCTTTCCTAGGAGAAATGATAACGTGTATATCCTCTCTTGAGAAGGAAGGGTATTTCGATAGGAAGTCTTTATAATAATTAAAGTTGCAAACTGGATAATTGACGAAAGGTGGTGGGGACATAAACTCCAGACTTAAATCAGCAGTGCTAGTGAAGCTGCTCTAAAGGTCTTAGAAATCGTTCACACCTCTTCAAAAACAATTCAGAAAAATAAGTTGAGGCTAAACTCAATTGTAAGTTATGTGGGTGACTGGTGACTGGGTGATGCTCTAGCTAACGAGCCAACAGATTAAATCCAAAATGAAAGAGAGAGATAAAATTATTCTCCTGCTTTGCAATGATTTTAAGTTGATCAATGAGCATCGCGCTTCATTTGGAGGGATAGGATCCGAAAAGCGTAAATTACGCAACGCGAAATGTAAGAATACTTTCTGGATTCCTTCAATTCTAGCAGCATGGCACGAATGTTTAAGTGTTTTATTTCATTTTAAAATTCTATAACAAAAAAAAAAATTCTATTTATTATTTATATGCAAATGCAAGTTTTAATTAAAGTTCGAATTTGTGTGCTTCACAAGAGTTTTTAAACTATTTTGATTTATTTTCAACTGCAGCTGATGACCGGAAGTATTACAAATTTGAGGCATTTACGCCACTCGCTTTTGCCTACTTATTTTTGTTTAACTTTTTGAACCATTTTCATTATAACATTTTTTTATAATATATATTCTATTTTTTACAATTTTGTTTTATAAAACTTTTTTTTTTTTTTTAATTTTTACATAACTAGAATAAGGTCAAAATTGAGAAACTCGTGCTACTGCTCTCAGTTATAGTTATTAAAAAATTATTAGGTGCGCAACTAAGTTCTCGCTATTTGTCAATAGTCACTGCCGGTAGCAATGTGTGCTAGTTGATTTTAACGTAACCCAAACGTCATAAACCAAGCTTCGACATATGGTAAACAAACTGCTTCGCCACATTAGTGACTTTGTTTTGGTATCATATACTTTTGGTTTTCTGAAAATGTCTGATTTTGTGCCGACTAATCGTGATTTGCGGTAAGTTTTGATTTTCCTCTTTCATTCGAAAAAAAAACGCATCGTGAGCTACAAAAAGTTTATGGAGATGCTGTTTTAAGTGAAACAACGTGCCGAGACTAGTTCCGTCGCTTCAAAGACGGTGATTTTAATATTGACGACCGTCCGCGCGAAGGAAGGCCAAAAACCTTCGAAGACGCTGAATTGGACGCACTGTTCAATGCGGATCGGTGTCAAATGCAAGAAGAGCTTGCTTCAGTATTAGGAGTTACCCGCCAATCCATTTCCAAGCGACTGCATGCTTTGGGAATGATTCAGAAACAGGATCCATATGAGTTAAAACCAAGGGATGTTGAACGTCGTTTTTTCGACGTTTCGCCTGTGAAAAACTGCTCCAGCGGCAAAAAAGGAAGGGTTTTCTTCGTCGCATCGTGACAGGTGATGACAAATGGATTCATTACAGCAATCCAAAGAAAAGAAAGTCATGGGGACTGCCCGGTCATGCTTCTACGTCATCGCCTCGGCCGAATACTCTTGCTGCGAAGGTTATGCTATGTATTTGGTGGGACCAAGTTGGTGTTATTTATTATGAACTATTAAAACCAAGCGAAACCATCACGGCGCGAAGCGGCCGCAATACGCGGAGAGGCATGAAAAAGTGATTCTACAGCATGACAACGCTCGGCCTTACGTTGCCAAACCCGTTAAAACCAACCTGGAAACACTGAAATGGGAAATCCTACCCCACACGCCATATTCTCCAAATTTTGAGCAGTCCGATTATCACCTGTTCCGATCGATGGCACATGGTCTAGCTGACCAGCAGGTCCATTCATATGAAGGCATCAAAAAATGGCTTGCTCCGAGGATAGCTTCAAAAGATGAACAGTTTTACCGCGACGGTATATGAGATCTACCCGAAAGATGGGAAAAGTAGTAGCCAGCGATGGTCAATACTTTCAATGATTCACTTGTAACTATTTTTTAGGATAAAGTTGTATTTTCATAAAGAAAACAGCGGGAACTTAGTTGCGCACTAATATATATTTTATAAAAATTTTTTTGTAATAAAAATATTTGTTTATAATTTTTTTTATTAACGTTGATTTTAATTCTAAATGCGCTGAAATCGTTAATTATTATTACTGGCTGTTTTGTTTACATTTTTCATTCCTTTTCACCGTTTTCGTTATAAAAAACCATTTTTATGAGTTCTATTTTTGAAGAACATGGTTTTTTGTATAAAATTAGAATGACGTCAAAATTGAGAATCTTGCACCACAGTTCTCTTGCTTTATTTTTGTCTCTCTTACCAGTTATAGCTTTCAAACAAATTACTTTATAAAATTTGTTTCATACAATTTTTTTATAAATTGTATTATTAATAGGTATTATAACAATTTTTAAACTTTTTTTTTTAATTTTGTTAACAAAAGTGACTTTTACTCTAAAATGTGCTGAAATCGTGAATATTGCTCAAATAAATTTTGTGAAAACTTTTTTTCATTAAAATGTTTTTTTTTTTATAAAATTTCACGTCAAATTATTGGCTCTAGTGATAGTTAAAATTCGGATTTCGTGCTTTACATTTTTTTAAACTTTTTTGTTCCATTCTTAAAATATCTTAAAATTTGGGAGTTTTGTGCTACCACGTTTTTGCTTTCCTTTTTACCTGTTTTAATGTTTTAGTTATAATAAAAATTTGTTCACAGTTTTGGTTACAAAAACATCTTTTTTATAAAACGTTTTAAGTGTTTCCTCGTCGTATTTGAGACTTTTGTGATCGGCGGTTTGGTTTTTTTTACCTCTTTTAACGATGTAATTATCAAATTTTTTAAAAATTTTGTTATACAAATTTGTTTTTGTTAAAAGTGGTTTTAGCTTTAAAATATACGGAAATCATATAATTTGTATTGAAAAAAGTTGTTCTTTAAAAAGTAAGGAGCTGATTATGCCCGAAAGTGGGGAACAGGCGTTACCATGCAAGGCAATTGTGGCTATCCTTGTTGTCACTACCAATGGCTTTGCTGAAATTTGATTTTTGATAAACGAGTGCGTATATATGTATATATGTATGTATGTACAAGTATAAATATAAATTTGTTGGTTTACTTGTGTGAGTGAGGTTAACCTTTTTTGTCGGCGGTTAATCCTCCCAATTTATTGTTTTTTCCCCCGTTGTGCAAATTGATAACCAGCAGCAGGTAAGTCTGTAATGTGTATAAATGTGTGCAACATTTGTATGCAAGTATATACGTGCATGTGTATGTTTTTTTATATGAAATATATACATCTCTGTAAAATTGTTTACGCACGTTTGATGGCATTGAAAAAGGTTGCTTGTCTAAAATGCCAAAATTTATGAAGCTCACAAAATGAGGGTAAAGCCTATTTTTACTTTTGCTTGCACACTTTTAAGTGCTTTGGCCAAGAGAAATCTAAATTTTAGTTGTGTATATGCACAAGAGCGAGTAATATATTGCAGACCTTTTTTTAAATGTATTTTACCGTATAAATGAAAATGAAAGTGAATTATGCCACTGATTTACTAACTACTTACAGATACTTGTCTCTCTTTTCGCCCTCTACAGTGGTCAAATCTACTGTTTTTAATTATTTCAAATGCATTTGCAATGTGTTGCGAAATTTTCAGTACTTATTGGCTTGCTGTTGCAATTTGTGCTCAGTTTGCTGATGTTTCACTGTAGCAAACCGCTACAAAGTTTGGCTCATTAACTGCCAGTTTGTTCTCCCAAGCCACACAATGCATTTAAAGCGAACGCAGAGGCAAGGAAGAAGTGAAGGAATAAACGAAGAATGGCAAAAGAAATTGGTGAAGAGCACCAGTGCTGCTGGGAAAAAATTTAATTAGCGAAATTGTTGCGTTGCGCCAAAACGACCATCGGGGGAGCGTATGAGTAACATGCGTTTTTAGCTAATTGGGCAGTCAGCCTTATTGATAGTCAGCCTTATTGAGGCCGACAACCACGTTGTGTGTGTAATATCGAGAATGTTGTTTCAAAAGTCGATTGCAATTAACGCTAATTGCAAATATAACTTCATATTTTATTTTTGGCGAAAATTCACACATCTGAAAACGATTAGGTAATCAGGTGTAGAAAATTAGTGATTAAAGTATATTTGGCGGATTGGTTAGCTAATTGCTCTGGAGTACAAAATAACAAAACGTAATATTTAATGCCGCTTTCCATTGATGCAAGAAGAATAAGGTGGGCAAAATGCAATTCAAAAATATTTTTAATTAGCTCGACCAGATAAAAACAATTTTTAAATATTACCAGGTTTACCGCCGTTCGAATTTTATCTACAATTTTTATTATAAGAATACCTGTATGTACTACTAACAAGTAGTAGATATCAAATAAAAAATACTTAAAAGAAAAAATAATATCAGCAAACAAAAGTTTTTTTTGGTATAAAAAGTCTTTGTTAAAAATTTGAAATTTTCTAATTGGTAATGAAACACATTTTCCAGTTTATTTGAGCGACTACCTCGACTTGTTTTGCAGTAATGCTTACATTCAACTAAATTTTCAAATGACTCTGTTGATAGTTTCTGGCCTGAATTCACGACAGGCTCAATGATATTCACCTTAAGAGATTTGAGTGTTGCTGAGCTCTGGAGTTTAGCATAACATCGCCTTTTCTGAATACAGTACAAAAAAAAAAAAAAAAGAACATAAAATTTGTAACCGTATCTCAATCTTCTTTAAGTGCGCACGATTATTTTTGTTCGCCAAACTGTCACGTTCCGCCAGTGGAAAATGCAAATGACACCTGGGCGAGAAATGATAAAGATAAAGTTATAACATTTGCAAAGCATCTATCCAACACCTTTGAACCGATCGGCATATTCTGAGCGGTTTCGGTGTATAGCGCTGTTCAAATCGGCCAATTGTCGTTGGTAGCGTGCACCATCAACTGTTTCACCTGGTTTTAATAGCTCGTACCAAATCATACCACGCTGATCACAGGAAATACATAGCATTGCCTTGCGGCCGAAGCGATTTGGTTTGGCCGTTATTTTTGGCTTGTGGCCAGGCGGACCATACGATCGTTTACGCTTGGGATTGGAGAAATACACCCATTATTCATCACCCGTAACGATTCGATGCAAAAAAGACTTCCTTTTGAACTGGGAGAGCAGCATTTCACAAGTGGTTTTTCGATGTCCGCAAATTGTAGTTTGAAGGCATGAAATGCGACATTTTTAAGAGCGAAAAAAATGCATTTTTGTATGAAACGTAACAAACAATGAACTGAATATTGTTGACAGATGACAGACGAAAAAAACAAGACATTTGGGAAGGTTTAAAAATACTTCTAGCGACATCTACGAACTAATAGCTGAAAGTCTTATTTAATAGGTATATACCTGGTATTCAATTCGTCGATCTGACCCCAGTATGTTCCAAGCCTGTGAAAAATTGCGGAGTTGATTATGATTGCCAAACCAGGAAAGGATCCACGCATTGTTTCTTCATATCGGCCAATCTCCTTGTTGCCACAAATTTCAAAACTACTAGAAAAGCAGAAATCAATTGTAGTAAATAAACGCTGGAGTGCCACAAGAGAGCATCTTTGGACCTCTTCTTTACCTTCTGTATACGAAAGATGTACCATTACCTCCAAGCACTATTTTCGCCACCTTTGCTGACGACATAGTAATTCTTGCAACAGAAAAAACCGCCGAAGTAGCGGCAGCTAAACTTTAAACCTCTATAGACGCAGTAGAAAAATGGACGAAAACTTGGTGAATAAAATTAAACAGTAACAAATCCATTCATATGACCTTCACCAATAAATAAGCAAACCATCACCCAATAATGCTACTCTCCAATTCCATACACAAATACTGCCAAATATCTTGGTATAACCCTCCATGCTAAGCTACGTTCGAGGGAGGATAAAAATAAAACGAAGCGAACTTAATTTGAAAATACTAAAAATGAACTGGCTCATTGGACGGAACTCAAAACACTCGCTATATAATCAAGTTATCAAATCAGTGTGGTCTAATGGCGCACAAATTTGGGGCTGTGCCAGTAAAAATAATATAAACATAATCCAACGATTTCAAAATAAAATTCTCAAAAATATTGTGAACGCACCTTGGAACATTCGCAATGCACATATTTATCATGACCTTAACATTCCTATAGTCGCTGAAGTTATAAAAATACAAGCAGAAGCCCACTCTAAGAGGCTACAGAGGCACGACAGCGAGGAAGCCAGCAAACATCTCAACACCGCAGGCCTAACCCGACGCCTCCAGCAAAAAAATCCATATGATCTTATTGGTAGTTAAAGTAGAGACGACATTTTAAAACTCACTCAAGTTATCGAGTATTAAAGAGCTATAAAGGGTATAATAAAATGGCTTTCAATAATCTTAAAAAAAAAATCGGAAATATAAAACTCAATTACGAGCCCAAAAATCAACTTTCATTAAAAGTCTCACTGTGTTAGTGCACCAATTTGTGGAAGAAACCCACCTGTTGACAAAATAGTAAAATAGTGAAATTTGTCTAGTACCTCCAAATAGCCTTCGATAGGCTTAAATATGCGACTTTTCGAAAATATGAACTCAAAAAAGTATCTAAAGTTAAAAAATATACCTTAATCTAATAGAGAATCTCTAAATATGAAATTAATTATAAAGCTTGCGATTATTTTTTCAGAAGTTTGGAGCTTTAGTGCAGTTTTGTAAAGCTCTGCGTATTTGTATGATAGTTACACCCCAGCAGCCACAAACCTTTGGCACAGATATGTAATAGTGGATCTCACAAAATGCTGTTAGATTATTTTGTTTTAATATTCTTATACATTTTTTTAAATATTTTATAATATATTTACTTTTTAAAAGAAATTTATTTGGGAAAAAATTGTATATATATTTTTTCTTTTAATTTTTGGGAAAAATTTGTCTTGCTATTTTTGAAAAACACCCCGCCTCGAATTTTTTTATGTTTATTTTTTCTTTTGCTTTAATATTTCCAGAACTTTTTTTTAATTTTAGAATGTATTTTTAAAAAATATATATTTGAGAAAAAACAAATATTTTTGGAAAAGTTTTGAGAAAAATTTGTCTTGCCTTTTTTTAGAATCAATAATTTTTTTTATTATTTTAGAATATATTGTTTTAAAGATATTTATTTGTTAAAAAAAATAATTTTTGCACATTTTTGAGAAAAATTTGTTTTCCTATTTTAGAAAAATAACCCGCCTCGTATTTTTTTTAAATACCTCACACATAATTGAGTATTCTCGGAAAGTTTCATAGCTCGGTTTCCCTTAACTATGCTCTGCATTTTCAAACCCATATAGCGAGCCAGTGAACAATCAAAGCAAAATACTGCTCTAGCGAGGCACAGGTATATTAAGTCCATTTGGAAACCATTTTTAAAGCAGATACACCATGTTTTCCAAAGGGTCGCTGTACGTATTTGAAAATAACTCAAAAAGTTATGGGAATGCCACTATGAGACTTGTTGTGATTACTGAGCATAGACTAAGCGATTAAAAGAAAAAAAAAAAATAAGAAAAAACCTGAAGCAAATTTTCAACAAAATAAAAACAAAAATTCAAAAAATGTTCAATTAAAAGGAATTATGTTATTTCAAATATTTTTTGAGAAGCATATTCTATTATAAAAATAAAAAAAAAATATAAAAATGAATAAATCCCAATCTCGTTGAATAACTCTCAAAATTATGAAATTTTATTCAACATTTTTTCAATTTATTTCTAACTATTCTGAATTCTAAAAATAAACCAATTTTTATAAGAATTGTAATCAATGGTGAAAATACTTGCATCACTTGACATGCAATCGCTCACCCTGAACTGCTACTTACCTTGTAAAATCGCAGACTTTCATGAAAACCCTTCAACGAATGGTACTAAGAGGAAAACAAGGAAATCTTCAATTCAAAAATCAACACCCTCTAATCTTACTCAAGCTAATTTTTATATTTTATAACATATTTTTCTTTCCCTCGTTTGAAGGAAAGTGGCCAAAACGCAATATTAATATTTGAATGCACATCCCAGGTATGAACTGCTTTTATTGCTTCTTTTTTTAAATAAAGTTTGACTGCATTTTCTTGTACTGTATTATCCATAACAATTTCTGCCAGATGTGCAATTTCAAAAGTTTTGGCCTCAATAGCTTCTCTGATGTGGTTTTTCGCCATTTCATTACCAAATTTCTGCGAACAGCTGATGGCGCCACAAAAACAAGCAGCACATGTGGATTACTCACTCATCGAAAAATTGTGTTAATTTCACGTAATAATGTGTGTAAATATGTATTTGTGTGTATATATTTTTGTTTCTGCACTTTTCATTTTACTTTACTCATAATTATTTTTAAGCTTTAAAGAAACGTTAAACTAAAAACAAAAACGCAAAATTGATTGTAAAAGAACACATGCATGTATGTATGCATGTTTGGAGATAATATTAATAAATACATAAATACATACAGCTGCGACTATGAAAATCAGGACAGTTAGTAAGCTTGCAATTAAGGCGCAATAGACTCTACTAGGCGTAGAATTTAGTGGGTAGCGATATGTTCTTTGGAATAAAAAAACAATGTATGCGTCCTTTTTGATAGTATTTCGAGAAAAGTGTTTGTGGAAATGAAGTGAAAATTAAGGTATGACGAATTTAAGAAAAATCGATCGAAAGTGAATAGAGCAAAATTTTTGGTTAAACGGAATAAAAGTAACCTGAATACTTACGTTAAAAGTTACGCTTTTCCAGTTTGGAAATGGAAAATTTCGCGCTCCCGCTTACCAAAGTTACTTAAAATATGCTATGTGACTTTAAAGTTGTTTGAAACGAAAGCCAGATCTGATAATATGATTTCGTTATACCAGGTTGGTATGTATGTTTGTAAAATGTTGCAAAAATGTTTCTTCTTTTCGCACAATATTATCATATGAGAGGACTAGATAGGTAAATTAAGGTTATGCCAAAAGCAAGAAGAAGAACCGGTGGATGTCATATCGTTGAATGGAAATATTAAGCATACCGTTAGTCGAAGTGGTAATCAGAGCGAAGGGGTAGTCTAAATGATCTGGAAGATTTTCCTGAAGATGTCTCAAAATTTTCCTACTAGGGCTCTAAGCAGCTGCTACTATACGGTAAACGCCACTAAGTTCGCCCACTTTGATTGGGCAATAAATAACTATAGCACCAAGACTAATTGATAAGTTTTGACAATTGATTTGTGTTTCATTTAAGTTTCATAATTTTTTGTAGGAAAATATTGTACTTAAAAACAAATTTAACAAATTAATGAATTAATCAGGATTTATATTGTAAAAAAATTTTAAATATGCAATTTTATATCCCATTGAATTTGGCTTGAAATTGAAATTGAAATTTGAAAAGGTCGAGCCAAAGAGCACCAGGAGATTTGGTGGCTCCTAAAACACTCAGGCTAAAAAGCCAATTGTATTTAGAGCTCTGGAAAGGGGTTATATAGTCAAGGAGGGAAGGAGAAAAGTATCAGAGAAAGAGATAGGAAAGAATAGATACAGAGATAGAGATAGTAAGTCCTGTGAGAATTTTTCAGATCAGATTTGGCAAATCTGTAAATATCCTCCAGTTTTAGAGAACGAATATTACTCATTCTCATGATATCGGAACCCAATACTCATAGCCGTGCTCTAGCAAAGGCAGAACACTCACAGAGAAAGTGCTCAGTGCTATCCGCCTCCTCAAATCATGACAGGCATACCGGGTCCTCGATGATTCCAATGGTGGTCATATGTTGACCCCATGGGTTGTGTCCTGTAATGATGCCGACCATCAACCGAATGTTTTTCCTTCTAAGTTTTAGTAGAAAGTTTGACAGTTTTCTGTTTGGACTTGTCACAAAACTCTTTGCAGTTCTGCAGCGTTCTAGACCGCACCATCGCTCTTTATGTAGATTGCCTACATAATCGTTGATCCAATTCTTGATTCCTGCGGGACTGATTCCGATTATTGGCTCGGGCCCCTGTGGGGGCACCGCTGATCCACGGTTGGCCAATTCGTCGGCAATTTCGTTTCCTTGAACACCGAAGCGTCCCGGAACCCATATAAGTACAAGCCTGTTTTGTCTTGCGACAGAATTAAGCTTCTTCTTACATTCTTGAACAATCTTTGAGGTTTGCTTCGCGTTCTCCAAAGCCTTCAGTGCAGCCTGACTGTCACTGAAGACTCCAATCTGTTTCCCGCTCCATCTCCTTTCGATTATCCATTCGGCTACTTTCAAGATGGCAAAAACTTCTGTTTGGAAAACAGTTGCCATTTCCCCTATATCATAGTGATACTTATTACTATCGTTTAGGTACCATCCGGCTCCATATTCCCCTATTTCATTCTTGGACCCATCGGTAATCGAAAATATCCGTCAAACCTCCAAAATCTGACATCAAATTTCCTTCCGAATGAAACTGTGGGTATCAGGTCATCTTTAGGTGCCAAAAACAGTGGATACTGCTCCGACAGCAACTTAAAGATTTCTCTGTGTCCCGAAGTTCCATCTTCGTGCCAGAAACCATATTTATGGAGTCTACACATTGCTTTTATTGCTTCCTGTTGTATCTTAAGATCCAGGGGGAGCAAATCATGCATAGGATTTAGGGCATCACCAGAGGTTGTACTCATGGCACCCGTGATGCATAAACATACACTTCTTTGCAGCCTGTATAGTTCCCGGATTGTGGACTTAACCATGCTCCGTCGCCACCAGACCACAGAAGCGTATGTGATGATTGGTCTGATAAGTGCTGTGTATATCCGTAGGACCACAGCAGGTTTCCGACCCCAGGTTTTACCAAAGGCTCTACGGCATTCAGTGAAACGTGTGTCTCCCATGTCAGTTTCTTATCCAAGATTACTCTTAGATATTTAACTTCATCGGAAAGTCCAAGTGTCACACCTTTCAGTGTTGGATGACTGAGTCCATCCAATTTCCGTTTTCTCGCAAACAAGACTATGGTTGTTTTGTTCGGATTAACGGAAAGACCTTGTCTCATGCACCAGTCATCGATTGGGTATGTCAAGAAGCCTCTGCACTTTCGTGCAAAGCCTCCTTAAGGATTTAGCATACAACATAGAATTTGTCATACTTTTGTAAATGTTCTCCATTGAAGGGATGCTCAAGTTTTATGATGAAAAAATAAAAAGTAAATTGGAATACTCTGGCATTTTCTAGATTTTCATCCCGCTATTTAAATAAACAAAAACAAATAGTTGGCGCGTACACTTCTGTTAGGTGTTTGGCCGAGCTCCTCATCATATTTGTGGTGTGCGTCTTGATGTTGTTCCACAATTTAAATATACAATAAAAATAAATCAATAAAGGATTGCACGGTAGTGTTTTGCCGTATTTTTCAATAAATTTCTTCACTCTGTTACTATGCCAAATATCCAATTCCTTCGGATGATTCCGAAAATCGAGTTAATATTTTTTTTCAAGTTTTCGACATATCTGCAATTTTCCATTACTTAGACAAAATACGAAACTGTTTCTCTTAATCGCAATATATTGAGAATCAGTGGCATCCAGTGCCCATTTTTGCTGTAAATCGCAGTTGGAAAATTTGAGAAGGCCGGTGTTGATTTTGAGTAATGTACAAGTTTTTTAGGAAATTATTGTCATTTCTCTTTATTATGATAATATTGGTATGGCTGAATTACATATGGAACAAAATATTGGCCAAATGGCCGCCGCGGCCTCGACGGCACAACTCCAAAGACCACCGAGTGCAAATAGTTCCTTATATATTTATATTCCTGAATTCGACCCTAGTGAACTTTTGGCACTTTCTGAATATCTGAGTAAAATATTAAAACCCAATGTCTTACTTGAGTCTGGAGTGGATTCTTCATAATTTTAAGTATATCAAAAATTGCGAAAAGAATATTCTGAGAGTTTTGACAGAGCTCATAAAATCGACATTAAATCTAAAGGCTCCACAAAATACTGACTAATTAAAAAGTTTAAATAATATTTACGCTTTATTGCAACGATGAAATTTACATGGTTAAATCATGTGGCTTAAATCAAATATGCGCCGTTTTGTGCGCTAGCTTTTACTTAGTCTGAAGGCAATTTCATATCTATTATACAGCGACTGATGAAGTATTCGTTTCTTTTAGTAAAATGTAGGATAAGCTTAGTTTCACAAGTCTCTTTTGAGGCCTGTTTTGCAGCATAAACTGAATTTTGCTTATGCTGGGAAATGTGATAGGGCTTCTGGCATGTTATCAAAGCTATGCTCGTATTTGATGGCTTGGAGCTATCTTCACGGAACACAACACGCATACTTTTACACAATTCTTGTCACGTCTGGTCGTAAGCCTGCTTTAAAATGGCCAGTTGCTCGCAGTATAAGTTCAAATTGAGTGTTTGGCTTCAATCGCTCATAGCAAATGACTGCTTTGCAATACCATCAAATACAAAGCAAAATTGACTTTCAAACCGAGCTTAGAGATCCTGTGGGTCGACTTATTGCGATTTGGCCGTAATCCTTTTCTGCTGTTGTTCTCGGATGTAAATCATTGTTCATCACAAGTTGCCATCGCTTAAAAGTGGATCGAGTTCATTCCGATTCAGCAATGAACTGCATACGTCATTCAATTCAACCTAGAATGATATTTTGCATCAATTGGTTCGACAACTACCCATATATCGAGCTTTTTCTTGGTTCCAGACTTGTGGGAATGATCCCATATGAGGTTCCACATAATATTCAGCTTCTGAGCTCACATACATGCCCGTTCGATTATACAATTTTCTTGACTTTCTCCATATTTTCAACGATTAGCCTAGATCGTCCAGATTATCTATATCATCCGGATAGCAGAATGATTAGAACCACAGCTTTGCTGTAGCAAAAAATTCTATAAACCATAAGCAGAATAACTTTTACTGGCCGCCTACTGTGCCTTTTCATTTCGATTGTTGTGGTACTGAAGGACTTATCGACTTTTCAATTTAATCTCTTTTTTTTGAAGGCTGGCTTCAGCAAACAAAAAAAGTGGATAGCCAAATTTATATGCCCACAACTGTATGTGCAAGTACACTCATACAGTTAATTTGGATTGAACATATGCACATATAGTACATACTCACACATATAAGCATTTGCGTATCCGTGTTTTTCTTTTTTTCAACCTTCAATAGAAGAAGGCAATCTACTTGCCACAAGTTGAATATATGTAATGGATCGTCAGAATTTAAAAAGACGATTGCACATTTTATTTCATCTATTATGAAAGAATTTCACAAAATGTAATTTCAAATAATGAAATTTTTTACGGTTAGCACCATAAATGTTTAACTACTAAAACGAATTAAATAATTTGAATAAAGAACCAAAAGAAAATCAGGATTGGATACAATTATATTGATCTTTTCATAAAGTCATCATTAATTGGCAAACATTTTATTCAAAAACTAAACAATAGACATTTTTTTATGTTACTTTTAGGTAACGCTAGGTTAGGTTAGGTTAAATGGCTGCCCTCAATTGGAGTAAGTAAGTTTCTTGCGTGGTGACATCCCCTATATAATATTTTGTTTCAGAGGACCAACCGAGATTGCAGCTTCTACTGAGCTCAGAAAATATGTGTTTATAAGTATCTACATTGTTGCGCGAAAACTATCATCCGATTCTGTTTTGAGTGATTACTTGTCAAGAAAATAGGAGAAAAATGTGACGGGGAGAGTTTTTCAAAAATTATATATATGTATATATATATACGCGTACACCCTCTTTGGGTGTTTGGCCGAGCTTATCCTCCTATTTGTGGTGTACGTCTTGATGTTGTTCCGCAAATGGAGGGACCTACAGTTTCAAGCCGACTTCGAACGGCAGTTATTTTTATGGTGAGCTTTTTCATGGCAGAAATATTTACACTCGGAGGTTTGCCATTGCCTGCCGAGGGGCGACCGCTATTAGAAAAATGTTTTTCTTAATTTTGGTGTTTCACCGAGATTCTAACCTACGTTTTCTCTGTGAATTCCGAATGATAGTCAAGCACCAACTTATTCGGCCACAGCGGCCGCCGTTCATTTTTCCCACAAAAATTTTTAAGAAAAAAAAATTTTTTAAAGCATGTTTTATCCAAAAAAATGAACTATCAAGAAATGAAGAAAATTAGAAAAAAGTGTGGGTATTTATGAGTATTTTTTAAAAATTAGAAAAGCATTTTTTTGCAAAAATTTGTAACAAAAAAATTAATTAAAAAAAAAAATAGTTTTTTAATGCATATTTGATCCTAAAAAATTCCAAAAGATTTTAGTTTTCAAGTGAACTGAAATTAAATCAGCTTAAAAACTCTGTACAAAATTTTTGAACATTAAAATAAATCTCACTGAATAATAAATATAAAAATCGGTTTATTTTATTGAGCTTTTTTTAAGTAGTTATCGTTTTTTATTTTATTTTTTATAATAAAATATACTTTTTAGAAAAATTAGTTCAGATAGACATAATTTTTGATGAAAGTTTTTGGGAATTTGGTTTTAGTTTGTTGCAAAATTTTTGGAAATATACTATGCTCAGTAATCACAGCAAGCTAGTCTAAGGAATTGAAAAAAAGCAAACATGTGAGGGGGAGGTGCTTTCCAAAAATAGCAAGAAAAAAATCGTTTCAAAACTTTCAATAAAAAGGTTTTTTCAGTATAATAAAATTTATTCATCGTTGAAAATTGTGGTATTGAGTGCTTTCAAGTGACTATAGTTTTTTTAATTTTGTAGAATAAATTATGCTTAAAAAAATATTTGGATAGAAAACATATACATATTTTGGTATACTTTTTTTTTGGTTTTGATGAAAATTGTGAAAAAAAATTTTTTTTGTTATTTTTGAAAACACCGAATCGTATTTTTTTCTTGTTTTTTTAATCGCTCAGACTATGCTAAGTAATCACAATAAATTAGTCTAAGGAATTGAAAAAAAATATGAAGGGCAACCAGAAATGGCAACTAACATTCCTCCAAAAAAAAATGTCTATACAAATTCATAATTTTTTTTTTTTAATTTCCTTTACTTTATTTTATTAATTTGTATTTTATTATACTTTACTTAATTTAATATAATTAATTTTTTGTTCATTTTATTTTATATTATTTTACTTAATTATATTTAATTTCATTATTTATTGTTTTGCTTTATCTTACTGTTTTTCACAATAGATCAGCTCTGGTCGCAGTGCGTAATGGCCTTCTAATAATAATATCTTACTGTTTTATTTTATTGTACATATGTATATTACTTTACATATTTCTTTATTTTATTTTGTTTTATTTTACTCTGTTTAATGTTCTAATTTAATCTGTTCTAATATAATTTCTTGTTTCATTTTATTTTATTATATTTCATTTTATTCTATTTCATTTGATTAAATTTTTTATTTTACTTTATGTATATTAATTTAATTTATTTTCATTTCATTTCATTACACTTTCTGAAAATACCTTTAAATTATATATCGCTCTTTAAGTTCTCAGGCCACATATTTGCACAAAAAATGTAATTTGAACGTCATCTGCTCTCCGTTTTTAATTTATCAACCTTCGTCTATAACAAAAACGAATCTAATATAGTATATAATTAAAAGCTATGATGATTAGCATGATTTGCGCCATCTAACAAAACCTGTTACGTTGCTACTAAACTCATCTGTAATCTAATAAATTGTGCATAAACAGTGGTTAGTAATCTGTCATTAATATCCGTAGGTGAAAGCACTTATGGTGTGGCTATAGGTGTGAGTGGGAGTGTGAGTGAGAGATTTGCATTTACTTATATGCCTAGAGCACTTAAACAGTTTTAAACCAAAGCAAATCTAAAGACACCGAACTCTACCAAATGCCCGCTCCGACGCAATCACACGAGCAGCGAGGTGTCATTTGCATTTTTCATGAGATTTGCTCTGCGATTGAATGCGACGTAAAGGTGTTGAAGGCTTAATACCGGCAGTATTATAGCAAAAAAGAAAACAAAAAATGAAACCACAATATCGTATACGAGTGTTAGTAGCATTCAAATGGGTCACAGTACAAGTTTTAAGTTGTTGAGTGGGAGAAAGAGAAACAACTAGTGCCACCTAAACCTGTCACAGCAGGCAGGCATACAAGTATAGGTATTCATACATTAAAATGTAATTTTTCCGTAAGGCTGCCCTTTTTACTTTCACATGAAAACTCACTCTGCACGGCAGGTGGTATGTGCTATGCGCTTTACACAGCTCTCTTTACTTACTTTAAGATCTGTCGTTTCCCTGCAATTGTAATTTATAGCGTTAGCATTTCTGTGAGCATATCTACAGTGTGGGACAATTCTGTGTAGGCATTTTTCAAATATCGCCAAAAGTGATTTTTGTTTTTTTTAACAAAAGAGTCTGTTTTTCAAAGAAGAAGTTTTTGAAATATTTTTTTAACATAACAATCAATCAACAGGGACATAGTTTTAATGGTGTCGCCTGATTTAGATCAAATAATGACCTGAATAAGAGAAGTCAAGTTTTCAATACATCCTCGGCATTATTCCCGCATTGATACTACCTACCCAAAGACAATTCGAATAAATGAATGCATACTGATTTTTAAAAGTTTTAACAATTTTTTGTTTGATTTTGGTATTTATTCTCGCATCTGATGGTACCCAAATAAGAAATACACTAAAATCTCTCAGAGGAGTAAAGGGAAATAATAATCTTGGACACAGTAATCCAATGATTTTGTACCAGTCATTTAATACAATTTTTTAAGCGCCCAATTACAGCAGGAGAGATTTCCGGCTTTAGAGTAATAGGCGGGTTTTTCCAAATGCTCGTCCATAGGCGATATCTATTATTTATCTTTAGGTACCACTATAATTTTAGCTCTTGAGGATGAAAAAATTTGTTGTTTGTAGAGCGGCGGTTGGAATGCGAATTAATCAAAACTAAATTTAACAGCTATTGTTCGTGTTGTCTCTTCTCACAATAGAGGCCTTTGCCACATTCAGCACGATTCATTTGGGACCTTTCAATGGCTGTATAGCCCTTTCGTTTGGACGTCGGTTTGTCTTTTGAGGTACATTTAACGGCTGTCGCCTTTTATTATGTGAGATATTGAAAGGTGGTGAATCTGGAAGATATTTTTGAAATACATTAGAGACTTTAGTATTATTTTATGTGATTATTTTCAGCTATAAAAATATGTGTGTTATACTTAATAGATGGTGCCAAGAAGCCAAGATGGACCGTCATCTGTCCAACCAGCCGTCTGCACTCCGTTCTGCTTAATGACAGAAGGGTTTGCGACAGTCGATCGGACATGACAGGTAACATCAGTTTAGTCCATCTGCAGCCTCTCTCAGCCTGCCAAGCTCGCTTGGGGGTTGTAGTTACCCATTTGCTAACCGTGGCTTTGATGGCCGCAGAAGGGAATTACAAAACGGGCTCTGGGCTAACAAAGTTGGCCTCTGAGCCCATCTGAGCTAAGGAGTCAGAGCTCTCATTACCTACGATTCCCACGTATCCCGGGACCCATGTTAGCATCAGACTATTATGTCTACCGACATAGTCCAGCCTGGATTTACCGGACTCGACTACCTCTGATGTGGTTGGGGGCTGTCTAAGGCCATAAGCGCAGCTTGGTTGTCGCTGCAGACACATATAGATCTGCTTCTCCATCGGTTTTTCAAAACAAAGCTCATCGCTTCTTGGACTGCATACATCTCCGCTTGAAACACAGATGCATGCATTCCAAGAGCAAAGTGCAGTTTTGTCCTGTTGGATTCCAGGGAGACTCCATAGCCGGAGCCGTGTACGAATGCGAAAACAGTACGAATGCGAAAACAGTGTTTGCCGGGCTCATTTTATGAGTTTGACCACAACTGAGCCTCTAGCAGTAATACACTGTATCTCTTTTGAAGTACGACTCTTGATGGCATGGAGTCAAGGGGCATGGAGAGAATCGTTGGATCGAAGTCCATGCCTTCTCTGTTTTCCAATGCCGGACAGGGTCCATACCAATTCCCATTGTGTTTCAGCCTACAGATGGCCTTCAAGGCCTCTCCTTGGATGAAAGCATCAAGTGGTGGTAGACCAAGTAGAGCATCTAAAGCCGGACCTGAAGTAGTCGGAAAAGTTCCGGTTCAGCAGATGGCCACAGTGCGTTGTATTCTCGATAGGGACCTCCTGACTCCCACGAGAGAGAGTCCATTCCTCCAGACCACTGATGCATAGGTGATAATAGGTCCTAATATATCATAGCCGTGTAGATCCATAGGACCTTGCTAGGGGAAATACCCCCCACGTTTTCCCAAAGACACCTTTGCACTGCCAGAAAGCTGTCAGTGCTTTGGAATTAGAAAAAATGTGACGCAAATGCTGGCTTAAATTCTTGCACGGGTCGTATTTTATAGGCACGTAAGCCAAGATCCCTACGTAAAATATTCCACGTAGTCTAAGGACAAAGGCCAATAAGTTGAGAGTGACGATGAATCGACATTTCGGCGTCTTCCTCGCCTTATGAACTTCAGGATTTTTTTTTTTCAAAGTAAATTTTTCCAATTTTAAACGTTGTTAAACGAGTGCCAAGCCTTACTGAATAGAAATGCTAACTTAGTTTGCCATTCTGAGCTGCCAAACCATAGTTGTCGATAGTTCTCATGCAGTTAAAAAACGTCCAATATGTAATATAGTAAATTAATTGGTTATAAGAGCGAGTTTTCATGAATTTAAGGGCTAGCTCTTCAAATATTTATATATATGTAAACGAAGCTACCACATCTGCAGCACGTTTATAAATAAAAAAAGGACGTGAAAGTTATTTGAAATAAAATGCACACAATTTTTCTAGCCACTGTAATTACGCTTATGTACGTGGAGGGTATTTTTACTATCCTTGCAGTGTCGAGTGGGTTAGTGTTTACGACTGTTAGCTAATGAAATTTTCCATACTCATGTTCGTTTTGAAATTTCAATGATGGTATGAATATATACACCCATGCACACATACATACGTACATACATACATCCGTACGTACATAAAAACATGCATAAGTATTTAATTAGAAATGCATTTATCCTGTATGCACTGGCAAAAGTGCAGCTAAGTAAAGGCATTCCTAACGTCCTCGACCTCTTTTAACGAAATTGTTGGTGATTTTTGTTTTTAGTTAGTTTGTTTTTATTTTTGTGCTGCTCTGTGCCTTTCACAAATATTTACCTTAATTTTGAAAATGAGAAAATGAGCTCAACTAATTTCGTTAGTTTGTTTTTAAGCGAGCGTTTGTTTGTGTTTTATATTCATTACAGGATTGAAAATATTTGGACGGTGCTTAGCTACAGTGGCAACATCAAATGAACGAAAAAGTTGACAAGGGCCAGGAGCTGATTGAAGATTAGAGAGCTGCTGGTATTTAAAAGTGCACTGCGCGAAAATGTGAGTACGAGTACAAACGTACAAAGTATTGTAGTCGACACTCATTTACCTATGTGTGCAATTTTTTCGGGTTTAGATATTTCATATTTATATTAATGACATTATCAGTTATCTCGCAAAACTTTCAAAAGATTTTGTTTTACTAAATTTTTAGTAAACAATAAAAGTTGAAGTAAAAAATGAAATATATTTTCGAGTGATGCAGTTTCGCAAAACTAAGCTGTATATTTAGTAAGCCATGGAGGCTCTTAAAGTTAAGTGCAAAAGTTACCGAAAGGAAGCTCAATTCAGTGACCAGAAAAAAGTTCTGGATATTGAAATGGAAATGGATACGAACTTAAGATTGCTCGCGCTTAGACTTTTGTTCACTGAACATCGCTGAGGAGCTTTCTTAGTACTTTCTAACTCAATCAAGAAGGCTTCTTAACCCTCCGTTGGGATCCCGAGTCTTTTTCCACTTTGGACGTGAATTTGACATATTTCTATTATAGCTAACAATTTGAGCTTCCAGGTAACTTCCTAAAATTTAACGCTCCATCGATTTATGGATATAACCTTTTAAAAAGGATTCTCGAACAAAGCGAAAAAAGGCCAGACCTGCGTGCCCGACAGAAGATTTTAAAAAGGGTATCCAACGGAGACTTAAACCATTGTGAAGCTAAGCTAAAGGAAGCTCACCTTAGTGAAGTGAATAATGTCGACTATGTCGTGATTTTGCAGATCAGAGTACGTGGTGATCAATTCTTTGAAAGAGCACATCGCTTACTTACTTCAATAGTTTCATAATCCAAAACAAAAACAAAAAAATTAAGAATCTGCAATCGAAACGCAATCTTGCTAAGGTACTTGATGGGGCTAATAAATCCTGTGGTTATGATAGAAATAGTACCTAAATCATGTACTTGTCCTAACCATCATTATTATGTATTTTTTTTTTCATATACCTATAATAAAATAAATATAGTTCATACAACGAAAAAAAAAAAATCATACAAGGCAAAGTATCAAACTTTGTACAATTTCGAATTCCATCACAACTTTAAATTTTTTAACCAGAATTTTTTGAAATTCTTCGCAGTTTTAGAGCAAAATGAAATTTACCGTAAAAAAACGAAAGTCTCAACTGAAGCAAACTAGCTTTACTTTTTGGGAGCTTTTCTATTTTAGTTTCTATATAAAACAATTTTAGCGAACACTTTGTATAACTAGAAGAAAAGGAAAGAATTTATAAATTTCTGATAAGGTGATTAATTTTGTGTCACCTTGGATTAGTAATACTATGTTGCAAAGACAAGAATGCCGTACAGCCATTATGAAATAGAAAAGTCTCTGTTATATTGGACAACGTAAAGGTCTGTATCTTTTGTCTCTAATGTCTTTATTTTTTGTCTCTAAGCGACACAATTTTTTTTACAGTGTATTGAAATTTTCGCAATTTGAGCTCAAGTAAAAGTCAAAAAAATAATTTTACCATTAATATGTTATATTACTATCTTTAATGACGCATAGTTTCGTGGAACATTTGAAGCCGATATTTCTCATCCGTGTTGTTTTTTTTGACTTTTATTTCTAAAAATCTGAAAAGCACTAAATTTTTAGGGTCGTTGGAGTGTTAAAATTCTCCTCAAAGATATTCTACACAAAAAATTTTGGACAGAAACATTGAGCGTTAACGGATAAAAGTACACTAAAATTGGTTTTTTTCTTACTTTTCACTTGCATATTGACAACAATTTTCCAAAGGTAGTAAAATTGTTTGCTGACATGAGGAAGACAAAATAAAAATCTGTTGGTAGAAGAAATGACGGCATTTTGTACAAACGCAAGCTGATCTGAGCTGAGCTAAGCCAGCGCAACGACATTTACACACATAATCGTTTGAGTATTACCCGAAATGCTCTCTCAATTGAAAATTGATTTTCTTCTTCCTACGGACGATAGAAATAAAGTCAAAAAGTACGAGTACTTAGCCGATTTGTCTCTAAGGGAATCACAAGTGAAAATATTGAATATAGGGGAAGTAGGTACCTATGTAATTATAAGTGTAAAGGAATACCTTCTACTTATTGCCTTTTCCTCTGTTGTGCAAGGAATTCTTTTATGGCATCTCAAGTAAAGATTTTGTGGACAGTCGAGTTTAATTGGAATAACTTGTTTTTTTTTTTTGTTTTTGGTGGGTGAGGGCTCAAAATGCCTTGGCACTTACAGCGACCGTCGTCTACTGCGTCGCGTGGTGTGGTCACTAAAACAATCTCTCCTTCTCTTCGGGGGAGATTTCCTGCCGAGAACTCTTTTCTGCATTACTTCGGGAGTGCCCAATACTATTCATCCACGTTTGGGTTCACCATGCTTGTAGTCAGCTTCATGCTATAGGCTCGTGTTCTTTGTCTGTGAGGCTACGCTTGGTTGTGCTGCGTCGTAATACACTTTCAACGTATGTTTTTACCGCATTCGAGTTATACGCGCGTTCGAACATTTTGCCGATCACATTGGTTGTCAATGTCTGCTCCCTCAGGGCCTTTCTTACCACAACTCATCTGTCGCAATTAAAGAACGAGTGTTTGGCGTTCAGTGCTTCGCAGTATATGACCTGGGGTTACTTATCTTATCCATGCGATATAGGTATTTCCGGAAGTATCCTTGGCCCGAGAGGAACAGAGTCATGAAAAAGCCTACTTCCTCGAAGTTCATTTGAACCTATTTACCTATTGTAGGAATGAGCTCTGCCTCCGTCCATCTGTCACTCGATTCAATGTCCCATTGGCTTTGCCACCGCTGCATGGTGCGTCATTTCCGTGCCGCGTGGTGGCGGGTTTTTGCTACAGTCCCACGCATCCACTCGTTATCGGGTCATAAGGTCGATAGGTATCTCCTCGCTGATCACAAAAACTGCTGCGCCCGAGACAGTGTGTTAGGCTGAATCAACTCTGAGTGCCGCTGTTCATTGTACAGCCTCCATTGCTTTGCGCTTGATTTTGAAGTCTAGAGCATCTCCTCATATTTCGGTGCCGGTTAGAAGTATTAAATTTTACTGGTTTTTTAGTAATGTAGATCAAAACGTAAATTTTTGTAAATACCAGGTTAATGGGACGGCTAAACAACGGCAACTTTTCCACCCATCTTTGATCTCTTTGCCACTGGACTTGTAAACATCACTTCTGGCTGACCTACCCATTGTTGGAGAGAAAATAATCGCTTTTACTTGGCTTTTGGTGATATCGAATTCGTCTCCTTTCACAAAAGTTTTTTCACTTTTTTATTTGGTTTATTCTGATCCACACTATTCATCCCACGTTGAGATATATTGACCTTCGTCTAGAGTCTAGACAGATCTACAATACCTTCGTCTGCATTGATATTGCTTGCTCAATGATTCATATACTCTTGTGTCTTGCATGCCCGTCAGGAAGGCTCTGAAACAAATGTTCATAATTACCGCATAACCAGAAAAACATGAGGTAAATATGAACACTTTTTTGTAAATCAGTGAGAACGAAATCTGCATAAATTCATCGAAATCCTGATAAGGCATTAATAACTGAATGTGAAATGGTTAAGAACAACATCCTATTTGAATTTCCTGTGATGAGGCAGTCACAAAATTTAACACAAATCAAAATTATGTTTACTTTCCGTAGATATGAACTTTGATAAAAACTTGAATGGCGTAATCAGTGTTGTCAAGCTGGCTCTTTTCAGCAGTATAACAGGAAATATATAAACAATTTCCCGAACTTAGAAGTTCCTGAGTTATCTGCCCACAGCGAAGTGCTTTGCATTTCGGCGCGCATTCAAATTCGAAATCCAAATGGACGACACAATAAAGGTAGACCAAATTGGCTATGAAAAGTGTTACAGTATAGCGAAAAGTAATAGATTAAATGTAAAATAATAGGCTTCTTCGACTCGTCAAGTGTTAGCAAGCAATTGGCATAAATAAAAATAGCTTAGTAGTACTAAAAAAGCGCTGCCAAAACTTACATTTGCTTGGAAGCAATTAATGAGTATTAGTAAGACTACGTTCATACAGGGAAAAATTTGTTGCTTCAGCTCGTTGCGTTTCCGTTCTTCTCAATGTTGTTGTTAACTGTATACAGAAAAATAACAACGGTAAGGTGTGTGATGACAACGGGATTATCAAAAGAGAACTCGGATATTTAAAGTAAGAAAAAACTGTCTATATAAACCCGGTCTAATGAGTCTCTCTTGAAAGTGAGAGCACCACTGAGAATAGAGAGTTAGTTCGCTAACAGCGAATATTGCTCGGTAATTGTGTTGCTGCTTTCACATGCAAATTTATCGTCAAGTGAGTAGACCCCTGAGATAGCAAGCAGAGAAGTGGCAAATCGAAGGCGCCTAATATCAAATAAATTGTGTTTACTATTGTACATATATTTCAATGGAAGTGAGGCTGAAACAAAAGTCTTAAAAAAAGAAAGCATTTACCACAACTGTTATCTCAGTAAAAACAAAGGTCGTTGTGTGATTTTTTCGCTGCTCCTGGCCCTACGCACATAGTTGCATGCACACAGATAACCTTGATCATTAAAACTTTACTAGCCTTCATCATACTTGTGAAATATGCCCGGGCTTGATATAGAAAGGCAAAAAAAAAAACATAAAACATATGAAAGCGATAGCGGATGCTCATCTCCATACGTGCACATCTGGCGGCATCATTGACCGCAGTAGCACATAAATAAATGATGTGAAAGCTTTTCCAGCGAAATTGCTGCTACTTCAGCTCTGCTCTATCCTGTATTATACGTTTCTGCATTTGCCCATTGAAATATATGCATTCAGAATTTTATTCAAATAATGACGCAAAGCATTATTGCTCGTATTCGAGGTAATTCCATGACATTATGCATGGTTTGAGTATCTAGTCGACTGACAGCAGTCGTAGCTGTGGCGGAGGGGTCATCGAATTAAATTGGTAATTCCAAACTACTATTACGTATGAAATAGGATTTCCAAGCCAAGTAGAGAATATTACGAGTACCTCCGCATTTACATAACAATAGTGAGATCAAGAGAAGTTGTGCCTGTGTGTATTATTTGCACAGCTTGAAAATCGATATCGTATTCTCTTTGAAATGCTAATTGTTCGCAATTATGCTTTATGTTAATGCCCATGAAAATTGAGTTTCTTCTTCCTACAACTGATAGAAATAACGGCAGAAAATATGAGTATTGAGTGAAAAGATTAAATGCAAGGGCAGTGGGTCGATGCATATAAGTGAAAAGGAATATCTCTTACCTTTATACTTGTATTCTCAGCCGTTGTGCAAAGGAATTTTTTATGGCATCTCAAGTAAGGATTCCGCAGGCAGCTGAGCTTAATTGGAGCAATAAGCGTTCGAATTTTTTGTGGACTGCATATTTTTGATTTTGACTCATTTGTCAGAAATTTTGCCATTTTTATTTAAATTATTAAAAAATTAATGGCAAAATTTATTCTTTAAATTATTTTAATTGCATAAAAGCTGAATATTTTATTTGTGCATACCCAATATACATATATATTTTTTATTTTATTTATTCACGTAAAAATAAAATATTTTGGCAATGTATCAGTTTAGCATTTTCTAATATTAAGATGGGTTTGCTTGTTTCTGTAGCCTGAAAGTTAAAGCTGTTTGTCTTGCATTCTTGCATAGCTCTTTTGTGAGTTCTGACCCATTCGATGCCTTATTGTTGGCGTAAAGTGAGAAAAGCTCGTTGTAAAAACTGAGATTAATTTGGAGCAGTATAGCAAATTTGTGCAACCATTGGTCACAAAGGGTATTTCAAAAGTGACGCATAGTTTTCGGTAGTGAATAATTTCTAAACGATACTTTTATTTTTTGCCGTCTTTGACATTTGTCAAGTAGGCAGATATACAATTTTATACGAGAGAATAACGCATAATTGAAGCTTTTTATAAAAATGGCCGATCTTTAAGAACAACATATCGCAAAATTTGTGATTTTTGGTAGAAATAATCGTTCGAATAACTCGACTATTCAGAGGTTGATGCACAAATTTCTAGAATAGAATAGAATAGAATAGAATAGAATAGAATAGAATAGAATAGAATAGAATAGAATAGAATAGAATAGAATAGAATAGAATAGAATAGAATAGAATAGAATAGAATAGAATAGAATAGAATAGAATAGAATAGAATAGAATAGAATAGAATAGAATAGAATAGAATAGAATAGAATAGAATAGAATAGAATAGAATAGAATAGAATAGAATAGAATAGAATAGAATAGAATAGAATAGAATAGAATAGAATAGAATAGAATAGAATAGAATAGAATAGAATAGAATAGAATAGAATAGAATAGAATAGAATAGAATAGAATAGAATAGAATAGAATAGAATAGAATAGAATAGAATAGAATAGAATAGAATAGAATAGAATAGAATAGAATAGAATAGAATAGAATAGAATAGAATAGAATAGAATAGAATAGAATAGAATAGAATAGAATAGAATAGAATAGAATAGAATAGAATAGAATAGAATAGAATAGAATAGAATAGAATAGAATAGAATAGAATAGAATAGAATAGAATAGAATAGAATAGAATAGAATAGAATAGAATAGAATAGAATAGAATAGAATAGAATAGAATAGAATAGAATAGAATAGAATAGAATAGAATAGAATAGAATAGAATAGAATAGAATAGAATAGAATAGAATAGAATAGAATAGAATAGAATAGAATAGAATAGAATAGAATAGAATAGAATAGAATAGAATAGAATAGAATAGAATAGAATAGAATAGAATAGAATAGAATAGAATAGAATAGAATAGAATAGAATAGAATAGAATAGAATAGAATAGAATAGAATAGAATAGAATAGAATAGAATAGAATAGAATAGAATAGAATAGAATAGAATAGAATAGAATAGAATAGAATAGAATAGAATAGAATAGAATAGAATAGAATAGAATAGAATAGAATAGAATAGAATAGAATAGAATAGAATAGAATAGAATAGAATAGAATAGAATAGAATAGAATAGAATAGAATAGAATAGAATAGAATAGAATAGAATAGAATAGAATAGAATAGAATAGAATAGAATAGAATAGAATAGAATAGAATAGAATAGAATAGAATAGAATAGAATAGAATAGAATAGAATAGAATAGAATAGAATAGAATAGAATAGAATAGAATAGAATAGAATAGAATAGAATAGAATAGAATAGAATAGAATAGAATAGAATAGAATAGAATAGAATAGAAAATAATTGAATATTGTTGCTGCAGCACAAAGTTTTGCTGAACAATCTTCAATGTCCCCATCTCGAGGTTCTCTACAATTTGATACTCACGAGCCAACTTTTTGGCGGGTTATGCCTGTAGACGTACTCAATCCATTAGCGCACTGGAAAGCTTTAACCAAGCTGATAGCTTTCTTCATTGAATTGGAATGGAATTGTGGATAGCTGGAAATATTTTCCAACCACCGAGGCCAAAAGAGAGGGTAAAAAGGTCATAGAGGCGCAGATGTGCTGTGGATGCATTACTACTCTGATAATCTTAGCAGTTTCCCTAGGAGAAGTAAATGTAGCTCTCTGTGGCCAATTGTGATCACCTCTTCAAAAGATAACACGGCCCGCAAACTTTTTCCGTAAAATATCAATGATTTCGTTGCTTGTGTGGCACGTAGCGCTGTCTCGTTGAAAATAAACGTTGTCCAGATCAATACCATCCAATTCCCGTCTTAAAAAATCGGTAATCATCTCTAATCAAATCTAAATAGCACCTGTTATTGAAAACCCCTTTATCTAAGTGTGACAAAAGGGCGAGGACAGCAGAGAAAATGCTGCAGAAAATCGAAATTGCATGCAATCCGAAAACTATCACCATACCATCGTTGGCTGACAGATCTACTCTGACTTCCTTCCTCTTCGTTTCACTACGAGAAATCGACTGTCGCGATTGTTCCTTGGCTTTGGTTATCAAATGATTGTGTTCGATGGCAATTGTACAAATTTTACTCAGTAAACCGATATCGATCGGTAAGAAACCAAAATAATCCATTCAAAAATAGCTCTTAATTTTTGTCAACGCAGGAACGATGTTCAGTTCATTTCTTTAGACCGAAGTCAACTTTAATCTTTCCTCTGCAGTATCAAACACTTTGGACCGTTTTATAATACTCCTATTCTTTATTGAAGCGATAACCGCTAAAGCGATTTTGTCAACCTTAACAAAGCGCGGCAGTCGCTGTAAAAGGAATTGAACTGTTTCGATTCCTATGCCAAATTTTGAACTCTCATTGTAGCACTTCTGATATATCTGACTCGCTTTCTATAGTGAGGAAACAATTTTTGAAAATAAAGAAATAAAATGAGGTGTGAAAGGGAAAATGTTTCAATCAGCCTGTTCAACTGCCCAAAGTTATGACGCGCAGGTATGTGAATACTGCATGTTTGAGAATATTGACTTGTAATTTGTCAATTCTTAAATAAAATTTTTAAGCTCCCAAGCGGTTCCCCTACTTTTGCTATTTATTTTGGTGTGGTCACATTTACATGCTTGCATTGCTTAAATGATATCGAAAATCTATCTTTGCATATGAAGGCTTGACGCTCCCACGCCTTTTAATAAAAATAGTTTTGAAAATAAATGTTTTTTGGGCAAAGATATTAAATCAAATAAGATTGGCTTACAATTCGAAATGGAACGAAATGGTGTTAAAAAAAGCGAAATATTTGTAAATTGTATTACCACTGCTAACAGGCAAAAATGTAGAATAGAGCTCTAAACAGTACGGACAGAATATAATATAAATAACTGGATCATAGAGCAGATCAAAGTTATTTTAAAGATGACATAGAAAAATTAAAAAATTCCATGGATCTTTAAAGCCAGACATAATTGCAGGCCAGTAAGCAGCCTTTACAATAAAATCTACTCTTTATGCAACTTAAATGAGAAGGAAACAATCCAGGATTTTTTGGACGATGTCCAATATTAAAACTATACCACTGTACCTTCTTTGGACAGACCGTTCTTAGTAATAACGAAATAGTTCATGTTCTGAATGATCACACCATGCGTTTCAATGGAAAAAATGTATATATTTTATTACTAAGGCTTTGAAGCACAAACGATTTATTATAGATAAATTGTTTCATAAATCAACGTGTACCTAATTTTTCCGGCACATTTTCTTATTTATGGTGTGTGCCTTGATGTTTTCCACAAATGGTCCATCCAGTTTCATGCCGCCTCCGAACAGCGGATGATTTTTTATGACCGCTATTAGAAAAAAAAACGTTTCTATAAATTGGTGCTTCATGTCGAATCTGCGCACTTTCGAATGGTAGTGACGAACCAACCCATTCAGATACAGCCTTTAAAATTTTCAAAATAACTTTAAACTCAGTCGAAGCTTAAAATGCCATTTTAGGGATGAGGAAAAAAAGGAGTTTTTTAAAAACACAATTTTATTCATTGAATCCCTTCTCTTAAATTGTTTATAAGTACGGGCACCTCATTTAATCGGCTTACTGCTCTAAAATTGTTAAAGAAGTTTTTGTTGCTGCTACTTTATGTCAAAGTAAAACAGTTGGTTTTTGCTCTGCATGCTAACAATTTCACAACAGTTCGATTGAGCAAATAAACTGCAGTGAGTTTAAAGAAATGTCCAATGCTTACAACAAAACAAAACAAAAATACCAAAAAAAAAAACAATAAACATATATGCAATGGAATAAAAAGGCCAACACTGTGCTGTCAATGAAAAATGCGGATTATTTACACAAAATAGAAGTAAATATTATTCCAATGTGCATGCGAATACATTAAAGGCAGCTTCAAAGTGGCGCTGGCACTGCATCCAAAAAAACAAAACAAAAACAAAAATAATGGAAATAAATAAACACACGCGATTTTCAAAACAGCATTCACCATGTCCAGGTACAATCAACACAATGAGCCTGGGTCATACATTAATGACGTAGAGACTTCCTATATACTATACATACATACATACATACGATAAATTCAACAAGTGAAATGGGAATGCTGTAATTGAGTGTTTGAGAAAAGTGTTGCCTTGCACTTCAAATTCTGTGATCGCCTCCTTTCCTGTGCTGTTAATTAGAATTCGGAAACAAAAGTGAAAAAAAAAAACCAAATCCAATACAGAGGTGATGCCTGCAGGCTGCACGTTTCTCATTTAATCTATTTCCATGCAAATCTACAGCCGCAGTTCAAAAACTAAATATTCGTACACTTGACTCGTAAATTTTAATAATTTTGATGAATATTCTGGTATTTGCTACAGTGAGCCGTCAAATTGTTTTTATTTTTCTGCGCTCATAAATCAGTGAATTTTAATTCGATTTTCGGGCATTTGCGCTTGATTTGATTTAGCGCAGCGAAGTGCTTAGAGGGACCTGCTGCTGTCCGTAATTTAGATTTTTGTGCAAGTTTTCAACACATACACACACACAATCAAACATTGTGCTAGTATTTGTTTTAAATTTTTGTTTTCTGAAAAAGCGACATTGTATAAATTTTTGTGCGCATTATTGATTAGAAACATCTGTGCGCGAATACGAACATACATATGTACATGAATGATATATGTACATATATACATTTACATAATTTTATGAAATATTGTTTGAATTTTGCTGCAGCTGAGCCTGATGGGTCATGATGCAGTTGTACAAAGTATGGTACATTCTATCAGATTTTTTTAACACTGCATGTTGTTTGAAAAATACCAGAGACAAAAGTCGATTTCCAAAGAAAATCAAATAACTAATTATAAGTTGGTCCAATTAGGGTTATTTTTACGAAACGAAGTCGAAGGACGAAGTGGGATAGACTGTGACTGGTGTGGATGTATTGACAAGACTTACTTTTCTAAGCGCGTTTTCTGACATTTTGGGATTCCAGTTATTTAAAAATTTTTTTTTTTCATAATATTTATCCTCAACATATTTGAAGTACTTGGCTTGGTGATAACACGATAACCTAATGAAAAAGGTAATGGGACCATATTACTAAATGTAAAGGGTTTTCGTTTGGTATCAAACGGCTCGGAGAGGTCCTTCCCAATTCTGACGGCGCTGCTGGTGTTGGGCAACGTCATCTTGCATAGCCGTATTAGCTTTGCAGGGATACCAAATTCAGACATCGCGGCATACAGAGAACTCCTTTTCGTACTGTCGAATGCAGCTTTGAAGTCGACGAAAAGATGGTGTGTGTCGATTCTCCTTTCATGGGTCTTTTTCAAGATTTGGCGTATTGGGAATATTTGGTCTATGGTAGACTTTTTAAGTCTAAAGCCGTACTCATAAGGTCCAATCTGTTGGTTGACGGTGGGCTTCAGCCTTTCACACAATACGCTCGCTAGAACCTTATAGGCGATATTTAGAAGACTAATCCCGCGGTAATTGGCACAGATTGCAGGATCACCCTTCTTATGGATTGGGCAGAGCACACTTAAATTCCAATCGGCAGGCATGCTTTCATCCGACCATATTTTGAATAGAAGCTGATGCATGTACCAGCTCCTCGCCGCCATGTTTGAAGCTCAGTCGGCAGTCCGTCGGCGCCCGCGGCTTTGTTGTTCTTTAGCCACGTTATCGCTATTCTCACCTCGTCATGGTCAGGTAGAGGATCGACAATTCCGTCGTCAATGATTGGGGGATCGGAATCTTCACATTCTCTGTGAGATGAGCAGCTGTCACTGTTTAACAGGTTCGAGAAGTGTAAGCCGCCGAACTTTCTGGTAGAATTTTTGGGTGTTGTTCCTATTGGCCAGCATCTCAAGCTCCTGGCACTCACGTATTTCGGCCTCTCGTTTCTTGTTTCGAATAATACGTCTCTATTCCTTTTTTGCTCTCGGTAGCGATCGCAGCGTGGCTCTATAGGCGGCATCCTTTCTTTCTGCGGCAGCATGACATTCCTCGTCGTACCAACTGTGTTTTCGGGCTCGCCGGAATCCGATTTCTTCTTCGGCGGCGGTACGTAGAGAACGAGAAATGTTGCTCCATTGCTCGTGCATGCCGGTTTGTTGGGAAGTGCTCTCTGAGAGCAGGAGTGAGAGTCGAGTGGCGAATCTTCTGGCTGTCTGTTCTGATTGCAGCTTTTCGATGTCGAACATTCTTTGCGTAGGTAGATGTACGTTTTTTGCTGCACAGATACGTGTGCGCAGTTTGGCTGCAACGAGGTAATGATCCGAGTCGATGTTGGGTCCTGGGATCGTACGTACATCTAATACACTAGAAGCGTGTCTTCCATCTATCCCAACATGATCGATCTGGTTTCGTGTTTTTCGATCAGGAGACAGCTAGGTGGCTTGGTGAATCTTTTTATGCTGGAATCTGGTGCTGCAGACTACCATGTCTTCGGTCGATCAGCCCCTGCCCGTAACCGGATGTTTAGTTGTGCAGGCTGCATTTTCCGACTGTGGGACCAAAAATTTCCTCCTTGCCCACCCTGGCTTTGTAGTCGCCAAGCACGATTTTTATGTCGTGGCGGGAGCAACGCTTATAGGAACGTTCCAAGCGCTCATAGAAGGAATCTTTGGTCGCATCGTCCTTCTCTTCCATCGGGGCGTGGGCGCAAATTAGCGAGATTTTAAAAAAACGTGCTTTGATGCGGATTGTTGCGAGACGCTCATCCACCGGAGTGAATGACAGTACTTGGCGACGAAATCTCTCTCCCACAACAAATCCAACACCGAATTTGGGCTTCTTTACATGGCAGCTGTAGTAGACGGCACAAGGCCCTACGCTTTTCTTGCACGGGACGGGACAATCCATCGCATCTCTTGAATGTCAGCCTTTACTCTCACGAGGACATCAACCAGCCGGGCAGTGGCACCCTCCCATTAAGGGACCGGACATTCCAGGTTCATGCCCTCAAATCGTAATCCTTATTTCGTTTGCAGGGGTCGTCATCAGTAAAGGCAGTTCTCATCGAGGCTTTGCAGTTCTTTTCATTGGGGGGGATTTTTAAGTGGCGGGTCCCAAACCCAGCACACAACCAACTATCCTGGAATGAGTAGCCTTCTCACGTTAGCGCACTCCCGAACAAGTGTTCTGAAGCTACCCAGAGGATACGTGGGCTAATCCCGAAAGTTGTGAGCTGCTTGAACCATATGTAGAAGAATCGTCCTGGCCACTCCCAAGTGAATGGCGATCAGTAACTTTTCCCACTTGCGTGGACTTCTACATATGGAACCATCCTCCCAACCCATTAGGTTCCGGAAAATAGGATAGATTTGACCATTTTTTTTTTAGAGAAATTTGAAAATATTCATTTTTAAGATCGCTAGATTTATTTTATTTTTTCCAATTTCCCAAAGAGTAGTTTTGTAAAATATTCTAACCCATTAGTTTGAAAGACAATGCATTTTTAAGCTCGATAGAGGGTTCCCATCTTCTTAAGAATTACGTCTCGGAAAATTTTACTATGGGTCTTCTCAGACCAAATTTCTATAAAAAGAAGGCAAACGTCTACGGCAGCTAAAATAGCAAATGGTACCCAAGCTCTTCTTATGATATGCAACACCTTTTACTCTTTCTCTCGCAGGAAGTGACTTTGCGAATGCCCAAAGCTTTTAAGAAGAAAAAACTTATGCAAAGTGGGGTTTTTTTTAACATTTTCTTTGCTTTTTGTGGTCTATCATTTTTACTTTGGTATTGAATTTAGCTCCATTCTCAGATAAGCAGCTTTGCATTTAGAGTATGTTGAAACACATAAGCAAATATTCAAACAAGATTTTCCTTACTTCCTCAGATAATTCTATAAAATTCAAATACACAAGAGTGCATACTCTTCTGAACATTTGTGGGCACTTTTACTACAATTTTTGCTTATGCGTGAATGAAATTAAACTACTAATACTCGTACATACATTTTACCTCGGGTGCAGATTTTCATATAAGCGTGAAGACAAAATTGCTTTCATTTTTGTAGCAGGCTTACTGTATACTTTGGATTTATATTTTTTCAATATTTTTGCTTTTCCAACTTTTTTTATAAATTGTGTGTTTGAAATTTATACATATCAAATATTTTTTTTGTAATTTTTTTCAAAAATTTTACAACTCATCAAAGGCACATTGAAAAGGTAGTAGCAGTAGAGCAAAAACAATAACACCAATGTACTTTGTTTTTGCGTTTAGTTCCTAAAATGTAAAAATCTATAAACAAGTATTGACAGTTTAGAGTGGTTTTAACAAAATTTGTCCAAATTAAAATAAAGTAAATTAAACTTAGTGCTCTACTGCCTTGATATAAGAATACTTTTTTTCATTGTTTTATTTTTTTTTTTTTTCATTTTAAAATTTTTCATAATTTTTTTCGTTGAAATTATTATATCCCAACATGTTTGTCGGTTTTTTCTTTAAGGTAGTAGTCTGGTAACTTACACGTTTTGTGAGGCCATGTTTGGGACATTTTTTGGGAGGGAAAATAAAATTCAATCGGTTTAGTTTTTTGATATGTTATTAAAAGTATCAGAAGGTGTACAAAAAATTTTTTTTTTTGTTTTAAAGTTTTGATACTATTTTTGTACACTGCAGCAAGCGGCAGAAAAAAGAGGTACAGTGGCTGGCCGGGGTGATTTCCTCACTTGTGGACTTCTGAAACAGAAAAAACAAATTGCTTATTAATCAGTGTGCTTGTCGTTCTGGCGGGTAGTAAAATCAAATGATTTTGACAAAAAATAATGATTTTCAAATAATAGTAAATAAGAAAATTGCCTTTTTTAAAGTGGAAATCGGACTAAAAAATGGAAAGTTAGGGACGAAATAAATTAAATCTACTACCCGCCAGAACTATTGATGTGTAGAAAAACATATCTAAATTTTAGCTCAATCCGTTAGATAGAAAATTTGTTTTCACGACGGCCATCCGGAAAAAAGTTGTTTTGAGAAAAAAGCGTTTAAAGTTTTAGCAATTGAGCCGCGCAAGTACGAGCCACTCTCATGTATGTGATATAATTTCGTCAATATTTCGAATTTCGTTCTAAAATTTGTACAGTATATTACCAATATAACGCACTTTCAAAATATGTAAAAAACCGAAATTCGAAATTTTCAAAATAAGCTACCAGACTACCTTAACATTTTTTTTTAATTTTTGAAATTTGTTTTGTATAATTTTTACGTTTAGTTTTTAATTCTTATGTTCTAAAATTTCTTTTACATGGATCTTTTTTTTAATTTTTGCACTTCAAATTTTTTTATTTCATTTCTGAAAAAAAAGATGTTTTGTTAATTCTTGCATTCTAAAACTTTTTATTTTTCGTTATTTCAACACTATTTTAAATTCTTCTAAACTTTTTCATAATTTTTTTATTGAATTTTGTTTAAGTACATATTTTTACATCCCAACATTTCTTTTGTAGTTTATAAGACTTTTGTTTTGTTAAATTTTGCATTCTACTTCTACTCAAATATGAACGAGACAATAAAACGGTCCGCGGATGACATATGGCAAAAATAAATTTTTTGTTTTTTGATAGGACTGTTATAAGCTTACATGGCAAATTTCAGCGTGATATGTCACATAGTTTGTTTTCTGTCCTACTGTAAACAAGTCAAGCTCGAGTGTGTTCTTCGAATTCTCTTTTATGACTTCCATTGTCTCAAAATGTTTTCCACGGAGCGGCAACTTGAGCTTGGGAAACAGGAAAAAGTCACATGGAGCCATATCAGGCGAATACGATGCTTGCGGAACGATATTAACATTATTTTTGTTCAAATAATCGCGAACAAGACGTGATGTGTGAGCTGGTGCATTATGGTGATGCAAGAACCATGATTTGTTGTCCCACAACTCCTTCCTTTTAAGACGAATGTTCTCGCACAAACGCTTTAAAACTTCTAAATAATATTCAGCGTTAACCGATTTTGCGATTTGTGCGATTTTCAAGCACAATTTCCTTTACTTTTCCGATGTTTTCGTCGTTTACTGATGTTGCTGGACGACGTTCATGAGGCAAGTTTTCAACCGATGTACGGCCCTCTTTGAACTATTTGTACCACTGGAAAACACGTGCACGCGATAGAGGAGAGTTTCCATAGGTTGTCTGCAACATCTTTAAGGCGTCTGAAGCCGAAATTTTGTTGAAAAAAATTTATTTTTGCCATATGTCATCCGCGGACCGTTTTATTGATACCGTCTCGCTCACATTTGAGTAGAAGGTATATTAAATTTTATGATGTTTTAATTTTTTTTTTAATTTTTGCATTTCAGAATAGTTTTAGTATTTTTTTCTTTTTCGTTATTGTTTTCAACATTTCATTTTTTATTTTTGAGTTCGAAATTTTTTTTCGTAATTTTTTTATTGAATTTGAAAAAAAGACATTTTTCTTTAATTTTTGCATTCTAAAACTTTTATATTTTCGGTTATTTCAACACTTTTTTAAATTCTTCTTAAGTTTTTCATAATTTTTTATTGAATTTTGTTTAAGATATTTTATATCCCAACATTTCTTTTGTCGTTTGTTAAATTTTGCATACCAAATTTTTTTGGCTCATTGTTTTTTTAATTTCTTCTTAATTTTGGTATTCCATAACTTTTTTGTATATGTTTGTTTTTCGTAATTTCTTTCAATTTTTGTTTTTGTTTTTAATTTGAGTGCTAAAATTTTTTTTCGTAATTTGTTTAAAGTCTGGTTTTTAGTTCTTATTCTTATTTTAGTTCTTATTCTAACATTTCTTTTGTCATTCATGAAAATGAATGCAATGAATTTGCATTTCGAAACTTTTTTCGTTATTTTTTTTAAATTACTATTTTTTTTAATTTTGACTTCTGAAACTTGTTTCGCAATTTTTGTTAAGTTTTGTTTTTCTAAGTCTTACATTCTAAAATTTATATTTTCATGCATAAAATTTTTTTGTATTTTTTAATTATTACATGCAAAATTTTTTTCCGTCACATTTTTAAAATTTTTTTGGAGTTTTGACATTCTACAATTTTTTTCGTAATTTTTTGTTTGTTTCATTTTTTTTAAGGATTTTTACATCTCAACATTTCTTTTGCCAACCGACAAGTGGCTTATATTTTTTTTTTAATTTTTGCATTCTAAATTTTTTTGTATTGTTTTTCGGTTTATTATTTTAATTATTTTTCAATCCCAACATTTCTTTGTTATTTATACATTTTTTTTTAATTTTACACCGCAAAATTTTTTTTCGTTCTTTCAATGCTCGAAATATGTGGCTCAGATCCTTTAAATTTTTCCTTGTACCATATCCAAGTCTTGTTCAGTTACTAAGCAACTCGTTGACATAATTATTCGGCTCTATTTGAGATTCCTTCATAAAGCCGCACAAGTTTCATTATTTTAAGTTTCCAAATTAAAATGCAAAAACATGAATACTGAATACTGAAGCCACTTTATAAGTACTAAGCTAAAAATTCCAATTGAGATGGGTTAGGCTCCTTGAATTTTTCAATAGATTTATAGCGTTGTTAACAGTTTAACAAACCTGTGGCAGTTGTCCTTTTATACTAAAAGCGCATTACGCTTAAACTAACTAACATAGATAAATCACTCAAAAAAGTTTAGATAAAAAAAGGAAACATAAATGAATACTTACTTTCGATGTATTTCGAAAACGCTTACCTTTCTTGGGTTTGCAAATATGTATTATATAATCTCTTAAGGAATATTTATACATTTTACTGATGTTGTTCATTAAACGAAAGACATCCTTAAATCTTTCAATTTAGCTATTAAGACATTTTGAACTGATGAATGTGAGTGCTGTTTACATCAATAAGCACCCTTTGGAAAAGCAGATTTAGTTAATATTGCCTTACTTATTTGCCAGCCAGCTTATCTGTTCATAAGACTATACCATCCCATCCATTTGCTATGGCAATAAATCTCGGGGCAGCAGCTGCCATAGAGGCACATCTGCTCTTTGAGAAGGGAATATTCGAGTATTTTAGATTTTTGCTATGATTAATATTTTACTAATTTAATAATATACAAGACGGTTTTTTTTTGGCAGGAACGCAGGATTAGATTTGATATATATGCAAAAAGCTAAAGAAGGGTATAGAATGTGGTAGCAGTTAATTGAAATTTGCTTTCGTAATAAATATTCTTACCTACAAATTAATCAAATTGATTTTTATGCTTATAAATTGTCTATTCTTCGATTTATCGGCATTGATTGTTTTTTCGAGCAGCATGGTTTCTAAGGCATGCAAATGAAAAGTTGTTTTCTGCCATAACTGCCACTGAATTCAAATATATCGAAACTGTGCAAGGATTACTTTCGGTTTTCATTCATACCAATGGCGACTCAGCGTTCAACAGGTCGTATGAGTAATGAATTTGTGTAAATTTCCCTGTGTATGGGATGTAAAAGATTGTGAGTTTAACATGAATGTATTGTTTTCAAATACTTATAAATGCAGTAGGTCAAAACGATGATTACCAAGGACAGCAAGGCTAACTTGGATGAGAATTATATTGGGTATGGGAATAAGTTTCCGCCCTTTCTAAGCCAAAGTTACGACTAAATTAAACAATTAAATAATATATGATATTATATAAAGTATGTGCTACAACTTCACTCCATCTTTCAGACAGCATACGGATTCCTCTGACGAAAAATTTGAGTTATTTTGACTTGAGCCATTCATTGACACAGTTTGCGATGCTCTCGTAAGAAGTGAACCGCTCTCCAATAAGAGCTGACTGCATTGATCGGAACAGATGGTAATCCGAAGGTGAAATGTCTGGGAATATGGCGAGTATGGCAAAATTTCCCAATTCAAATCCCTTTAAATATTTCTGGACCGATTAAGGAACGTGCAGTCTGGCGTTGGCATTCATCAAACTCAATTTGACATATCTACCGTCCCATTCCGGCCGTTTCTCTTTGAGAGCTCGATTGAAACGGATTATCTGCAGTCAGTAAGGATCGCCGGTGATAGTTTTTGACGGTTTAAAGAGTTCTTAATAGACGATAGCCTTTTGATCACACCAGATGCACAACATAACCTTTGAAGCATGAATAGATCCATTCTTCATCGCCAGTGACGATGCGATGCAGAAAACCTTTTATTTTCTGCCGTTCAAGAAGCAACTCTCATCCGTTGGTGCGTGACTATCATTGGTAATTCAGAGGAGCACGTAGGTTCGAATTTCCGTGAAACACCAAAATGAAGCGGTCGTCCCTTGGCAGGCAATGGCAAACCTCCGAGTGTATTTCTGCTATGAAAAAGCTCCTCATAAAAAATATCTGCCATTCGGAGTCGGTTTAAAACTGTAGGTCCCTCCCACGCTACGAAGAAAAGGAGCTCGGCCAAACATCCAAAGAGGGTGTACGCGCCAATTATATATATATATATTTAGTATAGCAAAACGCTAATTTTCAATTCATTTTAATTTAAAATTTTTACATCTTTTTTTTTAATATTTTGCTTAAAATATTAGCTTGAATTTACCTTTGTTGTACGTAACTTTCTCAGTTTTTGAGCAACTCTGCTAAAATTTGGCATAGGACAGTTTTTTAATATGGTCTCAGTTGTTTCTGAGATCCATCAAGACATAATTTTTTTAACATAATTTTAATTTCCGAAAACCGTCAAGGCAAAATCTTTTCTCCTTACTTGAATTTGAGGCTACAATGTTATCTCGAAAAAGGTAGCCAATTCGACAAAACGGTGGATGCCATTGGATTAACAAGACCCCCAATTAAGTAACACCATTTATCAAAAGCGTTATTAATTTGTGCTGGTAAAACTCAGACCGCTAGCCGATGCAAGTACAAATCACTATTTTTATTATGCATTCTCATTTTTAAATTACCTAAACTATTATTTTTATTTATGTGAAATTTTGAAAGAATTGCAAAATAAACATTTTTGCAGATTAAAATATTGTGTTTGAATTCCTCGAAGTATAAAAATCTAAAATTTTACTTTCAGTCAATGAATTCTAATTAATACCAAAGCTCGCTGCGCACTTTCTACTTTGTGTCAAAACATTTAGAATTTGTTAAACAAGTAATGTTTGGATTTTCGTGTTAATGCATGCATTTTTGGCTACAAAAATTAAAAAATTATTTACTAGCTCAAATACTTCCACGTGCATGCCATATTTCGCAATACCATCAATCTTCATTTGTGCACTCAAAATAACTGCACACATGACACACATTTATACATATGTAGTTTATTGTAAGTCCATTCGTTAAATATCAGCATTTGGCATATTTCAATTTCATTGCCATGACCCTGTAGACGATTTTCCAAACATTTTAATTGCTCTTGGGTAATCTGTGAATTTGCTAAAAATTCTCCCGTATGTTCTGAGCAAAAGTCAACTTCAAAGTTGGCAGAATTGGAATTTATTTGATCGAAAGAATGCTGTAATATCATTAATACACATGTAAAATCTCAGGAAAATATTAAGTGTTTTTAATGAAATTATAAATAGTTCAAACACTTGTAGCTCACTTAAAATATTTTCGAATAAAAGTTCAGAAGAATTTTGATTTTCATAATAATAATAAACGTATTTGATGGAAATATTTCAAGTGTAAAAACTGTTTCTCGAAATTCATTCAAGGATATGTCAATATTTGCATATCTACGAACACTTGCGTTAAAAATAATAGGCACGAGATGAATTAAAAAGTTTTGCCGTTTTTTTTTATTTATCTACTTGTCTTGTGCGTATTTATATATATTAAAATTATAATTCTGTAATAAAAACCATATAATTCAGGGCTCCGCACTTTGTACAAAAATCACAAAAGTTTAATAAAATTTAAAATAAAATGCATTGAAATGTCCAGCTCTTTATTCAAAATTTTCTCGGAAAATTTAAAATTAAAAAATTAGTATAATACAGTGCAAGTTTCGAGTGGCTCGAAATTCTCGTTGAATATTGATAATTTTTTTTCTTTGAGGTGTTAAGCTTTTTCTTGCAAAAGTCTTCATATGAAAGAAAATTTTCAACCTCATATGCAAAAAAGATTAAAAAAACGCGAGTTTTGAGTGCCTTTAACTTATACCTTATTATATTACAATATACTAAAATTTATTATACTAAAAAAACTGCTTAGCCTGAATTCTTCAGCACATTCTGATCAAAAAGTTTTAAATTTTGATAAAAATTTGTTTAAATTCGTTCAGTTTTTGTGAATTTCGTAAAAAACCTCGAAGTGCGTGGTTTTGCTGTCGACTGCACTATATTTTTATAAAAACATGTAACAAAAAAAAAAAAAAAAAAAATTGTTAAAACTTGGTAATTCGTCGCGCTCCTATTGTGTTGAGCTCAAGTTTATATATATACGTATATACTTACATGCTATCGCATTCAATTTACATGTTGTTTTGATTTCTGTTTAAAAATAATAATATTTTTCTGAGTAAAATAAAACGTAATTCAATGCGAAAACAAGGGAAATTTAATGTGGCTGTGGTTACTCATACGCAGTGGCGCTGGCGCTATACGAGTATGTGCTTCAAGGAATTTACTACACTTAAGATGTTGGCAATAAATAAATAAAATCAGGCAAATACATACATTTGTGCATTGTTTAAATGTGTACATGATACTTGTAGTTAAGACCTTCAGGGATTAGACGACTGTAGACATTTCGAATTTTTCAATCTTTCCTTACGAAATGCTCCATGAGGTGCTTTCAGCATTAAGGTGCGCAAAATGTCATAGTAGTAGTATGGAAATTTGGTACATCCCTTTGATCGATCGACTTCATATTTAAACTGTTTATTCACAATTAAATTCGGCATGATGACATGTTTCTTTCGCTCTACTAGAGTTTTTTAAAGTTTTTCTTTTAATTTTTGAACTTTTTTTAAGAAATGCGATATGTTTGAAAAAATTTACATAATAAAAATATAATCTACTTCTATAGAAAATACTTGGTTCTCCGTAAATAAAAAATTTTAGGTACAGTCAGTCTGCACGTGCGCAATTAAAAAAGGCAGCCGCCTTTCTTATACTACCTTGGCTTGCAACTGTACGATTTTTGATACCTTTTGGCAAAGTTTCTGCAGTTTTGTTTGATTTATAATCTAGTTTTGTCGCATTCTTATTCGTGTCGAATGGAAATATTGCAGTGGTTTCACTACTTTGTTCCACTGGTATTCGAGAAAAAGTGGCATTTTTTTGTTTATAATATAATTTCGAGTCTTCAGTAACTATCTATAACTACGATTTTAGTTTGCATTGTACGGGAAATTAATTAAAATTAACTAACTGTCATTTTTGAATTTTTTTATTCAACAAAATACTAAGTAACTCTGACTTAGATTCTGCTCTTCCGTGTATTGTTTTGGCTCAATAATAGATTCCTGATACTCCTAGACATACATTTTTATTTAAGTCGAATTTGTTAATACTGTCCGTGAAGTTTATGTAGTCATAGACTCGATAAATGAAATGAAATGCAATGATGCAAGGGTCGATCAGTAATATACTTTCTGAATTTGTAGTAAAACAAACCATTAACACAGCTATTGAAATATCTCGACTCGGGTGCCTCCTAGCGCAATTTTTTTTAGCAGATTCATGCTTTTTCCCATAGGTGGCATATAACACATAGGCTAGAATGTCGCAGGCCTAACAAGCAAATCAGGGGTTTTTGTTTAAAATTAGCTTTAACCAACAACGTAATTTCCATCAAGATCAACACAATCATTCCAGCCCCACTCTAACATTTCAATACCTCTTTTGTAGAACGATTTATCTTTTGCCTCAAAAAAGGCTTCAGTTTCAGCGATAATCCCTTCATTCGAGCAAAATTTCTTACCGGTGAGGTTTTTTAAGGTCTGTGAATAGCCAGTAGTTGCTGGGAGCAAAATCTGCCAAAACGATGGATTCTGATTGGCTTGTGACAAGGTGAGTTGTCTGGAAAGCGAGCAAACGCGGCACCCACTTCTAACAGAGCTTTCTCATAGTCAAATTCTCATGCAACATAAAGTTAATATGTTGTTTTGATATCTTTATGATGTCAGCTAACTCACGCAACTTTACTTTTCGATTATGCAAAATGGTTTTGTTGATTTTTTTATGTTTTCTGGTGTTACCACCTCATTTGGACATTCTCTGCGTTGTGCATCATCGGTGTCTCTGCGACCACGTTTAAAGTCAGCAAACCATCGTTTTATTGTTTTTTCTTAAGAAGCGAAGTCTTCATAACACTTTTCATGCCATTGCTTTGATTGAACGGTATTTTTGCCCGTCAAGAAGCAGTGTAAAATTAAAACATAAAATTCTTTTAGATCCATTGTTTTGAAAATAACAAAAGTAGGGTCGCTCTTAGCGCAATAACTCACGAACTAATGAATAGAATATTATAAAATTTTAACAGCTGTCGTTTTAAGCCAAGTACTAACTGAAAAAAGGGAGAATGCAATAAAACTAGTGTCATCAACCAAAGCAGACTACAGATGAAATTTTTCGAAATATATCTATCTGTGCGCCACCTAGCAGGGGATTTTTTAGAGGACTATTTGGCTTCTTCTAGCCTATATATAATATTAGGGCGGGTCGATTTAAAAATCGCTCATTGCTATTTGGAACCATACCTCTAAAACGAATTCTGATGTTCCCCAATTTGGGTGGAACGAAAAATCCCACTTTGACCCATTTAGAGCGCTCCAATCGAGTTCAAATGTATGACCGACCACCTAACCCCCTGGAACTCCCCTGGGGGGTTCCCCATACAATCATTTCAAAATATCACCATTTTTGGCCTTTAGATGAGAAAAGAAACTAAAAAGTTCGACCCAAATTGGGGGACATCAGAATTCGATTTAGAGGTATGGTTCCTTCGGCAAAGTTTCTTATTTTGATCCCTAGAATATGATTTTCACAGAGCAATGGGCGATTTTTTTGCCTCCCCACAAATCGACCCGGCCTACTATATATGGTTTAACTTGTAGCAGAATCGGAAAATTAAAAGAATTTTTAGAAACATTTCTACGTCAGCGTCAACTGCAGGGTATTATTTTCAGAGAAAGGTAACCTATGGCTTGCTCAAACATTTTGTTTTTGCTTACTACTAAAAGTTCCTTTTTTTTTGCATATTTGTTTAGGATATTAGAGTGTACGAACAGAAAAATAATGAAAAAAATTTCTAAAATTGTGCTTATTATATATTTTTTCCTACATCATTCAAAATTGTTCATTTGGCCGCACAGTAGGTGAAATGTTAAGGTCTGAAATTATACGAGAACAGTCATGTTAGTATTCCTTCAATATAACGGAGGCATGAAATTTATTTAATAATAAGGAAGAAATTGCTGAAATCCGGGGGCGAAAAGAAGTTCTCACAAATCAGTGAAAATGAAAGGGTTATAAAAGTGTACAGCGAAGTACATAAAAATTCTAAAGAAAAAGCTTCAAATTTCATGAACTTCCAGGTAATTTCTTAAAATTTAGTTTTATATCAGTTTATAGAAATAAACCTTTAAAAATGTTCATTGAATAGGAAGAAAAAATTCCAGGCCTGTGTGCCCAGAAGAAGGATTTAAAAAAGGTATTCAACAGAGGGATAAATGTTACTTCAAGTTACCGATTTTTTATGTTTTTTTTTTTACAATATATAATATGTAAATTAATAAAAACCATCAATGGTGTTTGAAGCAGGCCTTGGCAGCTAAGGAATACCCTAATGCATATAGATTTTTATTAAAATACATGTAAATGTATAAAAGCTAAATATGTCGCGTGACATCTCAACGCCAACAAATTGTAATGATAAGTTACGATTAGTCTCTTGAGACACTTTCCCGTCTTCTTTTGAATCTACTCAGCTGCTGCTTCAGGCACTTCGTGGATTAAATGGCTGGGTTTTATTAGCCTCTGGTACTCTCGAAATGGCTTATATTTACTAATTTACTGAAAGTAAAGAAAAAAAGAAACTCATAGTATTATAAAATGCAAAACAGAAACAAGTGAACATAAACGAATGTATGAAAGTAAGAAGAAGAAAAAAATTAATAGAAAAAAATAACCTTTTAAATTTCAATGCATACCCGCACAAATAGCGATAAAAGGCAATATAATATTATATATACTACCATATTGTGTATATATGTATTTAAATATTTTAAGCAGACGACACTTTAACTTGTGTTACCTAAAAGCGAAATATTTTCACTATCACTAAATGGCCACTAATGCTGATTGGGTGGACAGATGGTTAGCGCAGCGTATGTGTTGCTAGCAGTCAGGTAATCAAATAGTCGCAATTGGTTAGACTTCTGGTGGTTAGAAACAAAAGTATTAAAAAAAGGGGGAAAAATACCACTTTTAAATAATACTAAAATACTGGCAATTCCTCGGTATTTTGATCCGCCTATTTGGATTCGCGCGCTTATACGCTAGAATTTTGCCGTGTCACGCTGCCATTTAGGAATTTAATTTAAAACCCCACGCAGCGCAAATAACAAAATTTGGCCAAAAAAAACCATTCAACGCGAATTACCAGAGGATCTAAAATAAAATCCATTCCACACTGTTATTGTCCACGCATGGGTGGGCCGTGGCAGTTTGAAAATAACGCCAAAATATCATATGTGTGCGAATTCGTGCAAATATGAGTGTGAGTTAGGATGCAAGTAAGCGAAAAATTGTTATAGTCGGCATGACTACACAAAAGGATTTGCGTTTATCCTATGGGTGTATACAATGACCGTGTGGATGTGGCTGTGGTTGGGAGAAGATGTGAGTTTTAGTAGAACGAATGTCACGGCACTCTGCAGTGAAAAGCCAAACTATTCAAGAATCATTCCAGCTCATTAACTAGTATTTATTGGAAGAAGTGGTACTAGTGCGAAAGTGACTATAATTGTACCAGTTACAAAGCGGCGAGTCCTCATATTTTTTTTTTGTTCTTTTCTTTTTTACATGACAAAATTTAATTTTTTGAATATTTCTTAATCCTTCAATAATCATTCCTCTGTATAGATATTAGAATTTTTAAAGTGTACGAAACAGATGGTTTCTATTGCATTAGAAATAACATTTTTTTTTAATTTTTTTTCCATAATATTTTATGTTTATATTCAGTATTAAATTATGTTTTTGATTATAAAGTTATAATTAAATTTTGTAACGATGAATATTTATTTAAAATATATATTTACTCAGATGTCAGTACAACCGTATGGCGGTTTGGCGGAATCTAAAACATTGGACCAGCTCGGTTCACTGCTTGCTGGTGAAAGTTGGTGACACCGAGATTTGTCGTTCGTGGTTTTCTCCAAGATTTGGCAAATTGTCAAGATCTAGTCAATAGTAAACGTACCAAGCCTGAAGCCGCATTAAGGGGGGAAACCGGTTTAGATCGATCAAAAAATCGATTTTTTTTTATTGCATAAATCGTTAGTATAACTACTCAATAATATGTGGTAAAAACTTTAAAGCTAAATTCGTATTATTCCCGATGCTATGAGCACTTAAGTGAGCACTTAAGTTCAGCCCCATAGCGTTTACGATACGATGCTTTATTTCAAACGCGTTTTTCTCGAAACGAGTTTTTTTCAACTGGTGGGCATTCTAGCTTAAAAAGCTATCGACCAATCGTTCTAAAATTTTTCGGGATTTTTTCTTCATTCAATTCTAGTTTATATGAACCTAATTCTGGGATTATACTACATATTATTTAAAATATGGTTTTTTAAGCAAAATATATGAAAAAATATGGTATAAAAAAACTACTTTGTGTTCAAGCGCCTCAAAAGCATGCAATTTTCAATATTTTTTTGCCACAATTAGGTTCATATTCTTAGGAAATATGTTGTTAATAAAAAAAAAATTGCTGTTGATTTCAGAGAAAAATTGCAACTTCATGAACTCCCACCAGCAAGACACTCAGATGGCGATCGTCTATGGGCAGCACGCTCTAACGCCACTATCTCCCGCGGAAATAGCTTCAAAAAAATATAAAAGTGTACCTAAAAATATAAATAAAATATCCTCTAAACTTAAACAATTTCTGATTATTCCTTCTTTGTTCAAAAAACTCTCGAAAACAGCAAAATTTTGGCCTCCTAAACCGGTTTCCCCCCTTAATAAGTTCCAATCAGTTCTTTGACGATGGGTTTCAGTCTTTCACATTATTGTATCATAATACGCTCGATAAGACTAATCCCACGTTAATTTGTGCTGTTTGCAGTATCACCCTTATTGAGGATTGGGCAGAGCACGCTTAGGTTCCAGTTCTTCGGCATGCTTTTATCCCAATTAATATAAAATGAGGTATTCATTGAAATTACTTAAATATGATGTACTTATTTATTTATATCTCTTTAATATATATATGCATTTATATGGATATAATATAAAAACTTCACACGTTAAGAAAAAAATTAATGAGCTGTAGACAACAATAAATATCGCAGGAATGCATCTTTTTTTTTTAAATGATATAATGCTGATGCAAAAGCTGATAATTGGCATTTCGTAGGACATTCCATACTAAAAATATCAGTTGCTATCATTGAAAAAAGTGATAAGACCAACAACTGCAGGTACAAAGCAAACTGGTAGGAGAGTAGTTCACAACTAGTAGGTTTGATTACAGGGCACACTTCTTTAATTGCTATGTTATTGTATTATTTAGCGCTGTGTTCATATTCAAAAAAGTGAATAGAGGCGAAAACAAATTAGATTCGTTTGATGTTAGCAAAAAAAAAAAAACAGAAAACAAATGAAAAAGTTTGTGATTGTCTCTGTGAAAAATGTTCGGGCGGAATTAAAAGGGATAACATACTTGATTAAGTCAAAAAGCAGAAAAGATGGGGCGCGAAATTAAATTAATTAATGATATCGAAAAAATATGACATTTTATTGGAGCTGCATGATATCGAAGCTAAACCAACACTACTTTCAATACAAATAAAATTGAGTTATTCTTTTTGAAGACTTCTGCGTTGATACCAACAAGGCTGTGGCTGAGAAAAACCTTAGTAACATTTTTTGAAGAATTATTTTCTAAAGAGTGGTTAAGTTTCAAGGGCCGCTATTGATTTTGAATAGAATAGAATTTTTTTAGGAAATTATTGTTATTTCTCTTTATTATGATAATATTGGTATGGTTCAATTACGTATGGACCAAAATATTGGCCAAATGGCCACCGCAGTCTCGGCGGCACACCTCCATCCGATGGGCCAAACTTTCGATGACGCTGAGGTATAATTGAGGTTCTATGCCGGTAATGTGCCGAATTATCTCTTCATTTAGCTCTTGAATTGTTGCTGGCTTATCGACGTACACCTTTTCAAATAGCTCCAAAGAAAGAAGTCCAGTGATGTCGTGGACGTTTAGGTGTGTTTAGCCAATTATATTATTATATATTTTCAGAAAATAACAATAAAGATCGGACTGGTTTTATGCCTTGTTCTATAAATTATTTAAAGAAGTATATGATTTCAACGATTTTATTTGTAAAAAGATAGAAAAACTAAGTCTCAAAGAAAGTCGGATTTTGCAGAGCTGTGTAGAATGGGTTTACTGCAATGGAAAATTGAGGTAAATAAATTTTCCAGAATTTTCCATGAGAGGTAAATAAATTTTAGTATTTTCTAATATATTTTTGCAACGTTTAACTTTATTTTTATTTTTTGAAACTTTTTATTTAAAAAGATATAGTTTTTCAAAGATTTTGTAGACGGTCTACGGAAGTCCTCCTAAAAAGGCTTTTCAATTAAAAATGAAAATACTAAAAATGTGTTTTTTTTTTACTTTTGTCTTTTTTTTTAATTTCTCAGAAAAGTATTGCAATTTTGAGCACCTTATTGCCGAACACTACTTTAATCTTTACAAATTTTGTATTCAAATATGAAATAGAGCAAAGCCTCTGCTACGTAATCTACTATCCCAACGTCTCATTAGGTGAGCGTAAAAAAGGGATGAACATCAAACGAGTACGAGAAAAAAGTGTATCTTTGTTGCTTAGCCGAATCCATTAGAGGAATTTATTTTCAAATCGTCTTTTGTATTTCAGCCTTAGTTAAAATATCAAACACAAGAAATGACAACAAACGAGTTATTCAATGGAAATGCATACAAGGATTTAATTACCAAGGCATTAAAAGTAGCAAAGCGATAATGAATGGCGAGTAAAAAAAAAAATTAAATGTGTTCAAGTTACCAAACAAGCAAAGCAGCAGCCGTAGCTGAGTAAGTTTGTGCGCAATACACGTACACCAGACGAAGGTTTTAGGATCAAATTCTATTATGGAGAGGAAATATCCAAATGGTAGAAAAAATTGTTCACCCGCCAGATAGACAATAGCAAACCGCCTACTGCGTGGTTTGTACAAAAAAACTGCTTATGTAAGACGCATATCACAAAAGCCAGAAGAATTGTAACCTTGCGGAGCGGAATTGATTTATACAAGCGACGATTGTTTAAATTTGATGCACAGTTATATATTTTACTTAGGATTTTCTTTTTATATGCTTTAAATTGAATATTGTCTTATTCAGTTTATGAAATAAACTACTAATTTATTACTTCTTTTATATGAAAAATATTTTTTTTTTTTTTGCCAAAACGGATGGGGTAAAGTCTTGGCCAATATAGGTGCTAAGGGTTATCCTGTACCGGACTCTCATTGCTGTCAGCGTCCTTAGCAGTTAAGCCTTACAGCTTATGGAGTTCCACATAGATTCTTTGGATATGAACTTCTAACTATAGATTCCGACAGAGGTTTATTGACAAGCCTTGAAAACTTTTGCATATCTATTTTTTTTCAATATTTTTTTTTAATATATAATAACTCCTCCATTCTCCATTCTCCATCCAAAATCCAAATACCTCATTTCTCCATCAATCCATTTTCCTACAAATATCATACAAATTAAAGTTTCAAACTTTATGCAAATTAAAAAAGGAAAAAAAAACAACAAATTTCTATTTACATTTTTAATCATTTTGAAAAAATGCTGAGTTTTCGGTTTTATAGCTCATTGGATTCTAGGATACTAAAATGTAAATTCTATGTTGCTCAAAAATTACGTCACGGTGTTGGATGTTTTCTACCAAATAAAACAACATGTCGAACAATATTATTAATAGAATCTGCCGAATAACACAGAATTATTAAAACCCCTGTGCCATGCTCTCTGAGAGGCTGCTAACCACTGGTGAGAAGAGTGATGAACTAGAGATGTAGGAACTCGGCTTTCAGGTCCGAGCATATGCGGACGATGTCAGTGCGCTAATATCGGGTAAATCCCTAAGAAGGCTTTGCATCAAAGTGCAAAGAGTTCTGGATAACTGGTGCACGAAACAAGGTCTTTCCGTCAATTCACACGAAACTACATTAATCTTGTTTACTAGAAAACGAAAACTGGATGCACTTAGTATTCCAGCACTGAAAGGTGTGACACTCAGTCTCTCTGAGAAAGTTAAAGATGTAGGAGTAATATTGGATAAGAAACTGACTTGGAAAACACATGTTTGCATCACTCTTTAAGGATTTTCAACAATGCCGTAGAACCTTTGGCAAAACCTGGGGTCTGAAACTTGCTATGGTCTGCTCTGGATCTACAAAGCACTTATAAGACCAATCATCACTTATGTCTCTGTGTTTTGGTGGCGATGGACTATGGTTAAGTCCACACTTCGGGAACTATACAGGCTGTAAAGAAGTCTATGTTTATGCATTCAGGATGCCGTGAGTGCAACCTCCGGCGATGTCCTAAATGCTGTGCTTGGTTGACAACAGGGAACAATAAAGAAAAGTGTAGGCCTCATAAATATTATTTCTGGCACGAAGACGGGACTCCGGGACACAGAGAAATCTTTAAGATGCTACCTAACCATTATCCACTGTTTTTGTGCCAGCTACGGACGACCTTACACCCATAGTTTCATTTGGAAGAAAAAATGATATCAAGTGCAGGGTACATTCAAAGAGGTTTGAAGAATATTTTTTTTACCGATAGCTCCGAAAATGAGAAAGGTTATGGTTCCGGATGATGCTTAAACGATAGTAATAAGTATCATTACGATATGTGAGGAATGGCAACAGTTTTCCAAACGGAAATTTTTCCCATTCCAGAAGTAGCAGAATGGAGAATAGAGCGCAAAATAGATTGAAGTCTTTAATGACAGTCAGGCTGCACTAAAGGTGTTGGAGAATGCAAAGTAAACCTCAAAGATTGCTCAAGAATGTAAGAAGAAGCTTAATTCTGTTGCAAGACAGAAAAAACTTGGAAGAAAAGACGTTTGGTTGATGGTCGGTATTATTACAGGACATAATCCACAGGGTTAACATATGACCACCGTTGAAGTCGTTGAGGACATGATTTGCCTGTCTTGCTTAGGGTAATCGGATAGTATGGAGTATTTTCTCTTTGTCCTGTATTCACTAGAGCAAGGCTGCGATGGGTTCCGATGTCATGAGAACGAATAAAATTCGTTCTCTCAAACTGAATGATATTTTCAGATTTACCGAAGAGTCTGGAAAATTGTCACAGGTCTAACTACCTCTATTTCTTTATTCAATTCTATCAAATCTAAATGAGCTATAAAATTGCATACATGAAATGTTTCTACATAATTGAGAAGTTTTGATTTTGAATTTGTTTTTTCTTTTAATTCGCAGAAAGCCAAAAAATTGGGTTATATGGCTGTTGTAGGAAAATTAACTATATTTTCATGAATCATTTTTAGAAGTAAACAAGAAACAGAGAATGTATAAAGTAATTTAATGTATATAACAGACAAAATGCGCCTATCTTATTGCCCAGCGTCTGCCTTTTTCTTTTGTCTCGGCATAATTTGTGTCTATATTGTTTTTATGGGCGAACAGCTAGCTTTGAATACGATTCAGAAGATAACACCTCTATCCTCTATCCTTTTATTTATTAATTTGTTTCTCTTTTCTGTGAATATATTAAAGCCTTTCTCTAAATGCGAGCTCTTCCAGTAATTCAGTTGTCCCTGTATTTCAAGTTTAGTAGTTGCTGTATTTTAGTTTAAGAGAAAAGCAAAAAAAAAAAACCAAAAATATTTCAATGCCTTCGAAAAGGCAAAAAACCAGTGACTGCACACACAAGTCAACATTTCGAGACTATTACCTAAGCCAACGTGAAATCCTAAGATACTTTTACGATTATAAGCGAACTTAAAACAGTGTGTATGTATCTACGCTTGTAGATAGACAGATTTACATATCAAAATCTGCACCTATTTAACTTTTTTTGGTTTTCTTTTCATCCTTTCACTAACTTTTTGCTTTTTGTTTGCAAAAAAAAAAATCCCATTTCATTTCCGGTTTTTGTTTTTACTGTTTGTGCAGCTAGAGGATGATAATTTGCTACGTATTGTCACTTTACTAGCCTGAGGCGTCTTAGCTTTTACTTTTTCCTTTGATGAAGAAAAAGTTATCTTGATGTCTGCTAAAGAGAAAATAAGAATGTGCTGAAGAATGAAGAAGGGAATGGGGAAACTAGAAAATGAACGCAAACTGTTAAACTTTTAAGTTGTACAACCATAAGCCTATATTTTTTCAAGGCCATTGTATTTATATGTATTCGTATATAAACATAGGCTTTGCTTATTCGAAATTAAACATTCTAATGCGTATCTGAGTGAAAGGAGAAATTCAAAAGGTTATCTAGTCTATAATGAGGCAAGAAGTAAAGGTTGAAGTAGGGAATGTAGTGTTAATTCATAAGGGTTTTACGGCACTAAAATCGCATTACTGATACAGGCAGCAGCTTCGTGTATTTACAACAAAAATGAAAGAAGGGGGAAAAAAGTGTTGCATATCTTAAGGAGAGGAGTTGCTATTTTCGTTTCTGTAGGTTTTTACATTATTTGTTGGCAGAATTTGTCTGATAAGATACCAGCTGAAATTTTTCGAGGAATAGTTTTCTGGAATACCTTAACCCTTAAATGCAATTTTTTCTTTTAACTTCTCCAAAAAAGAGCAAACATAATATTATTTTGAGGGAGGTAATGAGGCGGCCGCCGTAGCCGAATGGGTTGGTGCGTGATTACCATTCGGAATTCACAGAGAGGTCGTTGGTTCGAATCTCGGTGAAAGCGAAATTAATAAAAACATTTTTCTAATAGCGGTCGCCCGTCGGCAGGCAATGGCAAACCTCCGAGTGTATTTCTGCCATGAAAAAGCTCCTCATAAAAATATCTGCCGTTCGGAGTCGGCTTGAAACTGTAGGTCCCTCAATTTGTGGAACAACATCAAGATGCACACCACAAATAGGAGGAGGAGCTCGGCCAAACACTTAACAGAAGTGTACGCGCCAATTATTTATTTTTTTTTTAATGAGTTAGAATATTTTACAAAAATATTTCTTGGCAAATTGTACTATTCCATTAGTACAGTACAAAGAGGGGTTGCTGAATTTAAACGTGGTCGTAAAAGCCTTGAAGACGACCCACGTCAAGGACGCTCAAAAACAGCAACACTACCAGAAAGATTGTCGAGTGACTGAAAGAGATTTAGTAGAAGCTCTAGGCATATCATTAGGCAGTCTAAGCAATATGTTAACTGAAGTATTGCGTTTCAGAAAGCTGTGTGCGCAATGGCACGAACACACATTCGATATTTACGAGACTTGTGTTTATCACCATGAACCCAAATCGAAACAAGAGCACAGAGTGATATGAATCTGGTTCTTCTTCTCCAAAATGAGCTCATGTTCAGAAATCGGCCAGGAAAGTTTCAGCATTAGGTTTTGGGACTACTTGCTAAATTTGTTTGTATATTACTTGCAAACTGGTAAAACAATAAGATCGGAATATTATTGTAACCTTTTAGGCCAGATGAATTAAAAAAAAATGTGAAAGAAGACCCAGTTTGCAAAAGAAAACAATTCTTTTTTATCAGGACAATGTACCGTGGCGCAAGAGCATTTTGATAAAGAAATTGATGAATTTAAGTTCGATTTGTTGGAGAATCCACCGTATTCACCAGATTAGGCCGCTAGTGACTACCAGCTGTTACCAGAACTAAAAAAATGAATGCGTGAAAAGCGTTTTTCATCAAATAAGGAGGTCAAAACTCCCGTGGAAGCGTACTTTGCAGCTCTTCTAGATTCTCACTTCAGGGATGGAATTCATAAATTGGAATCTCGTTGGAACAAGTGTATTGATGTTCAGGAAGACTATACTAAATAATAAAGTTTATTCCAAACCAATATAAAACGATTAAAAGCATTTCGGTGGTGGTGAAGTTGTTGCCTGAGTGACGCAGCCCAGACTCATTTAGCACAAAGATGTTATTTTGATTTCCCACTTGTAAAAACACCGCTTTTTATTAGCGAACCATCTTGATTTGACTATGAATCTGCCGATGTCGTCTATTTTCTTTTCTGCAATTTTTTTTGAAGTTGAGAAATCCCCCAGCATCTATGTCCTAGAGCACTCAGACTTGGGCACTCGCAGAGATAGTGAAATACTTTTTTTTTTAGATTCTTCTTGATTGCTACTTCTACATCTATCGTTCTATAAATATTCTATAAGTCGCTTGACGGTTGGGGAAAAAGAGAAGTTATTTTTGAAATAAATATTTTAATCGTTTCATTGCGAAAGCTGTTCAGCTAAGAAATATTTTCCTAACTCATTATATATTTTTTCAATATTCCGTATCTCCTTGACTTCATGTTGTGCAAACTGATGCTTGACACTGTCCTGCCTTCCACTAAGCAAATTGCCAACTTCAAGACAATTTGTCAGCTTCCTGTAAGCATCAAAACACAATAGTAAGTGCATATGTATGTATGCGTGCATATGTGCATAAGCTAGATGAAATTCTTATAAACAAAATTCCATATTTACAATATGTATTTGTATGTATTTACTAGTTCATGTGCAGCTACCACACAACTGCTGGCACGCACTACATGTCCATGCCAAACTATGCCCAGCAGACATTCTAGTGCAAAAACTGATATTTGATGAAAGAAATCATACTAGTAAGAATGTGATTGGATCAACACTAGTTAAAATATGACCAATTCGAGGTGTACGCAAAACATATTTTCTTCTATTCGTAATTAAAAGGCCTTCGAACATTAAGGATCCATGCAAGGAGAATTCGATAAATATTTGTGTAAATAGTGATGTAGTCAGTTATCAACTTATTTTGTCCGTTTGCATATTCAAATAGTTCTTCAACTAGTTTTACACTAACATAGTGGCTGACAGTTAACATTTCGTAGTGCATCTTCTTCTTCTTGATTGGCGCGATAATCGCTTTTGTCCAAGTTTAACAAAGCGCGCCAGTCGTTTCCTTCTCATGGTAATCGGCGCCATTTAGATACACCAAATGAAGCCAAGTACTTCTCCACCTGATCTTTACAACACAGAGGAGACCTTCCTCTTCTTCTGCTCCACCAGCTCGTACCCCATCGAATACTTTCTGTGCCAGAGCGTTTGTATACATTCCGGCGATATGACCCAACCAACGAAGCTGCTGTATCTTTATTCGCGTTGTAAAGCTCACACAGCTCATTGCTCCATTTTCTGCGATATTCGCCCTTGTAAACGTGCAAAGGTTCAAAAATCTTGAGCAGAATCTTTCTCTCAAACACTCCAAGCGTCGCCTAATCGGATATTGTCATCGTCCATGCTTCTTGTAGAGTGTTAGTTTTGTAAGTCGAGAGAGGACTTTACTACTCAATTACCTACTTAGTCCAAAGTAGCACTTGTTGGCAAGAAAGATTCTACGTTGGATTTCCAGGCTGACATTGTTATCGGTGTTAATACTGGCTCCAAAATAAACGAAACCTCTTACAACTTCAAAAGCAAAACTGTCAACAGTGACGTGGGTGCCAATATGCGAGTGCGTTGACTGTTTTTTTTTGATGACAGGAGGTACTTAGTTTTGTTCTCGTTCACTAAAAGATGCAGTAATGCCAAAAATACCAATTGGTAGCTATGAAACTACTAGGTTTGACTGCAGAGATGCACATATTCGTGTTCACGTATCTTCAAATTCTCTCATGCCCATTAATATTTATATTTCACATGTGCATGTATTTATACTCGTATACTTCCACACATCCATATGAAGAGATTTGTTGTTGCTGTTGGAGTATATGCTTAATATTTGCAAGCAATTTTCTCTGTGGGTGACCTCAGTAAATTTCGCTTTCTCACATCGCTAGTCCTTCTTCGGTCTGACCATTGCGACAGTTGGAAGCAAAAAGATTGCCGATAATAGTTTCTGAGCCTTTGTTGTACAACGCAGTGTACAAGCACATTAATTGAAATGGTTTAGCAAAAGTGCACGAGTATGTACACTTAGGAGTTCGTGTGAATTTTACATACATACATATTTACATGAAAGTCTTCATATCCAAGAAAATAGTCTGAAAATCCACAGCTTACAGTGGCTTGTGTGGTATTTGCCATATATGAGAATCCTTGTATTGAAAATTTTAACCTATAGGAAAATTTACTGTATTAGTTATGCACATCCATTGCGAACAGTATCAAAGCCGAATAATCACTGCCGATCAGCTGTCACATTAACTGACAAATATATCGGCATTTAAAACTGATTTTGTATTTTTGTTGCCGTTGATATCTTGATGCTTACAAGTCATCTGTAATATGCAGAAATGAATGTAGGTATTTCGCTACTCTAAACTTTTCGCGAAAAACTGGTTGTCAAACCAAACAATGACAGTTGAAATTCAGGTAATATTCGTACGTATGCAGTTATGCGTTCTGATATTTACGAGTATTCCGCTTCATGAACTACATATTATTTCATATGATAAGATATATTATCTAACATAAATGTAAAGATGGAAAAGTTTGTCCGTGCATTTAAGGGTCGTGAGATTACTAAAACTTTTGGTCAATAATTTGATTCAATTCGAAATGCCTTATTTAAAAAATTCGAGATATCAAAGCTATTTTGTATTAATGTAAAATAAGTATAAATAAGTAATCGCTAAAGCACTGGTACTGTGGCCTTTGGTTTTTATATAAGAGAAGAAAAAATAAAAAAAATTTTTTTAATAACCTAAAAATTTAAAAATTATTGTACAAAAAAAATTAATTAGATTAAACTTCAAAAATTTTAATTAGCTATAACACAAAAAAAAAAATACAAAAAATTAGAAGATATTAATTAAAAAGAGACAATTTTCTCAAATAACCCGAACCATTTAAAAATTATATAATAAAAAAAAAAATTATAAAAATTTAATTAACAGAAGAACATAAAAATTATAAAAAATTATTTTCAGTTTTTTTAGATTAAAGTTAAAAAAGTTAATTAACTATAAAACATAAAAATTAATTACAATAAATAAGAAGATATTAATAAAAAAGACTTTTTTTTTCAAATAACCCAAAAAGTTTAAAAATTAAAATAAAATTTTAACTAACAAAAAAACGTGGCAATTATAAAAAATAATAATGAAAATTTAATTCTCCTAATTAATTTAAAAAATTTGCATTTACAAAAAATGCTTGTTTTTAATTGGAAGATAAAAATAAAAATAAAATTGCAAAGAAAATAAAAAGCATCATTTATTGATAAATAATATAAGTATTTATAAAAGACTATTAAAGTGGTTGCCGTGTACCGGGGTCTAGAAATTACACCCTGGCAGATAACGTTATAAAAAATGCTGCGCTAATGCTGTACGCCCTCGATTCAATACGAATTACTGCAAATGAGTGAAAGGTTTTCAATAAGAGCGAACCGATGTTGAGATAGTAAAAAACCCATAATACAAATAATTTGAAATTGTAAAATTAATTTGTTTTGTTTATTTGAAATGCTTACCATATCAATACATTGATATTGAATGGTTTTGAAATGATGTAATATTAAAAACTGGCCTGTATGGGAGGTGCAACGCCCCATTTATCAATATCGTCTACTTTTTGGCGCTATTAGGCCATTGATATTTTATTTTCCATTGCGAAATCATAATATATTGTATCGAAAATAAAAAATGATAAGTAATTGCTTTCTATGGAAACTGCCACGTCTCCCTTACCAATGTCGGCCAATTTTATGAAATGTTAAAGTATTAGTATTTAATGTTCTTGTACTAAATTTCAGTATTCGGGTACGAATGGTTCCGAAGATATATGATGTTCAAAGCTTGGTTTGCATAGAAGGTGCCACGCCGCCTTATTTTGAATCAGTTTTGCTATGCCTATATCCTTCCGGCAATAGCGAGCAATAGGTAGATGAAGTTTCATTGCAAACCGGTGTCTGGCTTTGCAGCTTTTAAAATACGTACAAATCAAATATTCATTTTTATACTTATATATAAGATATTATTATTATTACATACTCTCTTAAGAGCTTAAGGATTCAACAAAAGTTTTCCAAACATTTCTATTACTGGACATTAAACGATTTTCCAGTTTCACTGCGGATAGTCCTTTACCAAGACATCAACGGTCTCTTTCTTCTTCTCGTCCCTTGCGGGTTCCAAGTCAAGGCGAGGTAGATATAAGTTTTTATGTCAATGAAATACCCATCGCGGCTATGAACGGTGGTTTTGCTGCATGAATCCGACTGAATTTCGGGCAATGATCTAGTTCTGTTGACTGCATCGTTAAGACAAAAGGTTTAATTCGGGGGAAAAATGACAAGTTTTTAAGACATTTTTTTAGCAGTATAGATATAGCATGAAATAATACAGTAAATTTCCATATAATAATGAAATATTCAGTGCAAGGTAATATATTTAAAACTGAGCGAGTCTCAAATAATATTCTCACGAAAAAGTCAAACATGAATAATATAAGACAGTCCAATTGGAAATCAGAAAATGAATACTGCCTTATTACTTTACATATTATTCCGCCAAGATGCTTGCCGTTCAAATAGCAAATCAAGCTATGTTAGTCAGACAATTTCCAAAAAAATCGTTGGTGAACTAATAGCCTGATGCTCTTTTGTCGAGCATTTACATGTGATGTTTTAGGTTTAAATGTCCATTCTGGCTAAAGTTGTTTTCTCAAATGTACAAAGAAAGGCAAATCAAACAACCGGAAAGTAATTTTTCGCAAACTGATACAGAACTCGTGTTCGTAGAGGCAGAAATCATTCTGCTGCTTCAGAACCATTGGTCAGTATTTATTCAAGAAGGGAGCAGGTACAAAACGTCCGCAAGGCTTTTAAGTGTAAGTCTTTGAAAGACATTTTGTTTAAGAAACCATAAACACTTTTTCAAGTATTTAAAATTCTCATTTCAAGCTCATTTTCGACAAAGGCGAACACTTTCGAACAAACATCCATTGCATTTTCCAGGATGTAAAAATTTTATTTTTGAAAAAGAAAAACTATAACCCAAAAATAAAGTAACCGAATATTAATTTTTGTCTAATTTTTTGGTACAATTTTTTTATTTGCTGAATAAAAACCAATACGAAGAAATATTCAATTAGCATAATAATTTTTTATTTATTTTACTTTTTTTTTTTAATTTTATTAGGTGCCCAACTAAGTTATCGCTTTTTTTTTATGAAAATAAAACTTTATTCTGAAAAAAAAAAATGGTTACAGGTGAATCATTGAAAGTATTGCCCATCGCTGGCTGCTACTTTTTCCCATCTTTCTGGTGATTTCGTATACCGTCGCGGTAAAACTGTTTATCTTTTGAGGCTATCCTCGGAGCAAGCCATTTTTTGATGTCTTGATATGAATGGACCTGCTGGCCAGCTAGACCATGTGCCATCGATCGGAACAGGTAATAATCGGACGGCGCAATTTCTGGAGAATATGGCGGGTGGGGTAGGATTTCTCATTTCAGTATTTCAAGGAGGGTTTTAACGGGTTTGGCTACGTGAGGCCGAGCGTTGTCATGCTGTAGAATCACTTTTTTATGCCTATCCGCGTATTGCGATCGCTTCTCGCGCAGTGCTCGGCTCAATCGCATTAATTGAAGTCGATACCGACCCCCAGGGATGGTCTCGCTTGGTTTTATCAGTTCATAATTAGTAAATAATACCAACTTGGTGCCACCAAATACATTGCATTACCTTCGCAGAGATTTTCACAAAACCAAAAGCCACTAAATGTCACTAAAAGAAAATCACTAATGTATTGAAGCAGTTTGTTTACTATGTGTCTAAGCTTGGTTTATGACGTTTAGGTTATGTTAGAATCGACTAACACACACTGCTGGCGGCATCTATTGCCATACAGCGGTAACTTAGTTGCGTACCTAATATTTATTGAATTAAAACCAATACGAAGAAATATTCATTTAGCATAAAAAGTGTATGGATTCATTTGAAGTAAATTTAACAAATAATGTTTGAAGCAGATTTGAGGATCAATAATTTTGTCTAATGGCGAAAAAACTTCCGTTTTTATTGAGAGTGCTATAATTCTCAAGTCCGTGTCAAACAGATTTCAAAGGCCTCATCTTTGAGAAAGTGCTTTACTATCACTTTCTGGTGTAATTACTCAACACATAAACTTCGCGTAAGTTACTTAAGAACTTAAAGAAGTTGTCAAACTAGCTTTCGTAAGCTTACCATAAGTAAGTTTAGAACATTTTTTCGTACATATGTCCTTCTCAGTTACATTGAGCTCAATAAATACTTCTAACAAAAAGTAATCCTTACTTTCTATAACGCGATCTAAACCTTGTCTCCTGCTTTCCCCCAGCTAAACATTCTAAACTTTTATATCTACATAGATGGCATTTCCTATTTTTTATACCCTAAAGCATATCTTCGTCGATTCGACGCTGCGTATTTTAATGTGATGTGCATTGCTTCCGATGTGAAATAAAACCGCATATTTTGTGCATTTAATCAAATGCTTTTTTTGTGTATATTAATTAGTATACTCAATTGTTGTACGCATTTTCTAGCTTATAGCTTAAATAAACAAACAAACCCTCAAATAATTCGCGCCATCGATTCGACTAAGAAGTACCATCTAGGGTTAAAAGATACATATGTATTTATGGCAAACATATCGCTCATATTATCAAGTAGTAGAAAAACATACTCGAAATCGTTGAAAAAGTTTTAAATGCAGCTGTTAAAGTAATTATTAGGAATTTGCAATGAAAACAATTCTCGAAATCCCTTTTCAAACATTAAAAAAAAAATTAATAACAGGATATTTTATATTATATTTGCAAATTTGTTTTATTCTTTTTTTCAACATATAATTTTTTGCTGTATAATATTATTTTGCAGTATTTATTATCATAAAGTTTTTTATTGAACAGACCTCCTGTTTGAATTTTATGGTTCACACAATCGAGCGGCCACTGCATGCTCTCTTAGTCATCCCTGAATATAATTTTATCATTTTTGACAGCCGATCTCACCTCGTCCTTAAAATTGATGACCACATCAATGCTATGCATATTCTGATATAGTTGAACGAGTTCATTGAGATTGTCGGCCGGTAAACGTCTATCGAAGGGGAAGCCCATCGTACGTTTATCTGGATATAATTTGTCACGCAGGCCACAATAGGAGGCCGCATCATCATTGCATAGAGTTTCATTCTCATCAGCCACCTCATTCGATATGATTTCACTAGAAGGTTGGAATGTGGAGGAAAAAGCAAAAAGTTATTTACAGTTGAGAAACGCAATTTTAATATGTAAATAAATTAGTATAAGGTGGTACAACGTTTATCGAAAAATGAAAAGATATACTTCTCACTTGATTCTAAGTAAAAATGCCTACTTACACTAACTTAAGGTTATGGAATGAAAATTAACTGCATCGTTTTCAAACTATTTTTTGACTTTTAAATCAGTCCAGCTTAATTATTTTCCACTACCAAGTATTATTTTGTGATGCAGAACTTATTTTTCAAATGTGGCTTTTCCAAAAATGGGCGGAGAGTGTAGCACATTTGAGTGCGCGCATATGTGCGGATTAATCGCGGCCGCAGTGGTCGCTAAGCTGCATAGTGAGTCAAAAACACTCATATTTTCTCAATATTTACCTAACACATTCAATTACTTAGCACTTAAGTGAATAATCATGTATGTGTCCACTCACCAGCTGTGACATTTTTTCCTCTTTTGTTGGTGCTGGTTCACCGCATCGTCCGCATAGTTAGAAATCATGGCGAATAGATCGAAATGCATGCCGCGCACCTTGCCTTTGGGCAGCAACATATTATGTGGCCAACCGCAGCCGCAAAAGTGTAAACGATTGGAGAGTTCCGGCGCTCTTACGGATAATTCGTCTTTGTTTGTTGTACGGCCAAAAGTACGTTCAATGGCGATGGTAACGGATGATTCAACGGAAAGCCGCTTGAATTGGTTTCTACCAGGCGAAACTAAGAAAACATTCAAACGAAATCGGTGTGTAAATTTCAATTCAAATAATGCATAGTGCGTTTAGTATAACCACTCACGTCTAACGGTAAATTTATCCATTTCAATGGCCAACAAACGCTGTTCTTCAAGCGTCAATCTCTTGCCGCGTTCATCTAACTGTGGACAGAGAAAAATGCGACAAGTGCCACGTTTCATTTGTTCACTCGTGTTTTCAACCACAAATTGGTATTCGAAAGGTGCATGCTGGAGATGCGTATAAGAGGCATATAAACCGGTATCTGCGGTAAAATCCAAGCCGGCTGCCAGGTCAACTTCAGAGTTTTGCCAGAATGTTTCAAATTGATTCGGTTCGTTCAGTGTACTTGATCTCACTACAAAGCTTCGAAAATTTATACCTGCGTAGTCGAGTTGCTTTTTGCAATAGGGTGGCAATAGAATTTTGAATTTATTGAATATATTGTTAATGAATGTGTGCCAGCGGTAGAAGATCGGATCTCGCATAGCGGTCATATTGTGGCCCATGACGCCGGACTCCTCTTTGTGGCGATTATCTGGATCGTGCGCACAGGCAATTAAATCGTGGCCCATATTGTGTAGTTTGCCATAGTATTGCGGATTGATAGACAGATCGGATTGCTCAATGATATTACCGAGCAAATCGATGCCACTTACCTCATCAAGCTTGCGTTTCTCGCCTTTGGGCTATAAACAAAAATTGTAAATTAAGTATTATTGTTTTTCTCGTTCTATTATTGTTCTTTCCAATAATAGCAGTGCGAGTTATTGCAGAGTTTTGACTTTATTTATTTTCTATTTAATTTCTTTAACTTTTTTTTATAAAAATATAGAGTATACTAAAACAAAAAAAAAACAACTTTATATTTCAAACTTTATGTAAAATGAAAAAAAATCAACATATTTTACTTAAAACATCTAACTTTTTATTCATAGTTTTTAGAAGAATTTCGGGTGTGCACTGTAAGAGTATATTGAATTTTTATTTTGTGGCAGTTTGTACTCGTAGTGGTTTAGAATTCACGTTGATTTTTTATAATTGTTTTTGTAAACATCCTTATGCATTTTCTTCCATCTAATAAATGCCCGAAATGTTTTTACATCGAAAAAACGCAAAAGGCGGCCAACAAAAACAAAAAAAAAAAATATTTTATTCAAACAAAAAAAAAAACAAAAAAAAAAATCAATGACTACAAAACTGCATATTAGAAATTTTTCCTTAAAAAAGAGTGACATATTACTAAAAACCGGTTAAATTTTTTAGAATTTTGTAGGAATTTTAAATTTTATGTAATATGATTTTTGTTCTAGTTTAAAATATATTTTAATAAAAAAAACAAAAAATAAATAGTCAAAACTTTGCAACATGTTGCGCTATTATAACTGTTGTACACTTGCTTTTACTTACATTTACCACATAACGCTGATCGATGGCCGCCAAAATGCGGTCACACCAGCGCTCCAAATCCGCAATGTCTATCGCTGCGTTCTCGCGATTGACATCCTGTAATATTTGATTATTGCAACGTCCAGGATAAGTGCGATCACTTATGCTGTTAAATAATTTTGGGAAGTACCCTTCCGCGATTGGTTCGCGTAGATTACTCAGTGGTAGTGTTTTAGCCAATTTATTACTGAATCGTTCGGCATTGTAACGCGCTAAAATCTGCTGGTGCATATAGTAGAAGAGTTCACCACGACGATCTTTGTCGACAGTCTTACGGTTACCGCTAGTCGGGTAAACAAGATGCCAGTGCCAATGATGCATATTCACGCCTATATCCTCACGAAAGTAGGCCAAGCGTTGTTCGAATTCCCGATCAGAGGCCGTAAAGTTACGCCCAATTTTTACGGGCTTTTATGGGTAGAACAGAGAAGAAGAGAGATATATGTTAGATATATATATGTACGTGTAGTAAATGAAGAATAGCAGCAACAAAAATATGACCACGATATATGGGGGAATGATAAGAGTCGTGTGAGGAACTAATTGACTAGAATTATTGCAAGACTTGAGGTGCCAGTGCGACTCTATGGCAAGTGATCCAAGTACTTTGGGCATAGTCTTCAATATTTCTGAAAATTGATTTATTTTTAGACTTGAATAAAATGAGAAGTAAATAGAAAAAAATTTTAAAAACATTGAATTGTTTTGAGATTCAAGGCAGAAAATTTTGATATGGAGTTTGTTAAAATCAAATATCTTCGGTTATTTCTTATACAGCAAAAAGCAAAGTTTTTTTAGGATTGTAGGATTAAACATTTTTATGTAAATTAGTTTTTTTAAATCTCAAAATTTTAAATTTTTTAAAAAGCTATTCAATTAACTTCTTAATAGATAAATAAACAAATAAATCATTTTTCACTTGACATGGATCCGCTCATACTTAGTTTCGTAATTGAGAGAATTTTTATGAAATATCTCCGCAATCACATCATTCTAGTACAATATAGTCAATCTTCGAGAAAATGAGTTGCACACTTTTCTCAATAACCTACCTTAGTTTTATGCTGCAATTCCACAGACTTGCGCATCTTACGAAACACTGAAGGTTCAACGAAATACGTTGGAAATATTTCCACTACTGGAGGCACCCAATTGCCACGAGTCTCTGGACGATGCAGCAAAGCAACTGCATAACAATATTGAAAGAGCATAGGATTCAAACGATGCCTGTAAATAAGGTGTAAATAAAGTTTAAAATAAAGCAAAAATATTTCATTGGAAATCTGAAATTCTCTCTACCTAATATAAACACACAAGCCCAGAAAAGTGTCCAAATCCTTGGCACTGAGAAGCAGATCGGTAAGTTCACCAGCGATTTTTTGGTGCAGCGAATTAAAAAGCGAAAAGCTTTGTCTTTTGCCCAATTTTTCAGCAAAGGACAAGTCTGGCTTTGACGGCAACTCAATTAAGGATAACTGAAATATATGGAAAAAGTCAAAAAATTATATTTACATGTCACTGTATCTCACTCTTTTGGGGCTTTTAGTCGCATAACGTTTCTGCAACATCTCCTTCACACCCACATCGCGCTCTCTGTAATAAGATTCCGGTAATTCGAAAATACACTTTCCATTATCCCGACAAGTGTAAATAGGTTCAAAGGGACTTTGAAAGAGCATTTCAAAAGCTTTCGTATAATCCGTCATTTTGATGTATGTTTTACAAGGCGCCACCTGAAGTAAACTGTTGGCTGTCATCGCAATGTGTGCGCTTTTATAATCAAAGCCTTCCGCCTGAGCAGCCGCAAACGCATTCTTGAGTTATGATGTTGCGTAATTTTATCACACTTCCAAGAAGACTCAAATTATTTCATTGGTATTTTTGTGAACTTATGTTTATTTTGATTTACCTCGGGGTTATTCAACTTTTAATTCCGAGAGTATTTAAAAAATGCGCTTTAATTGTAAAAGTGATGAAACTTTGAATTTAAATTAATGTTTGGAGTACGTTATAAGAAGTGGAGTTAATTACAAGATTTATCATCTTATCGGATGGTTTATAATCATATTATTACTATTGCAACTGCACGCTTCTAATCCCACATCGCTTTTCTATATATTTATAATAGTAATACTTTTGTCTCTGTAGTATGCCTCATGGCCGTCACTTTGAGCTGAGAGATCTTTTGTCTCCTACAAAATGCTTTAGAAGTAGTTCATACTAGTCCTACTGACTGGCACTACTGCCTTAAATGTATTACATCAGGTTCTATTTACCTTTGATTTCCCTGCTTCAGGTTGAAAATTGGTTGAAAGCCAAATTTTTTCAGTTGATTTTCGGCCTTACCCAAAAAAATCTCAAAATATCTGCAAGAGGAGATTTCTTGATTTTATTCGGATCTTTTTGATCTCGATGAAAGACGTGGAATCTTGTCTTTGCTAAGGCACAATTGCAACAAGATATGTAATTTCATCATCCTCCAGATAGAGACTACACTTTGTCTTATGCCAATATGAATGTGTTGAGAGATGGTAATTTAAGTAATAGTAACCTAATTATCATAGAAAACCAACTATTTTCTTAATGTCTACTCCAAGCATGTCTACTTGATGTAGTTCCCTATTGCAGGTAAAAGGTCTTATAAACCTTTTGGCTTCACGGAGTTCTTTTGTAACTTTTCAATGGGTGATACTTTGAGTATTTTCCTAACTTACCCCGTATTTAGCTTCTGTCCAGTTGATACTACAGTGTAGTTGTGGACCGTTAAAATCTGCTGTCGACCCCGCCCTAGCGAGTTCATCAGCAATTTCATTACCTTTCTATTTACCAGGTGACCCGGAACCCAGCTTAGTGCAATTTGATTTGCTGCACTAAGTTGCTTTAGGTTGTTATAGTATTCGTACACTACTTTCGGTTCCACAGAATGTAAGACTAGTGCTTTTAATGCAGCTTGATTGTCCGAGTACGAGTATATAGCCCACATCCTTATTGCCCCTCAAAATATATATTCTCGCACAGATTGAAATTGCTTCAATTTCAGCCTGAAAGACGCTATACCGATTGCCCATTGGTTCGGAAGTTTTAGTGTTTGGGCGATAGATTTCCACACCGACTCTAGTTTTTGTTTTCGAACCGTCTGTGAACCATTCGATGCTTCTACGATAGATCCATTCATCCATTCATCGCGATCTGAGATTATGATTTTAAACCTATTGTTAAAAACATGTTTGGAATCATATAGACTGTTCATGATCATATTCTATTCTGATCCCATATCTCTGTTATGATGCAGTCTGTGTCAGAAAAAAGGAACCGGGATTATTCATGAAGTATAAAAAAAATATATTTACATTTTTTTTACATGAAAGTTTGAACAAAACTACGAGTCGCAAAACACAAGTCGTTGTCGAGTATATCCGGGCATCTTCTTCATGCTTTGAACCAGCTTTTCTGCATAGCTCGATTCAAGCCGCGCTCAGAGAAGTTATCAACATTTTTGATTTTTCAATCACTTTTGCAGCCGCGGCGTAGGATAATTTCGGCCCTTTCGAATGTGTGCATAAAAATACCGCCTCGAATCGCTTCGCGTACTTCTCACTCATTTTTGTTTAGTTGGCAAAAAGCAGAACGAAATATATCTTGAAGTTACAAGAAAAAACCGGTTCTTTTCTTCTGATACAGACTGTACTTATGACCAAAGACAGAAAGATTTCTGGCAGCACAGATTTTGAAAAAAATATTCCGCGGGGTTAGTCCTACAATCGCTTCTATACCAACAGTGGAACAGCTGTTTATGGCACCAGTTATTGCCATGCAGGCTTGCCTTTGAAAACTATTAAGCAGTAATTTAGTGGTTACTTGTTTAGCTTTCGGCCACCAAACAAGGGAGGTATAGGTGCTGATCGGTCTAATCATGACGGTATACATCCAATGAATCATTTTAGGGTATAGACCCCATGTTCTACCACAAAGGTTTCGCGAGGCCCACATAGCTCTACTGGCTTTCTCTATCACCACTTCGAGGTGATTTAATTTTTTATCTAAGATAGAGCAAGCGTAGATGCAAGCCAAATCGGTGAATTGATATAAATGCTCAAGCGTTAAAAGTATTCAGCGTAAATAAAATCCAATTAGATAAGGACTGGGCTTCTCATGTTGCTCTTGACTATTCCCGTTTAGTATAGAGAAAGGATAGAGCTCGCTTGTTGAGTACATAGTAGAGCATAAATGATCATTTGACTTTTCCTGCCCGCGAATACCAGATTTTTCAAACCTCAAACTTTAGGGGCTCGAAGAAATACAACCATATGACATCACACAGCGACTTTCGACGGACGCAATGCCTTCTTACCAATCCCACGGAAATTTGTCGAGTCTCACATTCGGACAATTTCCACTGAGTACGAAGTGCGCTGCATCACTGAATAACAGTTATTTTTTAATTTGATGATACGCAGCATTTGGAGCTGTTTGTTAGATTTCTTTCCATAGTCACTATGCTGCAATTTTTGAAGCGATTCAGCTTTATCTGGCTGATTCAACCAGTTACATGACGCATTAGTTGACAATGATTATATACGCTGATCATTATTAATCCAAGTATAAAATGTGCCATGTGCATTGTGTTTGTTTTTTCCAGATATAGAGAGAAGTATGATGAACAGCCGGTTTTATTGATATCTCGATGCTGTTCCAGCAAATGCGAAATTTCTTTGTGGGTTGTAATTTTTTTGGAAATTTGCCGTTATTTATGTGCGGTTTTGCGGAGCGTTTTAATGGTGACCACTAAATGTTTGTAAAGTGCGTTGAACCATAAATTGTGCATTATAAATAACTTGGTTCGACTAAAATTAATATAAGCTGATTTAACCCTGCTGCGACAATAAGCTCGAAAGGAGCCAAGTGTAAAGAAATTCACCCAAGTGGCAGCTCTGAAATTTTTTCACAGAGAATCGACTTTGACTACAATTAACTTATATTAAAACATTACGCATATCCTTAAAATAAATGACCAGTAGCCATACAGAACTTTACTACACCTTTTTGAATAACCTTCTTTGTGCACACGTTAAAAAAAAGAAAAGAAAAGAAAAGAAAAGAAAAGAAAAGAAAAGAAAAGAAAAGAAAAGAAAAGAAAAGAAAAGAAAAGAAAAGAAAAGAAAAGAAAAGAAAAGAAAAGAAAAGAAAAGAAAAGAAAAGAAAAGAAAAGAAAAGAAAAGAAAAGAAAAGAAAAGAAAAGAAAAAAAAGAAAAGAAAAGAAAAGGAAATAAAAGAAAAGAAAAGAAAAGAAAAGAAAAGCCAGTATAAGCAAATTACATTAGTTTACAGCCACAAAAAACCGAGAGGCATGCTATCCTATTTCTATGTAAAATCCGCCGCTACGTCCGGAAATGTAAATTTTTTTCTGGTTTTAGCGGTTTCGGATTAAAGAGAAAAGGTAAGTTAAAAAAATGTTTAATATCTGGCGCGCCCGTTGACTGGTCAAAACAATTGATATATCAAGTAAAAACTATATACTTTTTACAATAAAAAAAACAAAACACGATACTTTCATATTTTCCCAAAAATATTTTTTTTTCTAATTTTGTAAATATGTACTACGAAAACGTTAATTTTTATGAAATATAAAGGAAAATCAAAGTTTACTTAAGTTTAATTTGTTGCATGACTTGTTTTGATCGGCTGGCGGATTATCTAGACCTTTCAGTTTGTATCATCTACCTTTTTTTCTTTAATCTAAATAAGTTATTTCGCGATTTCTCAAAAACTACCCGACATTAAATTAGATTAGATTAGATTTGTGGGGAGTTGGACAAAGCCAAGCACTCAGGAGACCATTGTAGTGCACCCGGATAGATTTCAGTAGAAAGAATAGAGATAGGAAAGATAAAATGGGGGTGGTAAGACGGAAAAATTAGTTTGAGATCACTCTTCCACAAATCTCTTGGATTCATTGATGAATCCTAAGAGATCCGGAAGATCATGAACTTTATACATACTTGGTATATCATACTCAGCAACCCAATATCTTAAGTCTGATTCTGGAAAACGCCGAACAGCTACAGAGAAAATGCTCAGCAGTGTCGTCATCTTCAAGACAGGATAGGCATATCACGTTGTCGATGACCCCCATGTCAGCCATATGCTCACCACAAGCGTTGTGCCTTGTGATTACACCTCAGGTCCTTTCTGCTGAGTTTTAGGAGAAAGGTCGCTATTTTTCCGTTGGTTATTTCACAAACCACTTGGCTACTCTGCACGAGTTCAACGCAAACCAACGTCCTCCTTAGGTAGACCTAATGAAGTCGTCAAATCATAGTTGAATCGATGCAGAATTAACACCTAGAAAGGATTCAGGACGTAGTGGCATACTTGCAGAGCCTTCATTAGCCAGTTTATCAGCTAACTCGTTCCCTGTAATACCACAACACCCAGGCACCCAAAATAAGACTAATTTTGTTGTGTTTTGCAACACTGTTCAGTTTTGTCTTTCATTCACCGACTAATATCGAAGCTTGACTGTCACTACAAATTCCAATACTGCTACTTCGCCATTTTTCTCAATTATCTAGTAACCCCACGTTCAAGATGGCATATACTTCCGTAAAAAATACCGTGCCCATCTGTCCTGTGGCATAGGAGTACTTAGTGTCTTCGTGTAAGTGCCATCCAGATCCGCTACCATCACTGTTTTCGATCCGTCGGTGTAAAAATTGTGCTGATATCCCGTTAATAGGTACTCTGCATTTAACTGTTGATCTCTATCTGGGATCGAAACATCCACTGGCATCTAGAACAGGGTACATCGCTCCGACAACTGGTGGTATATCTGATAGTAGTCAATGCTTTCTTCATTTCCCCAGACTCTGTTTAACTTGAGCCTGTACGCCACCTTCATCGCTTTCTTTCGAATTTGAAGATGTTGAGGTTGGAAGTTCAGAATGGCATTAAGGGCATCACTAGGTGTCGTACTCATAGCACCTGTGATACCCTGTGATCGAATAAAGTGACGGCAGCACATGTTTCTCGTTTCAAAGTGTATTTTCTGGTAGAAAATGTGACGCAAAAATACGGTTATGACTAGAAGTCATAATGACGTTATCGTCAGCGTAAGCTACAATGTCCCTCATCATGTCATGGAGATAGAAGCGGAATACCCCATAGAAACTGTGCCGCATTGTTTTTCTTTATTTATGCAGTACATAAACCTGGGTGTTAGTTCCAAACTGAATAAAGAGGCAAAACGAATGGATCTGGGGTGAACGAGGACAAACCAAGTACCTCCTGTCGTCAAACTCGCGTATCGGCACCCACGTCACTGTTGACAGTTATGATTTCGAGGTTGTGAAAGACTTAGTTTATTTAGGAACCAGCATTAATTCCAATAACAATGCCAGCCTAGAAATCCAACGTAGAATCTTTCTTGCCAATAAGTGCTAATTTGGACTAAGTAGGAAACTGAGTAGTAAAGTCCTCTCTCGACGAGCAAAACTAGCACTCTACAAGGCTCTCATTATGCCCGTCCTAACGTATGGCGCAGAAGCGTGGACGATGACAACATCCGATGAGGCGACGAGTGTTTGAGAGAAAGATTTTGCTCAAATTTTTTGGACTTTTGCACGTTGGCAATGGCGAATATCGCAGGTGATGGAACGATGAGCTGTATGAGCTTTACAACGACATAGCGCAGCGAATAAAGATCCAGCGGCTACGTTGGTTGGGTCATGTCTTCCGAATCGATATAAACGCTCCGGCTCTGAAAGTATTCGATGGCGTATCAGTTGGTGGTAGCAGAGGGAGAGGAAGACCTCCTCTGCGTTGGAAAGATCAGACCTTGACTTCACTTGCAGTGTCAATTGGCGCCGGTTAGCACGAGAAAGAAACGACTGGCGCGCTTTGTTAAACTCGGCTAAAATCGTGAAAGCGGTTGTCGCGCCAATTAAGAAGAAAATAAAACGGGGAGCCCCACTTTGTCGAGTGACTGTGAAACACTGAGGAAAGCCGCTGTACACAATTTATTTTACACAATATCCCGAAATGCCAGGATAAAAAATTTCCCTAATATGGGCATCCCCAATACTTTCATATCTTTATACTTATCTCAACTCCAATAGGCTGCTTCAAGCAACCATTACGTTTTTTTGTTCCAGAAGTGTAGATGTTTCAGCGTGGGCCCCTCTTTAAATAAAATTTGGCTAAAATTTACACTTAAAGGAGTGAATATAGTATTTTTAGTCATTTGTTAGTGCTGCTAAGATGTATGCATTTATTGACAAACTTTTAGTGTTTTTTTGAATTGATGTTATAAAGATTTTAGTAGTAAAATCAATGATTATATAAAAAAATATATATTTGTATAAGTGTAGTATAAGGAAAAATAATTTTGACAAAATATGCAGTAGAACTTTACTTGATGCTTCGCATATCTCTGGTTAATAGAAATAATTAAAGAATTAAAAACAATATCTATAAGGTTGTGAATAGCAAAACAACTTATTTTCTCTTAGAACAATAGTAGGTGCGAAAATCCGTTATCACTTCCAGTAATTTTAGCTTCAAGTTCATAGCTTCTAAGCGTTTGGGATGAGACTTCCTGGCCCTTCTCAACTGCGCTTCCTTTCAATAACTTCATTACGGAATAGTATCTTGATCGGTGTCTTTTGCATGTTGCTAAAGTGGTCAGTCAACGCAGTCAAAGTATCAGCTGGCAAGCGCCTGTCGAATGGATAGCCCATAGCACGCTTGTCGGGATAGAATTTGTCCTTAAGGCCGCAAAACGAGGCAGCATCACCGCAAACGTCCGGGCTAAGTAATAAAACCGTGTTTTTAGTTTTTTTTTTTATATTAATTGCCTGTGTTTTACATAAATTTTACTCACGCATTGTTTTTCTGCAGCACTGCATCATCATCATAGTTCGAGATCATAACAAACAATTCGAATTGCATTCCTTCGGGTTTGCCCTTTGGTAGCAACATATGTGCAGGCCAGCCACAACCGCAGAAACGGAATTCTGCCAACTTTCGAGGATCGTCAGGCAAATGGGCGTTGCCAATGCGACGGAAGGATCGTTCGTACGGTATGGTGACACTGGAATTGTCGTAGGGTTGGTTGATTCTGTTAACGCCAGGCATCACTGGAAATAATAAGATAATGATAAATTTGGGCTAAAAGTGCATGATATATGAAATGCGTTGCGAGTGATAGAGAGACGGCCAGAAAATATTCATAAATAAAGTTTATGAGTGTAAAAAATGTTAAACTTAAGTGAATGTTTCGAAAAGCTTTGCCAAAAACCTTCAATTTTCTCTCATATCAGCTCAAAATCTCTTGTTGTGCTACATTTTTCCGTTCTCAGTGTTCAACTCACAATTCACAGTAAACTTGTCAAGCTCTATTGCCAATTGACGTTGCTCATTTAGACTTAATGGCGTGCCACGCTCATCAGTGATCGGGCAGAGGAAAATGCGACAGGTACCGCGCTTAACCGCACCAGTCTCGTTGTTCACCTCAATCATGTACTCGAACGGTGAGTGTTGCAAATGGGTGAATAAAGCATAAATACTGCCACCTGGGCCAAAGTCCAGACCGGCGGCCAAGTCCACATCAGATTTTTCCCAGTAAGTTACCAATGAGTTTATGATATTCTTCGAGGCGCTCATGATGCGCACGTCGGCGCGTATGACTGATACGCCATCATAGCCCAGCTCAGGTTCGCTATAGTCTGGCAACTTCTCCTTAAAACGATTGAAAAGCATATCAAGATAACCGTGCCAGCGATAGAATACCGGATCACGCATGGCGGTTGTTACATCGCCCATTACGCCGAAATCCTCTAAGAAACGATTATCCGGGTCGTGTGAGAATGAAATTGCATTGTGGCCTTGATTGTGCAAATCACCATAGAAGCCAGGGTTGACGGAGAGATCGGAAGACTCGACAATGTCGCCAAGTAAGTCGATGCCTTTAACTTCATCCAGAGGAATGTTTTCACCGCTTGCCTGTGTAAATGAGAAACATTTATGTTTTTAATATAAAATTTAGCTTCCTAGCATGCAGTTACACTTACATGTGTTACATAACCTTGATCGATAGCTTGTACTATGCGGTTGATCCAGCGCTCAATATCAGCCAATTCCATCACACGTCCGTCGCGATCGATGTCCTTCAACTGCGTTTTGGCCACACGCCCCGGATAGGTGCGATTATTAAGACTGCACAAAATTTTCGGGAAATAACCCTCGGTTATGGGTTCGCGTACGTTGTTTAGTGGTTGTAGCTTGGCTAAATTATTGCAAAAGCGCTCCACATTGTAACGCGCCATAAGCTGATGATGCATGTAATAGAAGAGTTCGCCGCGCCGATTCTTGCGCACCACCTCTTCGGGTCCTGAACCGGGGTATACCAAATGCCAATGCCAGTGATGGCTGTTCACGCCAATGTCTTCGCGGAAGTAACTCAGACGTTGCTCTTCCTCACGGTCAGAGGCGGTAAAGTTTTGTGGAATCTCTATGCGGCGCTATATAGGAAATACAAAAGAACTTATTAAACACAGTGATGATACATATATTTCAATAGCTACTTACGCGATTTCCGGGATCGGCGACAAGCTTGCCCTCCGCGCGTGCATCTTGAAACACTGATGGTTCAACAAAGTTTTGTGGAAACTGCTCCACAATCACTGGCACTTGAAAGTTACCGGTATCCTTGCGATGCTGTACTGCTACCGAAAAGGCATACTGAAAGAGGAATGCATTGACGCGGTCCCTTACATAGGCGGCCATGGCAATGAAATCCTCCTCGTTTGCGGGTCCTAGCAGCAATTGAATGAGTTGTGCGGCGATGCGACGATGTGGTGCATAGAAGAGAGAGAATTGTTGCCGTTTGCCTAGTGGTTTAGCAAAGTCTAAGCTTGGTTTTTGTCGCACATCACGAACGGGTATTTTTACATCGACTTCCTCGCCAAAACGATTTTGAATGTCCTCCTTAACTTCGGCATATTGCTCGGTATAGAAACTGTCTGGTACGTCAAGTATGGATTTACCATCATCACGTGCTGAGAATACGGGTTCCAAGGGGTTCTGGAAAAGCAAATCGATTGCTTTTTTGTTTTGTGCGCTGGACATGTTGAGGTAAGGTATTGGCTTCGAACGAAGTAGATGGCTGTTGCACTGGGATAGGTCACTTAAACGACTGTGACGATTTGCTGATTTTAAAAAGCTTTTATATTCTTCTAGAGGCATATGAATACCGTTGAACTAATTTGCGTAATTGTTGTTGTTGTGTGTGCACTTTTTAGCAGTAGCAAAGCAGTCAGGTTGATAAGCTCAAAAACCGCAAGTGCTTTTTAATTACAATTTGCGGCGTGAGAATGAAAAATATAAGAATAAAAATTGTTTGAAGGTTTATTTACTTTTAAATATTTAGATACGTATGTTTGTAAAGAAAATTTTTGTTTTTGTTTAGAATGAAGTTTTTAAAGCCCCATTTTCAGCACGAATTTAGTGGAATTTTTTAAAACCTGCTCATCTATTTACGCATCACGAATTTATTAATAAAATCTTATCAAGTAACGAGCAAAACTTTAATATCTTAATTCACAATAGTTTTCCCCTAACTCCACCTGATGATTCCAAGCTTGCTTCCAATGATTCGAAAAGCGCTCATTAATCTTCCAAAGCTTTTTTTAGTACCGCCTTTACAGCTTCTTTGAAATGCTAAACGCCGACTTGAGGATTTTTCTTGATTTGTGACTTTATCTTAGAGAATAAGATAATGTTAAATAGAACAATATTTGGGCTATTCATTGAACACAGCGGTATTATAATGCCATCTCTCACCAAAACCTACTGCACAATGGACGAGGAATGGGCAGACACCCTGGGGAGCCGCAAGATCCGAAAACGCAACCGGTCCATAACAATACCATAGAATTTTTCAGTCATTGACTGTCCACCAGGAACATATTCACGATTAATTATGAAATGATGAGCTACTCATTACTTAAAAAACATTATCCGCATTGCCTTCAGTCGCGTGTGACATGGACATTCTACCTTTTTCTTCCTAGCACTGTCTTTGTTTACATATCCCGAGGTCATACTCATTTCAGAGACTAGACAACTTATTAACACTAAACGAACAAACTCCCGAGATACGCCGCTCTGCCATTAAGGCGAAGAATATACGAAAGAGTAGTGAGCAACACAATAACAAATCAGCAGATGTATTGGGTTGGGGAAAAAGTTCGTAGCGTTTTTACAGCAGACTTTTATTTAAACAAAAAATAATAGTTATATTAATAAGTTAATCAATTGTATATTCGCCGTTGCTGTTTACAACTTCTCCCCACCTCTCGATCAATTTGTTGATGCCGTTCTGCCAAAAATTGTCAGAGAAGTGGTTGAGTAAGCTTTTAAAGACCTCTTTGCTATCGAAAGTAAAGCTAACATATTTGATAAGGAGCGGAAAAGATGGCAATCGGTCGGTACAAGGTCCGGAGAATACGGCGAATGCGGAAGGACCTCCCATGCGAGCTCATGGAATACGGCTTTGACGACTTGTGCAACATGGGGCGTGCTGTTGTCGTGAAGGAGTATTGTTTGATCCGGTCTTTTCAGTCGATTACGCTCATTGACGCGGTGTAGTTGAGCAAGTTAGAGCTACTAGTTGACCGTGATATTCTTTTCGAGCATTTCCCAGTGCACCATGCCCTATTAGTCCCACCAAACGCATATAATTATCTTCTCTGGATGAAAATCCGACTTGACTCTTGGAGCCACTCACTCCTTTCTTTGCTTTATGTAGTCTGGTCAAATACTTATTTTTTATAGATATTTTTTAGGTTTTTGTTTTTTAAGAAAATAAAATGCGTTTTGATTTTTTAGTATGTTATTATTGACATCAAATAGTATACAAAAACAATTTTGTTTTTTTACATATTTTTTTGTAGTAGTGTGGCACCACAGTAAGCGTCTTAAAAAAAAGATAGGTGGCTTGTCAACAGGATTTTGGCTCTACAGGATATCTGAAACAAAAAATTTAAACTGATTATTATTATGTAGGCTTGTCATTCTGGCAGATGCTACAATGGGAAAATTTGTTTGAAAAATAACAAAATGGCGGGCTTTTGAAAAAAAGCTGTGTTTTTCGGGTGAAAATCAGACTGAAGTATGGAAAGTTAGGGCTGTAAAGAAAACGGTAGGGATAAAAGCGAATTCTGCGTTGAGGAAAGAATACCTCACTCCTTGGATCAAACAGGGTGGCGGCAGTGTAAGGGCAGGCCGTCAAAGGAGTTTGCCTTTATGGAAAGTGCTACGGGTAGATTTTAATATCTTTTTATTTTAAAAGCTAATTTACAGCCAAGTTGTTATGTGACCATAGGTGAGTTCTGGTAGGCTTGCTTGTGGTGATGGTCTGTCACTGCGCCGTGTGCACTCGCTTGTGTCCCGGAGCTTCAGTACGTGGGTCCGGAAACGCAGCAGCAGAGCCAAGCTACCATCATAACTATGGCCTCACTAGATAAACTAAATAAATTGCACACGGAGAAAATTAAAAACTGCCAACATACGTAACTTCCACCTACAGTCCTAAAAGGCCTAAGAATCCTTAAGCCTGGCAGCGCATATGTATGTCGTGTGGCTGCTCTATACCCACCCTACCTTGGCTTTGTAGATATAAATAAAGCCCCATTAGATCATCTACACTTTCTCCGAAATCAGACCAAAATTATAAAAAAAATCTAGTAAATCATTTCCATTACAATATTTATTAACAAATTATCAAAATTATCAAAAATTAGTATATTTTAAACAATGGCGTACTAACATTATTTTGTGGATGTACATTAACTAACTAAAACTGCCCTACCTCAACATTTTCTATAATATATATATGTGGTCATTAACCCGAAAAAAATATACTACAATAAATAATATTCAAAGTACATATGTATAATACATAAGGAAACAAAAGGAACGAAATGGAATAACCGAAAAGATCAAAGTATGTATACGTACGTATGGATGTACATTATTCTGCATAAATAGGTTCTCTCAAACGGAAAAAAAGGTGTCATTGCAAATTGCTACATACTATACTTCCATACATACGTCTACATGAATTTAAATGAGCGGGAGAGTGAATATTAACATAAAATAAAGAATTAGCAATTGCACTTACATATTGGTGTCGATATAGCAGCCCAACGACGCGTAGAAGGCCTCCTCGCTGTGTGGTTGTTGCTAGATTTTTGTGCTTTAGTTTATATTAGGTTGTTCCTTTATTATGATACAATAAATTCACTTATTAATAGAAAAAAATCTTTTTGTTTTTGTTCTTTTAATTCGATTTCTGTTCCATTTAAGAAAAAAAAATTATATTATATTTATAAAATATTTATAAAGTTGTAAAGGAAATAAAAAAGCGATGAACTATGTTGAGGGAGGTTAATAATGTTAGCATATATACATATACATATACATATATACATATATGCACACGAAAAAAATTAAGAAACAAAAATTATTTAACTATCATGATTTAAAAGTTTTTTCACAAAATTCATAAAAATTTAATAACTAGTCACTAGTTTCGATATTAATTTAATCCAAAAGCATTTCTGTTTTTTTTTTTTTTTTTTAGAAGAACTGTTAATCATTATATATATATATATATACTTATATAATATATATATAAACCGCTCGAAGAACCGCAAGGAGAACCGCAAAAAGTTAGCTTAAACCCATATACATATTTTCACAAAACACTGGTTTTTGAAAAAAAAAACTTTTGAAACTTTGAAAACTTTTATAATCCTATGGTACGTATGAGAGAACGCCTAGGTGTGGATGAATCCGATGTGGCAGTGGATATTGACGGCCGACAGCCTCGAAGAAATTGAAAAATTATGATACCTTAAATGATAGCTCCAATTTATTTCTCTTTTGTTTTAGCGTATGCTATTTTTTTTTTTTTATACGTGTGCACGCCTCGATGGATTTGTAGTGAATCAAAATACGTCGGCTGGGCTTAAACTTAACAGCCAAAAAGGGAAACTTTCACCACTTTCGTTAAGGTAATCATGATCGGGTGGGACATTTTCTCGCTGTGTTTAATTTGTATATGAAAGACATACCTGTGTTTCGCTTGTGTGTATGAACATAAGGAGGATGGAAATTAGAAGAAATTAAAAATGTGCACATGTACCACGGTGCAAAGTGTTTAAGAACTGGGTATCGGTCGAGTTTTAGGTGGTGCAAGATAATGACGCCAAACGTAATTTTGAGATTATCCGAGCTTTTTACTTTACAGTTATAAATTTGTGCGCTCATATCGTCCCCCAGTCTTCGGAGCTTAATTCTACCGAGCATTTCTCGGATAATTAGGAAAATAAAATGTGAAAACATTCAATCGCAAATAGTGAGCTTTTGAAGTGGATTATTGAAGGAGAATGGCAAAATTTATCTCCAAACGAAGCAGAAAAGTTGGTGCTTTCTATGAAAGGTCGACGTGAAAGCGTACTTTATACAAAAGGAAACCACACATTCTATTAACAACTTTCTAATTATGAGTACACATGAATTTCTTCCTACTGCATTTACAATTTTTTCATGTTAGATGGTGCAGATAATTAATTTTGTGCTATTTTTGTTATGAAAGCACTAAATTGTTTTGCTGAAGGTTAGGCTAGGTTAGCCTGGTTGGCATTAAGCCATGTATAGACCTTTTGGTGAAAGTGGACATCATGTAGGCTATCAACGCTTTTGGCGAGTGTAAGCAGATTTGGGAGATTCGCTTTTGAGGCGTCCTCCCGACCCTCAAACAGTGGGGCTCCCAGGCATTTCAAACGCGATTTTGATAATGCCAGAAGGTGTTCTAAAGTTTCCTCCACATCGTCTCTGCATTTTTCCGTGTTAGCAATCTCTATTTTGTGAGCATAAGTGGCCAAAATATCATGACCTTTAATGGCTCTGCAGCTCTTTCGTGAGAACATAAGCACGAATATATGTGAGAAAGAAGTGCGACAAAAATTATCTGGATAAATCTTTTAATACCAAAGTTGCTGTGTTTTATTTTCTAAAGTTGCTGCTCTATTTACAATTCATTCATGCAGTTAATCTATTTTGAGACTTTATTCTATAGTATATAGAAATTATGATAAAGCTGCTTTCATAACTGGTTGCAATACATAGCAGAGGCTTGCGAGAGCACTTTGTTTTCAATTCGTTTAAAATCTCCCATGCAATAATTTCATATAATATCCAAAGTTGCAAGTACTCCAGTAAATTAATCCACCTCATTGCTCCCTATTCAATACACGCACTTACATACATATCGATAGTATTCAATTTAGAGTTAAATTTAAGTGCTAACAATTGTTGTACGAGTAGTGGGCGCAATTACTCAATGCCTTGCTACACGAGTGTGCAGCTATTTGCTGTTGCTGGTCGATTTTAAAACAAAAGCAACAATTTGCGCAGTGTCACTCAAGAAAATGGAAACAATTAATTTTACATTATCATTAAAACAATGATACCAGATAGCAGATGTAGAAGCAGAGGAGAAAGCAAGAATGGCTATAGCGAATGATGAGTTTGTACTGCAGCAAAGTAGCCGGAGCTCTTTTGCCGTATTGCATTACAATGAAGATTTGAGGGAGCAGCATTGAGCGGAAATGTGTAAAATACCTCCACTTACTTTACATATATTTGGATAGGTGCAAACTGTATTTGCTTATTTTATGCAGCCATATTGTATTAAATTTCATAACTATAAAGTCTGATCACACTCGAACAGATGCTGTTATTACCACAAATGTCAATTGCTTGCCAAGCAGAGCATTTAGAATCATAGTCACCGCATCCAATTACGTGTCAATTGAGTTTAGGAGTGCGAACGTGTTGGAATTCCCTTTCTGACAATAGCCGCGTGAATGTGTAGGTATTTTTATATAAATGTAGGTTTACCAAGTGGCCAATTTATCTAGAAACTCAAACGCTTATGCATGCGAAAATGAAAAACCTAAAGCTATTTGCACACGGTAGAGAAAAAACGTCATATTGAAACATATGTAGGTATAAATTTGTTCATGTAAAAATTATCCAGCAACTTGCTAGTAACTTAATTTTCGAGAAAAATATCAAAAAAAACGTACATAAACGCAGAACCAGTAAAAATTTGCAAGTTTTACAAACAGCCGATTAAATTGTTGGCAGAAAAAATCCCAAAAATTAAGAAATTTTTCACTTGAGCTACCGAGTATTAAATTAAATAAAATAAAGCAAATAAAATGCAAAATAACGAGCTTCGGAATCACATGACTTCATTTTGTCCACAAAAATTTATTCCATTTCATCATTGCTGTCAGATGAAGAACATTCCAATTGTAATTCCTGTTTATTTTACTTTGCAATCAGCTGTTTTAACTTGCAAATTCTTCCAAGTAAAAACTTATCCAGTAAAAACTTGCAACTTTCAACTAATTCGTGTTTATTTTTACTTTGCAATCAGCTGTTCTCACTTGCAAATTCTTACAAGTAAAAATTTATCCAGTAAAAACTTGCAACTTCCCCTTAAAATTAAATGCCACTTTCCTCTCTCACTTTCCCCTGCTTTGCAAGTTTTTTGGGTACAAGAAGAACAAAACGTGATAATTTGTAACAAATACTTCACACCATTTGCTTTATAAACATACCTTATATCTCAATAGATACATATAAATACTCAGAAGAGCTCTGAGAGAAACTCTTCCAGAGACTCTACGAAAATGTTTGCGAGAGCTGCTTTGCTGTATATAGAGCTGTGATCGGCAAATTCAAGAATGATAGAAAGAATATTGCGCCCATCAGAGAGTGCATAACGTCACGTTTTTCCGAGTTGTGCAGTATTGCCAACCATTTGCTCTTCGCAATAGATTTAGCGCTTTTTTATACCGAAAATGCAAACATTTTGAAGTCTCGTGTTTGTTTCTTTTTTTTTTAATTTAAAGCTACCGAAACCTTAAGTTAAAAAAACTGTATTATTATACAAAAGAAGGTTAAAAAAGGCCACTCTGAGAAGATTTTAGTGCTAATGAAAATTAGTTAGTTCTTATAAAATTTGATATATTGAAAGTGTGAATTTAATTTTTTGCTCCTTTTAAGGTTATGCAAGAATATTAAATGCCCCTCTCTCAACTCTTCTTAAGATTGAAAACCCTTTTACACATTTAAAAGGCGTTTAAATTTACTGAATACGGATTAAAACCATAGAGGTGTAATCCTTTCTTCCGGCCATCAATCCTTAGTGGGACATAGGACATTAAGAGGTGTTCATGTAAAAATAAGCCACAAAATACCAGAAAATACTGAAGAAACCACACTGACATTTTTACAAAAATAGTACCTTATCTAGTAACATAACAAATTAACACGCTCAGATATTTTCTGCTCGCAAACTTTAAAGCTCTGCGCTCTCTGACTTCACACATCACACTTCTCAGAAATGAAAAAAACATATATCTAATGAGAGTGCCATATAAATGAAAATTCATCATCGCAGAAAGTTAGAGCAAATTAATTTTCCTGTAAAACCACGAAAAATGTTTGCTATCTTCTACAGCTTTTCAGATTTCTAAAATAAATTGGAGCACACAGTTTTAAAGCTCATTGAACCTTAGTAAAATAGACTGCAATTCTTTTTTTTTTTGATTTTTCTGGAAGTTAAAAACTCATTCTAGTCTATTATTGTCACAAACTCAGTTGGAGAGGACTGATTACATCGTCCAAACGGTGACATTCAATAGGAATTTGCTATGCTCTTCCATCTCGAGAGGAACTGAGTTTGGGATTTTTACTAAAGAACTTCGATACTACACTGATTGTTCGTGGTGTTGAATAAGGTAAATATTCTCATAGATTATAATTGAAAAATCTATGCACCTTCCTAATACTAGAAGTGTCTTCGTGCGGAAGTATTGGCAATAGGGGAAACTTGTAGGCTATTAATCGCAGATTTCTCTTTTAACGGCAATATCGCTATCCTTTGGATAGCCAAGCTAGGCACTTGTTATGTCTATAACAACCTCTAAACTGGTGGAACAAAGTAGCAAAAGCTTTAGCAACTTGAATAAAAACCACAACGTTACCTTAATCTGTGTCCCGGGACATCGGAACATTGAAGGAATCGAAAAAGCCAATGAACTGGCAAGATGGGGGATCTGCCATGAATAACATTATTGCAGAATCGGTATTCACGCTACTGGGTGTAATCAAGAATGCGATATTCTCAAAATAACTACGAATTCTCAAAATATCTACAACCACAAACAAACGTCAACATTGACAAATATGAAACGGATTGACACCAATGATAACTGGCTTCAGGTCCATAGGAGAGCAGGCAGCCCAAATGGGATACTGCCATAATTTCAATCAACCGGAGAAAAAAGAAATTATCATCCACTTCCTCTGTAAATGCTCCGTCCTATTGAAGGCGAGGATGTCAACCTTTGGCAAACCGCTGTTTGAAAGCCTTGAAGAGCTGGCCGACATAGACCTAAACAATCTTATAAGGTTTCTCAATGGCACAGACTGGATATAGCCTTGAATAAATGATTGTATGTAGCGAGGGTGTGGTAACAAAATGGTGCGGAAGCACTAATTGGATTATTGGTGAATGCCCATTTCAGCCCACCAACCAATCAATGCAATTTTCAAGTGATACTTTTTTTCTCCACTTATAAAAATATTTCGCAACACTGTCAGGCAAAAATATTATTGAAAATCAACCAAAATTCTGAGCAAATTTAAACTTGTAATTTACTTTTGTACAATTTTTTCGTACAAAGTTTGAAGCTTTGATTAATAAGATATTTGTGGGTCAATAAGGTGTACTTTTATAAAAAGAAATGTATGTAAAAAGAAGAAAAATTGAAATAATAGATATATTAGTAGAAGAAAAAATCATCAAAATATTGAGAAGCTATATTTTTATTTTGCGGGTGTCGTCATAGTTACAGGAGGCCCTTATCCGAGGCTGCTTTTGATTTTTCATTGTGGGAGTTTTTCTGTGGTGGTTCCCAAACAATACACACCACCAATTATCCTGGGATGTTTCGCCTTCTCACGTTAGCTCGTTCTCAAACGGATGTTCGGGAGCTACTCAGAGGATACTTGAGCGAAGCCTGGAAATTGTGAGCTGCTTGAACCATATGCAAAAGAATCTTCCTCGCCATTCCCAAGTGAATGGCGATCATGAACTTTCACCACTTGCGTGGACTTCTGCATATGGAACCATCCGCCATCCTCAGTAGACAGTTGAGAAGTAGAGTCCTCTCTTGAAAAACGAAAACAACACAATACAAAGGCCTAATCATCTCGTCCTTGTATATGGCGCAGAAGCTTGGACGATGACGACAACTGATGCGAGAGCACTGAGAGTCTTCGAGAGAAAAATTCTCCGAATAATCTTTGGCCCTCCTCGCATAGACGATATATCCTTTGGAACAGCGAGCTGTATGAACTATACCGAGATGTGGACATAGTGAAGCTTATTAAAATATAGCGGCTGCGCTGGCTTGGCCATGCCTCGAGAATGACCGAAAGTGCTACGGCACGGCAGTCCTCCGAGAGGGAACCCACTGGTGGATGATGAGGAAGACCCAATCCCCATTGGAGAGATGAAGTGAGACATATCCTGACAGCACTCGGTGTCACCAAATGGCGCCAGCAAGCAGTGATCTGAGCTAGATGCTGCAATGTTTTAGAATCGGCCAAAACCGACATATAGTTGTAGTGCCATCTAAGTAAGTAAGTAAGCATTCTTTTTTTTCCGCAGGCTGTTTGTTTTTGTAATGCCATTATTACTTACTTACTTCAATTTATAATCCAAATTCTCTTTAGAAACACCTACAACCTACTTGCATCATATCTTCATGATTAAAGTTTGCTCTAACTAATTACCAGCAGTGAATGTCCCTTGGCATTTGGTTTATCTACATCATTATCCATTCTCGACGGTGCCTGCACTTGCTTACTGTACTTACCTTACTTCAGATTTATGGCTACACGCCGGCACTATGACAATTGTAGATGCAGGTGTGCAGAAGCCACAGACCACCGCGTATTTTGTAGTTGCGGGAGCCAACTGAGAAAAAGTGGCGGCTGTGGTAGCTGTTGCAGCTTTGACAACCTGGACAATTTACAACGAATTGTGTGCCTCATCTTAATGATAATGTTATTAATGACAATGTAATTAATAAAGTGTTAATGATGATGATTAGAAGCGTGTTTGCATTGATGATGATGAGGAACACAAACCCATAATTGTTGCTGACGCACAAGGCGAAGCTGGTGGTGATAATTATGATGATGTTGATGATGATGTCGCCAATGTTGATGCCACGACTACACGATAGTCCTTTTCGTCTGCTTTTAACTATCTACTACATTTTTCTTCTGCCCATCACTCAACTGGGCGTTGCTGCAATTTACTAAATTGAGACTTCACTTCAGAACCAGTGGGTGGATCTGCGACTTATTCATGTTGTTTGCATGCTCTGTCGCAGACAACTCTATGGCTGCCAACTAAGCGAAATACCAAACAAAAAAAAAAAAACATAACGTGAAAGACGACTAAGCAAGAATAAGTGAATTTTTGCAAAACTTAAAGATTTTTTCTCCCACTCTCTTCACAAATACTAAAACATATACGTGCGAGTATGAGCAAATGCTTCCTCTTTGTGTTGCGAGTATTCAATTTCTCTGCGGTTGTACGCAAAAAAATTCAAGTATCCTACGCTCTCAAGTTGCGCTTTTTGCTATAGTCTCTTGCTTACGTAGCACTTTATTTGAATGCGCATAGATTCCATTTGTTATCAAGTGCTTTTGGTGCAACCAACTCTTTGGTTGGTGACTTCTATGAAAGTTTCAAGGAAAAACACAAAAAATGATAAGAAATACGTGGCTGAAATATTTCTCTACAAAATTTGATATGAAGTAATATAATACTTGCACGCATACACAAACAGCTTGGCTGGTGTGTGATTTATCACACAAGAGGTGGTAGTAATTTGTCAAAAGTTTGTAAAAATTATTTGAAGTCGCAGCTTTAATGTCATTTGTTGTAAGCTTGGATGCTCTTTAGAACTTTCTAAGTTTTATTATTTTGAACAGAGATATTTACAGGGTGCGTTTGGTATTTGAGGCTAACTTGTGAGTGCAACTAATTAGCTTTTATTTTGAACAAAATTTAATGAAATTAAAGAAATTTTTTTCACCACATTAACCTATAGATATATGAAATCATTCAATAAAATTTCCATTAGCTGCAATAACCTCCTCGATTCGGGAACGATTTCATATCCTAATCAAATGCCTGTAATTCAGATACTTTCAGAAAAGAAATTATGTTATGGGGCCACTTATTAGTTTCACGTTTAACAATACCCCAGACTTAGTAGTCCAGAGTATTAAGATCTAGGGAGATAGGCGGCCATAATTTCGGTGTTATGTGCGCATGCAAAATTTCAGCCATCCAATCTTGTGCCGCCATCGCTTTGTGTGAATGAGCAGAGTTTTGCTGAAAGATGTAAGGGCTGTCACCGGTAGACTATCAATCAGGGTTTCCCTACTGTATCTAGAACCTTGATATATGCAGCAAAATGGATACGAAGGCTCAAACGAAAAAAAAACCTCTAGATGTAAACTCATAAATAAACAAAAATCAGTTAAAAGTATGAATTATATTTTGCTGAGCATTAAGATAAATGGAATGGAAATTCTTGTGAAAAAGGGCAAATTTTGAACCCCTATATCTCAGCAACTATGATACAATATATTTTTGGCGGCCGATATAGGCTCGAAAAATTTGGAAAAACTTTTTTCCTAATAGTGGTCGCCCCTATATAGGCAATGGCAAGCCTCCAAGTGTTTTTCAGACAAGAGAAAGCTCTTCATAAAAGTCCATCCCATGTTCGGAGGCGGCGTAAAATTATATCCCTCACGCTGTGGTAAACTTCAAGATGCGCACCACAAATAGGAGGAGGCGTTCGGCCGAACATCGAATATAGGATTTAAGCGCCAATTATATGTAAATATACTTATATACACGAAATTTGATTAAACTTTAATGAATATCTTTTTATTAAATAAAAAACAAAAATATTTTGAGTGATGAAAATCTTTATTTTTGACCTTTACGCGCTCCATTGCTTGGGGGAAAAAAGAAATCCAAATTTTTAATCCTTATATCTCGCTCAAACTCGGCCAAAATCGCGTAAGTGGTTATCGTGCCAAAAAGATAGTTCAGGTATTTCGTGCTGTCTACAACTATAGGTAGGTAGGTAAGAGGGCAAGAGTACCCCAGGTACACTTCAAGTAGCACTTACCTGCCGTTTTGACACCATACTGTGGACCACCACCTGTGAAAAGATTAAGAGAAAAAAACCGTCTACACCCATCCAGTGTTGTTGATGTAGTGGAGGAGAGAAAAGGGATCTAGGCTGGAGAATTTTTTCAAGTCATCCCCAAAGGGCACCGCACCTAGCCGCCAGAGCCGGAGTGTTCCACAGTCTCTTACTCTGCAGGAACCTCACAGCTTCTGCAATAGGGGCTGTGCGGAATTCCAAGCTTCTCCGCATGAGTACCGATCATCCAGTGACCAGTGAACTCCGCAATGAGTTTGGAAATTGAATGACGGGGGATTCCAATCACCTTAAGCGTTCTGTCTTTATCGTATTGAAGCCATAGTGTTTTCGAAATAGCACTCGATGAGACAGACCTCCATCTGTCTTCCGCTTTTTCTAGAAAGAAATTGTGTAGTTTCCCTTTAACGACGGCCAAGAGTGGTCCTTGGATAGGACCCTGCTGAGTCTGGCCGAGTCTTTTACGGATTCAGTGGATTCGCAGTACTCTTTCCAAGAGTTGGGCTGAGCATCTTTAATGGTTTTCTTATACTCGTTCAAATTTTCTCGGTAATCTTGAAAGTTCTTTATTTGGTGACATTTATTGAAGACTCTCTTAACCTTCTCTTTCAAGTCGATCAGCGTTTTGCTCCAACAGGGAGGAAAGTCTTTCTTGCTACAACTATAAGTACCGTACTAAAATTTTCGCCATTAGCGAGTTAATATTGAATATTAAGTGCAAAGTAAGCGGCAATAATCCTTTTGCCAAATTTCAAATACTATCTCTCAATCCATTTGAGTATTTGCATTTGAGATAAAGTTTGAACTGATTTTTTTAAAAATCATTTACCACCAACCGCAACCATTGGCCCATGCTATCCTCATACACGAACGTGAGTAAATGCATCAAACGTTGGCATCTTCTACATTGAATAGCAAATTCAATGGGTTTATTAAGAAAATTTAAATCAATATGCCGGTCACGTTGCAGTTGTAGCACTGAAATCGACCGCAATATATTGATGTCAGCAGCAGCTACATATACCCGAACATACATATTTACATACTAACTATGATGTAACAATAATACATGTATATGGATATGTGTGCAAATGCACATGTAGCTGGCTGGAATGCAGGACACAGCATCGTTTTAGCAATAATCTGCTGGCATATCTGTCCTTTTAAGAGGATTTTACTGTTCTGCATTTGCAATTTTCCTATGATTTTGAACCTGTGATGTCGGCATTAGATTAGGTAACGGAAATTCCTTTGTGGTTGAATTTTCTCTCCAAACTGGTAGTGAACATCAACTCATTACACTACGATTCGTTGCAAGGAAAAGTTGTAGAAGAGGAAAATATTTTTTTATAGATAGTTATGTTCAATATTTTTAATTATAATATCCATAGCCAAGGAGAATCCATAGAAGGTGACTTCGCTAGAGCGACAACATTTATAATATATGTATGTAAATTTTTACCAAATATTTGTGTTGATGTTAAACGGTCAAAAAAATATCTCAAAATATGTGGGAGTGGCAAAGCGTATGATATATCATACATAAGCGTATTCGGAGAGCTACTTCTATGAAAATAAAATTACAAAATTTGTATACATAGTAGGCCGGGTCGATTTGTGCGGAGGCAAAAACATCGCCTATTGCTCTGTAAAAATCATATTCTAGGGATCAAAATAAGAAACTTTGCCGAAGGAACCATACCTCTAAAACGAATTCTGATGCCCCCAATTCGGGTCGAACTTTTCAGTTTCTTTTCTATAACTCACTTAAATTAATTTTTTTATTCACATATGTTCTGACTAAATATATTTCTTAAGAGAAAAAATAGATATTATTATAAATAAATAATAAATATTATTATAAATACATCAAAATAAAGAAAAAAACATAGCCATTTAGCTGATTTTTTCATGTAAAGGCCAAAAATGGTGATATTTTGAAATTGGGGGACATCACAATTCGATGATGAGCGATTTTTAAATCGACCCGCCCTAATACATAGCTAATACAAGCTCTTTAAATTTTGTATTTAAATGATCCAGAATAGGCTGTACTTTGAATGCTTTATTATTCACATCAATTTGTGTATTATCATTGAAATGAAGGTACCGATGTATTTTTTTGAATTTATTCCGCGCCGTTGAACCTGCCGCTAAATGTTTGTACACATCACCTTCTGTCCCCCAGTACATCCGAGTAGTTGGTACCTAAAAATGCAACTAATAAATTTATCAGGTAATCAAGTGAACTTATGGTTAAGAATAGTCACCTTGTTGTACCCACTTAGTATAAGGATGCCTAGATATGTGTACAATTTCTCAAGATTTAGGGTGAACGCTTCATCTCCTTTGCTTACAGCTTATTTAATAGTCTGTGCTTGTGTATATTTCATAAAATCGTCATCAAAAATCAGTTTAAAAAGTTGTAGTGGACTTAAATCGTAATTCAAAATATCTGCTATAATATCCAAAGTGTGTAGGCGTATTGCTGTGTTTGTGCCTTCTCCTGCTTTTAGTTCTATTTTGGACCACTTTTGACGAATTGTGGGTTTTTTCTTTTTCCTTTGAGTGGAAGTCACTGAACGCGAGGATTTTGAATTGCTCACATCATTAAAAAACTGTACATTATCCACTTCTGAATTGCCAATTTTTATCTGGCATGGCCTTTTTAGAACCCCATGGCCCAAGTCGCCCAGTGTATCTTCATCGTCCTCATCTGCATCATCGCAATTGTTCTTCAGGTGGAAATAAAGTCACATCGATTGAGTTGACATTTCTGATGTCGCCTATAATGTCTGCATTATCGTCCTCATTCAGATCTTCGAGCCATCCAATTATCTCCTCAGCTGTTGCTTGTCTATAAAAAGGTATTATATAGGGTGGGCCATGTAAAATTTTCTTTTTGAATCGGCTATAAAAAAACTAATCAATATTTTTTCAAACTTTTTTTTTTTATTTTGAAGATTGAACATTGTCATTTATGAATGGAAAATAATATCATTCAAATGACTGCCACGACTGGCTTTACAGTACGCCATTCGATCAACTCAATTTTTAAGCATATTTTCGATTGTTTGGGCTCCATATTCATGAATAGCAACTTCGATTTCGTGTTCTAAAGCATCAATCGTCTCTGGATGGTTGGCACAGTATTTGTCCTTAACGGCTTTCCACAAAAAATAGTCCAACGGGCTTAAATCACAACTCCGAGGCGGCCAATTGATATCGGAATTTCGGCTGATTATTCGGTTTTCAAAAACGGTAGCCAAAAGTTCGAGTGTAACTTTGGTAGTTTTACAAGTTGCAGCGTCCTGTTGAAACCAAATGTCGTTCATGTCATCCTCTTCAATTTTTGGAAACAACTCGTTGAGCATGTCACGGTAACGCTCACCATTTACTGTAACTGCGGCTCCTCGCTCATTTTCGAAAAAAAATGGCCCGAAACAGTGACTCGTTCTGGATGCATTTGCTTCTCTACAGTAACGTGTGGATTTTCTGAGCTCCAAATCCGACAATTTTGCTTATTGACGTAGCCGCCGATGTGAAAATCAGAAAAGAAGAAGAAGACTCACCCCTTTGGAAATAGGTTTTCAATATTTCCCAATTTTGTTCAAGCGTATAGCGTCCCATTTCGTAAATGTCAAACCTTTAAGTAAATTATGAACACATTTCACATCTCATTGGTGTTACCATTCTCAAAAAAATAGGTGGTTCAAAAAGCAAACGCTATATGGCCCACCCGTTATATGAATGTCCGTAGAGCCAAATTGGGGTAGCGTTTACGTATGATGAAACATACGCAATGATTTATATGTATTCGATGCCTCATGGTTTCAACCTTGAGTTAATGCACGTTTTTATGTATATATTGTAATACTGTTGCTTGTTTTTTTTTAAGATATAAAACTCGCCTGCGCACACTGTGACTTTTTATCGTTTTAGGATGCCAAAATTAAAAAAAAAAGTTCTGCGAAAATGATTTTCTTTCGGTATGTTGTGTAAAAATGACCAAATTTTACGACAGTGTACTCAAAATTTATCAAAACAATAGTTTTACGAAAGATAACCGTTTACAAACACAAGGCGGTGCGTCAATTGAATAATTTTTATTTATTATCCGAACATCGCTGTGAAGTTTGTCAAAAGATATAATACGAATAAGTATCAATTTCATAAAATTGAGTATTTGCTGATTAAATTTCAACAATTTTGTACTTCAGGGGTAAGTAAGAGGATTATAAAGTTTTTACTATCGATACAAATCCGCTCAGTAAAATATCACTAAAACAGCCATAGCTTAATATTATTTTTGTTATTTTACTGAGAAAAACTTATATTGGTCCATCGAGTTCCGTCCATTCTTTAACAGCGAAACGACCTTTAGGATTCTGTGTTTCAGATACTGAAATAAAATTTTGCTACAATTTGCTACCACAGCTTTAAAAGAAGTTTTCATGGCGATTCCTCGGAAAGAACTTTTTGAAATTTGGCTGACGAGCTCAAAAGAAACGCGTCGTGATGCGGTGTTAGAGAAAATTTTTGCGGTGATCGGAAGAGACGTGGATACTAAATAGCTAGGAGAGCGTATAAAAAAACTGTGTTACCAATTTTCTTCAAAGTGGGAGGGGTCTTGCCGAGTTAAGCCCCGTGTTCGAGCCCGTAATTATAGTTGGTTTTCCAAGAGTGAAGACTTTGGAAAATATCGTCTTGATGTTGGGCCAACAAGTGTTAATGGCGGCAGAAATGGGACTTAGATCAAACGGTAAGAGAAATTCCGCAATATTATTTAAAGAGCTGTGTTTGTCTTCACCGTCAAGAGGTACTGTGTTGAAAAAATCTCGACTTTCGAAAGAGCGCAACAAAAGTTTATCACCAGACCAATCACTTGCGCTGATAATAGATGCAAATGATTCAACACATGACTATAATATGCATAGACAGCATACAGCAGAAATAAATCCCAAATTATATCCGTCGTATAACTGCATAAAAAAGTCCAAAGCTTTATGTTACCCAGAAAAAATCACAGTAACCGAAACGTATGCCGAAATTGAGTTGCAAGTGCTTATTGATCATAGTATAAAAAGGTTGTGTAACGCACAAAAAGAAGTACTGCTGTCGATTCCCAGTATTCCACAAGTTTTCTTGACTTTCAAATGGGGTTGCGATGGCTCGGAGCAAAAACGGTATGAGCAAAAGTTCAGCGAAGAAAATCAATCTGATAGCAGCATGTTTTTTGTTTCACTCGTACTTCTCCAAATGTATACTCTAGTTAATGAACGTAGAGTTGTTATATGGAGGAACCCTGTTCCATCATCAACCAGATATTGCCGTCCCATTAAATTTTTGTTTGAAAAAGAAACGCGAGATGCTATTGTGAGAGAAGTAAAGATTGTGGAAGACCAAATTTTTTTAGTAATGCAGAAGTTACTGCAGACATTACAGGCATTAACTTATGTCTCTTAAAAAGGCTTTTCACCATATTGTCTTGCTTAGGGTGTGAATTTCAGATAAATGCTGAGGCCTTTGAAGTATACGTGAGAGACACACGCGATCTTTATTTGAGGGAATATGAGTGGTACAATATGCCAGTCAGTCTGCATAAAATACTGTTCCATTCAAGACACATAATATCGTCATGCATGGTTCCTATTGGTCAGCTTTCCGAAGAAGCGCAAGAATCGAGAAATAAAGATGTCAAAAATTATCGCGAATGGTATACAATGAAAAGTTCACGAACTCAAACCAATGAAGATTTATTGCACAGGCTTCTAATATCATCCGATCCCTACATTTGCAGCTTACGTAAGCCATCGAAAACCAAGCGCGGGACTTTGCCTCAAGATGTAATTGCATTGCTGGCCCAGGAAGAAGTATTATGAATAATTGCTTTCGAATAAGTGTTTATGTTTTGTTATGTTTAATCTTTAGAAACTGTTTATTGATTACTATTAATAAAATAAAGATTAGTGACATATTTATCATTGAAACAATTTGTGATTATCTCCTTCATTGAGCAGTATAATGTAGTATAAAAAGGTACCCAGGGGCTGAATGAAATCTTTTAAATATTAGTCATAAGCCTCTAAGCTAAAGTTAAGAAATTTAAACAATTTGTATTTAAATTGGCACTGGGAAATGCTTTTAAAGTAGAAAATATGATTATGTGAAATTTTACCTTATATGTGGGCAAGGAGAAAAAGTGGGCGTATCAAGCCCATTTTTATTCTCAAATCAGATTTAGGTATCTGCAACCACACTGCAAAATTTGAAATGAATTGCTCCATTGGTTTGGCTGTTATTAATTTTGGCATCCTAAAAGTGAAAAAAGTCACACTGTGCTGCGTGGCATTATTCACTTTTCCGAAAAACATTACATGAATTGGCGCGAAAAATGTTAACAAAAGAGATTTAAATGACAAGTAAAAAGCTTTTCTTTTCAAATTACTCTTTTATCTCACTCGCCCTGTAAATATAAAAAGCTTTTAATAATAGTGGGTTTTTGGTGATATATCATGTTGCGTATGATATATCATATTTTTTCACAAGTTTTTTTTTTAATTTTGAACTATTTTCAGAGTTTTTATATTAAATATTTATTTTTTTAATAAAGTAGAGGGTATCATATTTTGAATACCTGTGAATGGAAATTAAAAGTAGTGTGACTATGTAAACATTTTAAGCCAGATATATCGAAAAGTGTATTTTCCCCATTGGAATTTAATGGTCGTTTTCAAAGCGTTGGCGGCAAAGAGTACCTCTTTCATTGTTTTTTTTTTTCTGGTCATAGAACAAAGGAGATATTTGAAGAGAAATAACAAAACTCGCGCGATTTCCCACATTTGTGAGTTCATAATTTTCTTTTCACTTCGTTCAGCAATTAGGCGATTGAGCGCTAGAAAAACGATCCACGACTAACGGGCCTGCCATAATTTCAACCCAATCCAATGAAATCTCAAACACAAACATTAAAAAAATTATAATTTCATGATCGACCACCATAACAAGATAATTGTTTTAGCGGTTTTACCCCAGTTATGTGCTAGACGTGTAATTAAAATACGAACTTTAGATAAATGTAATTATTTATAGAACAATAGAAAAAAAATCAAATAATAGAAATAATAACATACCTAAATCAGCTTGAAGAAATTTGCCAGCTTCATTATTAAACCATTGAATATTTTTTTGTGTGTGATAATTTTCCTCGCTTCATAGAAAAAAACAAAAAACCAACAAACAGGTACCTAAATATCATATATACAACAGTACAACCCTACTGGCATCAAGCCGATATATCCTACACACATGCCTTCCAACAACCTCAAGATATTTACACGCCTTCGAATCGGTCACACTATAGCCACCCATGTTCACATCCTAAACGGCACAGTCAAACCAGCCTGCCCTTTTTGCAACTCAGACGACTACACGACTTCACACCTCCTCGATACCTGCCCAGGATTGAAATGCACTAGAAATGCAATTCATCCTAACCTTGAACTTTCGAAGCTACTCAACAACACAGATGACAACAGCATTAGTTTAATTTATAAATTTATCAAACTAACTAAATTAAATATATAACTCTTTGCGAAAACTAGATATACATATATAAAATTATACTCCGGTCAAACTCACACTACCCACTAATCTTTTAATACTCCCTCAACTCCTCTCTCCCATCCTCTTGTATAGTTACTTACCTATATTATTACTCTAATTAAGATACCATAAGCCGAAGGCCCTGGCAGCCAGTGCTTATTTCGTAAGTGGAATAGTTATTAATAACTGTTACTCTTTTAAATAAATAAAAAAAAAATAAATCATACATACATACATTTTTTTTGTTATTTATGTTACATTTGACGTAATCGGTTCCGCATGTTTACGTGATTAAAAAATAATAATAATTAGTGTTACTAATGATTTTACTAACTAGTAATGCGAATATGTAAAATTTGTTAATATGGTACACTTCGTCGAAAAAGTCAGCGTTCCCTCGCAATAAATGCCTGCCTATAGAGATTTTTCTCTAAGTAGTACATTTTTTAAGTTTCTCTGATATGCACAATCTGGTGTTTAAAAATTTTCAAGCTAACAAGCAACTAATAAATTTCCGGTCAAGGCACACTCTAGGGTAGAGTAATATCTCCTGTGGAATCTGACCGTCAGTAATCTTCTTCATGAAGTTGAAGAAATGGGAGGTAAAATAATTTCATATGCCGATGATACTGTAAAGGCAACGTAAGGTAAACACCTTCCGACATTGTGTGATTTTCAACATAGGTCTCTCAACAGACTTGTCGCATTTTGGTGTAAAAGTCGGGAACTGGAAGTAAATTTTGAAAAAAAAAAACGGATCTAATACTCTTAATCAGGAGACATAGAACACCCGCTTTTAAACAAATATTCCCAGGAGGAAACCGCTAAAGAGAACAAAAGGGCTAAATATCTACGTCTTGTACTGAATGGGAAGCTAAATTGGGGGCTCACAGTCGCAGACAGAGCACGCAAAACAATGACGGTGTTGGAATCCTGCGGAAGGCTAATTGGAAAAAAATGGGGATCGGAACCCAGAATAATACATTGACTCTATACAACGGTAGTTAGGCTAATTCTCTATTAAGGTAGTGCAATATGATAATGACAAGGTTCAAATCGTTGCATCTGTTCTCATAACCATCGAAATCATTATACGTGACATTAAACTTCCTTCCGGTAAATCTGCAGGCAAGATAGAGCGCGCGCAGTGCGGTAATAAGGTTGAGCACTTTAAGTTTGAGGTCAAACACCAGCTATGGCCACGGTAAAATCCTAGCTGGCATTTCGGAACTTCTCAGACTATGCACTACCGCCTAAATTTGCCATTACAACGTTCACGATTCTCCTACCCTTAAGCCAAGAGTGAAAATGGAACTATGTAAGACAGGACGAGTACATGGATGTATGCACAGATGGCTCCAAACTGAGGGCAGATTGGTCGGAGGTGTATATTCCGAACTCCTGGGAATCTCCTTCAGTTTTTGGCTTCCCCCCTACTCTAGCGGCTTTCAGGCTGAATTGATGGCAATAGTAATAGACGTGACACTGGTACATTGTGATGCGATGCTTGGAGATGATATCTACATTTTCACGACAGCCAGACGGCGATAAAATCTATCACAAAATAGAGTTTCTTCTCCACCAAAATAAGCGCAGTACTGTGGAAATGGGGAATTTTCGAACATTTTTGAAAAGTACGCACTGGTTTTAGGAGAGATAAGAACAAGTTCCAAATGCGGCATCCCAATGGGCTATGAGCCTCAGTGTGCCTTATAGTGGAGAACCGCTTCAACCCAACAACTTAAGAAGCAACCACCCAATTAAATTGAACGCAAATCATCTATTGTCATACCACTGTCATTGTCGTTGATTGTCATACTACGGAACGTAAAGAATTAAAAAAACCTTCCAGCTATTGGTAGATTCGTGGCGGTTGATGTACATTTCGTGCCTAAAAAAAAATTGCTAGTCTCGTTAGTGTTGGACATTTTAAGCGAACATTGTCCCTTGCAAGTCCGTGCAGACAGATTCGACATAATTTTAAGGATATTCGGTTTCACTACTGCTGTGATGTCCTGTTTTGGTGAGGCTAAGGCTTGAGCATCTCAGTTCTGACTTTTTAACATAAACTGAAGAGATTTCAGGTTTGTACATTAGCCTTCTAGATAATTCCTTCTATTTTCTTCTTACCTATCTTTGGTTTTTTCTTAATGTTATAACAATAGGTGCTTTCTTACTTCACAAATGGAGGACCTACAGTTTTAAAACTACTCTGAATGGCAGATAAATTTTTACGAAAAGCTTTTTCATGGTAGAAATATTTTTGGGGGCTCACCATTGTCTGCCGAGTGGCGACCGTTATGGGGGAAAAAAATTTTGTCTGTGGGTTTTTGTTTGGTGTTTCGAGTACAGAGACTCGAACCTGTGCGCTTCCGAATGGTTGTCACCCACCAAATAATTCGGCTACAGTGGTCGCTGGCATACGTACTCTTATACTACGAGTACGTCCAATTGCAAATTGATCGAAGTGCCGCAAGCCCCTTTTTGTAAGCAATTAAATGGGGTTTTTCATAGGTTCACAAAAATGTTCAAAAGAAGCGCAGATATTACACCTTAAATGTATAGCCAAATTTTGAGCATTGAATTAATCTTAAAATTAGATTTTTTTTAATTTTGCTTCTTACTATGTACGAGCCTACAAATATACCCCAAATCTTATGTTTGTATCAATTGACATGGAATCGCTCGCTACTATATGCTAGTTTCCTCTAATCCTGTAAGAAAAGTCGTCCAAGAAATTTAAGTATAATACATTTTTATGTAAGCCACTCCATGATTTTTTTGATACATAGTTCCCGTAGAAACGTGTATGTATACTTTTTCTAACAAGTGTACATGAAGAAATCAAATTTTTTTAGCTGGTACAGACATTCGGTAACACAACTCAGTAGCTGCTAAATTTTCACAATCAATAATTGACGGGCCAAGATGAAACATTCAAAATGTTTAAATCAAATATTTTTAGTTTTGTTGTTGCAACCTCTTATACTTATACAAAATGCACGCTCCAAGGTGAGTACTTGTGCTGTCAACCACAAATGCTTCATTAATTTTTACTTTATTGCTATATTTTTTTGCTTCGATTAACTCACTTCTCTGCATTCCAAATCGTCATTTACAGAGCAACTTAGAAATCATCTATAAACAATTCAATTGTACAGTTAACGATCCCAAAGGTTACATTACCAAATTGTCTTGTAAAGTGAGCAAGAATTCGAAACGCAGCAGCGTGTTTGCAGAACTACAATTCAAAAAGGATTTGAATCAGTTCAGTGTGGATATACTCATCAAATTGCCACGACGCTCCGCAGATTTCGTACTCATGAACTTGACGCGTTTGAATGGCTGTCAAATGATGTCAAATAAAAACCAAGTGCCATTTATACAGCAGGTTTTGACCTCAATGAATCAATTCAGTAATTTCTTGCAAGGTTGTCCTTACAAGCACGGCACACTGTACTACCTGCGCGGATATCATTTGGATTTGAATTCATTGCCAGCATTCGCATTTGAAACGGATATGAAAACGTGGTTCCAAGTCTCACGTGCAGAAGATATACTCTTCTCTGGGTACGCATATAGTCGCATACAATTGCGGCGAAAGAGAAGAGGACTCGTAGCGATTTAGTAGAGCGGATATTTTAATTCGCACCTTTACTTAAGTGGCAAAACACAAGTTATGTATGTATGTGGGTATATATGTAATAAAGTTTTCTGCAATTTATTGCTTCGCTGGGTTTTCAACATTTTATTAACAAAAAAAAAAAAAGAAAATTGGCTTCATACAAATTTGTTAGTTACCTCCCAGTCTGCTGGAGCTTCGTCTATTCATATCCTATATTTATATTTAAATGTGAATTTATTTTTATGTTTACTTGTGGCTCATACATTCTTACACTACAAACAATAGCTCCGCTGGGTGGGACAAGTTAGGTAGTAGAGGTTGTCCACTATGGGATGCTCTCAGGCTTATAACCCAATGTGACGCCGCATGAAACCAATGTAAATTAATAAAAAACTTTAGAAGATCCCTGATTTCTACAGAGCTGAGATCCTCCAACACATTAAAGAATTGCCTACCTAAAGAGTTGAATTTCCGCCCAAATAGAGCATTGCTGTTGTTGTATGGTGCATGCTACTGAAGTGACAGTCCTTGGCTTGATATAAATCTGTGTCATTCCGGTAACGTTGGTCTTTCACCTTTTTCATGTTGACAGCTTCTGCAGTATTCATGAATTAATATGCTAAAATTATATGGTCAGTATATTCACAAAACTCATAAGTAAGAAAAAGTATCTTTAAAAATTGGGCACGCTAGGTGGTGAAGGGGTTAAAGTGTCGTGTGTTTTCTTAGCTACTTATCCTTAAAGAAATCGTAAGAAAAGCAAACGATGGCGTAATGAAACCACCTGCAAAATCGCCCATTAACTGTGACCGACTCTTAGTGCTAAACGCACAGAATCTTTGCTAAGCCAAAATAAACACAGTCTTAGCACACTGATTTTAGTCATAACGGGACATTGTCTAATAGGTAGGCACGCCTAAAGGATGGGTGTGCAAGCACATTACTTCTGTAGAAGTTGTCTAGATGAGGACGAGGAAGAGACAATCTTACACCTTCTGTGCCATTGTCCTGCTCTATCCAGACGGAGATTTGCTACTCTAGGCAGACAATTTTTTAACGAATTGGAAGATTTCAGTTCCGCAGAAATAGGAGATATTCTAAAATTTTTGAAAAGCACACAATGGTTTTAGGAGAAATAGGGAAAGCTCCTCACGCGGCATCACAATGGGCTATGAGCCTGAGTGTGTCCCACAGGACAACCGCCTCAATCTAACCTAACCTATGGTTTGGCAAGAACAACGGTTCCCAATTGTGGAAATTAACTTTGAAAAATCAATCAATACGTTCGAATCTGCTCTTAGGAAATGAGGATGGTGCTGTCGTTACGGCAAATGGCGAGCGGTATTTTGTCAAGCTGACTAAATTTTTGTTTCCAAAAAAAAAAAAACCGGTAAATATCAACGACATTTAGTTCAAACAAGACGGCGCAACTTGCCATACGGTGCGCATAACAATCGGATTATTGCAATATTCAAGCCCCCACTGATATTACACAGCCACATTTGTTGGAAAAAGTACTCAAAAACTGGACTGATAGAATGGACCCCATAATTAGCACCTGCGGCGGTCATATGTCGGATATTGTATTCAAAAAATATATGCAAAGAAATTATCTATCAGATTATAATATAAAAAATTCAATCTAATAATATAGTATTTCTGCTTTGTATTATCATTTTAAGTTTTCGAGCTCTTGAAAAACAGCCGATTTCTATAGAAATCTTATTTAGGGTTTCATTTGCTTCATATTCTGAAGATAGTACTATATTAATATGAGTTATGGGAGATAAAATATTTTTGTCATAATAATAAATAAATAACTAATTTAATAAATAACCAAACCACAGGGACTTATTGATAAGTTTAAGCGATTTATTGCTTGCTATCATATTTAATTTTAATAGTTTTGTCAAGAAAATATAGTTCATTTTTTATGAAAAATCATATAAATCCAAAATGCAAACTTTGTGCAAACTAAAACAAACTCCAAAATATATTCATAAAAATTAAAATTTCTTAATCAGATTTTCTAAATTTCCAAAAAAATGTTGGGCGGATAGTTTCATAGTCCATTGGGTTTTTGTATAGTCAATTGCATGTTCGAAGTGGTTTAAGAATCCTTCTGAGCATTTTTTCCACTTAACGAATCTTTGAATTTTTTTTATATAGAAGAAAACACTCAACACATCAAAAATCCAAAATTTTTTTTTCAAATAAATAAAAAAAATATTTTTTTTAAGTCTTTTTTTTTAATTCCCTACCTTGACCTCAACTTAAGTTTAATGATATTTACAATCTGAAGATTGAGGAAACATTTTAAGTATACGAGTACTTGTTCTAGTTAGTCCATCCCGCGTTAGGAATTTATTGACTATAAATAAAAGACGCATGCATACTTTTCAATGAAGTTCCTTTTACTCGAAAGAAGAGTCCTGGTCATCTTAAAACTCCTAAAACTTAACTTAAGCCAAGGTGATTTACAAAAGTATTAGGAATATAGTAACTATAAATAAGAGGGGGGTTAGAAATGAATACAACATGTTTTCACATTTTTTTTTTTTCGACATAGTCCACATTTAGAAATATACACGTCTCTCAACGCTCCGGCCATTTTTGCAACCGCTCCTAAATATAAGATTTGTCGAACTCTCGAAAATGCGTCTCTGTCTCGGCCATAATTTCCTTGTTTGAACTAATTTTTTTTTCCATGAACCATTTCTTCATGCTAGAAAACAAGAAAAGGCTCAGGGAGTCTGATTGAGTGAATGCGGAAGCAATTCGTAAAGCAATTCATGAAACAGCACCTCCTTTTTCGCCAAATGCGGCCGTGCCTTCTTCAATTTTTTTTAAGCGGTCCAATAACTCACTGTAATATTGTCCAGGGTTCATTCTTTCTTTTTCTAAAAAATCCATTAGGATGACGCCGTTCGTATCCCAAAAAAACGTCGCCATAACCTTTCCGGCAGATGGGACTCTCTTCGCCTTCTTTGGAGCAGATTCACCGGAAGAAATCCATTACTTAGTTTCTCAATGCAAAAATTCCTTCGGATCTCGCTTAAATTCCTCCGAATACTGCTTGGAAGTTAATAGCCTCATATGCTTGTTGTTGATTGTGAGCAATCGCGGCACCAACTTATCATGTAAAATACTAATTGCCGTTCCGGTCGACACACCTATGGTCTCTGTTACTTGGCACACTTTCGTTCGATGATCATCGAGAATCATGTCGTGGACTTTTTGAATGATTTCCTCGGTAACCACGTCTTCCAGGCGTCCTGGTCTCTTTTCCTCAAAAACGGATTTTTGCCCACGTTTAAATTCGTTGAACGAATTGAACTTGAACTAATATCTATCATTCATAGATGGCGAAGCGTCGCCATAGACAGCATCAAACTGCTTTTATCTCCACGCATTTTTCCCATCCAACAATAAAAAGCGAATCACGAAAAAATCGAAGTAGCGGAAATCACGAATCACGTCTTACTTAAATAGCTGTCAAGTCCAAACTAACCTACTAATCAGTCTGAAATTTGTTTTGCCGTCGTTTGATAGATGGCAGCATACGATGTCAATACCAACTTTCCTCGGGAACGCCCCAGTTGGCATCAAACATGGGTATTTATTGAACCGCCCTTCAAATCAATAGCTATCTTACCAATATAAAACCAACCAATATAAATAACATATTTACCCTACCAAATATTTTTTTAGAAATTAGATTGAACACGTTTTTTTCATTATTTGTTGATTTTGATCCATTTTAGCATACAGGTTTTTTAGCAACAATTTTTCCATATCAACGCTAATACCGACCTCAAGTAACGCACCCATAACTGCAAAAATTTTCTATTTATGAGCAGCGGAGGTAGAGTTTGTACAGCAGAGGGAGAGAGATAAGTACAAAAAATTATAAATTACTTTTTTACGGATTTATTATGAGCTTAAACTGAATGTTGCCGGGAGTAGTCTGCCCTGTCTGGGTTGATAAAAGTCAGCGAATTTCCTTGAGAAAGAGTTGGTAATCCTTTTCGTGTGCTTTCGATATGCTACTATTTCATAAGTCGGATGAGAGCTGGAAACATGTATGCTAGGCGACTGAAATAATAATCAAATCTCTCAAATTGCTACTTCAGTAGGTTTATGGCTTATATTTTTTTATCCACATTTATTACTTTCCTTGTTTACTATGCTCTCTTTGGCAACAGCAAATACTCTGCACTCCTGTAAGTAAACTGACTGACAAGTACATAAGCTTTTGTTGTTGCATGCATGCTGCATGAATAGAAACTCGTAAAAAAGTCAACATTTTTCTGCCATTTGCTGCTCTAATGGAAAATACCTGTAAAATATTAAAAACCTAGCCCAGAAAGTAAACAGAATGAAAATATCTAAGAAATATTGAAATTGCTCTTAGACATAAAGCCAAATTTTGTTCTAGTTGTACTGTAAATACAAATAAATACCAGTGCCAGTAAACACAATCATGTATCTACGTACATATGTATAAATAAAAATAGATATTTCTAGTAGCAAGTTAAAATATTGTTGAACTAAAACTAATTTGTGGCTCTATGCTTCACTATGGAGCGGAAGGAATAAATATATAAAATTAATTTTGGAGCAACTCTAGATAACTTCTATATTCTATGACAGAAAACAAAAAACACCGAAGCTTGCTAGAGGAAAAATGCAAAATTTTGATTTGACTGCCACTTTAGGGTGGCTGCCATAGCCGAATGGGTTGGTGCGTGACTACAATTCGGAATTCAGAGAGAACGTAGGTTCGAATTTCGGTAAAAGACCAAAAAAAAAGAAAACGTTTTTTTCTAATAGCGGTCGTCCCTCGGCAGCAATGGCAAACCTCAGAGTGTATTTCTGCCATGAAAAAGCTCCTCGTAAAAAAAGATCTGTCGTTCGGATTCGCTTGGAACGGTAGGTCCCTCCATTTGTCGTACAACATCAAGACGCACACCACAAATGGGAGGAGGAGCTCGGCCACATACCCAAAAAGGATGTACGCGTTAATTATTTATATATACAGATATATAACTTTAGGGACATTAATCTATTAAGACTCAGGTCTAATTGCAGAAGATGTAAAGGTCTAAGTATCACTAATACGCAGATGGGGGTCTTTTACATGTATATCGGGAGAACTTAAAATAATAACAAGGCGTGAGTATTATAGGTGACGTCTTTCCAAAACAGTTCCTTTATTTTTCGCGATTTTGACAAGTCTGACATCAGGTCTTTTACCAATACAAAACAGACGAACGGAACAAACAAAAGGAAGAGAAATTAAATGTGTGAAAATTCAGTGAATGCCTTGTTAATATTGTGATTTGTGAGATTTAAACTAGACAAACTATTGAAAACGAAGAGCCGCGTGTTAAATTGTGAAATCACAAATTAATATAATGCCTCGAATGCAGTTGTTCCGTTTTTATGTGAAGACGCCGTGGCAAAAAAGTGTGTGTGTGTCCGTATAATATCTTGTGTTTAGTTGTTTCAATTGCTTTCGCCTACTCTTCCTCTTCACAAATAAGTAGTTTCTCTTCGTTCTTCTTGTTAATTCATGGGCTCTGACAACACAGCGAATTCGGAAGACGCAACCTGGTATTCTATCTTCCTTGAAACGAAAACATAAAACAGAAATATTGATGGAATGATTTGTTTTTACTCCAATCTGGTAGATAATTTCACGGCATTTATTTTTTGAATATAATATCCGGCATATGTCCGCCGCGGCTACGAGCTGCATGGTCCATTTGATCAGTTCATAGTTAATAAATCGATTGAAGGCGCCCGCCATTCATTATAATGGTAGCTCCTTCCTCATTTCGATGATGCCGCGAGCGTGTAAACTGCACGTAAAATGGACGAAGTGCCCCATGAACTTCGCGAACAGATTTATTTGTTTCAAATTCACTCAAAATTTCCACGCACTACCGAGTATAGATTTGCAGCTATTAATGAAAAAAAAAAAATCAGCAAAAAAAAAAAATCCAAACAAATAGAAATAGTTTTAAAAGCATATTTTTAGCTCGAAAATTAAAAAACAAATCTTAAGATGTAGAAAAAACCCATGATTCAAGAACAAAAGGTTTGTCTTTTAGTAAGCAGCTTTCTCGTTACCTCTTGACAAATGGCTCCCTTAGCAAGACACTGGGTTGCTGGTTGGTTGGTTGGTTCGAGTGGTGATTCAGCCAGAATCCAACTAGCGCTTCCGCACCATTTTGTTGCCATATTCTCGTTACCAACTTGTTTAACAGTTATTTACAGCAAGACTATATCCAATCTGTGCGGCTTAGGAACCTTATTAAGCTATTGACGTCTATGCCAGATAGTTGCTCGAGACTCTCGAACAGCGGTTTGCCCAGGGTTAGCATTCTGTCCTTCCATAGGGCAGGGCATTCACAGAGGCAATGGAAGATTGTTTCCTTTTTCTCCGGTTGTTTACAACTATGACAGTATGTGTTGTGAGGGATGCCCAATTTGGTCGGCTTGTTCTCCGATAGACCAGAAGCATACAATCTGCGATTCGAAGGTATTTTAGGGAAATTGCATTCTTGACTGCACCTAATGGTGTGAATGCCGATTCTGCAAGAGCGTCATTCATGGCAGATCGCCTTCTTGCCAGTTCATCGGCTTTTTCGTTATCTTATATGTTTCGGAGTTCCGGGACCCAAATTAAGGTTTTTTATGGTCTCCACTTAAGGTGGTGAGGCTATTCCTACTTTGCTCCACCACTTTAGAGGTTGTTATAGCCGCGTCCAGTGCCTGGATTGCAGCTTGACTATCCGAAAAAATAGCGATATTGCCCTTAAAAGAGAAATCCGTGATTAGTAGCCTACAAGCTTCCCCAATTGCCAGTATTTCCGCCTGGAAGACACTGCTGGTATTAGGGAGACGCACAGATTTTTCAATTCCAAGTCTGTGAGAATACATACCAGCTCCAACACCACAATCCATTTTACTGCCATCTGTATAGACTGTGGTATCGAAGTTGTTTAGAGACAATCCCTTATTCCATTATTCCTTAGATGGAAAGAGTGTGGCAAAATTCCTATTGAAAGTTACCATCGGGACGATGTAGTCAGTCCTCACCGTGATTAACTGAGCTTGTCGCAATAATAGAGTAGCGTGACCATACGTTTTTTCTTTCCAGCAACTCGCTTCATATAAACCTAAATGCACTCATGGTTGTCGTCTTCTTAATATGTAGGTCTATTGGAATAACGTGTGTCAGTGCATTGAGAGCCTTTCTAGGACAAGATATTATTGCACCGACCGTTATTGCACAGGCTGATCTTTGTATTCTGCCGAGTAATTTGGTATTGTACTCTCTCCCTAGAGCTTTCCACCAAACTACCGAGCCATACGATAGAATAGGTCGTATAACCGCCTAATGTATGCTTAGGTTGAAGACCCCAACTTCTTCCAAGCATACGTTTACAGGCATATAAAGCAATTTCTGCCTTCCTTACCCGTTCTTCGATGTTTAATTTCCAGCTAAGCTTGGAGTCCAGAATTACCCCTAAGTACTTTGCACTGGGTGAAAGTGAAAGAGTTTGTCCGTTGATATTTGGTAGGGTAAAAGTCGGTATCTTGTATTTGGTGGTAAAAAGCATAAGTTCTGTTTTACGCGGATTTAAACTTAAGCCACATCCTGTGGCCCAAGAGTTAAGCTCGCCTAACGCCCTTTGAATGATCCCACTGGGGTTGCTAGCTCTAGATGTTTTTAGTGAAAGTAGGGGAAAAGTAAAATTTGTTGAAAAAAAAAGTTAATTTTCAAGATGATCTTCTTACGAGCAACAATTCGCAGAAGAGTTTGTATCGGTATGTCCAGGACTAGTATAAGAAGGAATTCATTCTGACATACCGCTTGAATCAGGAGATGATAGAGTAATTGAGGCAATTCTATATCGATACATTAAGGGGTTCCAGTGGTCTAGAGCTCGAAAACGTAGGGTATTTTCAGGAAGTTTTTCACAAAACAAAAATTTAGAACGATATATCAATTTTGTGGGCGTTTTATTTAACATATTTTACATACAAAAATGAAAAAATAAAATTTTTTAAGTTGAAGTTGACCCTCCCGAAAAATTGGACCTGGACGTTGTTGTCCTGGACGATGTTGTTGGCTCTTCTATTTATCTGACACACAAAAACCAAAAACATTATTGATTATTGACCAGTATAGCAGATTAAAAAAAAAATTGACAAAATGCCGCGGTTTTAATTTCACACTCTAAAAATCGGTTTTTTGTTTTTTAGTTTTTTAATAAAAAAAAATACGAAAAGATTGAAATGATTCTAGTACGGGCGATAGCCACTGATGTTGTGAACAAAATAATAAAATTTTAGACGTTTCGGTTGAATAGTTTTTTTTTTTGTTTGACAACACCAGGCCGAAAAAAATTGTTTCGAGATAAATGAGTTTAAAGTTCGAGGTACAGGAGCGCGCGGACCGCTCTCTACTTAGTTAATGAGCTGTAGAAGCTCATATTCTTAAGATACTATATCAAAAAACCAAAAAATCGATTTTTTGAAATTTCTAGGCCACCGTGCCGCCTTAATGGATCATTTAAAAAGCTTTATTTCTTATAATGTGGTAATTTTGAAAGAATTCATGCTTAGCAATTCCGAAAGAGTTACAGAAAGTCGAATAATTGGATAGTCCCGACGAGATAGATATCATTGCAGGCTTCATTATAAGAACGGAACTGGTTTCCAATGAGCCTACCTTCACATCGGTGTATGAAGTGTCCAGAGGAGGCTTATCAAAGCACAGTACCAGCTTTCTGAGTATTGCTAAAAAATTGGAGCTAGCATTCAACAGTTTTAACGGCACAACTATTCAGCATGTGGCAGCTACTGGGAAAAGCTTATTGCATGTCCAGAGTACGTGAATGCCAGAAAGAAGCCTTTTGCAAAACAGGAATGTGGGAATGTTGTTAGTAATGTAAGAATAGTCGTGACGTGGCGGTCGAAGCCCAAACTGGGTCAAGCGAATAATGTGTAAATATGTACAAAGTTTGTTTCTAGTCAATTTAGGATGAAACAAAATTTCAATAATTTCCAAAATACTTGGTTCACTTGCCATGAAATCGCTTAAATACTCGTACAGTAAGAAAAGGTCTAGGCGCAAATAGAACTTCAATGCTCAATTAGTTGATACGTCTCGAAAACCAACAATAAAGTAGACTCATTAATAAAATGTTAGCAATGCCAGTGTTATTGAAACCATTTTTCTTCAGCCAAAAAAAAGGAGCAACAGTAATGCGCGCCAAAGACACGTATGTGTGGCAAAGCAGGATTTACAAAGGACTAAATGCGTATGCCAATTTCTAGCTGCTTCTAACACAGCCCTGTTTAAATTGCAGTCCGATTTTCCGTGCAAATATACTTATTTTTATACAATTAGGCACTTTTTTGTTTTGTGCAAACATCTTTTCGATGCTAGGCACGTTTTCACTTACAAGCCATTTCGATTGCTTTCGGCCTAATTTCAAGTTAGCTATTATGCTTAGAGGGCCTTAAGTTAATGTATAGGTACATATATATTCTCGTATAAAGTTATAAATATAGGGTACATGCTTGATTGGTAGACACGTATCTGGTATATAATACATATGTTCAATAGGTGGCCAAAAACGGATCGAACACGCACAACAACACATACACTTCAATTCAACTTTATCAACAGATGACGTATACTTAAACATAATCACATTTTGGATTAAAGATGTTTTCATTTTTGTGTAAAGCTTTAGCTTAGAACTTACCTGTTTGTTAAAAGAATTTGTTACACCTAGTTTTGTTTGTGATACACTCAATATATCCAAAAAGTCAACACTAAGTGACTTTCATTGATAGCTAGTCTCTATCACAGCGAGTAAAAAATGTGACAGTGAAATAGTGGAGGCACTTAATTGGGAAATACTGCCACACGCAGCTTTTTGATTAGACTCAGATCCGACTGGCTGCTATTTTTCAATGGAATACACTCGACACTTAGCCAGCAGCGTAACGCTTTTCACGAAAATGTAAAGGAAATTGCTCGATGACTCTCTGGATACTGCAAATTTTCTGGTAAATCTGGTTTCATAGGATTGCACATGCCGCTTGAATGATAGCGGTATAAGTCTGTAGTTTAAAATTGTACTTTTTAAATCCCGATTTCACAGGTATACAAGGTGAAGCCCAAAACAAACAAGACTAGGGTCATACAAATGTTTTTGATGGCGCCATCTTTTTAATGAGTCAGTGCGTTGGAAGTTACAGCCCTAGCTGACTTCCAGTGAAAGCTTGGTGATATTTGGTTCAGTGAAGGCGAAGTTATTGCGTCAGTATATTTGTTACATTGGTACAAAAATATGTTTCAAACAAAGAGCAAATATCAAATTTTGCTTAAAATCGGTAAAACGTTGGAAAAAGTTTATGGCGATGATTGTCTGTCTCGTGCTAGAGTTCATGCGTGGTTTACACGTTTCCGAGATGGTTGTAAGGACATAAGGGACAATGAACATATCCGCCGCCCAAAATCAGTAATTACCGAAAACTCCATCGAAATTGTTTGTAAATTTATCAAAAATGAACCGAAATCATCATTGAAATTCATCGAATCGGTGTTGAATATCTTCAAAACAACGATTTATCGCATTTTAACTGATCATTTAGGCTTACGAAAGGTCTGTGCACGTTTCATTCCGCACTAATTAACTGAGGACCAAAAATTGCTCAGAATTCAACAATCGGAAGACCTCATTTAAGAGGCGAGAAAAGTCTAGAAAGAACTTCGTTTACAACATTCTAACTGGTGATGAAAAGTGGTGTTTCCAACATGAATCTGAGACTAAGCGTCAAAGTATCGATTGTAAGGCTCCAGATGAGCCACCACCCAAAAAATCGCGTTTGGAGAAGTCAAAAATCAAGTCTATGCTCATTTGTTTTTAAAATTCCAAGAGAATTTTGTTCACAAGAACAGGACATTCCGGTCAATGTCTTGAAGCACTCTTTCGAAAAGTTTTTAGATCACGCGAAATAGTGTATCGAGGACAGAGGGGACTATTTTGAATAAATAAACTCGAAGGTGTTGGAACAGAGCTCCTGTCGTTTCTATTTTTGCATAGTCTTGTTTAGTTTGAACTTCCCCTTGTACGATTTGCTATTAGTAGTAGTAGTATTTATTGCAAATAAAAGTAAAACATACAAAATTTAAAATTTTCTTATTGTAATATTAAGAAAAAAATAAATATTTATAATAATTTAACGGCAATGGCATGAGCCGTCTGTCGATTTATTTTTCGTACAAAACAATTATTCGGTGTACGGTTTTTTTTTAAACCAATTAAACTCTTTTATTAAGTAATGTCTGTTTCTAGATCATTTTCTCCATTGAGAATCTCAATCATTTGTAAATCATTTAAGGTAAATTACACATTGAGCAAGTTTTATTTTGTGTGTCAAATCTGTTGTTATTTAAAATTACCATGTCACCTCTAGCCCTCATGATCCACATGCTTGATTCTATATCATATTTTTTTTAATAAACCAGACCTCTTGACCAATCTAATTCCTTACATATCCTACTAGTACTTAAGGCTTTTTGTATGTACATATTCGGCCTAACCTGGTTGTGGTTTGTTAAAAGCAATTTTGCATCTTCTATCCAGCTTTCTGATTGTATGTTATCTATTCGCCAAATGACATCGTTTTTACTAAACAAGTTCTTTAGATCTCTAATCCAGGAGACTTCTTTCTTTATAACAATTTTGGACAGATAATGTGGCAGCCGATTTTCTGAGTATATAAACAAAATTCTGTGCATATATTTCAGGAACAGTTTCCAAGAAAAGGAACGGTTTCCAAGAAAAGTATGTATGTAGGCATATGTGATGGTAGCTGCGGAATTCGCTTTACAAAATACTTTTGCAATATATCAACTTCTTCAAACCACCCGAAACCTCACACCTGTGCTGCGTATGATCGTATTGAATGACAAACTGTAAGAAAAAGTTTCCATTTAGCTTCAATTGAAATTTCTTTCTTGTAGTTTGCCTGGGTGATCCGCTAACAAAATGATATCATCCGCATACATTAGAAGTCTAATATTTTTCCCTTCTATGTTTAATCCCTCTTTAAAGCTTTCATGCAAGTCGTTTATGTAAAGAGCAAATAGTATCGGCGACAATAATTGCTGCGATTTGTTTTTTGTTTCATTCCCTTCAACTGTGTGGATTCGTGCATTATATATATGCATATTTTTTCCGCAAATTTAGCCTTTAAATATAGGCTGAATAAAATACTAAATCGCAGACTGCTGGTGGTAGACTAGTGGTTCGAACATTCATGCTTATTTCATGAAGGCATGTTTGCCACTCTAATCCATTTAATAAGTTATAATTATAATAATAATGTAACATACCTGGAGAAAATGAATGGATTTAAAAATATCATTGCCCAATAAGCTCATGTAAAAGTCCAGTTATGTTGAGCTAAACTTCCATAAACCGACAAAATTTTATTGACCTTCAAAAAAAAAATGGAAGGTATATAATTTCTACCGTGAGATACTCAATTTGTGGTGTACGCCTTTGTGTTGTTCCAGAACAGGCCTGCATATGTATGTCGCCTACGAACAACATATGGGCTATAGATAGTACTGATACTGTCGCAAGAGATAAGACCAAACTTATTCTGTATATACAACAAAACTTTGTTAAATAAAGAGAATTTATATCATTTGTATTCCTCCTGGAATATTGTTTTTACGTAACTTCAATACTCCTTTTTCAACTATGTATAATACATAAATGTGTCCCAATTTCCTCAAAGGAGTTTTTTGGCCACCATATCAAATATTAGTTTATTTTTGCCACCGGATTTTAGTGAACGAATACCAACAAAGTTTATGCTCGTATACAGTCAGTTATGTCAGCGCACTTCATGTTAGCATATCACCCGACTCGTCGGTTGCGAACAAAAAGTCACATAGCATTTCAGATTTCCCAAACTACATACGCTATGCCGGGTGTTGCGCTGCTGTTAATGCTTCATCGCTTGTTGCATAAGAGCAAATTGGCTTCATTGCCAAAAAAAAGGTGTTAGACAACTATGAGCAAAAACGAGAAGCGGCTAAAAACGAGCGTGCAGTTAGCTTTTGTGCGAGTATAGCACGGCCGCCTGTTGCTATTGGCAATGCTTTTTCCAATTTCCTTTGCCTTGCTAACTGAATCCATTGCACATAGCAGACAGCTTAATTTGGTGCTATTACTGCTTCAGGCTTGATGCTACGAACATTTTTTCATTCTTTTTTCAGCATGTTTTCTACTTTTTTAAGAACAGCAGGTGGCAAACGGAGAGACGGAAACTTTTTGTTTGTGGAATATTAAAGCAAATTGCAACGCAGGTGAAAAAAGTGAAAATAATAAAAAGTAAATATTCAGACAAGCCATGGCTTTTGATATTAAAAAAAATATTTCTTTTGTGTATATTATAAATGTCAGGCTATTAATTTTATACTTTTTTTTCCATAAAAGAAGCGAGCGTGCAAGTACACACCTAAGGCGCAATGACACTGTGCGGTTTTGCTCTTTTATTGCCGATAGATCTGATTCCACATATACAAAAATAAAGATGTTTTGCAACTTTTTATGATGAGGTAGGTAGGTAAGTAGGACTGAAACGGCCTTTAAACCAACTCACATGTAGATCCATTTTGTTACCACAGCAGTGGTATTCCTCATTTCTCGGTATCATTTTGTCCTAAGTGCAATCCCACTGCTCTGCCTGTCACTTATACCCCTAAGGTCAACAGAAACATTCAAGAGCTATGAGCCAAAGTGTCATGCCACGCGTGACAGTAACATTGACGATGTCTGCCCAACACTTTCTCCTCCTCATTATTTTAGCTTTTGCAATATTCAGAATGAAGTGCATTAAATCTTTGAGTATGTCGACCTAGGAGACGAAGACCAATCTTTATGGAAGGTAGAAAATAAAGGCAGATTCATTTAGAGATATCGGATTTTAAGTTGAAATAAAATAATGAACTTTCAAATTTATTGGACAACCTTTATTATTCTTGTGTAAAGCCATTCATCACATTTATTTTTTTAATCAAATGTTGGCCGCAACTGCGCCGTACAATAAAAGTCCAAAGATGTGATATCACACGATCTTGGTGGACCAGTGGGGTCTGAGACGAGGGATAAATTGACCACCGAAACGATGAGGCAGTAAATCCTTTGTTTCAAGGGCTATATGGTAAGTAGCGGCGTCTTGTTGGAAAAAAATATTTAAAAGAACATGGGCTTTAATTTTCGGTATCAAAAAGTTATTTATTATGGGGCGGTAGCGTTCGCCATTCAGTGTTACATTGGCGCCAGACTCGTCTTTGAAGAAAGCCGCATCAAATGGTTGTTTTCAATGGATGTCATGGCATTTCTTGAATCGCTCCGTGCTGCTCTTTAGCCCGTATACTGGAACTTTGACATAGTCACTAAGCCAAAAATGAGCTTTTGCTGAGCAAAATTTGGCTTCCCAAATTCGGATTTTCTGCGAGTTTTTCAACAGCTAAGGAATGGAATTATGACGCTGTGGAAGATCGTGCGGCTTCAAGTCTTGGACTAGCTCGCCTTTATATGCTTTGAAACCAAGACCTTAGCGTAAAATCGCCCAAGTAGTGCCAAAAATAAGACCAAGTTGTTGAGATCGGCGCCGAATCGATTCTTGCGGGTCTTCGGCAAAACTCTCTTTTACAGGCGGAATATTCTTTTCACCTCGGTCTGTACGTGGTCTAATCGGTCGATTATCATCCAATAATATATAATTATTCTCAATTTTGCCGATCGTTTGCGCGAATAGTGCGCTCAGTAGGCCGATTATGTACACCTGAGCGGGCGATGAACACTTTTTACAAAGCGTCGATTTTCGTAATACAACTGGCCGATTTGTAAACGTTGTCGAGGCGTGAGTTTTCCATGATGAAATGCCAATGCATACTGAAAAAAATTATGTATTTAGTTTGACAGTAGTCGCACGTAATCTGTCGAAAAACCCCTATTGGAAAAAGTACCTCAAATCTGATGACCCTTCATTATCTTTTACCTGGATTTTCAGTCGCTTTCATAAGATAAATGTTCTTCGCTTTCTAAGCATTAAAGTCTTGTTCTAATGCTGAATTTATAGGGTATAGATCAGTTTTCCCGTTTTTTTATGGCATTCTAAGCATTAGCCACGAGCCAAAAAAAAAAAAAAAATTTAGTAGATGTTATTCCTTATAAGCTATCAGGTTTGGCAAAACTGGTACGCTTTCATTAAAGTTAGTTGAACATTTTCGCACATTCTTTTCAACAAACTCTAAATTTATTTCAAATTTGCGTATCGGAAATTAGGAAATTCGAAGCATTTTTATTAAAATATCTGCAATAGAAACGTGCATAGCTCTTACTCATATGTTAGTGATAAAGCATTAAAAACTACCCATGTAATAACAAAAATAATAATATGCTATGTACACATACATATAAATTACAAATACATATCTATGTAGATTATACCTACATAAGTAAATAGTACACAATTCATCTATTATAATACTTTTTTGGCCGAGCTTCTACTCTAATCAGTGGTGTAGATGTATCCACAGTTTGATGACTCCTGGGAATGGCAGATGTGTTTTTATGAGTACCTGTTAATGGCAGAGTTACACTCGAAGGTTCGTTATTGAATTTTACTTTTCGTGATGTTTTAACGATGCTCCATATGTGCGTAGCGTAGGCAACGAACCTCGAATGAAGTGAAGTTTAATCATGTGCTTCCTCTTATTCAGCTACGACGGCCGTCAACAGACTTTACAATGTTCGATTGGAACTATTGTTAAGGTAGCCGCTTATCGCACTGATGTGTGTGCACAATATTGGAAATTTACATTACTTATATTTTCGTACTTAAATTGGCGCATGTACCACTGATATTACCAACACATACATATAATATAATATGTGCGCTTATGACCGTGAATTTCAACTGTAATCGCTTAGGCGTGGAAAATGGTGCACGAATGAAAAATCTATTATTGTGCGGATGCGACTAAAAGAGGAAATGATAAACAGCGTTTGCGGTTCACATAATTCTCAATTCACCATGTGCTAAAATAAAAAGAAAAAAAGGGGGGAAAAAAAGAAAAATGATTTTACTAACCGAAATGGCATATTTCTGAAAGGCATTAATTTCATGATAATATTTGTTTGTTTATTTGGCACAAATGTTAATTGACGAACCTACCGCTAATGCTCTTCTGCTTTAATATTGCATATATTCATGAACAGTTTTAATTTTGGCCTTTCTCTTTTATATATTTGATGAATATATAATTTGAATATTTGTATCTCTTGGCATTTATTTTGTGATATTTTTAAATTTTGTCTATTTACCATTGTATATAATGACATTTTATATATGTTTGTGATATTATATTGATGATGTGGTAAATTTAATTTACATTTTTATTAATATTTCAAATTCGAAGCTGTGGATTATGCATTTGTCAATTGTGGCACTTCTTCCTTTGCCTTCCTAAAAGCTCTGGTCTATTGCTTTTATTGGTCAGATATTTGAGTTGTGAGCAATGTTGGAGTTGCGTGTGGCAAACAAGATACAGTTCATGCCGACCAAAAGGATTTTACAAAATTTAAAAAATCGTTTTTACAACACATCCTTTAGATTATTACTAAAATAATTAATGGTAGCTTTGTGCAATTTACATCCTCCTTAATATTCCATAAGTTGCGGTAGGTGTTTTCTCTTCAGATCAAAATAAATTTGTATAGAGTCTTTGTGATCTTCATGCCATTACCTACGCACAGTGGTAGAGCTCATATTTTATGTGTACTTACGGTCTTGGCTAGATCTACAAATGGGATCATAAGTTGTGATGAAGTTGTTAGCTAACCCTATGACTATTAAGGATGAGGCGATACTAAGGGTCTCCTAACCGTTAGTTAGTTTAAAATTACCTTCCGCATTTTGGGGTAGAGGCTTGATAGTATGTTGGAAAATATCTGCTAGATAGCAGTGCCGTTCTCTATTCTTTTGTTATCGAACCATATAATTTTTTCTTATATTAGCCCCATAAAAAGAAAAGGAATTAAAAATAACTAATCCACTTATAAGAAGAAGCCAGTAACAGCGTTTTCGGTGGTCAATTAGAATAAATTTGGAAAGAAGCCAAAACTGCATGCTATATTTTTGACACTGTCCTTTTAGATCATTTACTAAATACGATTTATATCACAAACACGATCCCTCAAGATATCTTGATCCGAGTGCCACCCAGCGATCCCATTTATTTGGAAAAGTATTCTGTGGCCGCCGTAGCCGAGTGGGTTGGTGCGTAGAACGTAGGTTCGAGTCTCGCTGAAAAACCAAAATGAAGACAATTCTAATAGCGGTCGCCCCGCGGCAGCCAATGGCACACCTCCGAGTGTATTTCTGCTATGAAAAAGCTCCTCATCAAAAAAATATCTGCCATTCGGAGTCGGCTTGAAACTGTAGATCTCTCCATTTGTGGAACAACATCAAGACGCACGCTACAAATAGGAGGAGGAGCTCGGCCAAATACCCAAAAAAGGTGTACTCTCCAATTATCTATATATAGGTATAAAAATTCAGCCGTTTTTCGCGTTGTGATGAACTTTATGGAGAATGGCTCAACCGATTTTAACCAAACTTTGCCACATTGAAGAGACACATATGGAGAAGGTTTGTGTTTTGAAATTTTAAGAATCGGATGCAAGGGTCTCGAGAAATAGGCCAAAGCGTGGACCCGGGTAACCCTAGGATGTGTTTGTACAATATGGATATCAAATGGAAGCTGTTGGTGAATGCTTTAGTACAGAGTATTTTTCATGCCGTTCCGTGACTGGGGTCTCCAGATATAGGTCAAAACGTGGACCCGGGTAACCTTTGGTTGTGTATGTACAATATGGGTATCAAATGAAAGCTGTTGATAAGTGCTTTAATGCGGGGTAAATTTCATACCTACTGATGACTAGGGTCTCGAAATATATGCCAAAACGTGGACCCGCCGTGTGTTTGCACCGAATTAAGCCAAACTTACACACAATGTTAGGTAAGTATTGAAAATAGGTTTCGTAAAGTTGGGTTGTAATTCGGAACACCGGCAACGCGTACAGCGTTCTTTTGAACCAGCCATAATGTCGCTTACTTTTTAACGCTTGGGGCGGAACTGAACTGTCGAATTGACAGTGTAAGTTACAATGTGTCAATATTTCTTTCTGATTTGGACGCCATAAGGAGAAGTCGTAAGTGCAAAGTGTAAACATTTTTTGTGAATTTTTTTGGAGTGGATTTTGGAACAGTGAATAATTTCTTACGAAATTTGAGAATTTAATGTGAAATCCGAATGTTCAAATGAAATTATGTTTTGTGGATTTATTTTTTCGGTTCATATGCGATAAGCTACGATACACCATGAGTGAAAAAAATGGTAAAAAAAAAATTAAAAAACAATTAACAATAAATCGAAAATATAATCCACAAAATTGAAAAAAAACATGTTTTAAAATCTCAGAATACCATAATTACAATCATGTTTATTACAGTACAAATATTAAAGCACTTATCAACAGCTTTCATTTGATACCCATATTGGTCATACACAACCAAAGGTTACCAGGGTCCACGTTTTGATATATATCTGGAGACCCCAGTCACGGAGCGGAATGAAAAATACTCTGTACTAAAGCATTCACCAACAGCTTCAATTTGATATCCATATTGTACATACACATCCGAAGGTTACCCGGGTCCACGTTTTGACCTATATCTCGAGTTCTATCCAACGTTTCCACCCTTAATCATTGTGGGAAAAACATGAGTTTGGTTTTTGCTTAAACGTTTTTCCTTTTTAAATGCTTTGCTTATAATTTTTTTCTTATACAGATTGATTTTCACCAAAGGTTTGTGTTTAGCAGTGAAAAAGTCCTACCTCCCTAATGTGTGTATACTATACATAAATATTTTTAAGTTCGTTTCAAAATATTACACGAATCCTTGCAAGTTCTATCGAATTTTCAATCTTTAATTAATCTGCAAAAAACTTTACGAAACTGCAAAGTGAACAAATACTGAATACACAGGTAAGTCGAAGAAGGAAAAGAAAAAGAACAAATTGGCAAACTATTGTTTTCAAACCAATTAATAGCCACGCAAGAAAATTCCTCAAAGAGAAATTTTAATGGCAAAGGTGAGCTAGCACATTGAGTGAATTTAATTAAACTTATACTCGTATCTTAGTGGAACAAAAAAAGAAGAGTTTTAAAAGTTTGAAAGTGTTGAGAAAGGCACTCATATGCGATGCGGAAACTGTGGTGAATTGCAGAAAAAAAAAAAAGTTAGAGAAGTTCGGCAAAGAGTTGCTATAAGAGCTCATGTACACGTACGCTCTTTCATGATGAGAAAACTTAGCTACGGAAATAGGATTAATATGCTTTTGCTGATTGGTTTAAAAAAAAAAAATTATGTATTGTGATCAAAAAAAAGAAAAAGAAAGTTTAAAGTCATAGTTTGTCTAGTAGTTAGTAGTAGTGCCGGCATATAAAAACAAATAAGGAGGACTAATCATAGTTATTAATTGATTACTAAAATCAATGAGTGTGGAAGCAAATTCATTTTGTTGTAGTCACAATCTTTTTTTTCAGATTATCGTATATAGATCCCCACCTATTGATTCCCGACTATTTTGTATTAAAATAATACAGTAAGCTTAAGTTCGTATCCATTTTTAGTATTAGTATATATAAATATTATACATGAGGGTGCCTCTCCATAAAGAAGTTGCGGTTTCCACCGAAACTGTAAGATTTCTTTTGTTTTAAGACTTCCACCAATATATTTCGGAAAAATATGAAGATTTATGTGAGCTGCCCTAATTTGAACGCGCCTCCAGAAAATACTGAATTCCTAGAACACATAATGATATATGGAAGAATAACAGTTGACCCAGAAAAATAGAGGTAATCGACAGATAGAAAGAGCCAACGAACTTGAAAGAACTCAGTTCATTCTTGGGCCTAGCTTCATACTATAGAAAATTTGTAAAGAATTTTGCACGAATGTACAAACCTTTAACCATTTATTTACGCGATGAAAATGCCAACCGCCTTTTTCATCATGTTTCATAATTTTTCTAATACATCATGTTTCGACTTGACTTTAGCAAAATTAAAAAAAAAAAAACGGAAATAAATGAATAAAAAAGGTATCGCTGTTTGTGTGGAGCCCGTTTCTCCAGAAGTCTCTTGCGGTGATCATCACAAGTCGTTGGAGATTCATCTAAAATCAATCGGACAGGAGAAAGCTTTTTTTTTTTCAAAATTAACAATAAGGCGGCCTCAGAAAATATTTTTCAGATTTTCGAGTAAAAAAAAAATCGTCTTTCAATCAGGCATGAGTTTTGTATGTTGTTCAGTTGTTAAGTTTTATTGAAATCTGCCAAGCGGCTTTTAAGTTACAGTGATTCCCAGTTCGAAAAACATATGGTAGGTACTTGAGAGCTCGTCTAGAGGCATGGCACGACACATCATTACTATACTAATACTATTGTTTATTTTAGTACCTAATATTATTAATTGGAAATAAATAAGCAAATATAAAAAATAAATAAACATATGGAATACCGCAAAGTGTTGGTGGGAAGAGAGAGAATAAGTGATTATCATCTACACAACTGCTCAGACAGCTACGCAGGTGAATGACATCTGACTCCCACAGATATAAGCAAACCACCCAACAACATGCCGAATAAGTGTCCGGTCATATGCGGAGAATCGAAGGAAAAGAGAGATGCAATCAATCCGTTTCTGAGACGCGCGAGAATCGCTCACTCCTGAACAAGAGCGCACTGAAAAGCACCAATGCGAGCATAAAACTCCAGCAAAGCGACGCGCAACAGCAGAAGGAAGAGGAAATTGAGCAAGCGACAAAGCGAGAATAAGACGGGGAGCCGCTACGTGTGTTGGGAGAAAAAACAAAAGAGCTCATTTCTATGACTCCAATGAAAGACTTGGTGAGTGCAATAGAGAGGCAGCATCAGAAAGCATCAGAAAGCACTAGACATGCACAGCATATCTAAGCCACTCACTGTGCACACCAATCAAAACACACAAACCAATACAATGGAAAACGATCACAAAAAGCAAGCAAAGAGAGCTCGCACGGCTGCCAATGGCGGGCGGGATGCGCCCAATTCGCCGCAGCAAATAGCAAAGTGCATCCGCTTAGAATCGCCGAGAGTACCAATAGAGGTTAGGCCCAAGGAGCAACAACACTGCCCCAACCAACCAAAAGAGGTGATTGCGGTAAAGAGACAAAGCGTGGCAGCAGTAGACGTGAAGGCGCCCCTAGGCGTGGAGGGCACCCAATCACGTGAAGGCTGGTCAACAGTGGTCAAACGTAAGAGCAAAATCACGCAAAAAAGATCAACGAAGTTTCACGTACAGGTATTGGTCCTGAAGAAAGTCGGTGAACGTGCTTCTATATATACATATATACAGGGTCCGCCATAAAATTTTACGGAATTAAAAATGCTGTAAAACAGAAACTCCTCAATATTTTTCCAAACTGTTTTTTTATTTTGAAGTACAATCCCTCCGGTTAATGATGGAACACAACTTCATTCATATGGCTGCCTCGGCTAGCCACCAAGGTCTTTACGCAAAATTCGTCTCAATGATGTCTCCGAAATGTCCAATTGTTGAGAACGACGGTGAAATGATGTTTCTGGTGATTCACGAACACTCTCGGCCACAGCAGCAATATTTTCGGGTGTACGCACGGTTTTTGGTCGGTCACGCGTCGGTTTGTCAATAAGCAACCCAGTTTCTCTTACTTTTTTCGCAAAGTAACGCACATACGCTTCATTCGGTGCTTTTCTTCTTCCATTGCCGTACGTAATTTTCGTACACATTCTGCAACATTACCATGATTTTCAAAGTAATGTCGCAATATTTCCCAGCGTTCTTTGACCGTATACACAACCATTTTCGTTCAGCGGAAGAATAAAACTAATTTTCTGTGAAATCAGATGACAGCTAAGTGTTATCATTCTTCAAATAATACCTAGTTCATAGCCGTAACGATAGATGGCGGGCACTATATAAATTAAATTAGTTTATAAAAAAAAAAAATTTTTTTCCAAAAAATCATAACAGTTTATAGAAGAGCTTAAGCGTAAAGAGTCTGCATAAAAATACTCACAATTTTTTTTATCCACGGATAATCAATAATAAAATTTTTGGAGGTACTTTCAAATTGATCCAGGTCACAAAATCTTAATAATTTTCTTAAATATTATTTTGGCGAAAGCCTACAAATATAGTGAATTTTATAGTTACGATGAGAGTTCCCGGAACATCTGCCCGGTAGCGTTCAAAGTCAACAGATTTGAGTTCTTTTTTAGGTTGCCACATCTGTGATTAATATTTCTATCAAAATTGTATCACCATTGCCTGATATTTGTAAAAGTTACGCCGTCTTGAGTAAATCTAAATCTGCACATATTTTTGAATTTTTACTGTCCATTCCTTTTTAAAGTATTTGAGTGTGCAACAACAAGTCTGCCTTAAATTTTGCGCTAAAAATTGATTCAATGGTGCGAAAACCTTAGAAATATTGGGAAGCTCTTTCAGTAATGATATTCTAAAGAAAACAACCGCTTACGAATGGCCTGAATGCGTCAGAAGAGATCGTGCGTCCAGTAAAGAAATCGAAACGTCAATAAGTTGAAAGAAAAATTAATAAATAAACGCAAATTCACCAGCAGAGAGGTTGGCAGGGGATTCGAATATTGTTTATGGATCTATTCAGGACGTAGTGTTAATGATTTGGGTTTACGTCGTGTTGTTGCAAAGTTTGTCTCACAGGACCTGAATTTCATGCAAAACAGATACTGCCTGATATCGTCAAAGACATAATTTTCAAGGCCGAATCCGGCCAAACATTCATCAAGCGCATCATTACTGACGACGAGACGTATACATATTTATGAGCACGATCGGCAATCCAGACATCAGGCGAGTGAGTGCAGGTCTCCAAATGACCCAATACCCAAAAATCAAGTCGTTTTCGAAAGCGATGCTCAAGATTTTTTATGAATTATAACGGCATTGCACTTCACGATTTTTTTCCAGGAAGTCAGAGAGTTATTAAAAACTATTATTTTGCGTTATGAGACCTTACGTGAAATAATTTGCAAAAAAAAAGATTTGTGGGAAATACCATCCACCAGATATCGAATTCACCAAATATGACCCTCTGCGATTGGTCGAAAGGAAGTAATAGAAAAATCAACGATATCTCTGAGCGCTGAATTGAAAATAGATTTTCTTGTACTTATTGCGAATTTTCTGTATATATTCCGAAAACTTTTTGATCAAGGTGATATGAATGTATATTTATTGCTCTTGCGATAAGTTCTGCTAAAAAAAAGAATAATTTTTTTTTTTCATTTCAATGTATGATAGTTTTAACTTTTTTTTATCAATTAATAATGTTTTACGAAAACTGGAAATATATTTGCTTTAATATATGAGCTCACTTCCATATGAAAGACTTTCGGACATGTGCTTTGTACGGAACAAAATTCTCAACATCGCATGCAATAAAAAAAAATTGTTAAAAATCGCGTTGATTCAAAAATTGATTTCAAACTTTCACTTTATTATACTAAAATAAATGGCCTATAAAACTGCAAACAAAGAAGTTTTGTAGGAATTGTGATTGAAAAGTTGAAAATTTTGACGACATTTTTTTGAAATTTGTTAAATTTGTGTGAATTTTGTGAAAAGTTTGGGAATTTAATTTATAAAGTTTTTGTTATACAGTGAATTACATTTTTATAAAAAATTAAAGAGAAAAATTTGGCATGAAAATCATTGCGAATATTGTAAAGAGATGAAGTGGCTAAATTACATATGTGAGCACAAGTGCATGGTGGCCAAGGATATTACTGGACCCTTAATATGTAGTCGAAAAGATTTAAATCTGGGCTGTTCGAGATTCAATCAGCAGCAGAAATAAAGGCAGAAATATTCCGCTGTGATCAATCTGGTTTTATTTTTTGGCTTTATGCGTCCATGCAGCGCCTTCTTGAATTGCCCAGTGTTCTCCATTAAAGAGTGTTATTGCTAAGTTCTTTACCGCGTCTTCTGAGACAACTTCTTAGTACACTTTCGGTGCAGTTCTCATGCCCTTTTCGAAAACACGCAAAGAAATTACGCCAGTATGGGAAGTGGTCCAAAAACTGTGACACGTGCTGAATGATGACCTCTCCGAGCCCTTGATAATTTTCGCTTCTTGCGATATTCTTACAGATACTTTGTCATTTTGTTTACTAAAAATTTCTTCCATAATAAAATTTTTCTTCCTCCACCTTTCTGGTCTTATTTATCTTAACCATGGAGATAGATACCTATGAAATGAGACTTTCAGCTATTAGTCCATAGATGTCGCTAGGAGTATTTTTAAACCTTCCCAAATGTTTTGTTTTTTTCGTCTGTCATTTGTTAACAATATTCAGTTCATTGTTTGTTACGTTTCATGCAATAATGCATTTTTGTCGCTCTTAAAAATTTCGAATTTCGTTCCTTCAAACAACGATTTGCGGACATGGTTGATTTTCTGTTATCAATTGAAGAAAAACGCTTCTGAAGCTCATCAAATGCTTATGAAGCTTATGGTTGGCATGTTCTAACTAGAGCACAGTGCTTCAGGTGATTTGAAAAATTCCGATTGGGTGATTTTAGCGTGGAGAACGAAGACCGTGGTCGGCCACCGAAAAAGTTTGAGGACGCAAGCATTGTTGGATAAAGATGATGGTCAAACGCAAAAAACCACTTGTGAAATGCTGCTCTTCCGGTTCAAAAGGAAGTCTTTTTTGCATCGAATCGTTACCCAAGCGTAAACGATCGTATGGGTCGCCCGGCCACAAGCCAAAAACAACGGCCAAACCAAATCGTTTCGGCCGCAAGGCAATGCTGTGTGTTTTCTGAGATCAGCGTGGTATGATTTGGTACGAGCTATTAAAACCAGGTGAAACAGTTGACGGTGCACGCTACCAACGACAATTGGCCGATTTGAACAGCGCTATACACCGAAAACGGCCAGAATTTGCCGATCGGTGTCACAAAGTAATTTTTCTTGATGACAATGCACCGTCACATCGAACAAAAGCGACCCACGAATTGGTGGAGACGTACGATTGGGAACCGCTGGTGCATGCGGCTTACTCACCAGACTTGGCGCCTTCCGGTTATCATTTGTTTCCATCGATGGGCCACGCACTTTCCGAGCAGCACTTCAATTCTCACGAAGAAGCCAAAAAATGGCTGAATGATTGGTTTGCGGCAAAGGACGGCCATTTTTTTTGGCGCGGCATCCACAAATTGCCTGAGAGATGGGAAAAATATCTCGCTAGCGATGGCTATTATTTGAAGATTAAATTTGTAACCATTGTTTGTTAATAAACGTTTGAAATTGAAAAAAAGTCTCGTTTCATAGGCATCTGCACCTGCGAAACGATTTTATGTGCAGGTCATCGGGGACTATTCATGAGATGGAACGAAGACTTGGCTAGCTGCTTGATTTTCTGCTCTCACTCAAGGAATTTAGGTGAATTCGCTTCCGATAAGCTCTTATGGCTCATATCAACAATGCGCGAACGTAGAGTTCTGCTCCTGTCCACCATTTGCGATATTTCTAAGAATCGATTGACGGTACGATGTACAAAAATTTTGAATTTACTGATGTTGTTTTAGCTGCGTGCATAACTGATTAGCGCTATTTTTAAGCCGATATTACCAGCAGTAATTATATGGGATGCTCACATTTTGAGCAGAGTTTAGGAAAGGTAATTGGATCCTTTGCCTTGCTGCTCGTCGCACTTTCCAACAATGCCCGCTCTGCTCAGAAATCAGTGAAATGCTTTTGGTATAGCTGGTGACGAGCTCAGTTACAGCTTTTTAGTTTCATTTGCTACCTTCGAGTAGGTACTGACAGATATCATTTCTCCGATAGTCTTGTTATGTATGAATTTATGCATTACATTTTTTTATGCCTTTTGTTTTCAAATCCATTGTCATGTCAATTAATCAGGTTTTGTGTGTATATTTGGTTTTGTTTGAAAAACGGAAAGATAAAATTCTATTTTGAACTCTTAAGTGACCACACTACACGCCTTTGTGGGAACTAAAAACTTATCAGCAACAACGAAAACCACAAAGTGCGGCGGCAACAAACATTTTTGTTTGCACGGCAACCAAGAAGCAACAATACATACATACATATACGCATAGCCACCGTCGAACATGGAACTATAATAATGTCATACATACGTATTATAAGCTTACAAACATACAAACAAACGTACATACATGCATGCAATACCAATGCAATTTTAGTATAAATACAAGTTTTTGTTTTCGTTTTTGTAGCTTTTTGCTTAGTTACGGTTCTTGCTATGCAAATCTTTGTGGTCGAGGAAACCACAGGGGTAGATAAAGTTTTTATGAGATTCAAATGAATGCATTATAAGTTTAATCTTCCCAAAATTTTGAAAAGGCTTGCAAGTGCACAATAAAATTGAAGATAAGTTTAAGATGAGAATATGTTTTGTGTGTATGTAGGTAGATGTACTGGTGAAGTTTAATATTGAACGTAAAATAAGATTAACAGATCAATTTGTCAAAGGAAATTGAGTTGAAAGCCAAAATTAGATTTTCAACTAATCGTTATTTGTTTATTTTGGTGATAAGAAGTTGCGAAATTGAATTTCAGATTATACATTTTCAATAAAGTAAAAAACAACGAAATTGCAAAAGGAGAATCTGAGAATAAAAGGGGCTCATTTGTTTCAGGCACATAAGAATGACCAGTTTGTAAAAGCCTTCGAAAAGCCACTGAGGTAATACAATAAAAATTATTAATATGGTGGCACCGAGATACCATATGGGCGGAGTGCTGGCTTCAGCATGCGACTGCTACAGAGGTCTTTTCGCTTATTAGAAATATTTACGAAGTGTCAACAAAATGTACAACAATACCAAGCCTGCTTCATATGTATGCATGTAGGTATACAGGGTTATCGGAGAAGTCGTCCTAGCTATTTGAGAACATAATTACTAAGTCCATTTCTGTTTAATTTGATTTCCACAACTTAACCATTTTCGCGACATTCGGTTTAAAAAATTAATAAAAAACAAGACTTTTGTTTACTTGACCGCCCACTTTTTTTGAATGCTGGTTCAAGGACCCACCTGGGCCTAACACATAGATGGCACTAGTTTTATAACATTCACCTCTTTTTCAGTTAGTACTAAGCTTAAAAAAATAGCTGCTAAAACTTCATGAAAGTGACGCTACTTTTGTTATTTTCAAAACAATCGATACAAAAAAATTTCGTGTTTTAATTTTAAACTGCTTCTTGATGGGGAAAAATACCGTTCAAGCAAAGCAATGGCTTGAAAATTGATATAAAATGATCATTTGCTGGTTTTGTGGTAACATCAGAAAGCATAAAAAAATCCACAAAATCGTTTTGAATGATCGAAAAGTGAAGTTGTGTGAGTTGGCTTTATACAAGTATTGCATAACTATGAGAAAGCTCTGTTCAAAGTGGGGGCGCCGTTCGCGCACTGTTGACCAAACGTGTTGACAGGACCGTGTTGATGATTCTGAGCAATGGCAAAACTAAATGAATTGAACTTCGAATTGCACCCACCTCCACCGTATTCGCCAGATTTGGCTACTACTGGCTGCCCGCTGATAAGAAATTTCACTCCAATGAAGAGGTTATCACTGAAACTAAGACCTTTTTTGAGGCAAAAGATAAATCGTTCTGAAAAAGTGGTATTGAAATGTTAGAACGACACGTTGTTCTTGATGGAAATTATGTTAATGAATAAAACGAATTTTGAACAAAAACACGTGTTTTCTTTGTTAAGACCGGGACTTTCCAGCCCCAGCTGTTAATTAAAGGATATGCGGCCGCTGTTGCCGAATGGGGAGCTGCGTGAATACCCGCTATGTGAAACCCGCTGTGGGCAGGAAACATCAGAGTGATAGAAAATGTTCTTTTTAATAGCGGTCGCCCCTTGGAAGACAATGACAAACCTCTGAGAGTATTTATGCCTCATAAAAAATATCTGCCGTTCGCGGGCGGCATAAAACTGTAAGACCCTTTATTTGTGGAAAATATGAAGACGTAAATCAGAAAGAGGAGAAGGAGCTCGGCCAAATATCCAAAAAAGATGTAAGCATCATATATATATACAAGGTGAAGTCCAGAATAAACAAGGCTGAGCTAAAATAAAATCGACAGGAGCCTTGTTCTGATAACTTCGAGTTTATTTATTCAAAATAATGACCTCTGACCACGAAACACTGTTTTGCACGATCTAGAACCTTTTCGAGCTTTTCGTTTCAGCTCATTGACCGGAATGTCCTTCAGGATGTCGGTACAAGCCTTTTGATCGTTATTGCATAATAATGCACCAGCTTCCTCCCTCGTGGTATTCAGAGCGAATTCGACGAATGCGATGCAACATATGTACGCTTCAAAATGCCAAGATAGAAAATTGCATTGTCGGCTTGGCCTATTTTCACGAACTCCTTGCGGACAATTCTCTTGGAATCGTAAAAACAAATGAGCATCGACTTGATTTTTGACTTCTCCAAACGCGATTTTTCGGGTGGTGGCTCGTCTGGGGACTTCCGTTGGGCACTTTGACGCTTAGTTTCAGGTGATCAGTTGAAATGCGATAAATCGATGTTTTGGATATATTCAACTCCGATTCAATGAATTTCAATGATGATTTCGGTTAATTATTGATAAATTGACGAACAATTTCGATGGAGTTTTCGGTGATTAGTGATTTTGGGCGGCCCGTATGTTCATTGTCATTTATGTCCTCACAACCATCTTTGAAAAGTGTAAACCACTCTCATGAACTCTGGCAAGAGATAGACAATCATCGCCATAAACTTTTTTCATCAATTCAAATGTTTCGGTAAACGTTTTACCGATTTTAAAACAAAATTTGATATATGCTCTCTGTTCGAAGCACATTTTTGTACCGACTATTATAAGTGTATGTAGGTATATCTATGAGAAAAAGTGTGCTAAATATCATAGAGTGGTTAGTCTTAAAAAGGAACACTATACTAAAAAGAAAGAATGCAGACAAAAAAATACAACATTTTCAAATAAAATATGTTCGATTTTCTTAAACTGCGCGTATAGAGTCAAATCTAGTAAGCCACTTGTGCTTGGAATTTGTATAATACATTTTCTTATTTTGCGGATGAGATATACATAGAAGGCGCAAAACTCATTAAATAAATATCTACAATAATCATCTACAATCGTTCATTAACACTCAACTTTTATTGAACACAGGGTTTTGGTTTCAACCAAATTATGTTGTAATGTAATTAGTTGCTACTTATTGAACCTCTTTTCTCCGCTACAATATATCATTCTCATTAGCTGATAACCTAAAAGCAATTTTAGTGAAGCGATACAATGATATATGACAGCTCCTGTCAAAACTATTTTATTGCTGCTTGTATGAAGAATAAATCATGTGAAAAGTTACGCATTCATTGTTTATCAGCGAGAACAGAAAAAAAATTATAAATTGCTTATCTGACCCTTTGCTTTTGGGTGGAGATAATGCGTAATACCATCAAAGAAAAAAAGTATCACAAATCAATAGAACTTATTAGTAATTTTAAATTTGCATTTTATTATACTAAAATTTAGTACGATATAAAACTACTTAACAAAAATGTTTGAAGGAATTCTAATTAAAAACCGGGGATGATTTTGTGAAAAAGCATTTTTTTTAATTTCTGTAAAAGGATTAAAATTTAGATTTGATTGGTTTCTCTAAAAAAATGAGTTATACTTTTAGTAAATCAAGCAAAATAAAAAAAAAAAGAAAATAAGGTAACACTGGTCAATAACACTGATTCTATCACGGGCTGTATTTATTTTTAATATAATATTTTTATATTTAAATATCCAATATTGCATGCAAATGCCCGCTTTTAACTTCTACGTTGTATATTCAAGTGCAAATATGGGTCTACTAAATATTATATTAACTTTTGAGCCGTATATAAAGGGTTGTTAAATTTCAAGGGCCGATGTTGAATGTGAACCACACCTAAACGTCAGCGACACCGTTGGTTTTCTTTCTTTCGGGTTATTTGAAAGAAAAGGTGTACGTCGATAAGCCAGCAACAATTCAAGAGCTAAAGAATGAGATAAATCGGCACATTAACGGCATAGGACCTCAATTATGCCTCAGCGTCATCGAAAATTTGCACCATCGGATGGAGGTGTGCCGCCGAGGCTGCAGTGGCTACTTGGCCAATATTTTGTTTTATACGTGATTGAGCCATGTCAATATTATTATTGCTCAAAAAACTTGCCGTTAAAAATTCTACTCTGAAAGCAAAGTTATATCTTACATACTCTCAACTAATTATCAGTACTTAAAAGACACGCCATACCGTATTTCGGAATTTTCTTATTTCGGATTTTGAGTGTTCGGGTTCACGTCTATGACATTTTTTAAAATATCGTTTTTGAAAAAAAACGAATACGACTTTAAAAAACTACATTTTTTATTATAATTAATTATTTAAAAAAAGTAAGTTGTATTAATGTGAGCTTTCTTTCAATAAGAATCCATTTCAAATCTTCGCTGTACTACCTATAACTAAATAAATTAAAAAAAATAATAAATTCCATTGGATCAGTTCTATTATATTTCAGATTATCGGTAATTAAACGACACCGAGATAGTGGGTTACGGGTTATAGTGTTCCTAATATGAATAAAAAAAGTAGGCCACTTCATCATCACAGTTCGGGGTGAACCATTGCTTCCATTACAATTTGCCTCCACGCCACTCGGTCATCAGCTTTTCGTTCAGATATGCCCATAGCTCCAAAGTCGACTTTAATTTCGTCTCTGCATCGTTCTCTCGGCCGGTCTCTTCTTCTGTCATCTTGTGGATTTGTTTCGAAGATCTTTTTTAGAGTTCTATCGTTGCTCATTCGTAAAATGTGATCGCACCATCGACGCCTTTGCACTTTAATGTACCTGCTTAGATTTATACATATTATACACAAATGGAGGGATTTACAGTTTTAAGCCGACTCCGAACGGAGGAGCTTTTTCATGGCAGAAAAACACACGGAGGTTTGCCTATGCCTGCCGAGGGGCGCCCGTTATTCAAAAAGACTTTCCCTTCAGTTTGGTGTTTCACCGAGATTCGAACCTACGTATTCTGTATGGTAGTCACGCACCAGCTCATTCGGCTACGGCGGCCGGCTGATTAGATTTACACCCCTGACTATAAAAATGGTGAAAATTTGGCAGAGAGGGTTCGTGAAACTCGAACATTTTCGGGTCATCGTGAAGCACCTAGTCGGACCGCAATACAGAAATTGGTGAAAAAATTCGAGCTCTTGGGATAAGTTAGAGATGTGAACAATAAAATCCGTGCACGTCGCTCAAGAACAGTCGAAATTATTGCTGTTGTAGCCGAAAGTGTTGAAGAAAACCCAGGTTTGTCTATTCCTCGTCGTTCTTTGGAATTAGGCATTCCACAAACGTCAGTACACCGTATTTTGCATAAAGATTTGGATCTTACGGCTTATAAAGTCCAGTTAACACAAGAACTCAAGCCGGCCGATCATCAACAACGTCGTGTCTTCGCTGATTGAGTCGTTGAAATGCATGAAAATGATCCGGAATTCCATCGAAAAATGATCTTGAGTGATGAGGCCAATTTCCTCCTCGGAGGCTTCGTCAACAAGCAAAATAGTCGGATCTGGGGCTCAGAAAATCCAAGAGTTATTATTGAAAAGTCTCTCTATCCTCAACGTGTGACTGTTTGGTGCGGTTTATGGTCCGGCGGAGTCATTGTACTTTACTTTTTCGAAAATGAAGCTGGAGCGACAGCTACTTTGTATGGATTGCGCTATTGCGAGATGATTAACGATTTTTTATGGCCGGAATTGGATGGTATTGATCTGTACAACATTTATTTTTAACTTCAACAAGACGACGCTATGTGGCACACAAGCAACGAAACCATTGATCTTTTATCAAAATAACACCTCTTATTTGAAAAGCAGATATGAAAGCGCATCTCCCTGTTTTATACCTGAGAACACTTCAAAACGGTCGGTGACATTACCTTGGATTCCCACTTTTGCCCAAGAGTTTGTTTAAGTTATGCCAATCATAGCAGGCCACTTGCTTAGTCTTTAGCCCTTTAAATGAAAACTTGCTCCCTGTCCGCATTTTTATGTTCGCAACTGTGTATGCACACCTTTCGTATATCGATGACAGTAAGTAAATATTGAAATTTCACCAGCCAGACAGTCATTGGCCATCATGTAACGGAGTATGGCTATGTTTTCTCAGCCTAAATATACAAAATTAATGAATATCAACAGCCTATTGCAGGAAAAATCCTAGAACTTTTAAATAATATTATATAATGCATATTATACATAGATGCGTACATCTACATATAAATACATGGCTATATACTATTTAGTTGCACAATAATTGTATACGGCGCAGTTGATTGTGTAGTTTCTATCATACAATAGTAATAATAACGGCTCGTGGGCTGGTTGTCTACAAAAAAGGGCAGAAATTAGTGCTGTACGTAAAATATTACAGTTATTAGTAGTAGATACAATATTTGTAGAGCCTCATTCAATAAGCTTTTTGTATGTATGGGAGTAGAATACTTGTACGTGTGTTGAAGAATAATTTTGTTTTTTGTTTGTGTCTAACTCTGCTTCACGGGCACTTCCACTTGGTTTGCGTTGGTGCTAAACGTACATTTGTTCATCGCTTGCAAATGGGCTTAAATTTAATGAGGCCGATGGGTCTAAAACAAATTAGCTGAAATTATGAAAATTACACAGATTACTGAATAAATTATGGTTTAACAAAATTAAAAAGAAAAAAGAAATAATTGTATTATTATTAAAAACACGTCGCGTCGACCCAGAAAGTGTTTAATGTGGATTAAAATGGTGGTGGACTTCATAAAGGGCAAAATGTAGAAAAGAAATGAAAATTATAAATTTTCAACATAAACACTCTTATAACAAACTAGGAAAAGTGCAGAGGGCGACGTACACTGGGACGATGGATAAAGCAGTGTAGGCAACTGCCTTCTTCTTCGTGATTCTCCCTAAAAATTTTTAAAATTTCGGCCTTATCAAATAACTATCTAATTATATAAGGCCTGAAATAGGATTCCATAGAGAAATGAAGAGAAATTGTATGATTGGAAGAAAGAGTTTTATGTATCTATCACCACTTATACACCAACGACTCCAAAATGAAGCATGGACTGCGTCCGGCCGTTTCGGATTTTCACTGAATCCCTGAAAGTACGCAGATCTTACCATATACCCACTTACGTGAATGTTTTTAGGAAATGTACTTTCTAACATATTTCCGAAGACTGGAGACCTTTTGGAGCATAGTAAATCTCAATAACTTTAAAAGGAGGGTGTTGCCATGTCCTTAGATGGCCGGGCTGTAATTTCAGTCTTTTTTAAATACTAAATACTGTTTAAGTAATGGAAAATTTTGTTCAAGCTCCTTTGTTTCTAAAAGTATTATACAAATTAAACGATATACATACGAACTGCCTGTTAACATATTTTGCTGGCTATAAAGTGACGAGACTTATGTTCTAAAATATCTTTCCTTTCATGGTTTTGTAAACAAAAATTTACTTATAACCGCTACAATGAACCATATGCTTCTGCGATTATTCAAAACAGCGCTGGAAGTTTTCTTCTGTCAGCCTCTTCAGGACGCGTGTCACGTTTTTATCACATCGAAAAAACTTCTTTTGATACTGATTTTACTTTAGGAAACAAAAATTTACACTGTGTAAGCTCCGGCGAATAAGGAGAATGCTCTAGCGCTGGTTTTCTTACTTACTTACCTCGTTAGAAACCTCTTTACAGCCAATGCGGAGCGCACAACATACCATGAAGTCGGAAGAGCAAAACTTAATTAATTGAAAAAAAATTTAATTATTTCATTCAAGTACTTTCTTTGAGTGGTTCCTTTGAGTTATACGATTTTTGTTGTAAAATGCACTATTCTTTTAAAAACGCATAAAGGAATTAGATGCAAATAAAATAGTTGAAACTCGGTATATCGTCACGCTCCTACTATCGCTGAATATCGCTATATGTCGATAAATTTCTAAATAAAGAATTTCTAATCAAAAATCTGTACTTGATGTGAATTAAAAAAAGATAATGGAATAAGAAAGAGCTTATAAATATGTATAGACTTTTCATATGAACCGAATTGGACCCCAAACACTTTTTTTGAAATATTTTATTCCCATCGCCTTCTTGTGTTTTCTAAGTGCTCAATAGACTGCACGACCAATTTACCATACGAATTTGAGTTCAATGGATTAAATAGTTTTTGAGTTTATAGAGGGCGCCAAAACTGACTGAAGTTTATTTGTAAAGATTAGGATGGTACAAAAAATTTGTTTTCTTGAAATTTGTGGCCAAAAAAAGACTTATTTTTGTTTTTTTTTGTTTGTTTATTTACTGTGCCACCAACGTTCCACGAATTACCTGTCCCATTGGACAAATACACTTTTCTGTAAGATTGGTGTGAATAGCTTACATTTATTTAATAATATTTTTAATTTCCCATTATAAGTTACCAAAAAGTAGTAGACTATGCTTTGCAATGATATATCAAATTAAAAAAAAAATCATAGATACCCTGAAAAAAATATATGTATGTATGTATCTTCGAATTTGTTGTATCTACACATGATTCAATTATACAAGGTTAAGTAAAGTTTGACAACTGATTTCGGATGCTACTTAATCCACTGATGCAATTTGGAAGCAAGGGAAAAAAGGGCATAAGTTTATCCCCTTTCTGAAAATGTAGTAAAAAATTGAAAAGGTCGTTGTAAGCCATAGAATAATTTTATGTTATTTTATAAGTGGTACCTAATTATTTATATTTTTAACTTAACTATTCCCATGGATTTGTGTCATATATGTATGTATTTTGACCATGCATCGGATTGGAATCTATATGTGCCATTTGTAAACCTACACTGAAGTAATAAATAAAACAACTTGAGAATAGTGGAAACTCTTAAAGAGGAAAAACCACTTTTATTTCGTCACGTCCGCTAATCATACATTTGATTTTTTAACGAGATTACCTGCAAAGTTAGAAGTATAAAATCTGTGTTAAAAAAAGATAAATTTATATACAGTCACTCACATTCAAAGTCAGGCAGATGCATACGAAAACTTCTAGACATAATATCTATGTTTTGATGAAAAAAACACGTTCTACCTTTTTCTGTTTTTTCACAAAAATTGTTTTATTTAAAAACAACAAAAAAAAAAAATATATTCCAAGTTGCTTTATAAAATGTTAATGTATAAAAAACTGAAAAAGGCCACTTCTCTGTCTCACATTTAAAGTCGGGCAAACCATGTTTTGCAAATATGCATACCGTTATTTCTAAATTTTCTATACTTGTATTAAAAGTTATTGTTCATTGTTGCCTTGTCAATCATTGGGTGAGTTTATAAAAGTATTTTGCAAAATGCCGCGTAATGGTAAACAGTCTACATTGGAGGAACGCAAAATAGTAATTCAACTGCACTTAGACGGAAAATCTGAGCGAGCGATATCGAAATTGATAAAGAAAAGCAAGTCAACAGTGCACGATATTATTGCTAGATACAATGAAAATGGTTTCATTGCAAATAAGCATCGTGGAACCCGTCCAAAAAAGCTTTCCTCCAAAGATGAGAGCATGGTGCTAAGGGAAGTGAAGAAAAATCCATTCATTTCTGCTCCAAAATTAACTGCGATGGTTAAAGAAGCTTCTGGGATGGAGGTAAATCCCGAAACAATAAGAAGACTTCTTCGAAAAAATGATTTTCACGGCCGAGTTGCGCGGAAGAAGCCCCTAATAAGCAAGAAAAACCAAAATGACCGGCTTGTTTTTGCTCGCCAATATATGACTAAGGATTTCGATTTTTGGAGCACTGTAAGTGGGGGGAAAGTGGGGGGGATGCATGGCGGCGTCAGGAGTTGGAAAATTGCATTTCATTGATGGAATAATGAATAAACACGTTTATTTAACAATTTTGAAACAAAATTTGAAAGAAAGCGTGAGAAAACTAGGCATCGAAAGTAGTTTTCAATTGTACCAGGACAACGATCCCAAACATTCCTCATATGACGTCAAGAGCTGGTTGTTATATAACTGTCCAAAGGTAATAAAAACCCCTGCACAAAGTCCCGACCTCAATGCCATTGAGCATTTGTGGGATGAATTAGGTCGCCGGATGCAGGAAAGGCAGTGTACATCAATTCAACTCTTGAAAATTGCTCTGCAGGAAGAATGGAATAAAATAAGCCCTGATGTTTGCAAAAAGTTAGTGGAATCCATGCCAAGCCGGCTCCAAGCTGTTGAAAAGCAAAAAGTTGGAGCAACGAAGTATTAATTTTGCGTTGTGTACAAATTTTTTCACACCTGTGTATATAAATTTTAATCAGTTATTAACAAAAAATCAGATTGATAATCTGCAACAAAAGACTTACCTAAATGTGGCTATGTAGCAGCTATTAATCAATGTAATTTTCCCAGAACTTTCAATAGAATTGAAAGATGCGAAAGTCTAAGCAAAATGGAATAGGCAAAACAATATTGCCTGCTAACTTTTTCAGCAAAAATTTTAATTTCTACGCTTTTGAGTACTTTTTCTTTAGAATTTGCTCTGAAATTAAAAGTAGCTTTTCCAAGAGGACAACACGGATTTATTAAGTAGCTTCAAGATGGCTAACACAGGGTGAAAATTAGGCTACTTACATCACCTTTAATTATTGCTTCATGGTATCTACAATACATTTTTTAAACAATTTGAAAAACGCGGAAATATAAAAACATAGAAATAAAAAAAAACAGATTTACAAAACAGATTTTTTTCTAAGATTTTAAACTTTTTTCCTGCATATTTATACCGTATTTGATTTACTATTTAATGTACATAACTTCAAATTTCGTACCTTCTAATTATTCTCGTTCCTCTTTCAACAGAACAATTGAAAGCCTTTCACGGCGATTGCACATTTATCAAAACAAAAGACAAAAGCAAAAAATATGCGACTAGCAAATACACCACAAAAATAGCTGGCACAAAAGTTTTAGTGAATGTTAGCTTTATTAAAAATGCCAGTGAGTCAACAAATATAAAAGAAATGAACAAGCAGAGAAGTGATTGTGAGCACAATGTGCGGGCATAGAGAACGAAATGAAATCTAGTGGTTCGCTAAAGCTGTAAAAAATAAAATAAATATTAGTAATAAAAAATAATTGTAGTTGTTGTGCACTGCAATAGACAAGCGCATAGCTAATGCAATGAATTGAAATTCTGTGAAGGGAAATATGAATGAGTGAAGAGCTAAACTTAGCGCAGGGAATATTAAAAGACAGTACCATTGTAATTACATTCCAGTTAACAGCAATAATATTTTGTGATGCTGATAATAGAATTTAGTTGGAATGCAGTTGACGCTTTGAATGGGCTACCAAATATAGAACAGTGCTGACAGGGAAATTAAATGGAGCACCCCCAGCGACTCTTACACCCATTTGAATGGAGCCAACACAGAACTTTTATGCGTGCGTCCAAGCAATGCTTTTTTGGCCTATTGTTAGCTTATGCAGCTGCCTTTATAGTGCACATATAAATAAACAAGCCAATAACACACCCAACTGCCAGTGCGCTAGTTGCCCACTTGACCTGTTGCATTTTTTGTTAAATCGGCGAACGTGCACTATATTGCAAGCAACGCCAATTTATTATAAACTCATCTAAAATTAAATATGATTACGATGACAGCTGCCTGGCACTTGTTGGCTTCAAGTTGTGAGTCAGTTGACTGGGGTTGATAAGTGGATAAGTAGGATAAGGGTTGAAGAGCTGAGATAAAGTGGAGATAGTGGCTGCTAAATAGTTGTATGTGTAAAAATGTAGTTGTAAATAGTCATAAAGTGATGGTGTGTATATGGGGTGTGCATTTACATGCAAATAAACACATCACAATGGGGTCCGTTAGATATACAAATTTTTACACTGCACAAAAACTGCAAGGTTTTGTGGTGCGGTTAAACTGGATTTTTATCAGTGCTTAAGATTTTTTTCTTATAAGGTGGAATAGCCAAAAAGAAGCTAGATTTGGGGAAATGTGTGTTAAGCTACGTATACATCGAGAAATAAGTTTATATTTTTTCTTTAATTTTTTTCAATGAATACGCATTTTTTTCTCGTTCGTCACTGTCGACCAAAAAGCACTAATGTAAACGAGAAATTCATTTTTGAAGGGCTTATTTAAAATATGTGTTTTCATGATAGGTACCAAATTTAAACTCCTGAACATGACAGCGGCCGCCGTAGCCGAATAGGTTGGTGCGTGATTACCATTCGGAATTCACAGAGAGAACGTTGGTTCGAATCTCAGTGAAAGCAAAATTAATAAAAACATTTTTCTAATAGCGGTCGCCCCTCGGCAGGCAATGGCAAATCTCCGAGTGTATTTCTGCCATGAAAAAGCTCCTCATAAAAATATTTGCCGTTCGGAGTCGGCTTGAAACTGTAGGTCCCTCCATTTGTGGAACAACATCAAGACGCACACCACAAATAGGAGGAGGAGCTCGGCCAAATACCCAAAAAGGGTGTACGCGCCAATTATACATATACCTTTTACTCAAATATGAACGAGACGTTATCAAATTTGAGACGTATCTCAAAATGTTTTCCACGGAGCGGCAACTTGAGCTTGGGAAACAAGAAAAAGTCACATGGAGCCATATCAGGCGAATACGGTGCTTGCGGAACGATATTAACATTATTTTTGTTCCAATAATCGCGAACAAGACGTGATGTGTGAGCTGGTGCATTATTGTGATGCAAGAACCATGACTTGTTGTCCCACAATTCCTTCCTTTTAAGACGAATGTTCTCGCGCAAACGCTTTAAAACGTCTAAATAATATTCAGCGTTAACCGATTTTGCGATTTGTGCGATTTTCAAGCACAATTTCCTTTACTTTTCCGATGTTTTCGTCGTTTACTGATGTTGCTGGACGACGTTCATGAGGCAAGTTTTCAACCGATGTACGGCCCTCTTTGGACGATTTGTACCACTGGAAAACACGTGCACGCGATAGAGCAGAGTCAGCATAGGTTGTCTGCAACATTTTTAAGGCGTCTAAAGCCGAAATTTTGTTGGAATAACAAAATTTCAAACAAATTCTTTGAATTTCCATCGTTAAATTCGAAGAACTCACTCGAGCTTGGCTTGTTTACAGTAGCACAGAAAACAAACTATGTGACATATCACGCTGAAATTTGCCATGTACGCTTATAACAGTCCTACCAAAACACAAAAAACTTATTTTTGCCATATGTCATTCGCGGACTGTTTTATTGATACCGTCTCGTTCATATTTGAGCAGAAGTTATATACATGACAGCAGACATCACAAGACTCATTGACTTTTTTAGAACAGCAACCGACCAGCCTGAGGTATTTTTCTGAAGGTGGTCATTGGTTTACTTTAGAACTGTTAATTAAATATATGCCCAAATTTTGTTTGTATACCCAGAAAATCGGCTGCCACATTATCTGTCCAAAATTATTATAAAGAAATAAGTGTTTTGGATTAGAGATTTAAAGCACATGCTTAGTAAAAACGATGTCATTTGGCGAATAGATAACATAAATGGATAGCAGATGCAAAATTGCTATTAACAAACCACAACCAGGTTAGGATGAATATGTACATACAAAAAGCCTTAAGTACTATTGGATATATAAGGAATTCGATTGGTCAAAAGGTCTGGTTTATTAAAAACAATATGTCTTAGAATCAAGCATGTGGATCGTGAGGGCTAGAAGTGACATGGTAATTTTAAATAACAACTGATTTGACACACAAAATAAAACTTGCTGAATGTGTATTTTAAGCGAGCTTGAAAACATAGCACATTTCCTGGCCCACTGTCCAATGCTAAGGGAATATAGAAACGTATTTTTCGGAAAATTTACCTTAAATGACTCACAACTGATTGAGGGGAATGATGATTGGGATACACTTTTGCGTTCTATTAAATATGCATTTAGATACAGAGATTACTGAATGAAAGAGTTTGTTTGGCAGAGATTTAATCTGAAAACCAGATAATTGTTTGCACGAAAAATAAATCGATAGACGACACATCCACTATCGTTAAATTATTGTAAATATTTTTCTTCTTAATAGAATAAGTAACTATCAAATTTTGTATATTTTACTTTTATTTGCAATAAATACTACTACTAGTGCTACTGAATGGTTGGATATCCAGGTTTATACAGGGTTGCCCATATTTGACGGAGCCATCTGGCAACCCTGTATCTTTTGACAGAGGCGTCAGATCGCTTAATGACATACCGCGTTGGAAGCGTCAGTCCAAGCAGATTTTTACCATGGAAAAGTATACGCCACGCGAGCGCTCCCAAATTGTTGAAATTTACATTCAACAAAAGAAGTCAAAAGAAGAAGAACAAAATCATCATGTCCGATGAGGCTCATTTCTTATTGAGTGGGACGGTAAACAAGCAAAATTGCCGTATTTATGTATTTACCAAATAAAATGATTATTATCGTCAACATCAAAAAAATTGAGTTTTTCTTTGATTTAAAAAAAACACATGGGTCCGTCGAATATGGGCAACCCAGTATACTCAAATCAGTGTCAAAACGTTTGCCGTTGTTGTCATTTAATCGAGAGTGACATACTAGAACTCGTTTTCCTTTCAATGGAATTTTTTTCGCATGATGAATAGGCAGGTTTATGCAATGAGCTGCTTTCTTCTTGATGCATAGATGCCCGATAGAAGCCCTATCTGTTAGTGAAGATATGTACGCTCCAGATTCTAGCGATCTCCTAGGTCCGATACGTTGGAGTGATCCCAATGCGTCTTTGACTGTTTAGTAAAAGATAAAGTTTATAGTTAGTCAACGCCAAATAACCAAAAGATGACTCTAGTTTACTAAAATGCGAGCAATGTATTGCCTAGTTTATAAAACTTCAGTTGAACAATTAATATATTTGTCGGTCTATGTAAAGCTGGTTCCTGGTCTGCCTATTCGCACCAAGCTACAATAATTTAGAAAGTTGTGATCATACACATACACAAACACACACATTTTATTGTTCCACTCGGCTACTTCTTCTTCTTGTTAATTGGCCCAATAGCCGCTTACGCAATTTTGGCCGAGTTTAACAAAGGGTGCCAGTCGTTTCTTTCTCGTCAACAATTGTAGGCTTTCATAAGAAATTGTGCCTGAGAGATTAAGTTCTCCGGCCCATACATTTCTTTCCAACATCAGGTTAAAGAAGGCACACGAGAGCAAGTCACCCTGTCTGAAACCTCGGCTCAAACATCTCGGAGAGGTCCTACCGAATTCTGACTGCGCTGCTGGTATTGAGCAACGTTATCTTGCCTAGCCGTATTAGTTTTGCGCGGATACCGAATTCAGCAATCGCAACATTTGAAATCGACGAAAAGATGGTGTGTGTTGATTCTTCTTTTATGGAGCATCATTTCTCGTTCTCTACGTACCGCCGCCGAAGAAGAAATCAGATTCCGGCGAACCCAAAAAAACAATTGGTACGACGAGGAATGTCATGCTGCCGCAGAAAGGAAAGATGCTGCCTATAGAGCCATGCGGGATCGCTACAGAGAGCTAAAAAAGGAAGAGAGACGTATTATCCGACAGAAGAAACGAGAGGCTGAAATACGTGAGTGCGAGAGCTTGAGATGCTGGCAAATAGGAACAACGCACGAAAATTCTACCAGAAAGTTCGGCGGCTTACAGAAGCTATCAAGACCGAGGCGTTTTCCTCTAAGAACAAGGACGGCGATCTGGTGACGGACATCCACAGTATTCTTAGATTATGGAGGGAACACTTCTCGAACCTGTTAAACACTGATAGCTGCGCATGCCACAGAGAATGCGAAGATCCCGATACCCCAATCGTCGACGACGGAATTGACGTTCCGCTACCCGACCATGACGAGGTGAGAACAGCGATAACGCGGCTAAATAACAACAAAGCCACGGGAGCCGACGGTCTGCCACCTGGGCTATTCAAACATGTCAGCGAGGAGCTGGTAAGATGCATGCATCAGCGCCTATGCAAAATATGGTCGGATCAAAACATGCCTGCCGATTGGAATTTAAGTGTGCTCTGCCCAATCCATAAGAAGGGTGATCTTCCAATCTGTGCAAATTACCGTGGGATTTGTCTTCTAAATATCGCCTATAAGGTTCTAGCGAGCGTATTGTGTGAAAGGCTGAAGCCCAGCGTCAATCAACTGATTGGACCTTATCAGTGTAGCGGAATGACAGCTTCCAACGCACAGCCATATATCCAGGGATGCTTCGCCTTCTCACGTTGGCTCGCTCTCGAACGCGTGTTCGGAAGCTACCCAGAGGGCTAATCCCAAAAGTTGTGAGCTGCTTGAACCATATGTAGAAGAATCGTCCTGGCCACTCCCAAGTGAATGGCGATCAGTAACTTTTCCCACTTGCGTGGACTTCTACAAATGAAACCATGATCCCTTGACAAGCACTACCAGCAGTTATTATCTCAATATACAAGATAATGCAAATCCACATGTTGAAGAACTATGTTTTGTTGAAAGTTTTTGTGAGACTCGTGAGAAACAGATGGAATTGGATTCTGACTAGATTAGAGTGGCTTCTACTGAGGATACCAACCAGCTGAGCAATGTTAGTATGAAGTAACGATAATTCCTGGTGCAAGATACGCTATCCAATGCCATATTCCTGCTACCATTGCCCAAGGTTTAATCCCAGATTTTATTTTTCTTTTCAGGCAGACATCCCTTAAAATTAGTAATAAATTGATATACTAGTATTGAAATGTTTTTACAAATAGGTAGCAAAATGTGCATTGGGTATAACTAATTTACTTTGTGCTTATTAAAAATAGTATTTATGCCCTATTAATTTACGTAATGGGGCGAAAGTACTCACTTCCTTTAGAACTCTGTTTACGAACTTACACACATTCAAGCGACTATGCCACTATATACTCGTATACATATATATTTATATGTACCATGCAGTACAAAGAATAGTTTCGAACTAACACAGAATCAGTTCATTATGGCACGGTTTTGATGCTAGAGAACATAGAATACTGAAGGTGCAAAAAAAGTAAATCTGCAATCTTTCAGCTATACATTTTGCTGCTATGAGTTAACATTTCAATAGTGGTTTAACAGGAAGAAGGTGAGAAAATGTTGAACAAAGACTTATGTTGCTAGCACTTATTTGACATTCTCTGCTAAAATTTTATGTTAAACAAAGTTGATGAAGTGTGGGAACATTTTTACAGAGAAGTTGTGAGTAACATTTGCGCACATAATTTTGCATTCCAATTTGTTATGAAAAAATAAAAATAATATTCCCGCTTACAACATAATCAATGACTCTTTCTGTTCAGATATGTTTTTGAATTAAGTTAAATTTAAATTTATATATTTCCGTCATTTTCATGCATAAAAGATACTTTTAATCAGACTAAATTCAATTAATTTTTTAATAATGTTTTAAGTGTACTTGTTTGCAATTTACATAACTGTATAATAAACAATTTTTTGCTCGTTTCAATTGGTGTAAAGAAATGTTGAAGAAATGAAGCACGCCTATGATATCATAACAAGTGACGAGTCTGAGATCTATGCATGTGAACAATCGACAATATGGGTATTACAAGACGAGCTTAATGCAACAAAAGTTGTTCGCAGAAGAAGCACCTCAAAGCAAATGGTTTCTGTTGTTTCGGAAAATCTGAGCATGTCCCAACTGCATGTCCGGAGAAACTTCAAACAGTCAATTCTGAGTGATATAAAATCATTTGTTTGCCAGAGATTTGCGGAGAATTAGGGAGAGTCAACCGCCGAAAACGAATCATCCTTCACCAACCCAATCTGAGATCTCACGTGTCAGCTCAGACAAGACAGTTTTTGACCGTTAAAAGATCGAATTAGTGAGTTAGGGTGGATTTGGCCCCTAATGATTTTTGTTCCCGAACATCAAAAATAAAATCTAAGGTCAATGTTTTTTAACTTCTGCAGAAGCTGTTGAAGCCTTTTAACTCCTCGTTTTGAAAGTATCCACTTCTGAGTGGCAAAGTGCTTTCAAAATTGAACCAAGTGAAGTTCAATGCAGAAGTGTATGAAAAACAACAAAATCATATTCATGATTATACTACTGTATTTTCATTATTGGGCGCAATATATAAAAGGCTATCTTGGTAACAAGCATATTATCAAGAATGAAGTCCAGGAAGTAATTCATCTACTGCTTTCTCAAATGACATGGTCTGGTGGCAACGTGTTTTATGTTATTTTATTATTTTATAGTTTATTAGTACTTGTTTAAGAAGAAAACATTTATTTCACTCAAGAAGTATCATCATGGCTTCATTACGACTTGACATTCCGATCTTTTGCATTAGTAGCCGCAATTAACTCCCGTGCCTACTGCGGCATTGGCGAGAGTGGCTATTTCATGCTTTTGTGTGAAGGCCAGCGCTACTAGCGTAAAACTTGGGTTAAATCATCACGTCAGCGAACGTACCATACGTCACTGAAAAGTGCATATTTCGCACTATCACATGTGTGAACGAGTGCTGAACGTACTCGACTGATCGAACTGTCATTCAAACACCGACAGCCGCCCGTAAACGATCGAATTTAATCAAAGATGTAAGTAAATTGTAAGAATATATAATTACATATGAATAAATAAATTTATTATAGGACGAATTTTAATTAACTCAAAACCACCCAAAGATGTATATGGCCAACAAAGTCTACGATTAGAAGCCGTACGCGAAAACTTAGGGAAATAAGTACCTGCAATTTTGAATTTTGAGTTTTATGGAGTATTCAGTGGAGAATTTTTGATTTTATAAGTTGTTTTGGATACTATTTACTTTTGTTTTCTTATGTATTTAAGTATTTATGACTGACGAAACATTTTTATGTGATAAATGAAACAAGTGGTCGTTAATGAAGTATAGGTATATGTGGTAGAATAAAAAAAACAACAATAATTGGCATATTCATACTTTTATTTCACCTTAAGTATGGTATAAAGGCTTTCAATTTCACCTAGAAAATATTTTAAAGCTATTTATATGGTGGTTAGTTGTTGTACGTATGTGATGATTCGACCCCTGAGCACCAACTGGTCCATTTTGCATCCATGTAGCACTAGTTAAGCGGCAATCGCGAAATGTAAAGACTACTACTCATAAAGCCAGCGGCCATTTGTTTCTAGTGGGCATAAAGCAGGTGTTCAATGCGTCCAAATATATTGCGTGTTAATATACTCGTATATCTACTATACTTGTTGATATTTGATAACTACACCTTTGCAGAGATGAGTGTGCGTATCCTATCTTGGAGGGGCAAACCAATACACTAAAACATTTTTTTAATACGAGTATGGCATGTAGAAATGTGTGCATATATGTGTTTAGCTAAAATATTTGTGGGTGAGTGAGCGCATACGTCCGCTTTCCTGTTTATTTTCGCTTCATACTGCCGCTGGTGTCGGCAGTTGCTGGAAGTTGTTGGGCATATCGCATTTTCGCGATACCACAATTCATATGCAATGCCATGCTCAACGGCAGTTCTTGCCTGACTGCCACTAAATCGCGTTGCATATTCCTTTGCGGTTATCTGATTTAGTTTAGGGGTGAATTAAATAAATTTAACTTTCACATTTAAAAACTGCGACCACCCACAATTGACGGAAAAGTCTTAGCAAGGGACTGTGGTTGGGTTTTTCATGCTGCCAAAGGATTTGAACGAACAAATAGAAATAAATTTGTGAATTTTTTAGTGGATGACACCAAAGTTAAATATAATCACAATTTCATTTTGAGAGAAATTCGGATATTTCGCGCTTCGAGTTATCTAAAAAAAAAAAAAAAAAATAGTGCGTGTGTACAATTCGCTGCCAAAGTAGCAAATGCTTTTTTGCTTTATCATCACCGCCAATAGAGTTATCGAATTTTCGGTATACCAGTGTGACGTAGTGAACTCACCGCTTAAATCTATTAAACAAGTGAATGTTTTAAGATTCCTCTTCTTCGTGTAATGATAGTGTTTTGCTGAGAATGTTAATATTAATGATGCCATCCGAAAAGCCAGAGCGGCACCTCAGACGCTGCAGATATGGTAAGCTAAGCAAAACGTTCAGGTTTGGGGCAGCAATGCAAGTCACTTAGTTGACTCTTGAGTCAACACGAGACTGCTCTAAACTGCTGTCTCACTTACCTTTCTGTGCCATCTTATTTGCCCCGAACTCTTTCATCTGCACACTTTCACAAGTTGATGCTCTTCATTGCTCTTTGGTTTTTTAAGCTCATCCTTCATAATAATTTTTGCATTGTCCTTGGGGTTATTGTCTGCGTTATGATTTATTCATCTCAGACATTTCTGTCTTAAAAATATTTCTTTTGCGCATATTTCTTGAATAGATATGCAAAAGGAGCAATGCGGAGACATCACTAGAGAATTTAAGCAAATGCGTAAAGAATTTGCATTTTCATTCTTTGTTGTTGCAATTACTATGCTATATTGCATTTGACGTTTCACATTGCTTTTGCGGGTAAACATTTCATATTGTACATTATAAACGTTTCAAGTTTTCCAAAAGACATCAATTAAGATTGAGTAGCGAGAAAATTATTATGGGATGGGTACAATAAATGGACAAAAATTGTGTAGTAAATACGAAGTGTGGCTGTTAAGCAATGAGACTGATGCTGAAAAATACAATATTAAATTTTAATTTCATGAATACGCATTTATTTATAATCACCTCAAATATATGATTTAGTAAATAGGTGAAGTAAGTAATAAGGCTGTCACAATTGGTCCTTTGCGTCCCTGACTGTCGTGACGTGTAAAACCAAAAAGTAACAGATGTTCTTGTCGAGAAAATAAATAATATATTTCATTGTGTATAAACAGGTTTTTGTTGGTTGTGAAGTATATTATAAAATCAATGTTTATTCAAGCGAAAAGGGGTTTTAATACAATTTATGGTAGTTGTGGATGGTGGGTATGACCATAACTTCAACTTGGTCAATTCTAGCCTTTTCTTTACTCTTTCAAGCTTTTATCGCAAAGAATAG